>NC_045429.1:352459093-353171093 GCF_902635505.1 Sarcophilus harrisii | reverse complement strand
AGCTGACCTTCCGAAAGTATAGGTCACCTCCCTATTCAATAAAATCCATTGGCTTCCTATTGCCCCAAGATTAAACATAAAATCATCTCTGACTTTTAATACCTTTCATACTATGACCTCTTTCCACTTCTTCAGTCTTTTTACACTTTGCTTTAGATACTCTTGGATCCAATAATACTGGTCTCCTTGCTGTTCTTTGCACAAGACACTCCATGTCCTGACTTGCAGCATTTTCTCTGGCTGTCCCCCATATCTGTAATGTTTTCCCTCTTGGTCTCCATCCTTCCCTGACTCATCTCTACCTCCTAATTTCCCTAGCCTCCTTCAAGTCCCAGATAAAATCCTACCTTCTATAAGAAGTGTTTTCAGATCCCCCTTAGTACAAGTACCTCTCCCTTCTTGATTATTCTTCTTTAACTTATCATGTTTGCATATAATTATTTGTACTTTGTCTTCCCCTGTAGCCTATGAACTCCTTAGTACAGTGCCTGGCAGACTTTTATAAGTGCTTATTGACTTAACTTTCATATTTATGAAGCATTTTGCATGCATTACCCAACATTAACTTATTTGAATCCCATAACAATCCTATTATATAGGTTTTATACATATTTTATTCCCATTTTATTAATGAAGAGACTTTATTACCCATAATCACTAACCTATTAAGGATCAGAGGGAGAATTTGAATCTTGGTCTTTCTGATTTCAATTCTTAAGTAAATTACAAGTTCCTTGAGGATAGAGATTACTATATTAATCATTACGTATTTTACTTATCATTTATTTATGTTTAGCATAAAGTCAGAACTCAATAACTATTTAATCAACTTGATTATCAGAGTAGAAAAGAAGGGACTCAATATTCAGTGTTCTCTTTCAGTTTTTCATTCTCTCTTGTTTGCCTTTGCTCCCCATACATTAAATAGTGGTCACCGTCCTTGGAGAATTTACAGCTTTCTTAGGAAATTCTATTCAATTCAAATAGCATTTTACCAAGCATCCACTAAGGCTGGGCCTGCAGACATAAATTGGATTATAACTCAGATCCTGACTTCAGGAAAGGAGGGAAATGACATGTAAATAAATAATGACTCCAAAGTGAGGAGTCTGGACATCCAGCTTTCTCCGTCAAGGATTCAAGGCTACCTAGGGAAGAAACCGAAGGGAATTAAACATCAATATGCCAACCTTCTATATTCTTTTTGGAATTCTGGGGAAATTTTAGTCTCTTCTCTATGTGGAAAGAAATCTGCCACATAATTTTCCTTGATGAATCCTTATCTGGATTATTCTCTCACCACATTAGCAGCAACCATCATGCCATTGGATTTACTTTCTCCTGAAAATCCATCTCTATTCTACTCAGCTAATTAGTATCTCAGTCCATTCCTGTAAGTCCATTGAAAACCCAATTCTGTTTATTGTCCATAAACTCTTTATATCCTTGAACACTTGAATCAGCATTCCTCTGCCTTCCCATTTTAATGACAATCTGGCTTTCCAAGAACAGAATAATTCTTTTTCTTTTTTTTTCTTGAGGCAATTGAGGTTAAGTGACTTGCCCAGGGTCACACAGCTAGGAAGTGTTAAGTGTCTGAGACCACATTTGGACTCAGGTCCTCCTGACTTCAGGGCTGGTACTTTATCCACAACACCACTTAACTACCCTGGACAGAACAATTCTTGTAATATTTTTCATGGTAAGCAAACTTTTTTCCCATCTTGGGAGTCAGGTGTGTATGTAATACATACACACATATACACACACATATATACATACATGTGTATGTATATATAAAAGCATAAGTATGTATGTATGTCTGTATACATATACACAAAAAAGGACCCCTTTGCTCTCCACTGCCATTGCTATACTATTTCTCTCTTATCATTGCTGGCATCTATAGACTCCTCTCCCAATTTCTTAATGATATTATTAAGCACCAAGAACCTCATGATCTATTTTTCTCTATCCCATCACTTGCTATCAAAGTTGAAGTCTTTAATGTTTATGTTCTTGGTCCCTTTAGAAATTCAATCTTTTCAGTTCTAATCACTTCCTTTACTATACTACTTTGGCTAAATATTTGCATGCTGATATCTTTAATGAATTTTTAAAGCTATTTTATGCCAGGTTCTATCTTGATATATAAAGACAAAAGTGAAATAGCTCCTGCCCTCAAGGAGCTTATATTCTACTAGACATGCTTGCATTTAAATAGAAAATTATATGATAGAAGATAGAACTATATAATACAATACACACGCACATATATTAAACACAAAATAAATCTCTGGAGGCATCTCTCACAACTTGGGGATCAGAAAAGGCTTCATGTAGAAAATGGTCCTTAAGCTGAACTTTGGAAGAAACAAACTAAGAGAAGCAATGTGTAATAAGAGAGATTGTAGCCAATTTGTGAAGGGTTTTCAATACTAAATAGAAAAGCTTATTTGATCCTAGAAGCAATAGGAAGCTTCTAGTGCTTATTAAGCAGGTAAACGACTCAATTATACTTGTGCTTTTTGAATATCACTTTGAAAACAATGTGGAAATTGGATTGGAGAAGGGAGGAATCTGAGGGAAGGAGACCAATTAGGAGGCTCTTGCAATAGTCCAGAACACAAGTGATGAGAACATAAACTCATATACAAATTGAGAGAAAGGAATGGATGTGAGAAGATAGAATCAACAAGACATCAATTGATTGTATATATGTGGATAAAAGATAATGAAGAGTAAACGTTGACTCCCTAGATTGAGAACCTGGAAAGGTGGGAGGAAAGTGGTCTATAGACTTGGAGAAGTTAGACCTTACCAACTCTCCAAGATCTATAACATTAAACTCTGACTACAGCCTCTTATCCTTTTATGTTGTCTACTCTGTCACTCACAGCAGAGCTAATCTTCATCCTTATTGCTAATTCTTTTCCCTATTCTCCTAATCTATGTACCTCACTCTGGCTTTCCTTTTCTATATAACCAGCCTTAATTCCCATTTTCTGCCACTTTAATATTTCATTAGTTGCTGTCCCAAATCCCTTACTTCCCCTATTTTTTTTTCCTATTTCAACCTTTGAATCCTCCTTTGATTATCCATGGCAATGCCTACCATCCATTTCCTCCTTTCTTTCTCTATGACTGCAGAGAAAAAATCCTTCAACACAAATCAATATCATGTACAAATTATAGCACATCAACCCCAGTGGTTGCTTAATGCTTAATAATCTCTCCAGTGACTATCTTTGTCAGCTTCCTATCTAATTCCCTCAAAGGACCGTTCCAATTTTTGTGTCTTCCTCTTAATAACTTCACTTAAGAGGTCTGAGGCCATTTGACTTACACTCTCTTCTGTCCATTCCTCATAGCTCTTCACAATATCAGATATTCTCTTCTTTCAGGTTACAAAAAGAAAGTTACTCCATACCTGCATTCTGTATCTCTCTACCTGATCTTATTTCTTTCTGCTTCCTCTAGAATTGCATTCTAGCAGGTATCCCCTCTTCTATTCATCTGCAATCTCTTCCTTGACTCTTAACTTTTCTTTTTGCCCACAAATAGAACACTTTTTCTTCTAAATTCTAATTCTAAAACACTTTTTTTGAGCCTTTCTACCATGATCTCTCTTTCTTTTCACCATTAAACCTGAAAAGGTTGCTTCCCTCCAGTACCACAATTTCATTACTGACTCTTCTCAATCCCTTGCAATCTTTCCAACTTCTCATGATCTCTTAATTACTACATCTAGTGTCCTTTAAAAAATTATTCTACTTGATCCCACTTCAGGTTTTGACTATATCAATAATCTCATCTGACTAGAAATTATCAGGGCTTCCTTTGCCTTTTTAACATTTTCTTTTGCCATGTCCCTCAATGCAGGAGTCTTTGGTGAACCAAATTAATTCTACTCTATCCCTTTTTCTTGGGTCCCTTCTCCCTTCCTCTCCATCATCTATTCCTCCCTTCCAAGCTTTAACCTTACATTACTCTTACCATCTGCTGCCCTTGCTCCTATTCATGTGCTGCTGAACAAAACTGGGCATTTACCAGGTCCAAACTCTTCATGCCCTCTTATATGTTCATGTTCCACAAAAACTCTGACTTGGTCCCTCTTCTGGTTCTCCAACCTCTCTCTTGAATGGCAAGCCAGTCATTTTCATTTTCATCTACTGGATCTTGGCAAATGGCTCTTCTCACACAGATTTCTCTAGCTGCCTATAGGACATATCTATTTGGATGATTGCTTTTTCACCTCCTCAAATTCAACATTGATCAAAACCGAGCATTTTTTCCCCTAGACTTCCCTGTTTTGGTCTATGACATCATTATTCACCATTCTCTTTGAGGTTGTCTCTGGCTTTTCCTTCTCCCTCATCTCAATCCACTAGACGTAGGCAACATTTCTTTTCTCATCCCATGCTTTCCATTTACAGGGCCATCATCCTAATAACCATCTTTTTTTTTTTTTTTTAACCTTCCATCTGAATTTTTACAAATCATTTATCAGAATGTCCTGCCTCTCTTCTCTTCATTCTTTTTTCAGGCTACCCGTCCCTATTATATAAGAATTATTCCCTATTCCTTATTGAGTAAAAGTTCAAAACCCAGATATTTCTATTATGTATTAGTATCTCATCCTCTTACTAGACTGTAAGTTTCTTAAGGACAAGGACCATGTCTTATTTAAATTTTGTGTTTTTCTCGGTGCTTATGATATTGCTAGGTGTCACAGTGGATAGAGCATCAGGATTGTCATCAGAAAGAACTGAGATGAAATCTGGCTTCAAACATTTACTAACTATATGACCCTGAACAAGTCACTTAACCCTGTTTGTCTTAATTTTCTTATCTGTAAGATGAACTGGAGAAGGAAATTGCAAACCACTCCATTATCTTTGCCAAAAAAGTCCCAAATGGAGTCACAAAGAATTAGACATAACTGAACAACAACACAATAATGCTCTGTACACAATTGTCAATTTTTTTTGTTGTTGTATGTTGCTATAATATTTATGTGCTTAAAATCAAGTTCTTAGTCTCTGAAGATATATCTGCATGTATGTTATGTAGGCACATCTGGGGACATCTGCCTCTTCCTGAGCTAACTTGGACTCCTAGGAAGTCTTGGACTCTTAATGAGACTACATACGTATGAAGTACTGTTCTCCTTGGGCCGTACACAGCTGTGTGCCCTTACAGATGACATTAAGATCTGGTCTGGCATCCTTAGGGGTTGTGAAGAGGGTGCTCTGTTTTGGCAGTTGCTATGGTTTCCCTATGAGTTCTGGAGTCAACCTCCACACTCCAGGTGGGGCTCAGGTCATAGAGGAGGATCGGAAGTCGGGGGTGGGGGGAAGTGTGTGTCTCCTTTCAGGAGCCCACTAGCCAAGCAGCTGAGATGGAGGCCTCTGACGGGCTAGGGGGCGAAGGGGACAAGGCACTAGAAAAGGTAAAGTGGGCATTTGAGGGGCAAATGACAATAAAGATTCAGAGAGATAGTGAGGGAGGGAACATTGTAAAGAAGCAAGGAACTAGCAAAAGATTCAAGAGAGTGGGAGGAAGACAAGAGGAAGGAAAGGAAGTGATGAGAGACTTAGAAAATGACCTTGCTTTGAATTAGAAGTCCCATCTTGCTGTTTGATTTGAGACAAGTTAGCCAGGGAATCTTACCTCAGTGTCTAGAATAACCATTATTGGGAGGAATAGAGAATCTGAAGGTTCATTCGTTTATTTACAAGTGCATTTACATCATCTTTGTGAGGCAGCATGGTTTAGTGGATTACTGGACTTAGAATCGGGAAGCTCCTGGGTTCAAATCCTCCCTCAGACCCTTAATCTCTCTCTCAGGCTCAGATTCTTCATCTGTAAAATGAGTTTAATCATAGCACCTACCTCTTGGGATTGTTGTGAGGATCAAATGAGACAATATATGCAAAGTACTTTGCTTAAAGATCTATGTTACCGTGAGTTATTATTATCTTTCATATATTATACTGAAAAGTTATTTATACTTGAATTTGTATGAATGAATCAAATTAATGTATCCCTCAATTATGTGTCCCTACTATAGCCTCTTAGTTTTCAGAGGTCCTTTTTTGCATGCTGAATGAATCTACTGGGAAAGACACTTATGTGTGGCTTTTACTCCATGTACTCCTAGCATTCATTCTCTAGCATTTTTGTCACTCAGCAGCACCTTCGACCTTATTTTGCCCAGCTTAAAGGCAAGGTGAGAGGCAGTATAGAGTAATATCTAGGGAACCAGATGGGAGGCAGGAAGGCCTGGGTTCAAGACTAGCCTCTGTTACATACTAGTTATGGGATCCCGAGCAAATCACTTAATGTTTTAGGACCCTGGACAACTCTCTGAGATTGTCAATTGAAAAATGGCCTAATTGAAAAATAGGTATAGACCAATTTTGGTAGAGGGAGATTCATCATGAGAGTTTCTAAAGTCAATTAAATCATAGAACTGGTTTAAAAAAATATGCAAGGCACTAGGCTAGAAGTTAGAGTGATAAAGAGATGTGAGACAGAATCCCTGCTATTCGAGTCTAGAGAAGGAAGATCAGACATGTAAAAAGGCAATGTAGCAGCAGCAGGTACTTTGATAGTATAATACCTTGCATGCAGCAGGTATTCAGGAAACATCTGTTAAACTGGATAATAACTGATACTTGGGAAGCACCTCACATAGCTAGTAAGCTGATCAAGGGGAAGATTTGAATTAAGGTCTACCTGGCTTCAAGTCTAACCTTGCAGACATTATGTCACATGGATGATTAAATTTCAAGGAGTTTGGTAACTGATACTTGGGAAACACCTACCCTTGGTCACATAGTTAGTAAGCTGATCAAAGGGAGGTTTTGAACTGAGGTCTTCTTGGCTTCAAGTCTAATCTTCCAGACATTATGTTATATGGCTGATTAAATGTCACAGAATTCAGTGAGTGGTCCAGGGGCTGAGGAAGGAGAGCTCCCTGTAAACTATGGGATTGTTGGGAAAAGCTTGAAGGAAATAGAATTTTTACTGGGCTTTGAACAGTGGGGACAAAGTATTTAGGATCAAAAAGTTTTGTGAAAGGTGAATTGACAGAGGGGAAGTACTATTAGTAGTCCACTAAGAAAGACTTCAGAATCTGTTGCTTCTAGGGTCTCAAATTCTGATCACAATCTGTTGTCATTCTAACTATCTCTCTGCTTTGCAACCCCAAACCCTGCTCTTGATCCTTATTGTGACTTCTAATCCCTCATTTATTGACTTCTTTCCTAAACCATCATCCCTACATTCACCATCTTTTTTCCCCTTCTTCATTCTAATATGTTGGTGAGCCAGTTCAATTCTACACTGTCCTCTTTTTTCTAGTCCCAGGATCACTTCCACTGTCACTGTTTCTGTTCCTACTGATGTACTATTGAATAAAGCTATCTAACTCAAATTTATTACATAATCTCACCTGGAGGTCCGCTGTGGCAAGATGATTCTTTTATACCTCCCTAATTAACTCACTATCCCATTCACCACAGAGGCTTTTCCAAAACCTTTTCATCCTTTTTCAAACTTCCCATGGCTCCTTTTTCCTCTTCTCTCAGCTGAAAAGCTGAGAAACCGTGAAAATACGAAAACTTTCATATTTTACTAAAAAAAATTGAGGCCATTTACTGAGAACTCCATTTTTTTCATCTCTTTCTCATCTCAAATCACCCAGATACCTTTGGCTACTTCACCTCAATCTCACATGCCAAAGCAATTTTTTTAAAATTTAATAGCCTTTTATTTACAGGTTATATGTATGGGTAACTTTACAGCATTGACAATTGCCAAACCTCTTGTTCCAATTTTTCCCCTCTTTCCCCCACCCCCTCCCCCAGATGGCAAGATGACCAGTAGATGTTTAAATATATTAAAATATAAATTAGATACACAATAAGTATACATGACCAAACCGTTATTTTGCTGTACAAAAAGAATAAGACTCTGAAATATTGTACAATTAGCCTGTGAAGGAAATCAAAAATGCAGGTGGGCAAAAATATGGGGATTAGGAATTCTATGTAGTGGTTCATAGTCATCTCCCAGAGTTCTTTTGCTGGGTGTAGCTGGTTCAGTTCATTACTGCTCCATTGGAAATGATTTGGTTGATCTCGTTGCTGAGGATGGCCAGGTCCATCAGAATTGGTCATCATATAGTATTGTTGTTGAAGTATATAATGATCTCTTGGCCCTGCAAAGCAAATTTTTACATACACAAGGGATTCTATTTAACCCTGTCTTATGTAGATTGTCCCCTCGGTAATTCCCACTATCTCACTTCAATCTCTTTCTGACTACTGGCTGCTTCCCTACAAATGTGTCCATGACTCCTCCAATCTTAAAAAAAATCCTCATTTGATCTGTTCATCCCCAGTAGTTATTGTCCCACATCTCTTTTCTGTTAAAATTCTTTGAGAAAGCTGTCTATAAATCAGTGCTTCTACTTCTTTCCTCTCATTCTCTCAACAACTCTACTGTCTGGCTTCCAGCCTTATCATCCAACTGGAGCTGTTCTCTCCAAATAATCTTTTAATTGCAAAATCTAATAGTCTTTTCTCAATCCTCAACCTTCTTAAACTCTCTGCAGTCTTTGATACTGTCAATCACCCTCTTCTTGATACTGTGTTCTAAGTTTTCATGACAGTTCAGTCTATTCTGATTTTTCTCCTTTCTAACTGCTCTTTGATCTTTGTCCATATTATGCCTATGATCCTCCAGTGTTCATCCTCCAGAACTTGCTTTAAGATCTCTTCTCCTTCCATACTCTTTCATCTAGCAGTTTCATTAGGTTCTGTGTATTCATTTTTCATCTCTCTGATAATTCTCAGATCTACTTATCATCTAGCCCTAACATTTTTCCCAGCCATCAGACTCTCCAATTGTCTATTGACATCTTGAACTGAATGTCTCATAGATATATTTTAGTAAGTTAACTTTTATTTTATTTTCTGAATTTTCTCTTCTATCTCCCCATTATTTACTCATCGAGAAAGAAAGATAAAATTATGTTAAAATATGAAATTAAACAAAACAAATCCCTCATTAGTTTTGTCCAAAAAAACAAGAAAGATATGTTTCAATCTAAATTCTGAGTTCACACTTCTCTCTCTGAAGGTATGTCTTATTTTGAATCTTCTGTGATTGCTAGCCTTTGTATTGATTAGTGTTCTTAAGTCTTTTTCAATTGCTTGTCTATACAATAGTGTTATTTTATAAACTTTTCTTGTTCTTTTGCTCACTTCATTTTGCATCAATTCATATGAGTCTTCTTGAGTTTCTTTGAAATAATCCCCTTCATCACAATTCATTACAATACAATAATATTTTTATCATATTCATATATCATAAATTGTTGAGGTATTCCACAAGTGTTGGGCATTCCTTCAGTTTACAATTCTTTGCCATTACGAAAAGAATTGCTATACATTTTTTTGCACATGTAAATCTTTTTCCTATTGTGTCTGTTTGAGGGATAAATCTAGTAATGTTGTTGTTGGGACAAAAGGCATGCACATGGTTTAATAGCTTTTTAGACATACTTCTAAACTGATTTCTCTGAAAGAGATCAGAGCTTCACTGTTAATGTGCCAATGTTGCCCTAGCCTCTCTAGCATTTAACATTTTCCTTTTTTTCAATTTTGTAAAACTGATGAGTAAGAAGTGGTACCTCAGCATTGTTTTATTTTGCATTCTTCTAATTATTAATAATTTAGAATGCTTTTCACATGGCTATTGATAGTTCGAATTTCTTTCTTAGAAAATTGCTATTCATGTCCTTTGATCATTTGTCAATTGTGGAATGACTCTTATTTTAATAAATTTGAATCAGTTTCCTGTATGTCTTAGAAATGAGACTTTTATTTTAAAAGGGCTGCAAAGATGTTTTCCTAATTTCCTGCTTCTAATTTTACCTATCAATGATTTGGTTTTTACTAAAAAAAATTTTTTTTATCTATCATTTATTTTACCTATCATTGATTTGATTTCTGTAAGAATTTTTAAGTTTTGTGTCATCAAAATTCCCCATTTTACCTTTTGTGAATCTCTTAATCTTTTGTCTTGTCATTAACTTTCCCCCATCCACAAATTTGGTAATTTTCTTTTATGATTCTCTAATTTGTTTATGATGTTACCCTTTATATCTAAACCAATTAACCAATGGAGATTGCTTTGGTTTATGATATGAAATGAACTATTCCTTTTTTCTTCCTGACTGATTTCCAGTTTTCCCAAAAGTTTTTTTTTTAATCAAATAGTGAGTTCTTGCCCCAATAGCTGGGATATTCCATAGACATCTTAACCTAATACATCTAAAACTAAACTTATTATCTTCCTCCCTGACTCCTATCTCACACCCCAAGAAAAACTCTCTCTACTTCTGATCTTTCCTATTATCATAGAGAGCAGTATTATCCTCCCAGTCACTTTGCCTTATGACTGAGTTACCATCCATTACTCCTTGCTTTCTGTCACTTTCCTCCCACATCCAATCTACTGTCAAGTCTTGTCAACTCTGCCTTGGTAATACTTCCTATATGCCCTGTTCTTTCCTATGGCACTGCTGTGACACATCATCACTTCATACCTGGACTTCCAATAGCCTTCTGATTAGTTTCCCTGCCCACTGTGTCCATCCTCCACTCAGCAAACTAATGGATTTTCTTTTCCTTTTTTTTTTTTTAAACTAAAGCTTTTTATTTTCAAAACATGAATGGATAATTTTTCAACCTTGTGTTTGCTAATTGCAAAACCTGGTGTTTCAGTTTTCCCCCTCCCTTCCTTCACCCCTTCCCCTAGATGGCAAGTAGTCCAATATATGTTAAACATATTAAAATAATTGTTAAATCCAATATATGCATATATATTTATAGTTACTACACAAGTATATTATATATAACATGTTATATATAATATATATTATATATATAATATAAACATATATCTTGCTGCACAAGAAAAATCAAACAGGAAAAAAATAAGAAAATAAAATGCAAACAAACAACAACCAAAAAGTGAAAATACTATGTTGTGATCCATATTCAGTTCCCACAGTCCTTTCTCTGGATGTAGATGGATCTCTTCATCACAAGATCATTGGAACTGATCTGAATCATTTCATAGTTGAAGACAGTCACGTTAATGGATTTTCTTAAAGTACATATCTGACCACCTCCCTATTCAAAAAACTCCAGTAACTCTCTATTATTTTTAGAGTCAAACATAAAATGATCTGTCTGGCTTTTAAAGCCCTTCATATCCTGATCCTTTTCTAATCTTTACCAATCTTCTTATATTTTACTCTTTTCCTGGATCTGTGATCCAGTGACTCTGGCCTCCTTGCACAAGATAGTCCATCTCCCACTTATGGCATTTTCACTGCCCCCCATACCCATAATGACCTCCCTTCCTGACTACTGTTCTGGTTTCCTTCAACTTTCAGCTAAAACCTTACCTTCTGCAAGAAGCTTTTCCCCTAATGCTAGTGCCTTCCCTTTGAGATTATTTCTAATTTATCCTGTATATATCTTGTTTGACCACAACCTGTATATCACGTTATCTCCCCTTTTAAATTGTGAGCTCCATGATAGGAGGTGCTCTAGCCTTTCTTTGTATCCCCGGTGCTCAGTTAGCACAGTGCCTGGCACATAATCTAGATATAAATAGCTTGATGACTGACTTTCAATCACAAGGAGTTAATTATTTACATTTGGCTTCAGGTAAAATTTCTAACTGAGCTACTCTGTCACCTGGCTGCAGTCAGTTCTCCAGCAGCAGTTGTAAGCAGCTGGTGGGGTCTCACTAGCCTTGTTAAGTCATGTATGCTAGCTAATAAGTTAAATATTTTTGCTAAAAATCTTAAGCACACTTCATCTAGGTCAGGCAAGACATATTTGCCTCAGTCTGTTGCTTATTAGATACCCATGTCCTAGTGTTCCTATTTATTCAGTTGGTTCTTTGTATGGGGACAGGGGTGGAGTCAGAAGAGTGTTTAATATGATTCACTCTCTGATAATATTAGTTTGAGAGAGTTTGCTGGGGGTGGGGGGAAGGAGGGGAAGTCATGTCTAAGTTTGGGTACATAGTGTCCTGGACCAGATTGCCAGGTTGGCTACAGGTGAAACCCTGCTCAAAAGCCCTGACTAAAAGCAGAGACTAGGCCCTCCACCCCATCCCACCCCCAGTCCAGGCCTGTGTCCTACAGGTGACAGAGGCGCCCTGTCTGGAGAGAAGCTCTAGCACCATCCCAGCTGGAGATTCACTTGTCCGCCACGCAGAGGGCCTGGGACAGGACACCTTCAAAATTGTGAGTAAGGAATTTGCAAAGCTTTGTCTCATTTCTTTGATCCTTTGGAAAGTGTGGGTAGATGCTATAATTGCAGGGTATATCCACAGAGCCAAAGACCCTTGGAGATATGAGGATGCACAATTAGACATCAGTCATCACTTCCCTTAGAGCACTAGGGGCAAAAGCCCATCTCTCTAGATGGAGAACTGGGACCTGGGGAAGGGAAGGAGCAGGAGGAAGCCTGGACCACGGAATAAGAGGCAGATTCCCCCAAATTGTCTGGGATCCTTTGCTTTGTTCTGGCTGCCCCATGACCAGAGGAAAAATAAGTCCCTGGCTTTTTCTAACCATGCCTGTTGTCTCCTCTTAGTGTAAAGAATACTTGAGACCTCTAAAGAAGTTTCTTCGAAAGTTGCACTTACCCCGGGACCTACCCCAAAAGAAGAAACTTAAATACATGAAGAGGAGCCTGATGGTTTTAGGGGACCACATCAATACCTTCCTGCAGCATTATTGCCGAGCTTGGGAAATCAAGCATTGGAGGAAGTATGGCACCTCCCTCCCCAAAAGTCCCACCACTGAGTTCCCTCCTTCCTAGGATCATTTTGAAGCTGAAAAAAGGGAGAGAGGAAAAGAAAGATTGAGAGACTATTTGTATCAAGTAGGTGTCTGGGCCACTCCTATTCCATTCACTCAACCAACCAGTCAATCAACAAGCATTCATTAAATGCCTATTGTGTGCCAGGCACTCTGCTAAGTACAAAAGGGGAATAGTCCCTGCTCTCAAGAAGCTTACATTCTAATAGGGTGACATATGCATATATAAATATATAGGTACAAATGAAACTAAGGTAGTTTGGGGAGAGAAGGCATTAACTGTTGGGGAAATCAGGAAAGCTTCAGGTAGAAGGTGATAGATGAGCTGGGTCTTGAAGAAAACAAGGGAAAACACATTCGGCATCCTTTACTCTTTGGGAGAAACCTCATCAGTGGGGAGCCTTCAAGGACTGGGGGAAATGGTAAGGGAAATGTAACAGGTACGTATTTAGGGCAGCACTGCTCCCAACATGATCATATCTAACATCTGTGGACCACAGAGTGCTACATATCCTCCTGAATTCAGAACCCCATCCTACAGGAATCGGTCTACATTGTGTCTACTATGTGCCAGGCATTGTGCTAAGTACTGGGGATAAAACTAAAAAAAAAAAAAAAAAAAAAAGGAAAAACTGCCCCTGCCCCCAAGGAACCTAAAATCTAATATCTTAAAGAACATCATCTCATTAAGTTATTCAAAGTAAAGGGTGGGGGGAGCTCTTGACTTGTTCAACAAACCAAGGTATTCTTAAATCGACATTTCTCCCACTTTCTACCCATTCTCCACCACCTCCCAAATAATTCAGCCTTATTTGTGTGATCGGGGATAAGGCAATCAATCCCAGGCCATTTTTGACCTCCCAATGAGAGAAACTGCTTTCCCTTTGATCCTCCTTTTATCAGTGCTCAGGTGTCTTCCTATCTCTTCTCCCAAGGATGCTCTGGCGTTTCATCTCCCTCTTCTCAGAGCTGGATGCCAAACTACTGCGCCGACTGTACAAGTACAGCAAGAGTGACCAGAATGCCAAGTTCCTGGTAACCATCTCCTCCCCATCCCCAGCCCACTTCCGTCGCCCCACAGAATCCCCCTGGAGATAAAGGATAGTAGTCTTCTCATTGATTTACCTCTGGTCATAGGAGAAATTAGGGATTTCTAGCAGGAGCGTGAGAGTGTTCAAGATACCCCTGTCTTGTTTCTTCTCCCTTGGGACATCCAGGGAACAAGTCCACTGTGGGTTGAGCATTTTCCTATGCAACTGAACACATCACTAGTTTGGCTGGAAAAGCCAGTTCCTTCCCATCGCCAGCTCCCCAAACAAAGTAGAACTAAAGGTGGGAACGACTCAGACTGGAGTCAGAGTACAAAAGGTTTATTCACCTCCTTTTCTTTTGGCCTTCAGCCATATCTTTAAAAGGGCAAAAATGAAGGCAGAAGGGAGGATTCCTTTAGAAGGCATGTTGAGAATTAGAACTCACAATTCTGCTCAGAGAAAGGAGCAGGGAGCCTGGAAGCAGTGTCTGACTTAGGGATCCTAACAGCCAGCTTTAGGGCACTTTCCTCAACTTTGATTATGCTTGGAGGGTGGAGTCAGAGACTAACCATTTGGTGGGCCCTTTTCCTTTTCCTGAGGCATGAGCTCCCTGGCATCCTGTATGTTACAGGTGGCATTCCGGCCCTTGGACACCTCAGAGACAGCCACCCCCCCTACGGAGCAAAGCAACAGCCTGCCCAAGCTCTATAATGCCTGGGGCCTCCATCGAGACTCCAGCTGTACAAAAGAAAAGCTCAACAAAATGCAGGTCCATGCCCCAGAAGCCTCCCTTTCTGGGGAGCAGAAACATGGTGGCCAGATCAAGAGAGGTAATGTCAACATGGCTCTAGGAGGGGACTCCCTGGGAGAGTTGCTTAGTCCCAGTGCTAGCTCAAAATCAGTATACATCCAGGCAGATAGAGAGCAATATCAGAAATGTTTTCTCCTCAGGGACCAAAAACAAACAAACAAAATAAACCAAGAAATAAGGGATTACCTGTGGTACAAAACTAATGATGCCTCGGAATTCAGGCTCTGTGGGTGTTCAAATGAACTCTGGATGCTGCAGAGGGGACTCCTGAAAAGGGTGGGAGGTTGACCTAAATGACTCCCAGATCCCTTCTAAAAGGGACAAATGAGGTTGTGGAATTACAAGATTAGGCTTGCTCCAATAAACGTACCAGCGCTAAAAAGTGGAAGTAGGGAGCATAATACCAACCATTCTACCCCACTTAGGATTGGATGAGATGGGCATATGATAGTATTTTAATGTTAAGAACTTTACATATATCATCTCCTTTGATCCCAGTAAGTGCTCTCAGAGGTTGGTACTTTATTGTCCCTATTTTGCAGATGAGGAAACAGGCTCAGTGACATGTCAGAGTCACATAAATATATGTCAAGACTCAAACCCAGGTCATCTTGACTGAAGCCTGAAATACATCTTCCTTTTTCATAAGAGATGAGAAGGGCCAGTCATTTCTATTCTTAGAAACCTCTGGCTAGGAAGTAGCTTGGGAATTTAAGAAAGAGCATGTTATTCCAAAGAGTTGAGAGCACAGGGCCTTAAAGACTTTTTTTTCATCCCAAATCCCACTGGATCTGCTGACATAAATCTTTTCCCCTCCCAACTGGGATTTCAGCCTATAGGGCAGCTTTGCTGCAAGCACAAATCTGAGCCAAACAGGAATGCTTGGGGCTGAGGAGAGAAGAGGAATCAGGGTGGTATGCATATATTGAACATTTACATCACTGTAAGCACTAAAAGAAACAAAAGAGAATGTATGGAGATGTTATAAGGAGAGTTTTTAGAAAATGGGCCCCATTCCCTATTCTATAGGATATAAAAATCACATCACTTACTGTCAACTTGGGTACTTTCCTTCTTTTTTTGATTGTTCTGGAATATAGTTTTAGTAAAGATGTATGTTTAAAGGTATGTACAATTTAGAAATTCCAACTTACAATCCAGAATTGCTGATTTCAAAGCTCTACTAGAGTGCATTATTTTGTCTGTTTTCCTGTTGATTCCCCTATTAGCTGTTACTTTTCTTGGTCATCTTTGCTAAACTGAGCAGCTCATGGTTGTTTTAATTTTCACTTCTCTAACAATTGGGAACAACTTTTTTTTTCATATGGCTCCTGATAGCTTAGATTTTTTTCCTTTGAATACAACTTACATCCTTGGACAGCTTCTCAACTGGGAAATGGCTCTTATTTTCATATATTTGAATCATTTTAGCCCATATCGTGGAAATGAGTTCTATTTTAGAGAAATGATGCAAAGATTTCTTCCTTAGTTGACTTTTCTTTCTAGTTTTAGCTGTATTCAAGGTATAGCTTTTAAAAATTATATTACTTTTAATAATATCCCTCTAACATCCTCCCATTGAAAAATAAAGCTTTTGTGACAAATATTATGTAATAATAATAGTAACTAGGAATTAGATAGCCCCTTAAAGTTTGTGTGCTTAAAAATATTTTATTTTATTTTCACAAGAACTCTCAGGAAAAGTGCTATTATTGCCATTTTACAAATGAGGAAACTTCAGTGGCTTGCCCAAAGTCACACAGCAGGGCCTGAGATCAGATTTGAACTAGGGTTTTCCTAATTCATCACTACCTTGGTCATGTTCAAAATATGTCCATCCGCATACTGAGTCTTCTACCTATCAGGAAGTATGCAGCAGATTTCATCAAGACTCCTCTGAAATTGTGGTCAGTAATTGTGTTGATCTGTTTCCTGTTCTCTTTTTGTAAAAGAGAAGGTGGGAAGAGAAGTGTGCTCATCAAGAGCACTCTAGGTTTGATGCAATCTGCTTTTGCTCTCAGGCCTTTTTTCTCTTTCCTGTGTCCAAAGTCCGATGACAGATTCTTATCTTTTTTTCTTTTTAAATTCATCTTTGTGATCTACCTTTCAAAGTTAGTTTTTACTCTCCGGTTCTCCCCTTCACTTTTCTTTCCCTCTTGAGCAAAATATATTTCTACACCCAACCACATTAGTTGGCCTTGAGTAACCCAGATTAAAATGAGGTTCAAATGTCATGCTCTTCCCCAGCGTCTTCCTCCTTGTTCATATTATCTTCAACTTGTCCACATAAATTGTGAGATTTCCCCTACCGTTCCTCTCTTCCCATATAGTGTTTTTCCTTTTCCCTCCTTCCTTTCTTCTTAGATAATCAAAACATTAAAAAAAGAAAAAAGCCACCCCAGGTCCTGTCTCATTAGACTCTATGATGCCTGATAATAACAGGGGGGCACATGTGTCATGTCTTATATTAGAATATAAAAGGTTATCCCTGTTTATTCCTTTGTGACAGAGTGTTCACTTTTATTTGTCTTTATATGTCTCTCTTGATTCTTGTGTTTGTATTTCAGCGTTCCATGCAGCTCTGATCTTTTCATCAGGAAAGCTTGAAAATACCTATTTCCTTAATATTTCATTTTTTCTCCTGTAGGATTATAGACAGTTTTGCTGGGTAAGTTATTTTTGTTTTAAAGTCTAACTCTTTTGCCTTCTGGAACACTGTATTCCAAGCTCTCCATTTCTTTATAGTGGTGGTTGCTAAATCTTATGCAATCCCAACTGTAGTTCCAGGGTACTTGAATTCTAATCGTCTGCAGTAATTTTTCTTTGACCAAGGTCGTCTGAATTTTTGCTATATTTTAGGGAATTTTAAATTTTCATTATGCCCTCTGGTTCTAAGACATTAAGCTAGTTTTCTTCTTATTTCTTAAAATATGATATCTAAACTCTTTTTTTGGTCAAGGTTTTCCAGTAATCCTAAATGGCCTCTACTTAATCTGTTTTCCAGATCAGTTTTTTCATTTAAATTTATTTTCAATTCCATATTGTCTTTTTTTCCTGTTCCCTCTCCAGCCCTTTGAAAAGACAGCAAATATTATTATACAGTCATGCAAAACATATCGCTGCATTAGTCAAAAATGAAAAATAGCAAGAAAAATATCACATACACACACACACACACACACACACACACACACACACACGCTCCAATCTAGACTCTGAGTACATTGGTTCTCTACCTACCTGGAAATGTGGGTAGCATTTTATATCACACATACCTTTGGAGTGTAGTGGTGGATCATTGTGCTGATCAGAATTACCAAGTCTTTCACAGTTGCAATATTACTATTACTATGGAGATTATACTCCTGATTCTACTCATTTCACTTTGCACCAGTTTACATAGGTCTTACCAAGTTTTTTTGAAATCATCCCTTTCATCATTTCATACTGCAAAATAGTATTCTATCGCATTTACATACCATAAGTTGAGCAGCCATTCCCCAATTGATGGGCATTCTCTATGTCCAATTCTTTGTTACCACAAAAAGAGCTACTATAAACTCCCTTTTGTCTACATGGGACTTATTTTCCTTTGATTTCCTTGGAGTGTAGCAAGTCAGTTGTTTTTTTTATATCTTAAAACTTTTTTCCCCCAGCCTTTTGACTTTTAATTTTCCTTTTTTTCCCACTCACTAATTTTTACTTGGTCCATTCTGATTTTACAAAGAATCTATTGCTTATGTTTCTTATGCCAAGCTGTTAATTTCTATCTTTCTTCCATAGTTCTTTTGCAATTTCCCCACATGTATTCACTTATTTTCCAATTGTTTCCTCTAACACTTTTGATTTCATTTATAAAATAATTTTTGGTTAAAAAAAAAAGTCAAACTCTCTACCTCTTCTCAGAATTCTAGCTGAACTTGTACCCAAACTCTACCTTGTTTATTTCCCATTTCCAACTTTCTTTAAAGCTTTACTTGGATATGTTTTGAATTCATTCTCTTTTTCTGGATTTGTCTTGGGCATCCTTATTATCACAAACTTTTTTAGTAGGATTTTGTTATTCTTTGTTAATTTTATCAGCCTTAATTTTTGACTTTGTACTTCATGTCTGGCCACAGGTCAAAATTATACAACTATTTTTTCATTTTTTATTTCTATTCTTGCTCTTCAATACACACACACACACACACACACACACACACACACAAAACAGTTCACAACCATTCATTGCCCTAGACCATCACTTCTACTTGCAATTATCCTTCTCCACCATCACTAGATCTGTGGCCAAAAGAAATACCAGTTGGCACCTGTATTCCTTGTACAGGATCAGGCGTCTCTTTGCCAGATCTGCTGCCTCTTCTTGCTTGTATTGAAATGTTCAATGTTTTAATTTCTGGGTAGATCCAGTGCCCAATATTCACAGACTTCTATTTTTTATTCCAACTTGAACTGGAAATGTGATTTTTTTCTCCCTTGATTTCCCAATTAGAACTTTTTCTGGTATGTTTTCTAGATATCTGTGATATAGTTGTAGGGGAATGTTTGGAATTTTGAAAGTTCTCCTCCAATCTCATTTTAAAATGTTAAAATGGAGTCCAAGGAACATGAATAAATAGTAAGTGGTAGAGTTAGGATTCAGAAAAGAATAGCCTTTATCACTTAAGTTTCTTAATAAAACTTCTCGTTCTCTTTCCATTTTCATCATATTACTTTATACTTGGTTAAAATTGTCATTGGATAGCAGTACTTTCTTGTGATTACTGAAATATGAAAATGAGATTTAGAAGTTATTCTTGAACTTGTACTCTGGAATAAATGAAAAAAACTGATTATATGGGGCTTGGTTGACCTGTTAGGAGACATGGTGGGAACAGCACTCATCTAGAGTCAGGGGCTTTTGAGTTCTGGTCTTTATTATGCCATTAACCTCATGTGTGACCATGGCAAATCACAAGTTCTCTGACATGTTTCCTCATCTGTAAAATGGAATCACTTTGAAGGGGCAGGGAAAGGCAATAACAAAAAGCACTTGGACTTAGTCGATCAACAAAATGACCAATCATGATTTCAAAGATCCAATTTCTAACTCATTTCCCAATGATCACAAAAAGTGATGTCAATGGAACAATGAAGGTCTGTGTTTTGCTTGACTATGCATTATTTGTTACAAGGTTTTTGTTTTATTTTTAAATTTTCAATGTGGGATATAAAAATTTTTGTCCATTAAAAAAATTAAATTTCAAAAACAAAGCATTTTGGAAAAAGGAAGTTATCATAACCAGCAACTCCTTTATCCCTCACACACCTTTGTGGGCTGGGTGGGACTCCATGTTGACAAGACCTTCTTTATTACCTTTTTTTTCCAGACTCTATAAAGAAACCTTCCCATAAACCAAAACTGAAGAGAAAGAGAATGAAGGAAGCCCTCAGAACCTCTGAGAGCCACCCATAGGAGGACCCACCTAGGACAGTGAACCCAGCTTCCCCATTGTCCTGAAATCACTCTGCTTCCTTCAACACCTATAACCCCATTCTACCCTAGAATCTTCCTCTTTATACCAAGGCTTTTGGTTTGGGGGAGAAGAGAGGGTAAGGAGACATGAGGGAGGGAGAGAAGACAAAATTATCTTTATTCACAGATCATTGGGGATGGCAATTAGTAGTAGATAGGGAGGGAAATAAACATACTAAAATTCATCTTTAGTTTGGCCAATCTGTTCAGTCACAGGAGCCTGGAAAGAAAAGAAATGGGTTGGTTGGAGGGAAGTAGATAGGGGAGAGGAAAGCAACATTTCTCAAAACAAAGAAAACCATATTCCAATGTTTTCATCCATGCCAAATTGAGATCAAAATACATTTTCCTTAGAAGGGGAAAATAAGTTAGAAAATTGTTGAATGTGGAAAAGTCCTTTTAAAAACTCTTTCCAAGCTGCTAGTGCTAAAGTTTCAGGTCTTTTCAGTACCTGCTGCGAATCTTCTGTCCCCTTCTTCTCACCACCTCTTAAATCAGTATTTTCCAGTCTGGTTTAGATGATGCTGATGCAGTCAAGGATGTCTTTCAATTTTCTGTAATAATGATGATTGTGGGATACTGACAAATGAAGACAAAAGGCTGTCAGTACATCTGGTATTCCTAAATGAAGGACAGTTCGCCCTCACCTTTCAGGGAAAGCTTTCCCAAAAAGATTAGAGTTTGAACTAAGCTCAGGCCCTTTTTCATAATGTGATGCTGTGGGAGAACCCTTCATGCAATGCAATGGCACCACCCAGAGGTAGCATGGAATCTAACAGTCTTGTACTCCCACATTTTCAAGCTTCTGCTCTCACCCGCTTAAACTATGTGCTCTCATAATTTACCTGATCTTACTTAGAAAGAATCTAATAAGCTAAGTTATACTAAAAGTGAAAATGACTAATAACACATCTTATTTATTACAGGAAACAATTTGACACAAAGGAATATTTAAAATTTAGAAGAGGAAAGGATGGTGGGGCAAAAGACATAAGGCAAGACTTGCCTTCAATTAAATTCAATAAGTATTTACTAAACATCATGCTAATTGCTGGAGATAGACAAAACAAAATTTTAAACTGTCCATGCCCACAAAGAGCTTAGATTCTACTGATAAGTTTTCTTAGACCTCATTAAATCATGTCACTACCAAGCTGACTACAGACATAAATGCCCTTATAACTTCTAAGTTTGACCACTGGAGGAGGAGGAGCAACATTCTCATTTAATTTTTTTTTTTTTTTTTTTTTTTTTTTTTTTTTTTTTTTTTTTTAAAGACATGGGAGTTTTCTTTATTGTAACTTACAAAAAAATAAATACAACCATAACTAATTTTTGTGAGTAATTTTTGTGGTAACATTCTAAATTGTAGGCCATCTTTTAAAAAAGTAATTGCTATTCTGAAGTTAATTTTGTAACAGTTCTTTAACTTAGAGAAGACAGCACCTAAAGTTTAATTTGATGAAATAAAACAATTTGTAGAGTTATGAAGGGTTACCGGGCTGTTAAAAATTAGTCAAGAAGACTAAGGTCAATGTGAAAGTAGACATAAGGAAAATAATCTTGGTTATTTAGTTGTAATCCAGGAATATCCACAGAAGCATCCAATATACTTGCTGCTGCTACTTCATCCAGATGTTTGAAGACCGAGTTTAGAACCTCTCTCAAACGTTTTGTGGCCTTCTTATGGGGTTGTAAAAGCACTGCCTGAAAATTCACGGGTAGTCCATACCTTAGCACAGATTCAACAAATACTCTCAAAGCCTTCAGGTGAATCCAGGCAATAAATGCTTCACTGAAGTTCACCTTTAGCCACCGCAAAAGGGGACCATACTGTTGCTTCTTTTCAGAGAGCAATTTAGTCATCTCCTCCCTTTCAGATTTAATTTCTTTTTCATCATAGAAAAATTCACGGACAATGAACTTGTTTTCTTTGGCTTTGGCTTTGAAATCATTGATCACCTTCCGAAACATCGTGACGGTAAAGAGGCCTCCCTCATCATCCTCAGCAATCAATTTGGTTGATCGAGGTACTACCATGTCTGAGAGAGATTCATATCTTTTTTGCCACTGTGAATAATTTGGCTTTGGAACTATCACCAGGAGAGTGATGAGATACTCTGAATCAAGCACAAAATCTTCTTTGTTCACAATATCAGCTAATGTCCGAGTGAAGAGATTTCCCGTGGATTTCTTTTCCAGATTCTCCAGATTTCCTTTCAAAGTGTTGTAGGCAGCTGTTCGAGCTTTCAGATCTGTTTCTATTTGTGCCAGTTGCTTTGCTAATGTGTCCACTACGACCACAAGCGGCTGCTTGGCAGGATACTTGGCCATGTCCCATTCAAATCGGGTCACAAAAGAAGTTAAGTCAACTCCATTGGCCAACAGGTTCTCATAAACTTTGCCTTTTGTGTCTTCCATAACTTCTACTACACACTGAGCCATCTTCTTTATAAGGTGTGTGAAAGGCACTGTGATAAATGCCAAGAACGACAAGGAAAGCAGTAATAGTCCTTCCCTCAAAAAGCTTATATCAAAAGAGCAAAGGAGATGGCTTTGAAACCAACAATAACTTGCCCAGAAAAACCGAGTATAAACTTTCAGCGAAGGTATCAAGTTTCCCCAACTCATCTGAGAGACCAACAAGAGAATCCAAGGTCCCCACCAATATGATGAATCCAAAGAAGCACAAGGGCCACCAGGCTATCTAGGGAGCCCAGGTCAGAAAACAGAACAGGGCAAAGATTCAGAGCTGATCAGTAATGAGCTTCTGTATTTACAGTCTGGCTCAGTTAAGGAGAGAGACCTTGAAGTCAGGAATGGCAAATTTAGTGTTGTGGGATAGATTAGACTTGGAGGTTACTGTGTTCATCCGTTCCAGAGCCTGCAAATTCTCCTTATCTCCAGGGGCAGAAATCAGCCAAAATTCCGACGACATGTTAAGGTCTTTCCTTTTAGTCAAGGTTACTACTGGTGCAAAATGAAGGAGCCTCGCATGCCAGGGTGCGTCGGAAGGTCTAAGGGCAGAGAGACTGGAGACGCGGGGCGGACGCGAGCTCGGGTTCGGAACGATGCGAACGATCCGCCTGGGTAGCCTTGGGGTGGGAGCACCTCCGCTCCTTCGGGGAATAGCTTTGGGCACTGCTGGGACAGGACTGGGGAGTGCTGGGCTGCCTCCCGCTGCTGGCTGCCGGGGTCGCTGGAGGGCAGCTGCTACCCCCTTTGCCCAGATAAGTCCCTGGTGCGCGCGAGCCCCGGCTCCCAGGCGGTTGAGGCTCCAGCTGCTCCCCCTCATTTAATTTTTAAAAAATTTTTATTGACATTTTGTTTCTTGAATTATAGCAGTATCCCATATACAGCTCCTGTTCCACTTTCCAAAGGGTTATCCCATAAAACAAATAGTATTTTATAGAGGAAAAAAAAGTCAGTGCAACTGATCAATATACTGAAGAAGTCCAAAAATACATGCCATTTATAATACTTGAGGACTTCCCAACTCCACGAAGGAGTAGATTAGGGATGTCTAATCTTATCTCTTTGAGTCCCACTTCATCTTAATAATTTTGTTACACTTACTTTTGATATTTTGATGTCACTGTTCTTTCCATTTACACTATAGTTACTGTATGTAGTGTTTCTTGGCTCTGCTTACTTTACTCTGCATCAATTCATGGATATCTTTCCAGACTTCTTTGTATCAAACACATTTGTTATCCACCGTGTCCATTACGTTTATATACAGCTTGTTTAACTACTTCCCAATTAATGGGCATCTACTTTGTTTCCAATTCTTAGCTATCTCAAAAAAAGTATTGTTAAAAATTTCTGGAACTATGGAGATTTTTTTCTTACTAATGGCTTCCTTGGAGGGGAGGGGGCAGGGTGGTGATAATTCAAATAATGGAGTCTCTGGTTCAAAGGCTATGGATGCTTATATAATTTCACAAACATTTACTAATTATCTATGTCTAAGGCACAGTACTCAACAATGAATTGACAAAAGAGACATTAATTAACCTTAATTTTATAACAAAATACTACTGTCTACTATCTATCCCATACACAGAGAACAGAGTTACCATAGTTGGGTATTTTTTTTCATAAGTCCAGATTACTTAACCAAGCTATGTTTTTTTTTTTTTTTTTTTTTCATTTATAAGAAGGGGCAGAAAAAGGAAAAAGTTCTTAAGTTATTTTCTTTGGTACACAAGTTTCAACCAATATAGATTCCACCTGTTGTTTCTCTCTTGAAAGAAGGTAACCCAGAGACGTGAGTTCACATTTTGGTTTGAGTGAATTTTCATTTGTCTTGCCCTTTTGCTCTAGTTAACTAACCTTGGTTATAATATTAGACTTTCAGGCTAAAGAGGGGGAAAATACTTCCCTCAAGGAAAATTAAATTTGTTATAAACATTGGATATGTCATAAATCTACCACAGCCAGCTGGTAGAATATTAGGCTCAATAAAATCTTTTTAGGCTGGGCCTCTAAAATAATCAAGGATATCTTAAGGATCACAGGAATGGTATAGGATTTTGCTTAGGATCCTAATTGAGGGTCTTTCAATCATTATCCAACCTTCTGTCAACTAATTTTTGGTACAAATAAAACTTGTATTAGGGTGTTGTATATTCCATTCCAATCTGGGTATCTCCAATTTATTTGTCACAGTAATAAGAAAATTCCTTTTACTTGAGACTTTATGAAACCTGCCATCTAGAACCTTAAAGGTTTTGATAAAGAAGCATAAAGCAAAACATAATAGGTAAGCTTGCTCTCTTCAAATTATTATCAAATCTTAGAATGAGTTGAGAACTTAAAGACAATAGGACTGTCCTCATTGGGAAACATTGCCTTAAAGTTTTATGACGCGTAACAGGGTTTTGAAACATGTTGAAGACTGAAAATAGAATGTAAACTCTGTAGGGAGATCTTCTGGAGAAACTGGGAGACAGGAACAAACACCTCTATGGAATTCCAAACTATGGAACAAACTTTCACAGATACTAAAAACCCTTTCTTGGTTTATTAATTTTGCTCAGGTTTTGTGTCTCTAAACAGAAAATAGAAAAACCTAAGGATGAAAGTTGCAAGCTTGTAGGATTTTGGAATGCACTGTAATGAGCCAGCGAACTTTGAAAATACTAACAGCAAGTGCTTACTTGCAAAAAACTCTACCTAAGTTACTTCATTAGATCCCCAGAAGCATGTGAGGTAGGTGCTAACGTCTCTATTTTACAGATAAAACTGACTTGCTCAGGTTAGTGTTTTTAAAGCAGGAATTGAACTCAGATCTTTCTAAGTCACAAATCAAATGCTCTACCCACTGTATCATTCCCTTTCTACAAGTTTCAAATAAACATTTTCAAGGTCAGCTTCGCTTCAAGAACTCATGGTACACAGAGGGGATGCCAGACACCTAATCCATAATAGATGGGGCGAAACTCTGTGAAGATCACCTTCCACACATCACCCATACTTCATACCATTCTTCTTGTCCCATATTCCAACTACAAAAGACCTCATGCTTCCAGCTTAACTAATTCTACACCTAGGCAAAACCCATAGCCTGACATTTTTAAGGAAGAGTGGAGTTAGAAGTTTGAGTACCTGAGTACCAACAAAAAAGAGACTCAAGAATAAGTTATTCTCCACAAAGTAAAAAAACCGAGTTGACACCTTTTCATTTAGTTCATGGTTTTGCTACAGGTTGTCAGTGACAAAGTGCTTGAGTTAGGAAAACTAAAAGAGAGGATCCATTAACAGGAAAGATGGATTTTTTTTCTTTTTTTAAAGGAACCTTTGAGTCTCTTCTTTCCTGTACTGTGATCTTCATATTTCAATAGCAGAATCGTTAAACAGCAAATCACTTGAAAAGCTGTTTCTGTATGATTAAAACTGACTTTCAAAAGGACAACCCAATCTACCTGACTCCTTCCTGCTAATAGACTTGTGAATCTCATTCATACAAAGCCAGGGCTAAGAGAATGGGAAATCTCTATGTAACTGATCACTGATTGTATAACACCTATCACTATCTTTTATTGCCCTCTTCCTCTGCTTTCTGTTTAAACTTCCAAGTCAGAGAAAAACCAAGGCCAAAGCTCTTAAAAACAAGTGTGTACTATGATTGTTATGGCACCAAAAGTTTCCCTTCAGTGTGTTCTCTCCCCCACAAGCAGAACTGGGAAGAAGAGAGGGGAAATACAGAAACTATGTGTCAGCTATTGTTAAAACTGAGAAGGCTCAGGTCTGTGCAAAAATCTAAAGTTATTTTACACTGAATAACTAAACTCTGTTTTTGATATGGCATTCAGTTTACCGAACCCTGAACCTGTGTTTTCCCTACTTTCCCACTCTCAAGTCAAAGGTATGCATGCACGCACTTCATATCTCTCTTTTGAGCCAATCAGGGTTAAGTGATTTGCTCAGGGTCACACAACTGGTGCTGGGTCTTCTTGACTCCAGGGCCATTGCTCAATCCGCAAAGTCACCTTGCTTCCCCTTAGAACTTCATTTTATGCTGCTGCCATATGCATTCAACCCCAAGAACATATTCACTGTTATTAGAAACATTTGTTCTCTTTGGGAGTAAGGTGGCTCAAAGGATAGAGCACTGGGCCTGGAGAAGTCCTAAGTTCAAAGCCAACCTCAGACACAAGCTGTGTGACTCTGGGTAAGTCACTTAACTTCTGCCTCAATTTCCCCAACAGGTAATAACAGCACCTACCTTGCAGGTTTGCTGTGAGAACCAAAGTAGATAAATCACTGTAAAACATTTAGCCTAGTGCCTGGCACACAATCAGCACTATATAAATGCTTATTACTTTCCTTTTTTTCCCCCTCAATCAGCAGTCTTTAGCTTTTGCTCTCCAATTAAAGATAGTTTAAAGTTAATTAAAATGTGAACAGTAAGAAGAGACAGACACTAGATTTAAATGGAATTCCCAGTTAAAGAAACTACCTCTACCTTTATAGTCGACTAGGAAACTGAGAAGTGAAGTGACTTGGCCAAAGGCACACAGTCTGTGTGTCAGTGGCAGGATTTGAACCCTGACCTCCAGGCCAGCAGTAGTCTCTGGTTTACTGAGACAGCCTAGATCTCTTTCCACTACCACACACAGCTTTGGAACAGTAGAAGTTCAGGCCCCCAACCCAAACCAGACAATCACAACTAAATTGGAAACAGATACTATGAATGCAGGAACACTCTATTTATTAGGTCAATCATTTTTAGCAATACAATTACAGAATATCACAATGCTGGTTACAAACATACTCAATATGGTTTGATGGTTACAAATAATGTTGGGCACTACAAGTCTGTGCGAAGTATATGAAAGATTATTCTTGACACAACAAAGAATTGTCTTCAAAATCTAGTAATGACCTAGGTATGTCTATATAAATTACTGTGGCACTATTAGTAGGGATTCTCACATAAAGATATTTTAAGTAAGTTGCTTTTAATAGTCAAGCAATTACTTTATTTTTTTTTTAAAAGAATCCCATTAAATTAAAATCCCCTGTAGCATAAAGTATAAAAATAGTACTGAACCTGGTAATAGTTAATAAATGTAGCATTCATTCACACCATGAAAATAGAACTAAACTGTAAAGTTTTAGTTACCATGGCAACATAGCTTCCTTAAGAGGAATGTACATAAATGAAAAATGTTACACAAATGGTACCTGCAACAGTTATTTAGTGATCCAACACTTAACTTGTGCACCACAAACCAAGTTTTCTAGATATCTATATATATAGTATATATATATATATATATATATATATATATATATATATATGTGTGTGTGTGTGTGTGTGTGTGTGTGTGTGTATGTGTATGTATATACACACATATATATGTGTATATACACACATACACTTTATTTTCATCTTAAAATTTACCTTTGAAAAAAATGTGCACTTCAACAAACTCACTAAGGCCACTCATGCTATAGATACCTAAGATTGCAATTAAAATACAGTATTGTTAAAAACAAAATCCTAAAGCACACTCCTTCAAAATCACCAACAGGGAAAAATTGGTTTCACTGCCTAAAACTTTCCTGAGATCTGGGGACAAAAGCATACTTAATGCTCTTCAATGTGGTGATTAATCTAGATTTCAGGGTTTTTCCAACCATTTTTGTTTCTTGGCAAGAATTTTCCAAAGCCAAAAGTTAAAATGTGTGTTCATTTCTGTGACAAGAAAATAAACCCCAAAAGGAAATCTGGACTTTCAAATAAGCATTTTTCCTAGTAAAAAGTATTTTTTGCCATGAATAGCAGTTTGTAAGCAGCACAGGCAACAAAACATAGGAATTTGCAACCAGGGAGTAGCTCATATCCTTTGTTACTCACTGAATTCTTGTTTCAAATAAAGTTAATGTCAGCAGCTTGAATCATGTCTTAGGCCTGTGTTTTCTGCCCAGTACTTTGTCAGCACATGGGATAACAGGAAATAGAATATATATTTCCCGGTACTATAGAAGCAGCACAATTCAGCATTTGGGGGAATCATTTTTTAGGATATTAAAAACACTCTCCTAACAAGTTAGGCCCAACAAAAACTTATAAATCTTTTCCCTTACCCCCACAAATAAAAACCCATTTTGTGTGCAATAAATTTAAACAGGTATTGAGATAACAAATGGTAGTGTCCTTCTACAAAGCAGCGGCAGAGATTTGTTGGTGATAGGTGGTAAAAATGGTCTGAAATACAACTAGCTCGTGGGAACGGCCAACAGCCTAAGAAACTTATATGAACCCTTAATCTTAATAGAGGGCTGTCTAGAATTGAACTAGTGCTATTAAATGAGTATTTATTAACACACTCAACTTTAGCAGTGCTAACTGTCAAATGGGGAACTGGGGAAGAGAAGGAATAAATAAGATTAAGGGAAAGGTAAGAACTAGATCTACTCATGAAGAGGAACTTCCCCCAAAACCCTAAAGTTTCTCAACATAACACAATTGTTAGGGAGGTTCACAAAAGTGAAATGTTTTCCAAGCACTGAGTAAGCATAATAGTTTTATTCATTTTAATGAGGCTGTCACTCTTTTAAATTATGATCACATTCATCTCTTTCAATCATACAATGCTCCCTCCATTAAAGGTGAAACCTTACACTTACCAGAAAATTGTTCTTCATTAACACCAGAAATTACTAAAAAAAAACTGACAAGTCCCTTTTGCTTTCAACTTTTCTTTCTCTGAAAGTGGGCAAATTTATATTAAATCATGATGTAAATGAGCTCATATAAACTTACATTAAAGTGATGTTAAAGTCTGAGTTTCATATCCTTTGAGAACAAAGGCAAAAACTCCAAGAAATACTGACATTATTCTGAAAGGAAGTGGTATTTGATGCTATCACTGGAAATGTCACCCTCTGAGCTAAGATTTTAGATGGATCAGTATTTTATCACAGAATAATTTATTTTGGGGAAATTGCTTGATTAAATTCTTTGAGCCTCTCTCTATGTGTAACCCTCCCTCTAACCATTCCCCCTTTTTGTTCCCAATATGTGTCTTATTTTAAAACTTCATATTGAAGCATGGGAACACCATGCTAAAAAACAGTTTACATTAGTCACTTTTATGTTGTGAATGCAACAAATGATTCTATCCTGTATGCAATCTTTTGGGGGGAATTTAAATAATTACAATTATCTATTAGGGTAGAGCTGAACAACTTGAATAGACTACAGTCTTAAGCACACAGACTACTAGTGGGTTTTATAAAAAGCTGGCTTTCAACATCAGACTGCATGACTAGAAGCAGTTCCACATTGTTTTGCTGATATGCCTATACAATCGATCCGTAATTTTAAAAAAATTAAGACACCTTTGTAATGAGTAAAACCAAATTTCTGTATTAAATACTAATACCATTCTTATTAGGAATCTTTCCTGCATTATTCTTCCCTGCCCCCAGCCCCATGAAAAACTGACCGCAAAATAGTAACTTAAAATAAAACTTTGCTGAGTAATTTAAAGTGTCTGAAATCATTTAATTCATTTTATTTTATTTTTTTTGCACTCAACTTGGGAGATCCTTAAGTACGTTTCTACCCCACCCCTAATGCTAAAACAAAAATACAGTCACTCATACAAGCATCACTCCAAGCTTCAACTAGGAGTAAAATCTCAACAGCCAAATCATGAAACCCCTGAAAATAGGGGGGAAAACCCAGACGCTTAACTATAGAAGCACAATTTGTGCCACTATAATAAGAATTGAGGTAATAGCAAAAGACCTTTTTATTTCTAAATTGCTACATGACAAACGTCACCAAATTTGTATGTTACCTCAATATTAAATAACCCAACTTTTATCTTTTTTTCCCCCCAAAAAAATCACCTTAAAACCCAACAAACGAAAATTAAGACAAGCTAGTGAAACAGGCATATAGTGTCAGGGGAATTTTATAATTGATGCTTTTCTAGCAAATATGTTTCTGGTTGTATGATTATTCATTACAGAAATGAAACATCACAAAAAGACCTATTGTGCTTTTGGGGAATACCTCCCTCTCTTCAATGACCCCTTCTGCTCCAAAACGTATAGTAAGATGAAGTCTTCATACACAGAACTGGATTTTTCCACAAAATTATTTGCCAGTATATGTGTTCCTGCTTCAATCACTGGTAAGCTTATTTAAAGTGAGTGGTAGGGGAGAGGGATGGCTGTGGTAGATATTTAAGCATTTCTAGGGTTGCTTATGGCATCAACATTGTGTACCTTACTAAAGACATGCCACTGTCAACACTTCATTCCTAGTATTTTAAAAAAATCTATTACATGAATATAATTTTTGCATATCATTGATCATCATACATCTAAATGAAATCATTCTACTGGTAAAGTGTATATGCAGGGGCAGAAATATTAAATTAAAGCCACTGGTCCAAATAACCTCAGGCTATAAAGACTGGTCCTCTTTAGATCTTCCTGGTCCTGTCATAAAATACCATTAGAGTCTTGCAGCTGCTGTATTCTAACCCCTTCCCCCCAAAAAAATCCCAAAACCTTAAAAAAAAAATACACCCCCTTCCCCCCCAAAAAAAACCCAAAAAGCAAAGATTGCTGGTCTACCAGATCTTCTATTACTTACAGATCAACAATGGTCCAGTTCAGATGATCTAACAGTCCTTCCCTTGCAACATAGTATGATTCACAACATATTTCTGGAATGGTTCTTCTCTACTCCCCTTGATAAGGCAGCCAAACCTAAGTCAGGATTATCTCTCTTTCATTAGTATTTGTGATTAACTTTTCTATATTGCATATAAAGACTGTTTTCCATAAAATCTTTTTACAATACAGTATTGAATACCTCCACATGGAAGAATTATTTGTTAAAAACAGTTGTTAAAATCATCCTTTCATAATAAGAATGCAACTCTTTTAAACTCTTAAATAGTTTTATTTAGGGTTTTTCTTGCAGGCTCTCTGCAAAATGACTTCCTTTGAAAAAGAAAAAAATAGGATCTTCTGGTGTTTGTTCTACTAGGTTGAAAATGTGAGCCAGACTACTACACATGCTGTACATGCTGATAAGAAATTGAATACGCGCTTATTCCTACGGGCACTCTGTGAGACAGGGGTTACCCAAACAGGGTCTTCAATGGACTGGACCAGTGTTTCAACGCAAATTCCAGCCCCAGAAAACTATATGGTTTTGATTTCACAGTATGAATTCCCCCGGAATCTGGGAAAAGGTAAATTGGTTAATTGAGGTTCACCCTCAGCAGCTCTGTCCTTCAATATTCTGAGACATCAGGAAAGATTGAACAACTTCTTCAGTGGACTGCGGGCTGGTGTTTACATCTTCCAGAGCATCTGTCACTGAAAACTGACGATCCCGCAAACGGTTCCAATTGGCAAGAATATTGTGGTATTCAAATACTTTTTCATAATTGCCAACTGAATTATAAAGTTTAATGAGACCTCGATAATCGTACTCTAGTCCACTGTAGCCTTCACCAAAAAGTTTCTTCCCTAAAAAAAAAAAAAAAAAAAAAAGAAAAGAAAAAAAGAAAGAAAGAAAAAAGAAAAATAAGAAACTTTGGCAAAACTATTATTATGTATTCAATAAGAACAAATAAGTTTATAGTATCAGGTGCCTTCGTTTTAGTCTTTTGAAAGGAATTCAAACACAGAGACATTAATTAAAGATCTAATCATTTCTGTGCTTTAACTTCTACTGCTTTAAGTGGTTACATGAGAAACAATTTTTTTTATAAGAAAGCAGAAGGAAAACTAATAGTAACATGGAACTTCTAGTTCATAAGATGGCTTTGGCCCTGGGCTACATCCAGCTCTTTTAGCAAACAACAAAATGGAGTAATCTTATTTATAACTATATTGCTGTGTGTATATGTATGTATGTATGTAAATGTATCTGTATGCATATATATATATACATATATAATCCACACATCATAGAATCACATCTATTGCATATATGAAATAGTGTTATTGCTCACCAATGTAAAAAGTAGATTAAGAGAATTTCCTATTTTTTTTTTTTAAGATGAAAACTCAACTAAATTTTTTGTTTATTTTATGACTCTGTCAGGAAACCGATGTGTAAAAGTCTGAATTACTTATGCCATTGACAAAAAAAAAAAAAGATTCTCTAAATTAGTTTTTCTATAGTCTGAAGGATATCGCCAAACTACCATAACTTCAACAACTAATTCTACACAGCTAAATTACCAATGGTGTGTTAATGTTTAATTGATAATCAAAAAAAGACAACTTCATAGAAGAGCAAATGAAAAAAGGCAGCCAAATATCTCAGTTTTCTAAATTTATCCTTCCCCATATGAAGTTCAATAATGACTATAGAGAACAATAGGGACATATTAAATATAAGCTGTCCTTTCTCATAAAAAATTATTAAATGTGAAAAGATCTTAAAGCAAGTTACTTTTTTTTATTTAAGAATTATTTTAAAACATACTAATAATAATTTAAACTAGTCAATTACCACCTTTATTAAGCTGGAACATTATACAGTAAATAGAAACTGGGTCCAAAAGTCAAGGAAAGGAGTCCCATTTATGCAAACTGTCTGACTCTTGTATATTCCTGCGGTTTCTATCCACAGCAGCTCTAAAATGATTAATAGATCTTCAAATGCTTCAAATGCATTCATTTGCTTCAAATAAAAAATGTCATGTTGCTCAATTTAATCAGTGAAGTGGGAAAAAGTTAAAATGATATACCAATTGCTATTGATCTCAAGTAAAGTTTCTCTGCGTTTTCATATTGATTCATGTCATAGTTATACAAAGAAGCCAGATGTCCCACTGAAAGAGCTACTTCATAATCTTCTTGACCAAGAAGTTGTTCTTTAATCTGAATTGCTTTGATATGCATTTCTTCTGCTTCCTGAAAGATAATTAAGTCAAGATTCATCAAAATATAGAAACACACAGCATTTTTAGATTTTTAAAGAATAGAAAAGGTACTTGGAGGTGTAATCCAACTCCTACCTAAAGCAGGCATTCCCTGTATAAAATCTCTGGCAAACTGCTATCTGGTTTTCAAATGAAAATTTCCAGATATAACAACTAAGTTATACTTGCTCTCAAGTTCAGCAGCTTGTTGTACCCAATAAAAAATTTCTCCCATAAGGGAAACCATTAAGTTCATCAAACATTCATTCTGAAGCTGTTGAGCTGCCAATATGCATGCTAATTATTTTAAATGCATTTCTGTGGAATCATTATATTAGTTCCAGAGAAACAAAATGCATTATGAATCAGACAAAAATCACTGTTCTGGGTACAAGAGGGTAGAAATTTTTTTAGCCAAAACACCCTTACCTTAAATTTTCTCATAGACTGATAAAGTCTCCCAAGGTTGCCATAGTGTTTTGCAGTCTGAACATTAAACTCCCCAAAAGCTTTTTTAGCCAGTTGGAGTGAAGACAGATGCAAATCATGAGCTTCTTGAAGCAGCCTCTGTTCAGTTTCCTTATTATGACAGTCAATTGCGATCTCCTCCAAAATAAGTGCTGAAAAAAAGAATGAAAATCACTATATCTGACAGCTAGAAATCATAATCACAGCATTCAAAAATCCATATCATCTATGAAAAGTACTTAAGTTCACTTTTTCTGTTTTGTTTTTTTCGTCTCGTGGTTTTTCCCTTTTGTTCTGACTTAACTCTCGGGACAGGAATCGTAAAGAAATATGAATTTTAAAAATGAATATACATGTATAACAAAAAAAATTCAATTTTTTTAAAAAGTGAAGTTCAGAAAAATGTAATTTTCCTCCCAATTGTCAAACAGTGAATATATGTGAGATAGGAACAAGACTCTATTCAATGTTCTTTCCATTGCAGTATGCTGCCTGCAAAATTGTGGCATAATAAATTTTTAATATTTTTCATAATAAAACTTTGTGAATAGCACATTTTTCATACTAAAAAAGAAAAGCTCTTAAAATTTTTTTAAAAAAAGAATAGGCCAGTGATTTGGAGTTATCCAACAGTAAAAAATATTTTGTAAGATTTGCCAATATGTGCCGCTATTTGATCTCCATCTCACATTTTGAAACAATGACAAATGTGTACTTATGCAGTCTTGTACATGAATCTTAGTCTTTCACAGGGCAAAATTAAGTACTGTTAGTTAAAACCATTTCAGTGGATTTTGTCTGAGTGTAAATTTATCAATGAGATTATTTTTTACATAAAAGAACAACTAAAAAAAAATTTTAAATGTCTATTAAAAGAGTAACTGGCAAAACACTAGTAAAACTTGTGAAATCACATCTTGTGACATCTAATCTCTAACCACACATCAAAGAAATGAAATGAACTATCAAATATATATACTTTATGCCTAGTCTAAGAAAACTAAAGAAGTCAACTATCTGTAGCTCCAACAAAAGATCAAACCAGAGGTACAAAAACAAATTTGACAACATGTTTTGCAATGAGACTGAGATGACTCAATATTAAGATTAACATTGGTTATTTCCAGTGTCTGACACTTAAGAAATCTTGAAAAGAAAGTAAAACAATTACAATTTTATAATCTGATGCAATTAGTAAAAAAAAATAACTACTCCAATAAAATCTGAAAATATAATCTATAATATTCCTTAGCAACTGTTTTAACTACTTTATTGATTTACTAATTTAATTAATTAATAATAACTAATTTAATTGATTACTTTGTAATCAATCTTTTAAAATATAACATTTTACAATGTCTAGCATATAACAATTTAAAAAAAGCAGATATATAGCAACCTGTCTAGCTAGACCAAAAGAAACAAGCCATTATCCTTATCTTAAATGCCATAAATCCTTTATTTTAAATTATTAAATAATAAAATTAGAAAAGGTACCTTTCACTCTCTTTGAGGAAGCCAAAAGAAGATGGTCTTCTGGAAGGATATGATTGATGATTCCAATGGCTCGTTCTGCATGGAATCTGTAACAAAGTTAAATCATATATTTTACATTCAATTAGGTCTGTAGTTTTTTTTTTTTTTTTTTTTAAAACAGCCTTTTATTTACAGGATATATGCATGGGTAACTTTACAGCATTAACAATTGCCAAACCTCTTGTTCCAATTTTTCACCTCTTACCCCCTCCCCCCTCCCCCAGATGGCAGGATGACCAGTAGATGTTAAGTACATTAAAATATAAATTAGATACACAATAAGTATGCATGTAGGTCTGTAGTTTTAAAACAAAATCCTCAATCTGTAATGCTATGATGGTTGGGAAATAGGGTATTGAAAAGGAAAGCAATGGCACTCAATCTGTTAAATTTCATTTAATTATTTGCAATAAACTTGTAACACTGTCCTTAGGACCCTCACTAGAGAAACAATCATCTCTTTAACAGAAGAAATAATCTCAATTGAACTCAGTTCCTTCTGACTCCAGGGCAGGTGCTCTATCCACTTGCCATGTAGCTGCCCCTGAAATAATTTTATGAATGGGCTCTTTTATCATTGTAAAAATTAAGTTTTTTGCACAAGGTCCAAAAGAGATTCACCTCATACCTTTTGCTACAGCAAAACAGCAAAAAATTTCCATTGAATATGTGCCCAGTGTCCTTTGAGAAATGTGGATACGAATGTCTCATATTATTATTAAAATGAAAACTCTAAATGAAGAACTTGCTTTATGATCCTATGAAAATTACAACTTTTCTGGGCCTGTTTCCTATCTCTAAAAAAGAAGAGATTAGCCTAGAACAACTTTTAAATTCCCTTTTAGCTCTAAAATGATGATCCTAAGAATTAAACAAATTATGCTGATGTTAAAAGAAATATATTCTAAGCATTCTCACAACTTCTGAGAATCTTAGAAGTGACTATTATGATATAATGTCTAGTCTAGGGGCTGTTAATCTGAAAGAGGTGTCCATGTTTTGTTTTTAAAATATTTTGATAACTTTCAACATAATAACTGATTTCCTTTGTAATTCATATTTTATGTACTTAACATTCTGAGAAAGGATTTATAAGATTCACCAAGACTCTCAAAGGCATTCAAAGTGCAAAAAAATATTAAGAATCTCAGTCTGTAGAGATATTAATAAGATACTTGCTTTCAAAGATACATAGGTCCTATCCATAGCAGAATTAGAATGTGAAACCCAGTTCAAATCTGGTGGGGGAATAAAGGGATAGAAGGATGGGAAGGGGAGGAAATCTATTCAACTATTCTAGCAGTTTCTTTCAACTTGGGGAAATAAGGAAGCACAAATTTATTTTGTAAAACACATTTCTTCCAACAGAATTAGTTGAAACTACTCCTCCAGTGGGCCTCCAGGATTTTTTCCTCTGCTGGAGAATAATTTAAATACTTACAGTGCATTGTCAAATTTTCCAGAACTATACTGGTGAACATAAGAAGAATAAGCCAAGTCTTCATGCGCTGTGGCTACATGGATATTTTTTCCTCCAAATACTGACTGTCGAATATCAAGGGCTGTCTGAAATATTTGTTAAAAGAAATTCTACTTAATCAAGAATACTCACAAATCACTATCCAATTTAGTTAATCATAAAAGCTATGTATATGTGGTTATAAGAAATTTTATATTACTATTCCTGTTTTATGAGTTATGTAGTATACACTACATTCCTTACATTTTAAAACAAAGGATAATGTACTGTTTCTTAAAATACAATTGAAGGCACATGTGTTCATGCTTAATTTCTGAAGATATTTTGACTTAAAGGATAAGATATGAACTTACAAAAATGTTCAAAAGGCAGGAACTTCTTTGTGACGCTAACTTTGTTCTGTTTCTTAGGGAGGGTAACGTATTTAATAATTGCTATGTTTTGCTCAGAGCAATTAGGATAACCATAATCTTAAAGACACAATAACTATAGAATGAAATTTAATAGGTAACAATATTATCAAGGCAAATGAAAATAAAATACTTCTATCTAATCATATCAAGGGCTTAATTATAATACTGGTTTTCATCTAACAACAGGAACTATTCTAATGAAATAAGTGTTCATCTTTAAGAGAATTATTCCAGGGAACTGAAAGATGATTATTCGTGGAAAATGGTTACTTACCAGTTGGACAAGGCCCATTATTTGCAAACTATATGAAGTTACAAAAACAAAGGCTTTGCAAATAAATTATACTTGGGGAATCCAAGAACTAAAGGAAAATTGTGAATTTTTAAACATACCTGATAAATTGCAACAGACTGGCAGATATTATCTACATTGAGTAAGTAAAATCCATAATCTAGCAGTGTATCCGAATATTTTGGGTGTTTGGCTCCAAAATGTTCCCTGTAAAAATATGCAAAATTAGAATCTAAAGGTTTAAGGGATGTATTTTTAAAGCATACCATATTCCCCTCAACACTTTCAATAAATTTTCATTTTAGTCTGTATTTATTATATGGAAATGTATTTTTAGCAATGGTCACTTACCGTGCTAAGTACACTGCATGTTTTATTAACTGTTCTGCCTTCTTAAATTCACGTTTTACTACACAAGCCTAAAAATTGAAGAAGAAAAACCATTAAATATCTTCAACATAAGTAGCTAAACTAATTGATATTGAATACGAAAATTTTAAGAACAAAATCAATTTTTTTTTGGTAAAATATACATTATATTTCATGAAAAATATGATTTACATAAACCTGCTGTTTACAAAAGCAAACTTAAGAACACATTTTATAGTAAGGCCAGGAAGGCAAGCTAGTCCCACTTAAACACAAATAAAAGGCTATTCTAAATAATGTCCATAATGTAAATTGTTGGTTCCTTCATGCAAGGATATCCACAAAGTTCAATGTAGTAAATGTTACATAGACTTTTACAATCACAAGCCAACTATACAGAAGTTCACAATCTTTTCCCCCCAATATTTAGTCTAAATTCCATTATCTATTTTGCTATTGTATTAATTTTCACTCCACATGTTCTTTTTATTCCAAATCTTCTAAGATTTGTTGTATTAACCTCTGGCAAGCTCCTAAAGTTTTTCCTATTATTATATGTGTTTTGAACTATAAGGTAGCTTCTTATGAATCTATTCCTTGTGATTATTTTTTTCCTATTCATTAATTTTTATACCATTTATTTGGATCAAATGTATATTTACATTTTATTTTAGCATTTGGCACAAATTTATGTGGATCAAGAATAACTGGTTCTTAAATGAGATTTTGGTGACTGGACTTGAACTCAAGTCTTCCTAACTCCAAGGCTAGTGCTCTTTCCACACTACACTATTCAACTACCCCTTAATAATGGGATTTTTTTTTTAATCCCCTTTTTAGGTTTTTAGAAATTACAAACTTATTTATTCCAAAATGATAACAATTTAAATAAATTGTATTTCTAAAAGAATCTTGTCTTCTTTTTAAAATGTATATATATATTTTTCAATTACATATAAAAACAATTAACATTAAAATTTTAGGTTCCAAATTCTCTCTCCCCTTACTCCTTCTCTGAGGTGGTATGGAATTTGATAGAGAGCATACATGTGCAGTTATGCAAACTGATGTGGTTCTAGGCCTCTGACCTGGGGCTGGTTGAGAAAGCTTGAAATACTGATAAGACTATTCCCTGAGGCAAGCAGGGAAGAGCACTGATGGGGATCAGCTCAACCTTACAGTCCCACTCTCTATGGAGGTCTTGAGTCCTTGCTTTACTGGACCCAATAGAAAGCCAAGTCAAACCCCCAGGATTAAATTTCTATTATAAACATGTCTATAGCCCCGACATCTTTGCTGAATCCCTTTTGGGTTAGTCTGCCAAAGCGTTCTGCCTTGTGGTATCTTTCTCTTCAGCTAGATATCTTCTCTTACAGCTAGACAGGAAGAAAGATACTAAATTCCTCTATGGATTTAGCCTGCCAGTCAATGGTGCATTCCCACTTCATGGAGCATTCCCTTTCTCCTGATTAATTAGGAGTTCTACTGGGGTGCCTGTCTTTTCCACTGATATGTAAATGAATTGGATTTAAGTGAGGGAGGGCAAAGTCCTTAACCTCACTTTCTTCTCCAATGCCCTTTGGGTCCAGTGGCAAGACAGAGAACAAGACTATTGGAGACAGCTCTGAATGCAGTGAAGTATCTTCATCTTTTAAAACTCAGGCCTCAGTTTGACAAAGGCAATGACCAATTGGTTATTAAGGCTAAGGTAAGAAATGAGACATAGGGGCAGCTAAGTGGCGCAGTGGACAGAGCACCACAGCACCAGCCCTGAAGTCAGGAGGACCTGAGTTCAAATTTGGTTTCAGACACTTAATACTTCCTAGCTGTGTGACCCTGGGCAAGTCACTTAACCCCAATTACTGAAGGGGGGTGAAGAGGAGGAGGAAAGGAGATATAGAATGGCATCTCTTACTGTCAAAAAACATATAAATATCAATCTGGGGGAGTGGGGAGAGGAGACTCAAGGACAAAATGGAAACAGATGGCATTTACATTCACTCTGAGCCAGTTGGGCCCAAACAATAACCAAGGGACCTGGCCTGGGACCTATAGTTGATCAATTAATGAGAACCAGAGTGATTTGGGTTTAAGGCAAACCCAAGAAACGTATGTAGCCCATAAACTCCAAGTTATCTTTTGAGGTTACAAAGATCAAAATTTATATTCCCTTAGACAGAATATCAGTAAGTAAGGGTATAACATCCTATCTGGACAGACAGAAGGGAAGGGAAGGAAAGAAGAAGGAGAGAGGGAGAGAAGAGTAAAAAGAGAAGAGAAGGAAGAGAAAGGAAGAAAGAAAAAGGAGAGGGGAGAGAACACAGGATGGGAAGAGAAAAAAGAAGTTTCTATTTCTGCTCACTTTATGATGAGTTTAGCTCATCTAAGTCTTTCCAGGTTTTTCCTGAAAATATCGTGCTTATCTAGTTCGGCCATTCCTGAATTGATAAGTATCCACTTAATTTCCAATTCTTTGTCACCACAAAAATCATTTCCCTCTAACCTACTTTATTCCCCTATTTAGTTCTTGCCTCTTTCACCTTGTCATCCTCAAAAATGTTTTGTTTCTGATCACAGCCTTCCCTAATCTACCCTCTTTTCTATTAGCCATTCCTCCCTTCCCCTCACTTTCCTACCCTCCAACATTCCTATAGGGTAAATATCTCTCTTATGTGAGATAATTTGCCCCATTCTACCACTCTTCTCTCCTCCCAATGTACCACACTTCTCACCTTTTAATTTGTTGTTTTGGTTTTTTTTTTTTTTTATATCACCCTATCATATTCTAGGTATATTCCTTCTAATTGCCTTAATGAGAATGTTCTTAGGAGTTACAAGAATCATCTTCCCATGTAGAAATATAAAGTTTAACCTTATTGAGTCTCATTATTTCTATTACCTATTAACTTTTTTTATGCTTCTTGAGTCATGTATTTGAAAGTCAAATTTTTGTATTCAGACCTGATCTCTACATCAGAAAAGCCCTCTATTTCATCAAATATTCATTTTTCCCCTGAAAGATTTCATTTAGTTTAGCTGGGGTTGAAATTCTAGCTTCTTTGCTCTCCATAATCTAAGCCCTTTGATCTTTTAAGTTTTCTGTTATCCTGATGATGCTGGTTTCATGAAATTTGAATTGCTTCTTTTTGGCTGTTTACAACATTTCCTCTTAGAGCTAGTCGCTTTGGAATTTGGCTATAATATTCCTAGAAGTTTTCATTTTGTGATTTCTTTCAGAAGGTGATCAGTAGAGTATTTTCATTTTCATTTTCCCCTCTGGTTTTAATACATCAAAAAAGGTTCCTTGACAATTTCTTGAAAGATGATATCTAGGTTCTTTTTGATTGCTACTTTCAGGTAGTCTAATAATCCTTAAAATTATCTCTCCTGGATCTGTTTTCCAGGTCAGTTGCTTTTCTAATGAGATAGTTCACGTATTTTTTTCCCCTTTTTCATTTCTTTTCAATTTTTATTTTTACTATTTCTTGAAGTTTCAAGGAGTAATTAGCTTCCAAATGCCCAATTCTAACTAAGGAATTATCACTTCAGTGAATTTTCATTTTTCCATTTGGCCAATTTTACTTATTTAAGGAATTCTTTTCTTCAGCTAATTTCTGTACATCTTTTTTTTATTTGGACAATTCTGCTTTTTAAGAGAGAAAATTCTCTTCAGTGAATTTTTGAGCCATTTTTACTATTTGGCATATTTTGTTTTTTAAGACACTATTTTTCATCTACCTTTCTTATTTAAGTTTTTAAATCTTTTTTTATAACTTCCAGGAATTCTTTTTTGAGAGGCTTGAGACCAATTCACATTTTTCCTTCAAGCTTTACATGTAGATTTTTTGACACTATTGATTTTCTGAATTTGTGTTTTAATCTTCCCTGTCACCACAGTAAATTTGTATGGTCAAGTTCCTTTTTTGGTGTTTGCTCATTTCCCCAAACTATTTGTTGACTTTTTTTTTTCTCTTTTGCTGAGGCAATTGGGATAAAGTGACTTGCCCAGGGTCACATAGCCAGGAAAGGTATTTCTTGACTTTTCATTTTATGTTAAAATTTGGGTCTCTTCCTGAAATTGAGAGGGTACTGTCATAAGCATCACAATTTTCATGCTGCTGTTTTCAATGTTAGTTTGGGGGAGAGGGGACTCTGTAAATTTTCAGTTCTTCTAAAGGTAGTGTGATATGAAGAAAGGCATAGTTACTGCTCTCCTGATATGTGAGTGACCACAAACACTCTTCTCTGTCCAATAGCTGCAGCCAGGGTGTCTGCTCTTGCTAGTGTTCTTCCTCTCCCTAGGACTATGACCTAGAACCAAATATGAGCAATGAGTTTTGACTGAGTTTTGCTCATAGTGCAAAGGAAAGGGGGTTCCATGTATCTCCTTCTCACTAGTTATATAATCCTTTTACTATCTGTGGTTCTGAAAACTCTAGAAGCCGCCACATCTCCTTTAGTCTCTCCAAGGTCTGCTGCAGACTTGCTGAGGGACAGCCTAAGTAAGCTACATTGTGCTTACCATTATCCCAATGAAAAAGACGTTTCCTGCCAATTTTCAAGTTATTTGGGCGGGAAAATCATCTCTTTCATTTTACTGGTTTTGTCCTTCCAAAATTCATTTTGAGGAATTATTTTAATGTTGTTTGGGGAGGAATTTGGAGAGTTCAGGCCAAGTACTTGACTTTCCTCTGCCATCTTGGCTTTGCTACCACTCACCCCTCCAGTCTTGTTTTCTAAAGCAAACATTTAGAGATTGTTCTGTCTTTTGATTCTAATCAAAGTCTCTATGATTAAAATTCATGGGTTAGTAAAGCAAAAAAGCTATTCCTTGCTTACTTGTAGCCATGCTAGTTTCATTTCTTCAATGTTTCTGTCTCATTTTCTTCTCTTCCACTATACCTTCTGATAACAAAGTACCCTCTCACTTCCTTGCCTTACTCAAACCCCTCCACTATATACCCTTTATCCTTGACCATCCTCTTTCTAGCATTTTCACTCACACTCTGGGCCTTTTAGGAGAAAACATTATTCTGGTTCCTCTCTATTACTTGCAAATTCTCTGTCACTTATCAACCTTTTCTTCTCTGAGATTCACTTCCTTGAGATATGTTACCCTATTTGATCTTCAATCTTCTTAGTACCTACTGGCTATTATCTATTAACCAGCAAATCATTCTTCTTCTTTTTCTCAAGAAGTTCAGTATTTAGTTCTATTTCCCAAAAGGATCATTTTATTTCTCAGTTGCTGACCTCCAATTCCTTTAAAGTATATCTTTCAAAGCAAAAGATGATAAAAAGGAAAAATGATAACTCTTAGAAAAGTTGTGGGAAAACATAATTTGTCTGTTTTCCCACAGAAAACAGTGGGACAGCACTACTAGGGCCAAACTCCAAAGAGATCAAAGTAAAAAGAAAAGTAAGCCCTAATGTTCAAAATGTTTATAACAGCTTTTCTGTGACCAGAAATAAATACATAAATAAAATTGGAAACTAAAGGATTGAATATCCATTGGATAAATGAAGGTAATTAAATATTGTGCCATAATAAATGATAGGAAGATTTGTGTAAATTAAGGATGCAGCGTAAAGGCAGAAATCAAGAAAATTATAATAACAATTTAAAGACAAACAACTTTGGAAGATTTAAGAACTCTGATCAATGTAATGACTGGATACCAGTCCAAAGGCCCAATAAGTGATGGATTGAAGGTGTAAAATGAAACATAGCTTTTTGGATATGGTCAAAAAGAAAATCTATTTTACTCAACTATGTATATTCTTTTTTCTTGCTTGCTTGCGTTCTCCCCACCCCCCCACTCCCCATGGGAAGATAACAGGTAAAATTAAAAAAATTAAATCTAAAACTTTTCTTCCAGATTCATATAATTTCCCTCCAATATGAGGTAAACTCCTGGGAGGTAGGCAGAGTTTCTTTGTCTTTTATATTCCAAGTTACATAACAGTGGCATATACCAGACACTTAATAAAGGCTTCCTGAATAAATCAAAGTATTGTTCTTGATTTGATGGGGTGCATTTACTTCTTAAGCCATAGGCCAATGCATTTCTACAAGTATTTCACCTTCCATGGGAAAATCTGCTCACTGTCAAGATTTAGCTGAATTAAGACAGCACAGGAATAAGTAAGACAAAAGTTATTGGCCAAATATGCAAACCTAGTCAGAACAATGACATCCAATTCAAAAATAAAATAATAATGTTCCTTTAAAAGGAAGGAAACAAATACACAAACCAATTTCTCTTGCAGAAAAAAAATCAATCAACCACACTATGACTTAAGAACCATTTGAAATCTGAGTCTTATAGAAAAACATTTTTTGCTTCTGATTCAATGATCTAACAATACTGTCAGGGTGAATTATTTTGCATTTTATGCATAAACTATGGTAAAAATGAGTTAAATTCTATACTGGAAAAGTAAGTATTCAAATAACTACTCTACCATGGTTTACTAGGAAAAGATATGCTACAAACAAAATATGTATTATGAAGGTAGAAGTTAATAGTATAAAATAAGAAAATATTTTAAGTGAACCAACAAATAATGTTTATATTCACCTTTGAAGCTTGTCGTAAAACATCCACCACTACTTTGACTGGCAATCCAACTGTGATTTCCTTCATAGCTTCTATGCACCATTTATAAGCCTACATGAGACAAATATTTACACAAAAAGCATAAACTAAACAGAAGTATTTAATGAAAATGCTACTGTTTAAGAGAGACATATGATGTTTAAAAAAAAAAGTAGCAGCAAGAAGAAAAAAATTAAAAATCAAGCACAACTCAGAAATAATTCTAGAATAAAAACAATTTGAACAAATTGTACTCAAATTGAAAAAATTGCTCTTGTTCAAAAGTAAAAATTTTATGGGGAAAACAAATGAATGAAGGGATACAAAGAGGATTACTCCAAATAGTAATATGCCAACAATGCATGAGGTTACAATATAGCTGATAAATATAATACTGACAAAAACAAAAGACTATTCCTTATAATCATTTTGATATCCTAATTCTAACTCTCCCCCAAGAATTTATATGATCAGATAGAAATTTGAAAACTACACTAAAACTTTTTGTTGATTTATGACTAGTAAAGTGTGATACCAAGTGCTACCTCCCAACTCACCCAGGATCATTAGCAGTGGCATAAATTTTTTTTATTTAAAATTTAAAAATTAAAAAAAAATTATTAAAATTAAAATTTACTTAATATTTTTCTATTATTGATTAAATTTTCTTTCAATCAAAGAAAATTCATCCTTTTTGCTTCCACAGAGAAAGAAACAAAAACAAAATACTGTTTCAAACAGGTGTAACTAGCAAAATAAATTCTCCTAGAGATAGTTTTATCTAAACATTGACTAGTACTAAAAGAAATAATAGCAGTTAACCAAGAAAAACACAATTGTTTTTCTCACAAAACAGGAACAAGAAAAGGATTTAAACAAGTCATTTAAGTCTGGTCATAATTCAGTTTTCTCACAGAAAGTTATGATAAAAGTTTATCCATATTCATCAAATTTTAATAAATACAAATTTATTATAAAGCCAAAATCTTCCAAAAATCCAGCCTTGCCCAAAAAAGCTATTAGTTAGAAATCTATCACACTGAAATGTTAAATTTAAAAATACAACAATAAATCAAAAACTACATGTAATTTTCCTTATAAAAATTCTATTAAATAAGTTATAACCACAATTTTACTTGTGAAGAAACTGGGACTTGAAAGAGATTAATCTCCTTGTGTACGGTCACAATGTAATTAGATATAAAGGTCATGATTTTTACCCACATCTCATGACTCCAAAACCAGTATTGTTTCCAATATATCATAATCTTTCTCAATATATACACATGTATAAACTGCTGAAAATAGTAGATTTAACTGACTTTCAATATGTCAGCAGTGTCTTAAGCAAATTTAAAATATGAAAAACCTGGATTTAAGACAAATAATAATTCCTTGCTTTATAAGATTTTAAAAACAAGTTATGAATTCAAAGTGCCAATTTGAGTTATAAAATGTTTATTTGCACTAAATTTTTCAGGAACACATCTATTACGCATAGCTGCTGAAAAAAGACTATAGTTATATTTTCTTCAATAAAAATATGAATAGTTTTGCTTACTCTGCAACAAGTTAGGACATGTACAGCTAAGCCCCACCCACAACTATCCCAAGAACACTCACCTCATCATAATGACTTTTTGCAAAGAGTAAAGCACATAATTCTCCATAGAGAGCAGCTTTATTTGCTTGCTGACCATGTTTTGCAAGCTTGTCCATGTAAGATTGAGCTAACTTGAATGTTTCTTCACCCAAATGATATTTACAGTTTCCATTTCGAACATGTAGCAACCTATTTGGAAACAAATAGTTCCAAAGATTTTTTTTGAAAAATGATTTGCATTTAATCCTGTTTTGTTCTTTATGTTTACACAAATGTATACAGGTTTGTTGTCTGATTTATTGAGAAATATATTACCTGGACATTAAACAAAATTTGGGGATGATAGGTTTCCTTAAACTATTATTATATTAAAATAAATAGCAAAAGTAGCAGTTAACCAAGAAAAACAACTCTCACAAGACAGGAGGGAGAAAAAGACTTAAACAAGTCATAATTCAGTTTTTTCATTAAAAACTACTATAGTCCACCCAAATTGCATCGATAATAAATATGTTTATTATTAAAGCAAATATCTTCCTAAAAAATACAGCCTGCCCCAAATAGCACTTAGCTAGGAATCTATCATGTTCAAATGTTAATTTAAAAATATAACAATAAATCATAAACAAGGAAAACAATTTCTAAAATTTACTAATAAAGAGGATAGGTTGGAAAACCAAATAATTATGAATGACAAAGATAATGTCACAAATTAATATTCTTTAATTTCCCAAATATATATCTGGAATAGTTCTAGTTTTCATTTGAAACACTGGTTAATTATACCCAATTTTTAACATCACTATAACTCTGTATATATAATTATTGTCTCTCATTTTCAATAGTTAAAATTTATACCAGTTTAGATGTTACTATAGAATACTGTTAATTGTTTTCATATCCATGTTAATTTCCACTGAAGTTCAATGAAGTCTTCCATTTCTTTCACTCCTATCTCTGCTGCCTCGTGTTATAATTCCAGTCGACAATGACTGTGGTTCTTTCCACCATTTTACAGCACCACCACCCTGGTGCACATGAATGTCCTGGCAGATGATTTCAAAAACAATACAGAAAAGCGAAGAAAACACTAGATTCTCATTAGGCCATGCTCTAAAATATTCATCTGGTTCTTAACTGTGATGATGAAGCAAGGTTACATTGGTGAATTTGAGATCACTGATGATCACAAAGCAGGAAAAATGTGAATTTCAGTGGCAGATTAAATAAGTGTGGTGTAATCAGCCCTAGATTTGATGTTCAATTGAAAAATCTGGAAAAGTGGAAGAATAATCTATTATCTTGTCAATTTGGGTTCATTGTGCTTACAACCTTAGCTGGCATCATGGACCATGAGTAAGTGAAAATACATAGAAGGAAAAATCCTGGGATTCTTTTTCTAAGGATGTAAAATATACATACAAATAAAATGTTCCAATGTCCAAAAGACTGTGAATTCAAATAATGTTAACTGAATGATCAAACTGCACAAACCATGCTAGATATTTCAAAATGACATTTTAAATAATATTGAACTCTGACATTGATAGAGATTCGTGTACCTATTTCAATGCAGCATACAAAATAATGTTCATAATTTTGAGGACATTGTTTATTTATGTGAGATGTTCAAAGTTATAGTAGGGGGACCAAAGTATACTGTCATTTAAAGGTACTGCTTCAAGATTTAATAGATTGGTAAAATCTTCATTAACTGCAAATGTGAAGTAAAGGCAAAAGAGGACAGGCTATATTCACTCCCCCACCCCACCCCACCCCACCCCAGGCATTGGAGTCAAGTGACTTGCCCAGATCACACAATTGGGAAATGTTAAGTGTCTGAGATCACATTTGAACTCAGGTCCTCCCAACTTCAGGGATGGTGCTCTGTCCACTGTACTACCTAGCTGCTTCTACATTCACTTTTAAAAAAACACCACTATAGTAATGATTTAAGTCAAAATCTTGAGAAAAAACACATAAAACTAAGTCCTTAATGGAAGTTGATATAGACCAAGTCTGTCTCAATGCTTCCATTTGGTTCTAGTTAATAAACTATAATAAAAATAGGCTTAAACATATAAGCTTTTCTAGGGAATAAAAAAAAGAAAGAAAAGAACAGTATCATCACATACAATAGTGATATAAAATTCATATATAAATAGAATTCTGTAGCAGGTTATTGACTCAGAAAATCATAAATCAATATTATCTATAGTATATTATTTATTTTGTTGAATATTTCCCAATCACATTTTAATCTGGTGTCAATTGAGACTCAGGAATTTTGTGACTCACAAATTTAAATATTTAGACATTGTATGGCATTGCATTTTTCATCCATTCTCGCATCTTATGGTCTCTAAAGTCCCTTCTTCTAGCTCTATAAATTATGTGAATCTCATAACAACACAGTGAACTGAATACTGTAAGCATTACTTTCCTTAACAAATCTGAGGAAATTAAGAATGTACACTGGGCATACAAAGCAAGGGAAAAAAAATATGGTGACATAAACAATTAATTGAAAAAGGAAATAAGGAGAATTCAGTTCAATAGTACAAAGGTTTATCTTTTTCATATTTATTTAATAATCAAGAGAAGGTGCTGATTTATGATGATAGAGGAAATTCCTAACCAGGAGCTGTATACTGATGAAATGTTGGGTTCAGTTTTTTAAAAACAGGAAGCAAAAAATATATATGCAGTATTCCATATCCACAGTAACCTTACTCTGCAAAGGAGAAAGGGGACTGCATTCACCATAATTTTACAGCACTGTGTGGATAGTCTATTGACACTGTTGTATCTTTGTGCATATTGTTTTTAGTAAGCTTTCAGGTCTTTTTGTATTCTTCCTGTATTTTACCCCATAGTAATACTCTTATAATATTCATGTATCAAAATTTGTTGAGAGTATACACAACCTGAAAGGTACTTACAAATGAGAAATTACACAGGAAAAGTTCAAATGTTTTACTGGAATAAATGACAAGTATATACAGTATAAACGGGAAAAGAGAAGTTCAATTAATGGAATTTTATTTGTTGTATTAGTATCCAGAGCGGACTCAGAGACAGATTCATTCCATCTCACACCATCGTGGTGGCTGGCCTGTCCTTCTGCTTCCCCTACTAAGACCAAGGCCTGTCTGAGCCAGAGAGAGATTCAGAGAGCTCCGAGACAGACTCGGAGAAGACAGACGACTGGAAGTGGGAGCTCAAGTTCTCTGAGCCAAGGAGATTCACTCCAATCTCACACCACTGTGGTGGCTGGCCTCTGTTCCTTCGCTTCTCCACTGAAACAAGAAAGCTAACCGAAGCCCGAGGCAAGGAAACTAGATTGTGAAAGAGATAATAAAGAATTTGGACTTTATCCCTAGCCATTCTAGTGGTGATTACTTTGCTGAAATGAACGCTGCTCCAAGACCTCCAGAAAACCAACCTGAACGCTACAAAAGTTTTCTGAAAAAAATGTGAGATAACACTGCTAGTCCACTGCTGTTTTTGGAGGGATCCCAGATTCCTTACTTCCTATGTTCAAACTCAAGTTCAATTTTAGGCATTCTCACCACCTATGATTTTAGCTGAGCTCTCTTCACTTCCAAATGCCTCAATGGTCTGATCATGTTTGTATTAAGTTCCCAATATGTGGAATCTCTTCTTTTTTCCTTCATTAATACAGCCAAAGAATTCTTTGGACATAACCCTTCTCATGATGGGCTTGTTTTCAATAGTCATCATCAGAATACCTTTTCTCAAAGTGGACTAAAGATTACAAAAATCATAAATCTTTTATTTTGTGGTCCCTTGCAAACTTTATTGTCCCTTTTTTCTTGTAGTTGTAGGGTGATATTCTTGGAAAGTGATATATTAGAATATTTGAGAAACTGGCAGATACTATCAGAATCAAATTTTAAATTTGTAACAAAATACAGAAAACAAAACTTTGATGAAACAAATGTGCTATACAATTAAGAAAAAAAAATAATCCAAACACTTTATATATATTTAAAGCTAAAAGATTCCTTTGGATAGCATCTAAAACAATTCCTCTATTTTGTTTATGAAGAAATGGAGGGATCAGATGACTTGCCCAAAGTCATCACAAAAACAAAAAAGAGATTTAATTTTGAATCTAAGTCCTTGAGATGCAGTGTTCTTTATGCTATAATTGTGCTGTGATAAAATAAGATAAAAAAGCTACATGCTATCTATCACCCGATTATGAAATATTACACAGCAATTTTTGAGCTTCAGAAAAGGGAAAGTCATCAACAACCCTGAGGTTTTCACTTCACTCTGATTTTTGACAAGATAGAAAGTCAGTGCTGGAGAAGTTATAGGAAAAAAGGTACATTAACAAATTTTGCTGCAGGTGTGAATTAGTACAACCATATGAGAAAGAAATTTGAAATTATGTAAATAAAGTGGCTAAAATGTCCCAAACCCTCTGACCCTAAGATTCCACTGCTAGACATATACCAGGTCACTGACAAAAAGAAAGGTTCTATACACAGCACAGTATTAATAGCAGAATTTTTTGTAAGAATTGGAAAGAAAATAAATGTTCATTAGTTTGGGGAAAAACTAAACAAGTTGTGCTACATTAATGTGTGGCAAAAAATATGATGAAAACAGAAAGGTAGGGAGAGATTTAAAGAAAAAGATCAAGAAAGAGTGAGTCTGTATAAATGAAGGGGAGAAATATACTTTGTTCTCACTTTTGTTCTTCCACACAATGACAAGTACATCAAGGAGGAAGGCTTAGCTCTGATGTGTCTTTTGGTGACTATTTTTACTAATGATATACCAAATCACAAAAAAAAATGTAACATTAAAGAGGGGAAAAAATGAAATATATGATGAATTTTAAAAGTTACCTTCTGACTATAACTTACTTTAATTATTTTAAAAGCATATCCAATTTGGGTCATCACACTTTTAAATTTTTATCATAGACTGAACAATAAATGTTACTAAAGGATTAGAAGGAAATCAGGAAATGTAGGCAGTTAGACATTCCATTTGGGTTCTTCTTATATAACATCAGATGGGTGAAAAATAATAGAAGACATTAAGAAAGGTTGTGATATCTCTATCCTTGAAAGTGTTCAGTAAGTACAGAGATCAGTCAGCAGGTCTTTTGAATGGTTTAGAAAACCTAAGATAACTTTGATAACTTTCCAGAAGAGAGTGGATTGAAAGAACATAATAAATGATAGCTCTTAATAATTTTCCCCAAAAGAAAGTTTAAAAAACTCCACCAAAAATAAAATAGCTAGAAATGATAAGAAAATGAAAATTCATCCTCTCCCCTAAAAAAGGCAAATTTGAGCAGAGCCTCAAGCTCAAGCAGAAGAAGGAAAAAAATGCTAAAAAAAAAAAAAAAAAAAAAGAAAGAAAATGAAACTAAAAGAGTATTATAGGATTTACACCTAGAAGGGGGCATAAAGGTCAGAGTGAGACTCATTATTTTATAAATGAAGTAAAAACAAGTAGGAAACAGGCATATTTCAAGAATTGACAGAATGCAACTAAAAGAAAACATTCCGCAGAGATGCTATCATTAAAAAACCTCATTAACTTATAAGATCAAATTAACCATGCTACTCTCTACCTGCTTTGTCCCCATGACGGAGGGGCATAGACATGAACTCCCAAACCCTCTATCAAGTAAGGGAGAGAGACCAGAATCAGGCCTCTCTTCATTTCTTAAAAAGTTGTACTACTTTTTAAATTTCTCCATCATTCTAAATACCTTCCCCTCCACATACCTCTAACCTCACTTTTCAGTTTTTCTTTTGTATGTTTTCTTTCTATTAGATGTAAGCTAAAAGGACAGAAATTGTTGCTTTGCTTGTTTTGCCTTTTTCTACATTCCCAGTGTCTGCCACATTGCTGGCACTTAAATAGCGACTGACTGAAGCTGGGGCCTACACTCCTGAATTTGCTTGGATTTATTCCATTTTTGAAACCACAAATGGCTAAACTGTGGTAAAATACAGGGGAAAAAAAAGTATATGAAGACTAAAGAAAATATTTTCTCTCTATCCCCAAACAAAGGATGCACTTAAATTTCTGAATTTCCTAGTTAACAGTACCTATTTTCAAACTTAAAGAATATTTCATATATGAATATGAATACTTTCTAAAATCTTTGTTGGAAGTTAAAGATATCTGGGGGCAGAACAGCAATGATATGTAATAGTAATATCATAATAATATTATATTTGATTGCCAACAAAGATATATTTAAATCACTACCCAGACTATACTATCAAGACAGCTTCCTCAAGGCAATCAAACATACCTCACACAACATTCTACTGCACGAAACCAATGAAGCATCTCATCATGTAGGGTACACAACTGAAGGCAGGACAGGAAAACTTTCTCTGCATCACTGTACCAACCTGCATCTGAGAGAAAGCCACCTGAAAAATGAGAAAACCAAATTATTTTCAGATAATTCTATAAATACATATTCTATTCTATTAAACAAATTCTTGACATGGAAAATAGGATGTTCTGCATTAATTCTGAAATAATATGGAATTAGGAAATAATTTTATAATTTAAGCAATTAAGGATAGTGATTATCCAGTACTAAATTTAAATTTTTGTTAATTATGTATTACTACTAAATAATTAGGTAACATCTTCATCCTGCAAACTCTTAAGATCTCTCATAAAAGGGGGAAAAATTCCACAAATATATTCATGGTAAAAGCAAGGTAAAGGCCAAGAAAGAAAAGAATATCGTGAGTTACATCATTTACATGGAAGTGAACTTGCTACTCAATAGCTTCTTGCAGCTTTTTATCTCTAGTTCAATGGATTTGGACCAGAAATGTATTTCACAAGTCATCTGGTTCAATCCTCATTAAAAAAAATATTTTTCAGAAAATTCAAGCACAGAAAGGTCAAGTGATTTGTCCAAAGTCACAGAGGTAATAGTAAACAACAATACTGGTATCCAAACCCCAATCTGACTCCAAATCCAATCCTTTCCCTACTGCCTTACAATGTTACTATAACTTGGTTATAGTGTCCTCAAGAATTACAACCTTCAATTTTAGCAACATCAGCCATCAGTGCTTTAAAAGCGAGCAATATAAATAGCACTATTATTTTAATATGCTTTATTTTATATATCATAAACAAGTGACAAATAAAAGTCTTTGTATTACATTTCAGAGATTTTCAATGTTTAAACTGCTGTCTTGCCAAATATTAAAAATCCAACTTTAAAAATTATAGTGTTTTTTATAACATTGCTAACCTATAGGATGAAAGGATTCCAAAAGACTCTCTTCCCCAATAAATGGAAGCAAAAAATCTCTTTCTTTCTTAGTATCTCTCTCTTTCTTTCTCACAAACACACATGCATGTACACCGTCCCCTAGCATCTACATACTAGTTACCTGCCATGTTTCTGGCATAAAGTTTGAAATAAATGAGAAAGAAAAATATCAAAAAACAGTAAGTAGAAGTGACAAAATTTTAAGCTAGAAAATTATTCTCAATATAATACTGTATATGAATTTATGCAGGTTTTCTGAAAATGTTATGTAAATGACAAGGTAGAATGGAAAAACATTACATTTGGAAGTCAAAAGACATGAAGTTTACACACCACCTCTGCTACTACTAGCATTTGAGACTAATAACTTAAGACTATCTCCCTGATAGGGTCCGTATATAAATCATATAGCATTCTAAGGTTTGCAAGGCACTTTAAGAATGTTATCTCATTTTATTCTCACAAAAACCTTGGGAGGGATGAGATATTATTATCTTTATTTCAGGTAGAAGTTGGGTTAAGTGACTTATCTAGAGTTCACAGAGCTAGTGAATGTCTGAGGCTGTAATTGAACTTCAGACTTTCTAACTCTAGGTTTAACACTCTACCCACTGTACACCAAGCTGCTAACTCAAGTATGCAAGATGCTTTGTAACTGCAAATTACTATACGGGACTTTTATGTAACATAATGGAATACAGCTGCTGAGTTTGATAAGTCTGATTCTGATTTACAATAACAATATATAACACATATTGTTCTTTTTCCCATTATTTACCTAAAACAAAGCCAATCTGGATTGCTTTTTCTTTGACTGTAGCATCTGACTCTGCTATATAAGAGCACCGTCTACTGAATGAATAGGCCAAGACAGAAGCAACTTTCACACCATGATCCATCAAAGCCTGGAAACAGTGATGAAGCAAATGTCTAAAAAGGGGGGAAAATGTATTCAATTAAAATGTCTTAATAATATATTTGGAAAACACTGCCTTTTTAAAAAATAATACTTTTTCTTTCTATAAGTTTTTAACAAAAAAAAAAAAATAGGTTGCTACTTTAAAAAAGTACAAATTCATTATCACACATACAGCTGTAAGTAGAATACAGTAAAAAAAATTAAGAGGATGATTTGGAGACTATCAGTTAAAAATGACGACTTGGTTCTAAACATATGCCTTATGAATTAAATGAAATAGAAGTAAACAACTAATTTTAATTAACAGAATTAAGTGAACTAGACGAAAACAATTAAGTGAACAATTCAGCACTTTTATAATAACAATATCAAAGAAAATATATAGAATTAAAATATTTATAACAAAAAATAAAGGGAAAAGTATTAAATTTACTTAGTGTTTCTCAATCAGTATTATTTTGCAGATCTATATATAAGGGTCTTGCTTTTAAAAATAAGAAGAATAATATCACATATTTATTGAGCACTCTAGATAAAGAAATGACCAAGTTAACTGATTCCAAAGATAATTTATAACCATTTGCTTTTTTAAAAAAGATAATTTGTTTATCTATTCTATTATTGATTTTGATGCTAAATATTTTTAAATTAATAATCCATGCTTACTATTCTATACAAGCAAATAACTTCATTTAGGAAATTTTTAAAAATATACTCACCTTTTATCTAAAGCTCTCAACACTTTAGCAAAAACTTCTAATTCACAAAATTCGCTACCCAGTTGACATAAACGGCCTTGTTGGTAAAGCTGAAATAAATCAAACAGAATTTATTTTTCTACTCCATTATTAAAAAGTCTGAATTGGATACAAAGTCAAATTACAGTTACCTCACAGAAATGTCTACCATTAAGTTTTTTGCCAAGTATTTTCTCTGTGAAAAGAAATCAGCTCTGCTCTTCTCCAACCATTCCTTCCATTATTTATTTCCATCTTTCCTAAAATACTTATTTCTATATTTCCTCACCTTTTTCTAGAATACAGAATACAAAAGGGATCAAAGTTGGTATAGTTTAAAGTAATGGATACAAATGTTTAAGTACAAAAGTGGACCGATTCATTGCAGATAAGAAAATTTTCACAACTGAAGAGATTATTTTGTCAAATTCCAATTGGAATTATATTCTATCTATTAAGTAACTGGGAATATTTTTTATTAAGTAACATTTTCCTGGCAGATGTTTCCTTTCTTTTCCCTGACAGATGTTTGTTGAATAATGTAATATAACAATGAAAATTCCTTGTCAGTGATCGCTGACTATCTCATCATTTCGGGGGTTCCCTTTCATTCCAATATATTACTTAGTGGAAAGAACATAGCCAAAAGTTTATCTAATACTTTAAAAAACACTATGATCTTTATCAAATAGGTACTATATTGGGTCTACAATATACACAACAGTAATCAAGTAACCAACAAGCATATGATAAACATTTAATGAAATTATATCTGCTCATGTTACTACTGGGCTTATATCCCAAAGAGATTATAAAGAAGGGAAAGGGACCTGTATGTGCACTAATGTTTGTGGTAGCCCTTTTTGTAGTGGCTAGAAACTGGAAACTGAATGGATGCCCATCAGTTGGAGAATGGCTGAATAAATTGTGGTATATGAATATTATGGAATATTATTGTTCTGTAAGAAATGACCAACAGGATGATTTCAGAAAGGCCTGGAGAGACTTACACGAACTGATGCTGAGTGAAATGAGCAGGACCAAGAGATCATGATATACTTCAACAACAATACTATATGATGACCAGTTCTGATGGACCTGGCCATCCTCAGCAACGAGATCAACCAAATCATTTCCAATGGAGCAGTAATGAACTGAACCAGCTACACCCAGCAAAAGAACTCTGGAAGATGACTAAAAACCATTACATTGAATTCCCAATCCCTATATTTATGCCCACCTGCATTTTTGATTTCCTTCACAAGCTAATTGTACAATATTTCAGAGTCTGATTCTTTTTGTACAGCAAAATAACGTTTTGGTCATGTATACTTATTGTGTATCTAATTTATATTTTAATATATTTAACATCTACTGGTCATCCTGCCATCTGGGGGAGGGGATGAGGGGAGTAAGAGGTGAAAAATTGGAACAAGAGGTTTGGCAATTGTTAATGCTGTAAAGTTATCCATGCATATAACCTGTAAATAAAAGGCTATTAAATAAAAAATAAAAATAAGTAAATAAATAAATAAATAAGAAAAAAGAAAAAAAAAAAAGAAATTATATCTGCTCTTTAGCTGCTTATATTATTCTGCCTTGGGAAACAAGTACATATTTAAGCAAATGCACATTTTTAAAATGCTGTTAAGCAACAGGTAAACATAAGACGAAGACCTAAACAGTTAGAAGGATCCTAAGTAAGGTTTCTTGTAATGATGCTAGATGGTAGTGAGGAATTCTATGAGACAGAGTTAAGGATTCATTGAAAGCTAGATCGAGCTTAGAAAGAGATGGAGTGCCATGTGAAAAAAAAAAAAAAAAAAAAAAAAGAGAAAGCCAATTTAGCAGAATTATAAAATGTAGCCACATACACTTTAAGGGTGAAATAATTTTAACTTTCAATTACTAATTTGGCCAAGAGGAGAAATCTACCCAGGCATCTATAATGCCAGAAAAGAGATGAGCCAGGGCCCGAAACTAGGATTTGAGTTGGCTAACTAACTGCCAAGTTGCTCTACTGGAGTAAATCAATTTTTAAAAAATTGATTAAAAAACTAATATTTGAAAAAAAAAATAGATTATTTCTACAACTTCTGGGAAAGTAGCCAGCTACTATATGTGATGATGAAGATATCTTGCCTTGAAACTTGATGGATTAGAAGTTGTCTCCACCTCCAAATACAGGGGAACTGTAGTCTAAGATAAGTGGACAGTAATTCTATATGTCTTTATTCAATATTACTATGTTCAGGCACTGTGTTAAGTGCTGGAAATACTAAGAATGGAAAAAACATGGTCTCTGCCCTTTAGGAGCTTGTAACTGAGAGAGAAAATATGCAAAAAATTGTACATGCATGATACACAGTATAAATGGAAGGTAATCTAAGAGAAAATTTATAGTTAAAGGTAATATGAGAAAGAACAAAAGATATGAATGTTACAGCAATATCTTCCTTAGAGGTAAGTACACTTATTTGCCTATACCCCTATCCAGACACAGAATATACTTCTGCTATGAGTCCATCAAGTTCCTAATAAAACATGCTGTAATTCAAAAACGAGATTACATAATACTTTTAAAATCAGTGAAAGAATTGTAGGTTTACAGCCCTTTATGCTTTCAAATGAAATTCCCGCCCCCCCCATGTTAACCAATAAATATTTAATTTGCCACATCTAATCATTCCTCTGTGCTCATCCTTTCTGACCTCTCAACAACATGACAGTGTTGATCACCTTTTCCTCCTCCTAAGATACTATTCAAGTCTATGGATTTTTATGACACTTCTCCCTTGATTTTCCTTTTTCCTATCTACCTATTTCTATTTTCTTTTTGTTATCCATATTACAGCTTCTAATTCTGAGAATTCTACATCATGGGGCCTCATCGTTTTTTTCCCCTACATTCTCAGAGCCTTCATCTGTTTTAATCATCATCTCTGTGCACATGATTCACAAATCTATATATCTAGTACTACATCTTCTGAGCTTCATTACCAACCACTTATTGGACATTGTCAACTGAATATCTTAGAAATATCACAAATTCAATACATTCAAACCAGAATTCATTATCTTTGTTCCCAAACTCATTCCAATTTACCCAGCTTTCCATGCCCAAGTTTGAAAACAGAGTTGTTTTCAAAAGTCAGTTAACATTAATTTCTCATTCTTCCTTACCTCATATCCAATCAGTTTTCAAATCTTGCTGTTCATATTTCCTCATCAGCATTACTAGAATAATTACAAACACATCATCATAAACCTAAAAATCTCCCTTCCAAGGAACTTGTTAATATGTTGACACTGACAGATTTATCTCAAGTCATACTGACTTATCTTATCTACCAAATACAAAAAAATAATTTGACTAAAAAAGATTATGATGCTAAGACCAAGATCAAGGCTGCCAGTAGTTTTCTACTACATACCAAACATTTCTGATGAAGGACAGCAGACAGAAAGCAGTTACTCAAAACAAGGTGTGTAATAGATAAAAATTCTGGTATAATCACAGCTCAGAATTTGTTTGGGACCATAGTCATGAAAATATATTGTGTAGCTGCACTCTGGCTTTATTCATGCTTAGGCCTCCATGATCAAAAAAAAAGTTTTTAAAATTAAGCTTTCCACCTTGAACAAAACCTCTTTAATGACCAGAAAATTATGCCTTTCAGACTTAGGCAAGAGAACTTGGAAAAAGTTGCAACTTAGTGCAAAAGATGTTACTTCCAATGAAGTTTTCATATGAACTAAAATATTCAAGTTCTATTATTTTAGTCATTCTAGTTACAGCTTAACTTCCTTTTTAAAAAATTAAATTTTAAATTGTGAAAATAAATTTAATTACATAACTCCTTTATAAATGTATTTAAAAACTATGTTAAAAGGTCAGTTATTCTAATGCTTCAGATGTAAAAAAATACTAATGATCTACTAATCCAAAGTACAATATACAACACAAAGGGCTATGGAAAGTGCTATAAGACATGAACCTGTGTCCTTTAGGGATAATATTCATAATATATAATAGAACATTCTGAAAAATAGAATGTCTACTGAAATTTTTATGAGTTTTTATAGCTTTTTCTATTCACCAGATACAAATGAACAATTCTACTTAAAATGATCAAGATGTCAACAATTGCCAACAAATTTTTTCACCATAAAACACAACAGTTACTACACTTAAGACTCTAAAAACAGTTCCAGATAAATTGGGAAGAATTGTACTAAAAATATCTATTAAAAAATGTCCCATATCTCCATGAAATAGATATGTGAAATAATTCCTGTTTTCTTTCAATAAATTTTAATTTTACTAACATAAGATGGCTTGTCTGAGGCAAAGCTTGAGATAGGAATAAATGAAGAAAGGAGGGATTTTCTAGAGTAAATCATTTTTTCTTTTTCTGCCTATATTACATGTAAACAAAGGGATTACAATAAATAGAATTCATTCCAGTTCTCAAATTTAGAAACTTAAGGATGTGCTATCCAATCTGGGTCTTAAGGAAAAGCTGAAGAAACTTGAGGATGGTAAGATACGAGGAAAAAGATAAAACCCAGCATTCTAGGTAGAAAAAAATAATGAGCAAAGATTCAGAAGGAAAGCATTTGGCCAGGGTGAAACAGAAGGTTCTTGATAAGTTTGGGAAAATGTGATAAGCCAGATTTTAAACAAACTATTAAATCTGATATTGTTGTACAGTTAACCATCACAGAGAGTTCTTGAGCAGAAATGACATTTAAGAAAAACAATCTTCTAGAGAGATTAATTGTGGCTTCATCTTGCAGAAACAGAACAAAGAAGGCAGAGAACAGAATGTAGACTAAAGTAATCCAAGCATGAAGCCTAGATTACAGAGTAAAAAGAATATATAGGAACAGTAAGAACTTCCTCATTGAACTTAAAGAATGTTGGAGTCAAACAAAGGGGCTCAACTTTTAAACTGAGAGTTAGGGAGAATGATAGCATTACTGTCAGAAAGAGGGCTATTAGGAAAGAAAGTCTGTCTTTTAAGAGATGGGGAAGGAGAAGAAAGAAAATTTTACATATTTTAACCTTAGTTTTATAACTAGACAAGCATATAAAAAGAAGTCAATAATATTAATGAAAGTTCATAGAACAACAGCACTAGATTTGAACCTAAAAACACCCACAGTTAAGAAGTCAAAAAAAAAAAAAAATTTCCCTAGAGGTGATGATGAAGCAACTATTGAAATAAGAGAACCAGAATAGTTGTGTCAGAGAAGTCAGGGGAAGGGAGAATTTTAAGAAAATCACTGCTGCCCTCTGAGAGAATAGGAAAAAATACATAATATGTATAGACCACTAATTTGAAAAATATGGAATGAAAGAGAAGTAGAGAAACAAGATGGTAATTAAGTATAATAGAGATGAGAACTGTTTTTTTTTTCTTATGTGCCACCTCTCATAAAAAAATACAGCAACCATGCACTACAACTTGGTGAACCAATTCAACTCTATTTTCTAGGTTCCTTTGTTCCCTTGTCCTATTATGCCTTGTTAAATCACAAACCTGCACTACTCCCACAATCCTTCTCCCTTTCTTCCTCAATTTGTTGCAGAATGGACCGGTTTCACTAAAAATATGTTAATTGATTTCAAGTATGCCTTCATTGTGGTTAGGTAATTGATACTAACAGATCCTCTTTTCTATTCATTGTAGGCTTTTCCAATCCTCAATTCTTTCATAACAATTCTTTTGACTTCCCACCTCAGTTGAGGCCTTTAATTCATACTTTAACAAAATTTTCTTTAAAAAATTAAATCTATTCTCAACAAGCTCCCTTCTCTTCTTGTTATTCATTTCATATTACTTTGACATTATCCCACACTATTTTCTTCTTGCTTTTAATCTCTATGATGAGATGACTTCTGATAAGATTCTCCTTTTCCAAAGTCAACCCACATATCCTTGATCTTATTCTTTACATTCTCCAGAAGGTTGTCCTCATCAATATCCACACCCATCCACTGGTTCATTTACTGCTACTCACATGTCTCACCAGACTACTCCTAGAAAAAGCCTTCTACATTGCACATGTTTAACCTATATCAGATTGCAAGGGTGAAGAGAGTGAGAAAATTCTGGAACACAAGGCTTTGCAAAAGTGAATACTGAAAACTATCTTTGCATGTATTTGGAAAAATAAAATACTTATGGGGAAAAAAAAGACTTCTACTTTAAGTACCTTGCAGTACTTTTCCCTAATGTATGTCTTCCCCATCGTTTTGCACAAATGAGAAACTGCAGGTTTGCAAAATTGCCCAAACTGTTAAGTTGATATGATGGATAGTTATGATGAACTACTCAATTTTCCTCTTTTTAAAATTTTGTACCTAGGGATATACCATTCAATAAGGGAATGCAAGGTGAGGGCATTCAAGATTAGGGATACATTCAGAAATGAAAGTGATATAAAAAGAATCTTCTCTATTTAAATATCTCTAATCAAGAGGAAGATTCAAATAAATCTAGCTATTAAGTTCACAGTTTGGAGATTAAAACTGGGAAACTGGCATTTAAGATAAAATTATTATTCTTTTAAACCTTTCAACATTTCATAGTCAATATTTTATTTAACAGGGTTGGGGAAGGCCCAACCCAATCGTTCTTTATATATTTATTCTCTCCCCAAATATAAAGAAAAGTAAGTAAAGGTCTTCTTCCTCACAATTTTTTGACTCTTGTCTCCCAAAATGACAAGTACAGCATGCTAAAAACACTAAGTGCTCAAGAATGTTGTTGATGACTGATAAATAGCAATCTGAATGCAAAGTTAATGAGCCAAAAACATAAAGAACATGAGTTCTCTGCACCTCCCAGTTGTCTTACTGACAAAACAGGAAAATCAAGAACAGATTCCAAATACTAAATATTAAAATTCTCTTGAATCAAAACTGCTTTTTTTCTATGTTCATAGTTAATGTTCCTTTAAAAAAAATCCAATTGTTAAAAAACATTAAAAAAACAACTACCACCAGATTTACTGTAAATAACTTTTTTATGGTTCTCAAAACATCAATGGTAAAAATACTACAGATAAGAACTAACTACATATCAAATTTTTGTTTCCCACTACATGGCATACCACCTCTTCTCTGTACAGGTTCAGGATCTATGATTAATTTCAGTTGTGATTACTACTTGTTCATTTTCATTCCTTCTACAAACTACAAGAAAGAACAAGCAAGTTTTCTGTTTCTAACTGTTCTTTGAAGAAATATGGATGGATTTCATTTATTTATCACATCTCAAAGAAAATTTCAAAAACTAAAATTAGATGAATCAGAGTACAAGGTTAAAGAACACTTTTTTGAAGTTATCAAACTGTGCATACCCTCTTGATCTCATCAACTGGAGATTTTTCTTGTGCAGTAAAATAACTTTTGGATATGTATACATATATTGTATTTAACATACTTTAACATATTTAACATGTATTGATCTACCTGCCATCTAGGGGAGGTGGTAGGGGGAAGGAGGGGAAAAGTTGGAATACAAGGTTTTGCAAGGGTCAATGATGAAAAATTACCCATGCATGTATCGTATAAATAAAAAGCTATAAAAAAAAAAAGAATACTTTTTCGAGCACTAAATTCAAGACATAAAGACATCACTGAAACATTAATACAACTTAAAAATGGAAATCCATAAATGAAACAAGAGAGAAAACAAAGAGTCAAGAATCAAACATTAAGAGTACTGATCTTGAAGCCAGAAGATTTAAGTTGGAGCATTTTTCATCATAAGTCTTTTGAAATTGTCTTAGATCACTGTACTGCTGAGAAAAGCAAAGTCTATCAAAGTTGATCATCAATGCTGCTGTTACTGTGTTCTCCTGGTTCTGCTTCTCTCAGAATCAGTTCATGTAAGTTTTTCGAGGTTATTCTGAAATCTGCCTGCTCATTATTCCTTATAGTAGAATAGTATTCCATATTTATAAATTACAATTTGTTCAACCATTCCCCATTTGATGAGCATCTCCCCTCAATTTCCAATTTTTTAGTCACCACAAAGAGCACTACTATAAATATTTTTGTACATATGGGTCTTTCCCCCTTTTTCATGTTCTCGTAGAGACAGACCTAGTTCCACTAGCTTTTTCAACAAATTTCTTTTTTCCATGTATATCCAGGGAACTATACAACTAGAATTCAAGAATCAAGATCTTATATAAGTTTTTAATAGATATTCTTTATCAAGCAAACAAAAGCAAAATACTTTGCTATGCTTTAACATTTATTTTTCCTTAATTCTTTAATAAGCTGAGAATTGCCCAATTATGCATTTATTATGTTTCACACTGAAAATTGTCAAAGTTTGTACATAGTGTACATATATTTAATTTTGTACTGCTTATTTATTGGTTTTTTTTTTTTTTTGCCATATCTAATGTCATTGTAGATTTATATTTATGACTAGTTTTTTTAGACTAGGGAAAGATCTGTATAATTTCCCTGTACAGTACTTTGCATGATATATATAATAAGAAAAACACTTTTTACTGAAAATGATCTAGTATTTCAATTCCTTTCTACCTGTTAACAGTTCATCCCTTTTTTATTCCTATCAGTTCTATTTATATTAATACAATTATTCAATGACTGGTATTTTTAAGATTAAGACAGTGGTTCCCAATCTTTTTGGAGTATCTCTTTTACCAAAAAAACCAACAAACACTATCACATTCCCCCAAAGTGATTTTATGGTAAAATTGCCTAGGAAACCTCATTTACTAAAAGGTAGGGGAAAAAGTGGTTTGTGGAAAATGGTATATCAAGGATTTGCTTCAAAACACTCTATACACTCATATGGGGAGAAGAATAAAGGCTAGTGGAGTGCTGATAAAAGCAAAGGGCTAGTAAGAGATATGCACTCAGTATTCTCAAAAACAAAGTCCATGACATACATTGTTAAATGGGTCAATAACAGTATTGGACTTGGCTTTACCAGGGGAAAAGACATTAAAAAAAAATTACCATCTGCTTTGTTGCTGCATCTTAAGGACTAAGGCCATTTCATGTGACTCACAGTTAAAATTTCCTAAATATGCTGTTTCCCCTGATTAGAATGTGAATATCTTGAGAAGAGACTGTCTTGTTTTTCCTCTTTGTACCTTCAATGCATATAGCAAGCACTTAATAAATGCCTTTTTATTTATTCATTTATTGGTATGTATTCTAATGAGCCCTACTCCCCTCCCTCCAGCACAAGATGCCAACTCCTTCCTTTTGCTGCAGGGGCCTCTGATAACAGAAGGTCCTCCTTGGATTGCTGCCCAGGGATGGCACATGCTTCCCTTCTGCCATCTGCCATTTTCCAGTTGGAAAACATTCAAAGTATTACTTGTTTTTGTTGACTATAAGTTGGAACTTTTGTTTTCATTTTTAAAAGTAAATGTGTTGGAGTGTGTATAAAGATAAGCACACTAATACACTGCTGATGGAAAGCAATTGGGAATTATATGAGAAAGGTGATAAAATGTTCTTGGCTTTTGATAATGAGGTACCATTGTTAGGTATAAACTCCAAGAAGTCCAAAAAAGAAAGGTTCTATTGTATATCAAAATATTCATAGAACACTTTCTATAGTAGTAGAGTACTACAAAGTAGACTGTTATAGAGGGACTAAATAAACTATAGCATATTAATATAACATAAACAATGTATTTTATCTTAATCTTATCTTAATGTAAGATATATATTTTTAAAAGACTTAAATGAACTGATAAAATAAGTAGAAGCAGGAAAATCTATGACTACAAAAATATTAAAACTGAACTGCTACATTCACAATAACCAAACTTAGATCCAGAAATAAGAAAAGAAAATGCACCTCCCTCCCAACCTTGTAACTCTGGGGTATCAAGTTGTGTGGTACAGTTACAGGGGTCTTCAAACTTTTTAAATAGGGGGCCAGTTCACTGTCCCTCAGACTGTTGGAGGGCCAGACTATACTAAAAACAAAAACTTTGTTTTGTGGGCCTTTAAATAAAGAAACTTCATAGCCCTGGGTGAGGGGGATGAACGTCCTCAGCTGCCGCATCTGGCGTATAGGCCAGTAGTTTGAGGACCCCTGGCTCTACATGATGGCATATAAATAGAGTTTGTGGCTATGTTGCTTAGCCTTTCTAAACAACTTGCTTTTTTCCTTTTCATTGTTTAAGGGGATGGCTAACTTCGTAGGGAAGGGCAATGCAAAGGTGGTATACAGACAAAATGTAAAAACTTTAGCAAAAAGAAAAAAATTATAGGTGAATTTATTTAATCAGAATTGTACTAAACAAACAAAAAACCCCAAAACCTGTCCAATATTTCACTTTCACCAAAAGGTCTTGTTCTAGCTTACAGATCCAATGAAGGCATAGTCTAATTTTATTCAACTCTAGCTTAAGACAACAGAGTGCTGCTCCTTTTTAGACAGGTTCACTATAGTGCAACCTGTATCATTACAGGAAATTCCACAATCTTCAATACAGTTTAACCAAATATGATGACAACCCTAAAATCTAAAGTTGTCCTGTATTTATACATGAAAAGTATTCCATTGGTTCACTATCCATAGAAGAAGTCCGGATGCTGAGTTCTCCCTGCAGCAATGGCTATTTATTCATTCTGATGAACCAACACATTCTTATCTTGTGGCCCATATGGGTTGCATGAATTCTAAAATCTGTTCACTGGAATTAAAGGTTGAGTATGTGGCCATGAAGAGCATGAAAATGGACAGGAAGAACATTAACCATGTAAATTACCTCAGTATCCCTAGTTAGGAAGGTCAGTATGGCCTTAAATTTTGTTAACACACTTCTTACTCCTTTAAAATACTAGGGAGTTGGGCAGGGAGATGGTGCCTATTCCTTAACAATGTCCATCTTTCTACCTCCATTGTTTCTTAGACCATCACTTCTATACTAATTCAATCTCAAATTTCCCTAATTCATTGTCATGAGCAATCAATTCAATTTACATTAGTCTTGAATTGTAATACCATGCATCCTTGTCTTATCACTGATTGTGCCCTGCTAATCTTTGGATTATTCCCAGCACTTGTCATCTTCACATTATTCTTCATATACTGTTGAATGAAGCTTAAAAAATCATGATAAATGTAGACATGTTTAAAAGAATTGCACATGTTTAATCTATATTGGATTATTTGCTGTCTAGGGGAAGGGGAAAGGAGGAAGAGAAGAAGAAAAAATTGGAATGCAAGGTTTTGCAAGGGTGAATGTTGAAAACTATTTTTGCATATATTTGAAAATAAAAGGCTATCATTAAAAAATTCTTAAAATCATGAAACTGCTAACTGGGTCCCATAAATATTCACGATATGTTATTTTAACTCTGTCCTCCTAAGGAGGTGATATTTTTATACCATTCTAATCAATATTTGCTTTCCCCCTCAAAGTTTTTCCCCCTAAAGCTATTTTAAATCCAACAAATTTCCCACACTACTTCCTTCTCCTGGCTTCTCATCTCTTCATCACAGAAAATAAGAAGTTAAGCAATAAAAGCTTCCTCTCTTTCCTTTCTCATGTCAAATAAACTCATTTGTCTTCCCCTACTATCACTTCTCTGAAGTCAAGGCAAACCCTGCTAACATGTACAAATGATTTCTTCTCCACAAGCTAAGTCTTCAAAGTCTTCCTATCTCCTGGTTCCTTCTCGTGCTCTCACAAACATGCTTGTCCATGTCTCTCTCATCCTTAGAAAATCCTTAACTGATCCTACCATCTCTGCTACCTTTTTTACTTAATTTCTCCTCCTCTTCTGATCCTAACCCCAATTGAGCCTTCACTTCCTAGCCTGACTCTTTTATAAGCCTTCTGAAATCTGGCTTCTAATTTCATCATTCAAATGAAACTGATTTCCCTCAAGTCCCTAGGTTGTCTCTTTTTTCCTTTTTCAACTTTATTTATTTATTTATTTGTTTTTTGTTATACTTCTTTATTTACAAGATATATACATGGGTAAAAATTGACCCTTGCAAAACCTTCTGTTCCAACTTTTCCCTTCCTTTCCCTTCCCCCCTCCCTAGATGGCAGATAGACCAATACATGTTAAATATGTTGAAGTATATGTTAAACACAATATATATATGCAGTTATTTTGCTACACAAGAAAAATCAGACTTAGAAAAAAGATAAAAAAAATGCAAGCGAACCAAAACAGAAGGAGTGGAAATGCTATGTTGTGGTTCATACTCATTTCCCAGAGTTCTTTCGTTGGGTGTATAACTGATTCCTTTCATTATTGAACAAATGGAACTGATTTGGTTCATCTCATTGTTGAAGACAGCCACGTCCATCAGAACTAATCATTATATAGTATTGTTACTGAACTGTATAATGATCTCCTATTTGTGCTCATTTCACTCAGCATCAGTTCATGTAAGTCTCTCCAGGCCTTTCTGAAATCATCCTGCTGGTCATTTCTTACCAGAACAATAATATTTCATAACATTCATATACAACAACTTATTCAGCCATTCTCCAATTGATGGGTATCATTCAATTTACAGTTTCTAGCCATTACAAAAAGGGCTGGCAAAAACATTTTTGCACATACAGGTCCCTTTCTCTTCTTTAAGATCTCTTTGAGATATAAGCCTAATAGTAACATTGCTGGATCAAAGGATATGTACAGTTTGAAAACTTTTTGAACATAGTTCCAAATTGCTCTCCAGAACGGCTGGATGCATTCACAATTCCACCAACAATGTATCACTGTCCCAGTTTTCCCACATCCTCTCCAACATTCAGCATTATCTTTTCCTGCCATCCTTGCCAATCTAAGAGGTAGGTGTGTTAGTGTTATCTCAGAGTTGTCTAATTTCATTTCTCTGATTAATAATGATTTGGAGCATCTTTTCACATGGCTAGAAATAGTTTCAATTTCATCATCTGAAAATTGTCTGTTCATATCCTTTGACCATTTGTCAATTGGAGAATGGCTTGATTTTTTATAAATTAGAGTCAATTCTCCATATATTTTGGAAATGAGGCCTTTATCAGAACCTTTGACGGTAAAAATGTTTTCCCAGTTTATTATTTCCCTTCTAATCTTGCTTGCATTAGTCTTGTTTGTACAAAAGCCTCTCAATTTGATATAACCAAAATTTTCTATTTTATGATCAACAATGGTCTCTAGTTCTTCTTTGGTCACAAATTCCTTCCTCCTCTACAGGTCTGAGAGATAAACTAGCCTATGCTCTTCTAATTTATTTATAATCTCATTTTTTAGGCCTATATCATGAATCCACTTTGACCATATCTTGGTGCACAAGTGTTAAGTGTGGGTCAATACCTAGTTTCTGCCATACTAATTTCCAATTTTCCCAGCAGTTTCTGTCAACAGTGAATTCTTATCCCACAAGCTGAGGTGTTTGGGTTTGTCATACACTAGATTGCCATAGTTATTGACTATTTTGTCCTGTGAACCTAACCTATTTCACTGATCAATTAACTAGTCTATTTCTTGGCCAATAGCAAATGGTTTTGGTAACTGCTGTTTTATAATATAGTTTTAGATCTGGTACAGCTAGGCCACCTTCATTTGATTTTTTTTCATTAGTTCCCTTGAAAGTCTTGACCTTTTGTTTTTCCATATGGATTTTGTTATTTTTTCTAGGTCATTAAAAGTTTTTTGGGAGTCTGGTGTAGTACTAAATAAATAGATTAGTTTAGATAATATTATCATCTTTATTATATTTGCTCGACCTATCTGAGAGCATTTAACAATTTTCCAATTGATTAGATTTGACATTATATGTGTGAAAAATGTTTTGTAGTTTTGCTCATACAGTTCCTGACTTTCCTTTGGCAGATAGATCCCCAAATATTTTATACTATTGGCAGTTACTTTAAATGGAATTTCTTTTTGTATCTCTAGATGTTGGATTTTGTTAGTGATGTATAAGAACGCCGATGATTTATGTGGATTTATTTTGTATCCTGCAACTTTGCTAAAGTTGTGGATTATTTATTTCTAATAGCTTTTTAGTAGAATCTCTGGGGTTCTCTATACCATCATATCATATGCAAAGAGGGACAATTTAGTTTCCTCATTACCTATCTAATTCCTTTAATCTCTTCCTCAACTCTTATTGCCAAAGCTAGCATTTCTAATACAATATTGAATAGTAATGGTGATAGTGGGCAACTTTGTTTCATTCCTGATCTTACTAGGAATGGTTCCAGTTTATTCCCATTACATATGATGCTTACTGACAGTTTTAAATAGATGCTACTTTACTATTTTAAGTAAAAGTCCATTTATACCTATACTCTCAAGTGTTTTTTTAATAGGAATGGACATTGGATTTTATCAAATGCTTTTTCTGCATCCATTGAGATGATCATATGGTTTTTGTTAATTTGGTTATTGATATAGTCAATTATGCTAATAGTTTTCCTAATTTTGAACTAGCTCTGCATTCCTGGTATAAATCCTACTTCGTCATGGTGTATTATCCTGGAGATGATTTTCTGTAATCTTTTTGCTAATATTTTATTTAAGATTTTAGCATCAATATTCATTAGGGAGATTGGGCTATAATTTTCTTTCTCTGTTTTCAACCTACCTGGTTTAGATATCAGTACCATGTCTGTGTCATAAAAGGAATTTGATAGGACTCCTTCATTCCCTATTTTTTCAAATAGTTTACATATCATTGGAGTTATTTGTTCTCTAAATGTTTGGTAGAATTCATATGTAAATTCATCTGGTCCTTGGGATTTTTTCTTAGGGAGTTGATTAATAACTTGTTCTATTTCTTTTTCGAAAATGGGATTATTTAAGCAATTTACTTCCTCTTCTGTTAATCTGGGAAGCCTATATTTTTTGAAGGTAGTCAACTATTTCACTTAGGTTATCAAACTTATTGGCATAAAGTTGAACAAAGTAACTCCTAATTATTGCTCTAATTTCCTCTTAATTGGTGGAAAGTTCTCCCTTTTCTTGAGTTTCTTCGCTTGCTTCTCTGGAATGCTATATTTGGAGGTCCAATTTTTTGTTTAGTTCTGGTTTTTCGTTAGGAAAAAATGGAATTCACCTGTTTCACTGAATGTCCATCTTCTTCCTTGGAAAAAAATGTTCAGCTTAGCTGGGTAGTTTATTCTTGGCTGCATTCCAAGTTCTTTTGCCTTTTGGAATATCAGATTCCAGGCCTTTCGATCCTTTAATGTGGAAGCTGCTAGAATCTGAGTGATCCTTATTGTGGCTCCTCAGTATTTGAATTGTTTTTTTTCTGGCTGCTTGCAATATTTTTTCCTTAGTCTGATAGTCTCTTTCAGAAGGTGTTCAATGAATTCTTTCTATTCTGACTCTATTACTTCTGGGCAGTTCTCTTTGATGATTTCCTGAAAAATAGCATCTAGACTCTTTTTTTCATCATGGTTTTCAGGGAGCCCAATAATCCTTAGATCATCTGTCTTAGATCTATTTCTCAGATCTGTTGGTTTTCCAAGTAGATATTTAACATTTTTTCAATCTTGCTTGACTGATTCTTGATGTCTCACCAAATCATTCATTTCCATTTGTTTAGTTCTGATTTTTAATGAGTTATTTTCTTCACTAACTTTTTTTAAATTTCTTTTTGTATATGTCCAATTGAGTTTTTAAATGAGTTGTTCTGCTCTATGGAATTTTTTTCCATTTCACTAATTTTTTTTTTTTTTAATGAGTTATTTTCTTTTTCCAAATCACAAATCCTACTTTCCTGGGAGTTCTTTATCTTTTCAAATTCACAAATTCTGTTTCCCTGGAAGTTCTTTACCTTTTCTAATTCACATTTCAGGAAGTCATTTTCTTTTTCCACTTTATCAAATCTTTCTTTTAATGAGTTACATGCCTTTTCCATATTCTCTTGTAGAGCTTCTCTTTCCTTTTCCCATTTTTCTTCTAGCTCTCTTTTAAAATCTTTTATAATTTCTTCTAGGAGAGCCTTGTGTGATGGGGACTAGATTATATCCCCCTTTGGGGTTTTGTCTAGAGACTTCTGCTGTGAGTCTCCTAAGAGGTGGAAATCTGCTCTTTTTTCTGTATAGAAGCTATCTATAGTTAGAGTTTGCTTTGCTTTTTTACTCATTTTTTTAAAAAATGCCTTGGGGGTCCTCCTTCAGGGCAAGGAGGTCCCCAGCTTCCTCTACAGAACAGGGACAGATGGAGAGTAGTTGTCCTGCGAATGGGCTGCGAAGAGTGGCAGAACTGTGGAAGTGCGACTGCCCTGGTAAGAGCCCCGCTCAGAGGAAGTGCAACTGCCCTGGGAAGAGTCCCCACACTGCAGAAGTGTGACTGTCCTGGGAAGAGTCCCCTGTAGCGGAAGTGTGACTGCCCTGGGCAAAGCCCCTTCTTGGGGAATGCAGCTGCACTGTGGTCATGCTAAGTCACTTCTGGTGCTGGGTGGGTATAGTCAGGTTCTGTTAAATTCTGGCGTTTTGGGGGTACACTCTACCTTTGGCGTTTGTGTAACTTCTCTGCTAATCTACTGCTTTGCAATCAAAGCAGAGTAGACAACCTTTGGTAGAGTCCTCCCTGCAAATTCTCCACCCCAGGAGTCCGCACCCCGCCCCTGGTCTGCTCAGACTGCACTAGCCTCCGTGTTCTTCTTCCTTGCCTGTGCTGGCTTCCTCCCGCCTGATCAAGACAGACTTTTTCTGGTGATCTTCGCCTGGTAATTTGTAATACTCCTAATATTTATGAATTCATGTCACAGATATCAGTCAAGCACTATTTCAGAGGCTGAATTTGGTAATTAGTAGTGAAGATAGAAGGGGAGCTCAGAATGAAATGTGTGTCTTCTCTGACATCTTGGCTCTGCCCCCCCCCCCCCCAGTTTTCTCTTAATTGCAAAAAATCTGATGGCCTTTTCTTAATTCAGCTTTTCTTAACCTCTCTGCACCCTTTAATACTAAAATCATACTCTTCTGGAAACTCTCCTCTCTTTTCACGATACTCCTCTCATTTTTACTTCTCTTTTCCTTTGACTCTTCCTTTCAGTACCCTTCAATAAGGTCTAGATATTAACCCTGGATATCCCCTGAGGCAGTCCTGGAACCAGTTCTTTTCCTCTATCTTACTTGGTAATCTCATCATTTCTATACAGCTGATTCCACATCTTTGAATTTGGAATACATCCACCCATAACTTCTTTGCTAAATTCCAGCCTTATATCAGTTGTCTAATGAACATTTTGAAGAATGTTCCATAAGTATCTCAAACACAACTGATCCAAAATAAAATTTTATCTTTTCCCCCAACTCTTCCCAATTTTCCTATTACTATCAAGAATACTATTCTCTCAATAGTCATCCTTGATGATTCCTTTCTAACACATACACTAAAAATTCTTGTCATATGATGATAATAATAATAGATAGCATTTACCTAGTGCTTTGAGGTCTGCAAAGCACTTTATGTTAATTCATTTGATCTTCACAACAACTTGGTAAGGTAAGTGCTATTTTGTTGCGGGTCAGTACTTTTTTTAAGTCGGAAGTCCAACTTGTCCTCATGACTCTGTTTGTAATTTTCTTGATAGTGTAGTGGTTTGTCATTTCCTTCTCCAGCCTGTTTTACAGAGGAGGAAATTCAGGTAAACAGAGTTAAGCGACTTGTTTAGGATGAGATGTCTTCTAAGTATCTGAAGCCAGATTTGAACACAAGAAGATGAATCTTAATGACTCCAGGTCTGGTTCTCAATCCCCTGTACCATCTACCTGCCCAGGTGCTATTATTAGCTCCATTTTACTAATGAGGAAACTGAGGCTTAGAGAGGCCTGCCCTAGGTCACATAGCTAATATCAGCCTGAGGCAGAATCTGAACTCAGGTCCAGCATTGCAGCCAATGCACCACCTACAACAGATATTGCGTACACCCCCATTCTCCACTCATAGACATCACTCCCATATAGGAAGGTCAATGAAAAAAGCTCCTAATATATGGGAGGAAATGCTCTAGAGAGACAAAGAACTGCAAAAACAGCCCCAATTTTCAAGGATCACGTTGTCTAAAGGGGTAGACAACATACAAAAAACATTATGTTCAAACAAGATATGCATAGGATAAAGGGGAAATAATATCAAATGGAAAGACTAGCATTAAGAAGATCATGAAAGACTTTATCACGATTTTTAAAGTGACTTATTACCTTTTCACAGGACAGGTAGGTAGGGCAGTGAATAGAGCACCAGGTCTGTACTCTGAAAGCTCCAAGTTCAAATATGACCTCAAATTTGGCAGCCATGTGACCCTGGACAAGTCATTTACCCTGTTTGCCTCCATTTCTTCATTTGTAAAATGAATTGGAGAAGGAATAACAAATTACTCCAGTGTCTCTGCCAAGAAAATCCCAAATGGAGTGACGACAAGTTGGATGATTGAAAAATGACTGAACAATTTTCTCCCTAAACCTTTCTCACTTTCCAACTTCCCTGTCACTATTGAAAGCACCACAATCTTACCAGTCAGTCAGGCTTGCAAACTTGGTATCATCCTCAACTATTCACTATCACTTAGCCCACCAATCCAATCTGTTAACAAAATTTACTATTTTTATCTCCAAAATATCTCTCTTCTTTTGACTCACACACTTACTACCTTCCTTCAGACCCCTCATACCCAGACTATTCCAATAATCTTCTGGATGGTCTCCCTGCCTCACATTTCTGCTCACTCTAACCTATTCTCCACATAGCTACCAAAGTGCCTTTTTCTAAAGCATAGCATGATATTGCTCTTCCCCCTATAAATTAGTAGTTTTCTGTTATCTCCAGAATCAAATACAAAATACTTATTTTGGCATTTAAGGATTCTTCACAACTTTATTTCTATTTTTCCAGTCTTATTATTCTTTAACCCACTCCATGTACTTTATAATCCAACAAAACCTGTTTCCTTGCTATATACATTACATATTTCATCTCCAGATTCTCTGCATTTTTACTGGCTGTACCCCCAGATCTGGAATACTCTCCCTTCCTCATATCTGCCTCCTAGCTTTGCTGGTTCCCTATGATGCTGGTCCTTTCCTTCTATTCTGTATATATCTCATATGTAGAGCAGTCTGCATATCTTTTTCCCCCATTAAACGTGAACTCCTTAAGGAGAGGATGATGATTTTTTTTTTGTCTTTCTCTATAAAATTGCTTATTGATGAGGATGATTAAAAAGCTGATTTGAAGAGACTTACCCAAGGTAAGGGCCCATTGGCAATATTTAATAAATGATTGTTGATTGAAAATCTGGGACTTTCTAGTCTGTGCTTTTTTTTCTTTTTGTAAATTAAAATTCAGATCTGTAATTTTATCAGTATTAGGAACTACTGACATGAAAACTTCCATCAATGTATATCAAACTTATCTTTAACTCATCAGTTGCTTGGTGCAATGAGGTTTAAATGATTTGCACATGGTCCTAGAGTCAGTATCTAATATCACATCTTCTATTCACTATGCTATGTAGCTTTTATTTTATATTCTATATTCAGAACTGATTTATAGCAGTGTGCAAAAACATTAATTCTTTTTTTTAAATTTATTTAATAGCCTTTTATTTACAGGATATATGCATGGGTAACTTTACAGCATTAACAATTGCCAAACTTCTTGTTCCAATTTTTCACCTCTTACCCCTCCCCCTCCTCCCCCAGATGGCAGGATCACCAGTAGATGAAAAACATTAATTCTTTATGCTCTTCCTAAATATTCCCAAAGTACCCTGGGTCTCTCATTTGTCTGAAAGTATTATGATTCTCCATGTATATGTTGGCATCTCCAATCTCAATTTAAAGTTCCTTGATGGCAAGTAATGTGACTGATCATCTTCATACTCCCAGTGCTTATCATTGTGCCATGCATATAACTTATATGATAAGTGATTATTTTTTGATAGCTTTATGAATATTTTTCTTTTTTTTATTTATCCTGGTAAATTTATTTATTTTTAATACACATTGCTTTATGAATCATGTTAGGAGAGAAAAATCAGAGCAAAAGGAAAAAACCATGGGAGAGATTAAAAAAAAAAAACCAACAGAAAAAAGAATAAAGAGATGAACAAGGCACATGTTGCTTTACATTCAATCTCTATGGTTCTTTTTCTGGATGCAGATGTCATTTTCTATCCAAAGCCTATTGGGATTGCTTTGAATCACTGAACTACTGAGAAGAACCAAGTCTTTCATAGTCAATCCTTGTACGTTCTTGCTGGTATTGTGTATAATGTATTTGTGGTTCTACTTCTTTCACTCCGCATCAGTTCCATATAAATCTTTCCAGATCTTTCTAAAATCAGCTTGTTCATCATTTTTTATGGAATAAAAATATTCCATTACCTTCATATAGCACAACTTGTTCAGCCATTCCCCAAATGATGGACATCTACTCATTTTCCAATTCTTTGCTACCACAAAAAAGAGCTGCTACAAACATTTTGCATACATGGGTCCTTTTCCTTCTTTTTACATAAACATTTTTTTCTTCACCAAGATTTCATTATGCTGAGGTGATTCAAGGCAATTTCAATCTATCAACTTGTGATAGAAAATGCCATCCACATCCAGAGAAAGAACTAAGAATGAATGTGGATCAAACAAAGCATGATATATTCACTTTTTTTTGTTGTTGTTGTTCATTTACTTGATTTTTTTTTCTTTCTCAAGTTTTTTCCCTTTTGATCTGATTTTTTTTCTTTTGCTCAACATGATAAATATGGAAATATGTTTAGAAGAATTGAAAACATTTAACCTATATCAGATTGCTTGCTGTCTTGGGGAGGAAAAAGAGGGAGAAAAATTTGGAACATAAGGTTTTGCAAAGGTGAATGCTAAAAACTATCTTTATATGTATTTGGAAAAATAAAATATAATTAAAAAAGAGAGATCTCATTTTTGGGACATAGTCTATATTTGAACCAATATAATCTAGTACATAGATGATTTATGTATTTCCTTAAGAATAAGCAAACACTTACTACTGGGATTATATCCCAAAGAGATTATAAAGAAGGGAAAGGGACCTGTATGTGCACGAATGTTTGTGGCAGCCCTTTTTGTAGTGGCTAAAAACTGGAACTGAATGGATGTCCATCAGTTGGAGAATGACTGAATAAATTGTGGTATATGAATATTATGGAATATTACTGTTCTGTAAGAAATGACCAACAGGATAATTTCAGAAAGGCCTGGAGAGACTTACACGAACTGATGCTGAGTGAAATGAGCAGGACCAGGAGATCATTATATACTTCAACAACAATACTATATGATGACCAGTTCTGATGGACCAGGCCATCCTCAGCAACGAGATCAACCAAATCATTTCCAATGGAGCATAATGAACTGAACCAGCTATGCCCAGAAAAAGAACTCTGGGAGATGACTAAAAACTATTACATTGAATTCCCAATCCCTATATTTATGCACACCTGCATTTTTGATTTCCTTCACAAGCTAATTGTACAATAATTCAGAGTCTGATTCTTTTTGTACAGCAAAATAATGTTTTGGTCATGTATACTTATTGTGTATCTAATTTATATTTTAATATATTTAACATCTACTGGTCATCCTGCCATCTAAGGGAGGGGGTGGGGGGGTAAGAGGTGAAAAATTGGAACAAGAGGTTTGGCAATTGTTAATGCTTGTAAAGTTACCCATGCATATATCCTGTAAATAAAAGGCTATTAAATTAAAAAAAAAAAAAAAAAAAAAAAAAAAAGAATAAGCAAACACTTATTTAGCTCCTATTTTGTCATCAGGATCACTGCTCAGGAAGATAGTGTTTTAAGAAGACTTGGTATCTGCCTTCAAAGAGCTTATATTGAAATGGGAGGATGGGAGAAAACAGATTTCCTATTAGACCAACAAAGATGAAGAGTAAATATCAGGGGCTATAGAAAAACCTTTGTTACACTGAGAAGGGGGAATAGGAGGTAAATGGAAGTGAAGTGACAAAAATTTTCTCTTTTTTGTGTCTACTGTTTTTACAACAAAAATGATTAAAAATTGTTAAGTTCTAAATATAGATAACAATAACCATAACCACATTAGGGAACTGTACAACAAAATGCACCCTAAGTTCTATAGGAAAGTCATTACCAATTTGAGAAAAAGAAAGTGTGGAAAGGCTGCATGGAGATAATATTTAAACTGTCCTTTAAAGAATGAATTTCTATTCAACAGAAAATTCAACTGATCTGATCATGGGTATCAAGGGAGAATTGGTTAAATGAAGACCAATTTGGCATACAAATACAAGAAAAGTATGAAAAGCTCAATAGCACTAGACTTTAGAAGGTTTTAAATGCCAGGTCTAGATGGACCAGAAGTGGTCATTGATGATTTAAAGTAACATTAGATCTATTCACAAATCTGATATGCAGAAAAATAGAAAAGAGCACTTATGCTATTTCTATAGTCCAAGAGAGCAGGAATAATGGTAAGACAGATGGGAGAGAAATGGTTAAAGCAAATCCTTCAGGAATTGGTAATTACTTCACCTGATCCTCAATGATCTTAGAAAGGTAGGCCATTTCCAAATACATAGAGAATTGACTCTAATTTATAAAAAATCAAGCCATTCTCCAATTGACAAATGGTCAAAGGATACAAACAGACAATTTTCAGATGATGAAATTGAAACTATTTCCACTCATATGAAAGAGTGTTCCAAATCACTATTGATCAGAGAAATGCAAATTAAGACAACTCTGAGATAACACTACACACCTGTCAGATTGGCTAAGATGACAGGAAAAAATAATGATCAATGTTGCAGGGGATGCAGGGAAAACTGGGATACTGATACATAGTTGGTGGAGTTGTGAACGAATTCAATCATTCTGGAGAGCAATCTGGAATTATGCCCCAAAAATTATCAAACTGTACATACCCTTTGATCCAGCAGTACTGCTACTGGGCTTATATCCCAAAGAGATACTAAAGAAGGGAAAGGGACCTGTATGTGCCAAAATGTTTGTGGCAGCCTTGTTTGTAGTGGCTAGAAACTGGAAAATGAATGGATGCCCATCAATTGGAAAATGGTTGGGTAAATTGTGGTATATGAATGTTATGGAATATTATTGTTCTGTAAGAAACGACCAGCAGGATGAATATAGAGAGGCTTGGAGAGATTGACATGAACTGATGCTAAGTGAAATGAGCAGAACCTTCAACAACAATACTGTATGAGGATGTATTCTGATGGAAGTGGATTTCTTCAACAAAGTGAAGATCTAACTCAGTTTCAATTGATCAATGATGGGCAGAAGCAGCTACACCCAAAGAAAGAACACTGGGAAATGAATGTAAAATGTTTGCATTTTTGTCTTTCTTCCCAGATTATCTTTACCTTCTGAATCCAACTCTTCCTGTACAACAAGAGAACTGTTCAGTTCTGCACACATCTATTGTATTTAGGAAATAATACTGTGACATATTTAACATGTATAGGACTGCTTGCCATCGGGGGGAGAGGGTGGAGGGAGGAAGAGGAAAAGTTGGAACAGAAGTGAGTGCAAGGGATAATGTTGTAAAAAATTACCCTGGCATGGGTTCTGTCAATAAAAAGTTGTAATTATGAAAAAATAAAAAATAATAATTATGTTAAAAAAAAAGGTAGGCCATTTTACAGATGATAATTTTCCTAAAATCATATAAACAGTAAATAGTAACCAGAATAAAGCACTCAGGAGAGTATCCTTCTTACTATTTGGCAAAAAACAGTCACTATGCTCATCTCTCCATCTCTTCACTGCTATTAACATTTATCTAAAATTCTTAAATCGTAGAGATTGGACATTCTCTCAGATTTATGACTTCTACTGAAAATTACCATTATCAATAGCACTAATATTACAATAAGTGGACTTTTGTGGCTCTAACAAATATATTAAGTCCTGAAAAACAAATTCACCATATTAATCATATTAAGAAAGGGGGGAAAATGGAAAAGGAAAAGAAAAACAAGGGGAAAAAAAAGAAAATATGCTTTAATCTGCACTATGAGTCCGTCAATTCTCTATTTGAAGACGCATACCATGTTTCATAGATCCTTTGGATTTGTGGTTAGTTGTGTTGGCTAGAGTTCTTATGTCTTTCAGAGTTGATTATCTTTACAATATTGTTGTTTTGTTATATATCATGCTCTTGCTTTTATTGACTTCATTCCATATCAGTTCACACAAGTCTTTCCAGATTTCTCTTAATGCAACATTTTTTAAACAGTACAATAGCATTCCAATATATTCAAATATCATAACTTGTTCAACCCTTCTTTAATTAATGGGCATCCCCTCATTTTCCAATAATTTTCTTCCACAAAAAGCTTTTATAAATATTTTTGTACACATAGGTTCCCTTACTCTTTGAAGTATAAATCTAGTAGTGGTATGGGTGGGACAAAGATACACACAGTTAAATAACTTCTTAAATGACAACTTATATTGCTATTTCTGTGCAAAAAAAAAAAAAGTTATGTTAAAAGAATTACAGTGAAGCAAAGCTTTCATCTTTTAGCAGAGAGGTGGGCGGGCAACAGGTATACACTTTTCAGACCTGTGGCCATTTATTCATCTGTTTTGCTGGATACTATTTATTAATTAAAAGAGGACTTTTTAGAGAAACTGATAAAGATCACAAAGTCCTTGTCTTAAAGTTTAGGCAAAACCCAGTGAATCTAGTATCAAGTTTACTAATATATCTAAAGCAAATTAGAAGGGAGAAAGGGGGAGAAAGGGAAAGAAAGGGGAAGAGATAATAGCTGATGTCTCCTAAAACATTACAGAAAAATGGGGCAAGCAATCTTATAAAATTAAATTAAATGATTCATTTTATTATGATTATAAATATGACCCTATGGAATCAATAAAAAGTTTCTATTACATAATGGCATGAGAAAAGTTAAAGCTGACCTTTCTATAGGGGAAAAAAAAAGACAAATGTAGTGAAAGTTTCCTAGAAAAATCTACCAAGAAAAACAGGCCACAGGCTGCCTCTTTATTCCTGTTTTCACCTCTGATCTACCTTTAGTTCCTATCAACATCCTACTTCAAGGCTCAGATCTCTCCAGTCATCATTCAATGGACAATCTCCCCTCAAATTACAAGATTCACTCAACTTAAATGTAATTATGTCAACAGACTTACAACGGTAAAAAGTAGTGATTTGAGAATCAGAAAACTGGGTCCCTATGCTACTTTAAGTCATTTTCCCTATTTAGGCTTCTTGTTAATTCATCTGTAAAACAAGAGGAGTTTGGACAATATGGAAATATCTTGAAATCTAGAACAAAACTCTTACCTTATTCAATTGACCAGGCTATTCCTAGTCATCCCTCATACGCTTTTAAGTGACTGCCATCAACAATAGTTGTAATTTTGTAAATTTTATAAGTAACTGAGAAGTCATCAAACAGTTCAAAGGTACCAACCAAGCAAGAAAAAACAAAGTAAAGTCCTTTATATGAAACATGAAATGTAAAGCAGAACCAAGAGAAGAGTATACACAACTATAAAAGACAAATTAATGTCCAATCTTAGTGATGAGAGAATAGCTGAAACATTACTATTTTCAGCAGAGAGGTAAAGGATTATAAGGTATGGAATATTGCTTAACTGTTAATGTTAACTTAAGAAAGATTTCTACAATGGAAAAGTGAAGGGAGCCTTGAAGAATAACTTAGACATGAAAGAATGTTATTTTTTAATTTAAAAACTAAAATCAGTTATAAGGATCAAATTCTCCATATATGTGTATATACATAAATAAAAATGATTATACATTATCAATATTTAGTGTTCCAGATGGTTATGATTTTGCCATAAAAACTTCTTTATTCAGCCTCCTAAGGAAAAGTTCAATACATTAATTTCACAAGATATGTATCTGTCAGGTATAGAGAAACTCAAACTACAATCTATAACACCTACAATCCATTTAAGGTGACATGTCATTTTAAATAAATGCTGTTTATTAAAACTCAAGATGGATACTAGTATTTAAGATTTGCATGATATCATTTTTATATCCAATCTGCATGTCTTGTTTAAAAACCCTATTCCTAACAGGTTATCAATAATTACAGAAGTAGGCTAGTAAACAAATGTGAAATCATAAGTAGAAATGAACAGTCACATTAAATTATACCTCTAAGAACACCATTAAATTACTGATTCCACAAATACTATCTGAACAAAATATCAGAAAATGACAAAATATAACAAACACTAATGAAAACAGGATTGACTTTCTAATTAATTGGTTACAATTCCCAAATTCATTAAGAATGTTGTAAAAGTTAGTGTACAAAGTAGGTAGAGAGCTTAAAAAGGAAGAAATATCCCTTGGATCTTTATCATAAATTAAACTCTGATACACCCAATGATTTGGGACAAGTCAAAAAATTTTAGGATACCCTGGGCAACTAAACAGACCTCTAATTTTGCAGGAGCCCCTCCACCTATAAAGTCACAGGTCCAGTCCCTATTCCTATGCTAGTCTCAAATCCTGTAGACAGGTCATCTTAAAGCTCTTCAATACCTAAAGTTATCAAATGCAATGAAAAGTAGATGACTTAAGATCGGGTCAAAAAGTTAGTGTTATTGCCTCTTAAGGTAATTTACTATCTCAAAATATTGATTTAAAATGTAATACTTATCCACAAAAACCAAGGTGTTTAAACTCCATGTATAAATGTAGCACCTTCTCACCAATGGATACTTTCAATTACAAGTGAAGGCTGACAGTATATATCCAAAAATTTTTAGAGACTTCCAACTGGACAAACACACAGACACCCCTTTTGGTGCACAAAGGCAGACGATTAAAAAAACAAAATTTATAATGGTGACAAGAGTTCAATAAAATGACCAAGGGAGAAACATTCAGCTAAAAATCTAGATTTCACTGCAGTAGTATGGACTTAACTATCCCAAATATCTAGCTGTACAGATACAAATTATGTTAAAGGATGTGTAAGAGCGCATATTGCATTAACAAAGTACTACTATGCAAGACCAAAATGAAACTCTCAAATATTTAGAAAAATTCATCTTTAACTGTGGCAGAAAGCAACTGAATTAAGCAGAACGTTGCAAGCCAGCTGCTAATTAATGGGAAACATTATAGGGGTGGATGGAGAAAGCTGGAGTACCTATGAAGACTACACGCAATTAAAAATAAGTACCTTCTCTCTTTATCAATTAAAAACGAAACAGTATGGAATAAGTAGATTTTTAAAAACTGAGAAATGGAGATTTGAGAAGTGAAAAACTTTTAAGATAAGAAAAAATATTTCCCTGCAAAATTAAGTATGGTTAAATACCACAGGGGAGAAAAAAAAATCAACGAATGGAAAACACGTTCATTTATTTGCACCATAAAGTACATTTTTAAATGATCCAGCAAGAAAGAAGGCTCTCTGAATAAATGCAGTGGTCACATTTAAATTTGGGAGGAAAAGAAAAAGGACTCGGGCTGAGATTCCGCATTCCCTGAAATACGGGACAAAAAGTGTCCTTGCTTTAGGGCACTTAAACACAAGAAGCAAAAAATTGGCGGGGAAGGGAGAATATGAAAAGAGACCAAGGAACTCTCTCTCAATCAACAACCATTTATTAAACACAAGGTACTTAGCAGCGGTTATTAAGAAAGGCAAAACCCACCCCACCGTTCTGGCCCTCAAAGAGCTCCCAATCTCTACTAAAGGACACAGTAAAACTACACCAGTATCATCTTAACTGTTCAAGGCCGTGCAGTTTTAGGCCCGTTTCACTCGGCTCTCTCCCCTCCCCACCAGTTGATCCCCATTCTAATCCATGCTCCTTACCAAAGGGAACGGAATGTAACATAGATTAAGAAGTGCAAATCAAAGCTGGAAATTATTTTCAAGTAAAATGTCTAGTAGACTCTCAAATGCCTTTCAAATACCGCCTTCCTCACCCCCTATAGAGGCGAAGGGTGGAACCCCAAAGAGAGTGGGAGCCTCAGGGGAAGGAGAAGGGAGCCGTGAAGTCCAGCTAGGGATGAGGACAGGCAAGGCTGAAAATGTGCGTGTAGGTCCCGGAAATGGCACGGGGGACAAGGTAAAGGTGTGAGGGAGTCCCCACGGAAAACTTGGGGGAGGAGGGGGAGAGAAGCTTCGAAAGCTAGCCAAGAGACACTAAACAAGCGGCTCAGGCCCGGAAGGCGGCCCGGGAGATCGGGGTGGTAGAGTCGAGGAGTGCGAGAGGAGCGACCCAGCGGGATCTGGGAGCGCAGAAGGAGAGAGAAGTTGGAGGGAGGGACGCAGAGAAGCGAGAGGGTCAGCTCAGAGCGTAATGCACAACAGGGAGAGGGAGCTCAGCACCGAACAGAAGCATGGGGGAAAGGGGCAGGGGGGCTGCGGGGCGGGGTGGCAGCAGCTCGGGAGGGCGGGGGTGGGGAGTGCACAGGAAGGGGCTGGGGTAAGCGGGAGAGGCGGGGAGGAGCAAACGAAATAAACAGGAGGGGCGGGCGGGGGGGTGAAGAGGAGGGGACAGGAGTAGCCAGGGTGAGTGGCCCGGGTAACCCGGGCGGGGGGAGCTGCACCAAGGAGGGGGGTGGTTGGGAGAGGGCAGCGGACTGCACCGGCCCGGCGACTCTGACCTTGTAGTAGACATCGAATTGGATGTTCTCGGGCAGGGAGCGGATGTCGCGGCGGGAGCGGCTGTAGTTGTCCACCACGGCAGAGATGGCGGTGTTGTAGAGCGTCTCCGGGATCCACTCCAGCTCCACCGCCGCCATCTTCCTTCCCTCCTCCTCCTTCTCTTCCTCCTCCCCCAGCTGCTGCTGCTGCGGCCGGGGCCGGGGCCGCCGGGGCTGCTCCTGCGGCTGCTCCGGCTCCTCCAGGGGTTGCCGCTGCCTCAGCCTCTGCCTCCGCCTCCTCCGCCGCCGCCGCCGTCGCCGGCCCCCGCCTCCCTCCGTGCCGAGCTCCTCCCCTGGCCCCGGAGGACTCGGCTGGGCGGCGGCAGTCACGAGGGAGGACTCGGCCCACAGCGGGAGGGCGAGGGCGGCCCCGGGGGACGGGGGAGCGATCCGGGGAGGGGCGGGCGGCCGGTGCCGGGCGCGGGTGAGGGGGAGGGAAGGGGAAGGGAGAGGGACGGGCCCCGGGCGGAGGGCCTCACATTCCGGGTTTCAGGGAAACCGGCAGATCCTGAGCGAGTCCGGGGCTCTGCAGGGGGTGGGGCTGCGCGAGCTGCGTGATGGCGTCACGGCGCGCTGACGAACAGGGAGACGGGACGGGCGGGAGGAGGTTGAAGGTGGGACGATGGCCATGGAGCTCGCTGATGGAGCGTCCGGGAGTGGAATCCGCCGAAAGCGCAGGTGCGCAGGACGGAGGGATGGAGAAGGACGTCATTTAAAAAAAGACGGGAAGAAAGGAAAATTGTTTACTGCCCATTAAGAAAGCACAGGTTGATAGGGAAAGATGGGAAGGTGTGTTTGTCGCGTGGGAAAGGGGAGCGGGAAGCGTGGTCCTGTTGTAGGACCTTGCCCAGATTTTAGAGAAGTAGGAATTGTCCGGTGAAAAGAAGGATCAGAGGAGAATAGCGCAAGGTCCAAGAGTGTTTCCGAAGCTTTTAGGCTCTAGAGAAAGAGACAAACGGGAGCAGAGAGACAGAAGTGCTTGTAAGGAGATGGGCAGAAGGGCTCCGAAAAGCAAATCAAAATGAGAGAGCCAAGAATATGCTGAGGGAGAAAGAACAGGTAGGAGTTTGGTATGATTGGGTTACTGCTTGGGTAAGTGAGCTGTGGCTGTCTCTAATGCTTAGCACAATGCTTGACGTGTATAAGTGATTAATAAAGGTTGATTGATTAATTGAAAAGAAATGAAAGAGTTGTGATAATATGGTAAGGGAGGATTATGAGGAAGGAATATAAATTGCAATTCTTAATTTTTTGGTCGGGGCTATATTATTAAACAACTGCCAGAGCATTTTTTTCCCTTGATGCTTCCTTATCGCCAACAATGGCCATTTGTTATTCTATTATGGGGTACCTGACAATATCATTTTCAGTTTGTATTTCAGAAACTTCTTGCAGCATCTTTTCTAGGAATTTTATGGGATGACTATCGGGGATGTGATTTTTTTTTGTGATTAACAATAGTTTTGCAAAAAAGGAGAAAGGAATATCTGACATTTAAAAAACTGGGGAATTGGGACCTAACTTCTTTTTTTTTTTTTTTTTTAATAGCCTTTTATTTACAAGATATATGCATGGGTAACTTTACAGCATTAACAACTGCCAAACCTCTTGTTCAAATTTTTTACCTCTTACCCCCCCACCCCCTCCCCTAGATGGCAGGATGACCAGTAGATGTTAAATACATTAAAATATAAATTAGATACACAATAAGTATACATGACCAAACTGTTACTTTGCTGTACAAAAAGAATCAGACTCTGAAATATTGTACAATTAGCTTGTGAAGGAAATCAAAAATGCATGTGGGCATAAATATAGGGATTGGGAGGGACCTAACTTCTTGAGGGAGGGGTAGACTTTAATGAACAATTTATTATTTGAGGATGAGATACTAAAACTTTTCAGAAAACAAATGTTTAAAAATTTATTTCAGAGATAGGAAAAGAACATTGCTATTTGCCTCTGAAGTAAAGAGTTGGTTTATTGTTAAGAATGAAGAACATTAGACAGAAAGTATAAAATACTTTAGAGTCCACTTATAAAGACACATAAAGGAATTATGAATACAATTTATAAAATACTCTTAATATAGACATAAAGGATGGTGCAATGGATAGATTGCCGGCTCTGAAGTCAGGAGGACCTGAGTTCAAATCTGGCCTCAGACACACTTAGTTGTGTGACCCTGGACAAGTCACTTAATCCCAATTGCCTCAGCAAAAAAAAAAAAAAAAAAAAAATATATATATATATATATATAAAGACAGATCTGAATATTGGGGAATTACTAATTGTTCATGGGTAAACTAAGTCAATATAATAAAAAAAACTACATTTATTTACTTATTCAGTGCTATACCAAACTACCACTATTTTATAGATCTATAACAAATTAGAAGATTAATCATTCAATTGGAAAAATAAAAACACATCTTATCCAGATGAACTTTTGGTCAAGAATATCCATTGAAATAATGAAAAAAGTAAAAACATGGAAAAAATATTGTCTGGCCCTAAGATTTCAAACTATACTACAAAGCAGTAATCATCAAAGTAATTGTTACAATTTAAGAAACAAAGTTAATCAATGAAACAAAAAGCAAAATAACATGGTAGCCTAATATTTAATAACCCCAAGATCCCATATATTAGGGTAAAAATTATTATTCAACAAAAACTATAGAGTAGTCTGGTAGAAACTAGATATAAGTTTATATATAAGATATTAGATATAAGATATAAGATATTAGATATAAACTATTCACACCACTTACTAAGATAAACTCCAAATGAATACATGCCTTAAGATGTAAAGAATAACATCAGAAACAAAGAAATAGGAAAAAAAATTTACTAGTCCAGTCTATAGGTAGGGAAAGAATTTATAACTAAACAAGAGGTAAAGAGAATCACAAAAAAGTAAAATGAACAATTTTGATTATATGAAATTAAAAAAAGATTTTGCAGAAACAAAACCAATGGAACTAAGATTAGAAGAAAGGCAGGTAAATTAGAAAAATCTTCCTAGTAAGTTTCTCTCATAAAGGTCTTGTTTCTAAAATATATAGAGAATTGATTTTAATGTATAAGAATAGGAGTACATTTGTCAAGTATTCAATTGCCTAATAGGCAATGGATATAAGCAGTCCTTTTTAGAAAGGCAAAAATTCATGATATCGTTAGCCATCTGAAAAAAAAAATTACTCTATAATTATAGAAATAAAAATTAAAGCTGCTTTCAGTTTTCTCCTCACCGGTATGATTGACAAAATTGACAGGAGAGAAAAAGAATAGATTTTAGGTTGTGGAGAAACAGGTATAATATATTAATATATACTGTCGGTTGATCTAGCCAACTATGCCACACCCAAATTATTAAACTGTATATACCCTTTAACACATTGATACCACTACTACATTAATACTTCATTGAATTAAAAAAAAAAGTGTGGATCCATATGTATAAAAATATAGCAGTTCTTTTTGCAATAGCAAAGAATTGGAGAATGACTGAATAAATTATGATATAGAAATGTAATGAATATTACTGTGCTGTGAGAAATGATAAAAGAGAATAATTTTGAGAAACCTGGGAAGGTTGAATGAACTAATGCAGAGTGAAGTGAGCAGAACCAGAGTAATATATCCAATAATAATATTATTTTCCCCCCACTTAATAGTATTTTATTTTTTCCAATTATTTTTTCCAGTTTTCAATATTTATAAACTTTTAATTTCCATTTTTCTTTCTCCCTCTTGAGAATTCTTTCCTCCTTCCCCAAGATGGCAAGCAATCTGAAATAGGTTGTATATGTTTAATCATTTATTTCCACATTAGCCATGTTGTAAAAGAAGAATCGGAACAAAAGTGAAAAACCATGAGAAAGAAAAAAATAATTGGAAATATTATGTTTTAATCTGCATTCAAGCAGGTGTGGATAGCATTTTCCATCATTACATTTTTGGAATTATTATAGATCATTGTATTGCTGAGAAGAACTAAGTATTGAAGTTGAATATCTGCATAATGCTGCTATTATTGTATTCTCTACTATGTACAATGTTCTCCTGGTTCTGCTCACTTCATTCAGCATCAGTTCATATAATTCTTTTCAGTTTTTTCTGAAATCTGCCTGCTCATCATTTCTGTAGAACAATAGTGTTCCATTACATTCATATGCCATTCCCCAATTGATCAGCATCACCGTAGTTTCTAATTCTTTGCCACCACAAAGATTGCTGCTATAAATATTTTTGGACATGTGGGTCCTTTTCCTTTTTTAAATGATTTCTCTGGCATATAGAACTAGCAGTGGCATGCTGGATCAAAGGGTATGAAATTTCATAGCCCTTTAAGCATAGCTCCAAATTACTCTCCATAATGATTGGATTAGTTCACAATTCTGCCAACAATGCAGTAGGATTACAGTTTTTCCCATATCCTCTCTGACTTTTATCATTTTCCTTTTCTGCCATATTAGTCAATCTGATAGATGTGATATGTTTTAAATTATACATGAGAGTTTTTTTAATTTGTATTTCTCTAATCAGGTGTTGATTTAGAACATTTTTTTGATATGACTATAGATTGTAATGTTCTCTGGTTCAGTTTTCTTGGGGTCTCTGGAGCAGCCTTCCTTTCAGTTCAGTAATCACTACAAGAGTTGCCAGGGGCTAAAGTCCAAATCCTTTATTGTCTCCTTGCCTGGGGCTGGTCAGCTTTCTTAGAGGCCTTCTGGAACCTTGGTTTCAGTGGAGAAAATGAAGGAGGAGAGCCTGTCACCAAGATAGTGTGAGATGGGATGAATGTGACCAAGGGCTTGTGCTCCAGCCTCCAGCCTTCTGTCCACTTGTCTTCTTTAGCTCTCTATCTCTCCAAGTTTGTCGGAACTTATATGCTCTCTTATCATAAGTGTGAATCTTGTAGAACTATATTAAGTACTAAGTACATGTACTGAACTAGAGAACTGTTAAGCACTAAGCATGCTAATCTAGATAACCATTGTTTTTATCAATTCCACTGACTTAACACATTGTAAGAATCCTTGTTTCAGAGTTCTGGCCCATAACAATAGAAAGCTTTAATTTCTTCATCTGAAAACTACCTATGCATATCCTTTGACCATTTATCAATTGGGCAATGGCTTGTCCAATAACAACATTATAAAAACAAAAAACTTTAAAAGGCTTAGGAACTCTGATCAATGCAACTACCAACCAGAATTCCAGGGAACTCATGATGAAACATACTACCATACTATTTATCTCCTAACAGAGGGATTCAAGGTACAGATTGAGATATTAGTCTGAGGAGGTATGGCCATTGTGGTAATTTGTTTGCTGAAGTATAGTATTTATAACAAAAGTTTTGCTTTTCTTTCTTTCTCAATGGAGGTAAGGAAATGTGGGAGAGAAGGCAGATTTTGATTTATTTTTTAAAAATTAATTTTCAAAATGAGAGCATAGAACATTTGCAAGAGTCTTTTTATCTATTCTTGACCTATATTTTGTTTCCTTTCAGGTCTGAAAAATGCATTTTAATTTGGATGAATGATATTTCCCTTGACTTCTGCCATTATTACTGGTTGACTAATATTTGTACATTTTTAAAGATCTTTATCATTTTAAAGAATTTTGTAATTTAAAAAATAAATAATGAGCAAAGTTGAGTTTTAAGTGTGTTTTTGGTTTACCTTTAAATTATTTTTAAAATTCTTATAATGTAAGAGTTGAAAGGGGAGAGAATTCTTAAGAAGATGTCAGAATAGGTCAGAAAATTCTAGGCTTCCCAAGATTTCCCCCACAAGCAGGACAAAACTGCGTTTCAAGGAGAATACATAGGATGACTGGTAACAAATAGGAGTTGGTTCAGAACAGTGGTCCTGGGACAATCCAAGAAGATTAAAAAAAAGGTACCAGGATCAGTGACACCGAGACCAAGATTTGGCCCCTGTGAAATATATCCAGGTTAGTGCTGCTGAAACAACATGGAGGAACCCTAGATTTAGGTGGGTTGGGAGGTAGACTTGGAAGCAGCCATAGGAATTTTCACTTCAGACACAGTGTGGGGAATATAGAGTCTGAGTTTGGAAAGACTGAGGGAACCTCTACTAATAAAGAACATAAGACCTTGCTGTGCTGTGGAAAATCGACCCTGAGCAAGAAGGAATTAGCATCAGTGAGTGCAGAAGCAGCAGGCACTTATAGGAGGGTGAAATTATCAGTTTGGGGTTCTAGAACAGAGGGTAGAACTGAAGGAGAAACTAAGTCCACACCATCTACCACTAGTACCAGCATCCCCACTATAGGATGAGAGATAATTATGTTAATAAGATCTTCTTAAAAAAAAAAAAAAAAAGTGAGCAGGGAAAGGAGAAAGAACCCAACCCTAGAAAGTTACTATGGAAACAGGGAAGACCAGAATTCTTTTTCAGAGGAGGAAACTGAACAAAAAAAAAAAGCCTCTCTTACCCCAAAAAGTAGCATTAAATGGTTATCTGTCTAAAAAGAATTCAAAGAACTCAAAAAAGATTTTAAAAATCAAATAAGAGAGAGTGTGGGGGGAAAAAATAAGAATAATCCAAGAAAAACAAGAAGATTATGAAAAGAAAGTCTACCAAGTAGACAAGGAGATTCAATATCTTAAGAAAGAAAATGAATCTTTGAAAAATAGAATTGGGCAAGGGAAAGCCAGTGAAGTTGTAAGAGACCAAGAAATAATAAAACAAAATTTAAAGAATGGAAAAATAGAAAAGAATGTGAGACAACAGATCTGGAGAACAGATCAAGAAGAGAAAACAAGAATAATTGGACTACCTGAAAGCTATGACCAAAAAAAAAAAAGAAGAAGAAGAAGAATCTGGATACAACAATACAAGAAATAATTAAGGAAAGTTGTCCTGCAATTCTAATAGAATGGACTTGTAAAAAGTGCCATCTGCATTGAGAGAGAGAACTCTGGAAACTGAATGTGGATCAAAGCATAGTATTTTCACTTTTCTGTTGCTGTTATTGTTAGCTTGCTTGTGGGATTTTTTCTCATGGTTTTTTTTTTTTTTTTCCCTTGTTGATCTGGCTTTTCTTGTGCAGCATAGAAAATATGGAAGTATGTTTAAAAGAATTGCACATAGTTAACCTATATCATATAGGTTAATAAATATATATATAATAAAATGTTATTAAAAATTGAAAAAATGAAAAAAAATTGTCCTAAAGTGTAAGAATGTGAGGGGAAAGTAGAAATAGGAAAAAATTCACCAGATCACTGCCTGAAAGATATCCTACAAGGAAGACTTATAGGAACATTATTGCTAAATGTTGAAATCCCCCACATCAAAAAGAAAATTTTAAAAGCAACAAATAAGAAAAATTTCAAATATATTGGAAGCACAATGATTTATTCTCAGCTATAATAAAAAACTGTAAATCTTGAAATAGTATATATATCAAAAATCTAAAGAACTAGGATTGATGTAAAAAAAAAAAAAGATGATGTATTATATCCAGCAAAATTAAGTATAATACTGAATGAAAAATAAATATCCGGTAAAATGAATATCCGATTTTGTGACAAACCGGAACTTAATAGACAATTTGACATAAAAGACTAATTTCAAGGGACTCAATAAGGACAAACTATGTTTTATATGTGGAAATGTAAACTATGTTAAGAACGTCATTAGTAAATGGATAGTTCAAAAAGAAAGATTGGGGAAGAGCTGAGTATGATGTAGCTCTTTTCCTTGTAGTAAAAGATAAAAATTATAATTATATAAATGAGATGGAAGGACAAGAATTGACAGAAAGGATTTAGATGAGGGAAGAGGGCTAATAGTTCTGAAAGTCTACTCACATTGGGAATGGGCTAAAGAGGGAACAATACATATATAGCCAAAACAATATAAAACCCTCCTAAATTTTTTATAAAGAAATAAGGGAAGGAATTAGGATGATGAGGGGCAGGGCAGAGAAGGGCAGGGCTGCAGAGGTCAAGTAATAGCAGGTAAGCTAGAGGGTAGAAGTAAAGTAGGAGAGGTACCAGCAATAGGAAATACCCAAACAATAACAATGATCAGGAATGGAAGTTATTGGAAATAAAAAGTAGAGGTGGTAACCCTTGATCTCAGGCAACGTCAAAGTTAAAAAGGATTCAATCCAAAGAGAACAATCTACTTTATATGCCAGCTATGTTGATATTGTTTTGGATGTGTGTGTATATATGAGTGTGTATTTGTGTATGTAGGTATAGATGTATGGATAAATATGTGTGTATGTATACATACATATGTATACATAAATATATCCATGTTTAACTAGAACCTTCATGGAGGAGGTGGGTATAAATAAATAAGAGGGGAAGAATAAGATAAGGCAGGATGTAGAAGAATGTGTAGATTAAGGGGAGTGTATGTTAATGGGAATGAGATAAAGAAGAAGAAAAAAGGTGGGGGAAGAGGATAAGAGAGGGATTCTAGGGGTTTGGAGGTGATAGTGGTTAGCAAGGTTAGCCAGCAGGTAGAAGTAAAATAGAAGAGTTAGCAGGGATGGGAAATGATATATACATATACAAACACAACAATGATCAGGAGTAGAATTTACTAGGGAAAAAGTGGTAATCATTGATCTCAAAGTTTAAAAAAATTCAATCAAAAGAGAACTCTGTATTTCAGTAATATTAATATTATTTTAAATGTATATCAGTGTGCATATATATATATGTGGTAAGTATGTATATGTGTGTGTATGTGTGTTTGTGTTGGATTTTATGTCCCAATTCTCATAATTACAGATGTTCTAGACATCTCTATTGAATTCTTTAAACAAAAATTTTAAAGTAGGTGAGAACAAGTACTAGACCCTTCTGTTCAATCAATTACAAATGTAAACTAGCTGTGAACAAGCTTTAAGGGTGGCATAACAGGAATATAGGGCAGCCAGGTAGCTCACTCAGTGGCTAGAGAACTGGGCCTGGAGTCAGGAAGACCTAGGTTCAAATCTAACCTCATTCATTTACAAACTGACCGTAAAGTCACTATCTTCTTTTTGTACTAATCCATTATAGAAATGGTAAATCACCAGATTGCCCCCCCCCAAAAAAAAAAACACATACACACACACACACACACACACACACAAACAACCTATGGACAATATGGTTCACAGAGTCACAAAGAGTAAGGACAAAACAACAATAAAGGAGAAATATTTCAGGGGGAGTGCTATACTTGTTTAAATTGCAGAAAATCAACTTAAATTTGACCTCCATCTTTTTTGACTTAATTTATTTTTCTGGTTAATAATTTTGACTGCCCTATGACAATATCGCTACAAGCTGATTTTCATTCACTCCAGTCTCTGCTGAAACTATACTCAAGCCATGTGACTTTAGACTTTAATTTGGGGTTGTGTGGGGTATCACTGCTAACTTTTTTGAGTCTTAATTTTGTCAATAGTAAAGTAAAAAGTTAAAACAGCCTTCAAAGGAAAAATTTCAAAAATTTCACATAAAAGGATGCACTAAATCAATAATATTAGGAAAAATGCAAATCAAAATCCTGAATTAAAAAAAAAAAAAGAGGTTAATGATTTGACAAAAGATGGGTATAAAGGTTGTTGGAGGGATTGTATTGACATTGACCCTCTAGCAGGGGTCCTCAAACTACGGCCCATGGGCCAGATGCAGCAGCTGAGGACATTTATCCCCCTCACCCAGGGCTATGAAGTTTCTTTATTTAAAGGTCCACAAAACAAAGTTTTTGTTTTTAGTATAGTCTGGCCCTCCAACAGTCTGAGGGACAGTGAACTGGCCCCCTATTTAAAAAGTTTGAGGACCCCTGCTAGTGCATTGTTAGTAGAGTTAGTATATGAAAAAAATAAATACAAAAAGATAAAAAAATGAATGTTGCAAAATTATAAAGATTCAAAAATTAAAATACCTCTGACTATATCTTTTGTAGAGGTCAGAGGTCCACAAATATGCATTGCACATGTTTTCAGAATGTATATATCTCATTTGTATGTAGTTTGTATATTGTCTGATCCATTCAATTGAATTCCTTGAGAACAAGTACTGTTTTTGTTGTTTTTTGTATGCCCAACACTCATTACAGTCCCTGGCATATGGAAGGAATTTAAATGCTAGCTAATTGACTTGACTTTTTCAAAATATTGATTAGTTATGCTGATTTTTCCCTTCTTTTTTCTTATTATTTTTGTCTTTGAAAAATATAATCTGCCACAGAGGATGACTTGTAGAGGGAGAGGGGAAGGAATCCTAGAGGAAATTAGGGAGATGTTAAAAAAAAAAAAAAACAAAAGATGACTAAAAACATTTTTAAAAAGGAGTTCAGTATATCTTTTTTTTGCGATTGAAGTTCAAATCCAGCTTCTCTCTCTCTCTCTCTCTCTCTCTCTCTCTCTCTCTCACACACACACGTAATACTTATTAGCTCTGTGATACTTAGCAAATCACTTAATCCCAATTACCTCACCAAAAAAAAAATCTAAACTAATATTTTTCCAGAATTATTCTTGAAGGTAATTCGTTTCCTAATTACCAAATTCATAACCATTTTTCAATCATTCTTTTTGTCTATTCTGTGGCATTTTTCATTTTTGACCTATTTTCCTTTTTGAAATTCTATCTTTCCTAAACAAGCATAATATGAAATAATTAAAATTGAAATGAGCAGAACCAAGTGAATATTATACAAAGAATAGCAATGTTATTCTAAGAACAATTTTGAGCTATTAACTCATTTTTAGAATTACAAATATTCAAATCAACTACAAAGGACCTCTGAAAGAAGATGCCATCTAGTTCCAGGAAAAGAACTGGATAAACAGTTTTGCTGTTTAAATCGTTTCACACTTATATACAGGTTTGTGTCTAATAGTAGCCTTTTCTAGGGTTGATTGGGGAGGGACACAGAAAGAAAAAAGTACAGTGTAGAGCACAAACACAATTTAGAAGAAATCACAGCAAAACAGTAGCTTTGAAAATGATGTGTAGAACTTTACAGTTTAAAAATAAAAAGTGAAATGGAAATTCATGGTTTTATGTTGAATTCTCTTTTTGTGTTGTGCTGTGTACATGGAAATGTTCTCTGTATTTTTTGTCGTGATGTATTTAATTTCAAAATAAATTAAAAAAAACATTTTAAGAACAGAAATAAAAAATCATGGATTTAACGATTAAGAGATCATTAGTCACTTAAAAAAAACAGTAAGTTAACTAGATTAAGAGTTGGAAAGTAAGTAGTAGATAAAAACAATGGAGACAAAGGGCTATAAAACTGCATACTCTTTGATCCAGTAGGGCCACTGCTGGGTTTGTATCCCAAAGAAATCAGAAAGGAGAAGAGAAGTTCCACATGTGTGAATATATTTGTAGCAGCTCTTTTTGTGCTGGCAAAGAATTGGAAAATGAATATCTGCCCATCAATTGGGGAATGGCTGAATCGTTATGGTATATGAAAATAATGGAATATTATTATTCTATAAAAATGATAACAGACAGATTTTAGAATGGCCTGGAAGGGTTTACACAAACTGATGCTGAACAAAGCAAGCATAATCAAGAGAACATTGTACACAGTAACAGTGATGATCAAATATGAAAGACTTGGTTCTTCTCAGAGGTTCAGGGATCAAAAGCAATCCCAGTAAACTGGATGGGAAAATGCCTTCTGCATCCAGAGAGAAAAATATGAAGAATGAGTGTAAATCAACACATGCTATATTCACGTCTTTTTTCCTCTCATGGTTTCTCCCTTTTGTTCCAATTATTCTCTCCCAACATCATTCATAAGGAAATATGTTGAAAAATGAATATATATATAATCAGAAAAATTAAAATAAAAAATGGAAGCAGTTAATATAGACAGCTCAAATTAATTGTACAGAAAGACTATGATCACTCTGAATACTGTTTCTCTTTTTTTTATTATAACTTTTTATTGACAAAACATATGCATGGATAATTTTTCAACATTGACCCTTGCAAAAACTTCTGTTCCAACTTTTCTCCTCTTTCCCTCCACCCATTCCCCTAGATGGCAGGTAGTCCCATACATGTTAAATATGTTAAAGTATATGTTAAATACAATATATGTATACATAGTTATATAGTTGTCTTGCTACACAAGGAAAATCGGATTTAGAAAGAAGGTAAAAATAACCTGGGAAGAAAAATAAAAATGCATGCAAACAGTAACAGGAAGAGTGTAAATGCTATGTTGTGGTTCACACTTCTTTCCCAGTGTTCTTTTGTTGTATATAGCTGATTCTGTTCATTACTGATCATTTGGAACTGATTTGGATCCTTTCATTGTTGAACATAGCCACTTCCATTAGAATTGATCCTCATATAGTATTGTTGTTGAAGTGTGTAATGATCTCCTGGTTCTGCTCATTTCACTTAGCAACAGTTCATGTAAGTCTCTCCAAGCCTATCTGTACTCATCCTGCTGGTCATTTCTTACAGAACAATAATATTCCATAATATTCATATACCACAATTTACCCAACCATTCTCCAATTGATGGGCATCCATTCAATTTCCACTTTCTAGCCACTACAAAAAGGGCTGCCACAAATATTTTTGCACATGTGGGTCCCTTTCCCTTCTCTAATATCTGTTTGGGATATAAGCCCAGTAGTAACACTACTGGATCAAAGGATATGCACAGTTTGACAACTTTTTGAGTGTAACTTTTTTTCAAAAATAAAAGAGAAGAAAAGAACTTGGATCAAACTTGGTTTTCTTTTCTTCTCTTTTCTTTTTGAAAAACATATCTTTGGATTACTTAAAATTCATCTACCTAGTTAGCCATAGCAACATTAAATAATTAACCATTGCTGAAAATTATATTAATAGCTTAATTTCTTTTTTTTATTAAAGCTTTTTATTTATAGACCATATGCATGGGTAATTTTTTCAATACTGACGCTTGCATAACCTTTTGTTGCAAATTTTCCCTTTCTTCTCCCCATGCCCTCCCCTATCTGGTGAGTAGTCCAGTAAATGGTAAATATGTTGAAATGCATGTTAGATCCAATATGTGTATACATATTTATATGTGATTTGCCTAGCATAGCACACAGAGCAACTGATCTTCTTGTTACACATACCTGTGTCTGGTTTCCTGGTATGAAATTCAAACTAGCAAAATGCGAATAACCTTTCATTTATCAAAGACCTTAAAGTCAAAATAAAATCCAGTTATCTAAACAACTAGATTTGTGAATAGAAATATATAACAAAATACAAGGTATGAATTTATTGATCTTCCCTGTTGAGAAGCTTAGTTGGCATTTTAAACATTCATTAGAAATGTTCCATATTTATTGAGCCATCTTAGTCCCCTTTACATATGAGATCAAAACTTTCCATTACTTTAGAAGTCTGGTTTTGATCACAAGATCATTGGAATTGGCCTAGATCATATCACTGTTAAAAAGAGCCACATGCATCAGAATTGATCATTGTATAATTTTGCTGTTGCTGTGTACAATGATCTCTTGGTTTTATTCACTTCACTTACCATCAGTTCATGTAAGTCTCTCCAGATCTCTTTGAAATCAACCTGCTGGGGAAAGATAATGCAGAATGTTGGAGGGGATGTGGGAAAACTGGGACACTGATACATTGTTGGTGGAATTGTGACTACATCCAGCCATTCTGGAGAGCGATTTGGAACTATGCTCAAAAACTTATCAGACTGCATACCCTTTGATCCAACAGTGTTACTACTGGGTTTATATCCCAAAGGGATATTAAAGAAGGGAAAGGGACCTGTATGTGCAAGAATGTTTGTGGCAGCCCTCTTGGTAGTGGCCAGAAACTGGAAATTGAGTGAATGCCCATCAACTGGAGAATGGCTAAATAAATTGTGGGATATGAATGTTATGCAATATTGTTGTTCAGTAAGAAATGACCAGCAGGATGATTTCAGAAAGGCTTGGAGAGACTTACATGAACTGATGCTGAAATGAACAGGACCAGGAGATCATTATATACTTCAACAACAATACTATATGATGATCAATTCTGATGGACGTGGCTCTCTTCAACAAGGAGATGAACCAAATCAGTTCCATTCATTCAATAATAATAGAAGCAGCTCCACCCAGTGAAAGAACTCTGGGAAATGAGTGTGAACCACGACATAGCATTCCCAATCCCTCTATTTTTGTCCACCTGCATTTTTTATTTCCTTCACAGGTTAATTGTACATTATTTCAAAGTCCAATTCTTCATGTGCAGCAAAATAACTGTATGGATATGTATACATATATTGTGTTTAACATATACTTTAACATATTTAACATGTATTGGTCTACCTGCCATCTGGGAGAGGGGATGGGGGGAAGGAGAGGAAAAATTGGAACAAAAGGTTTTGCAATTGTCAATGCTGAAAAATTACCCATGCATATATCTTGTAAATAAAAAGCTGTAAAAAAAAAAAAAAAAAAAAAAAAGAGGTTGAAGAAATTCTTACCTAAAAAAACCCAACTTACTCAAGATTACAAAAGTAGTAAAAACTATGCAAAAGTAGAATAGATTTTTCCATCACCATTCTTTCCCTAGAAACCATTTCTCCTCTCTCTCTCTCTCTCTCTCTCTCTCTCTCTCTCTCTCTTCCTCTCGCTTTATAGATATGCGTTAACTTTTATTAATTTTAACAGGACTTTAGGTTACTAGAAATTCTAGAAACCATTCTTCATAGTTAGTAGAATAATCTTCTCTATCCATAGATCTGGATACATTATAGTTCTGCTCAAAAATCGCTGTTGGCTTCATAAATTGCATAAGTTCAAGCTCCTTTTTCTTTGTTTCCCCAATTCAATCAATATTTATTAGATTCTACTATGTGTAAACTATGTGTACTAGACAATAGAATAGCACTCAAGTCCAATACTAATTCAAACTTTATTTCAAAGATAGTTACTATTTAATCATTTTACATTTTCTCTAGACTACTAATTTCTTATATTACATGTTAATATATGTAAAATATTTCCTCCAAAAAAGATACTGTATCAGAAATAGAGATTTTAATGTAATTTAACCTTATAAGTAAAAGGTTTTGGGGAAGGGAACAATTTAAGTAGTTCCCTAATAATTGTTATTATTTTTAAAATTTTCAATAGTATTTTATTTTTCCAAATACATGTAAAGACAGTCTTCAACATTTTTTTTCTTTTTTGCTGAGGCAATTGAGGTTAAGTGACTTGCCCAGGGTCACACAGCTAGGAAGTGTTAAGTGTCTGAGATCAAATTTGAACTCAGGTCCTCCTGACTTCAAGGCTGGTGCTTTATCCACTGTGCCACCTAGCTGCCCCCCAGCATTCATTTTTGTAAGACTTTATGTTCCAAATTTTTTCCTCCCTTGTTCCCTTTTCTCCCCACTTCTCAAGACAGCAAATAATCTGATGTGGGTTAAATAGGTGCAGTTCTTTTAAACATAGTTCCATACTTGTCATATTCAAGAAAAATCAGACCATAAGGGAAAAAACAATGAAAAGGGAAAAGCAAAAACAAAAAAAGTGAAAATAATATGCTTCAATCTTATTATGACTATATACAATGTTCTCTTGTGCTCTTTCAAAGGTCAAACGAATATAATAAAGATGACAATACTACCTAATCTATTTATTTAATGCTAAACCAATCAAACTCCCAAGAAATGATTTTACTGACCTAGAAAAAATAACAATAAAATTTATCTGGAAGAACAAAAGATCAAGAATTCCAATAGAATTAATGAAAAAAAAAAAGCAAATGAAGGTGGCCTACCTGTACCAGATTTAAAACTATATTCTAAAGCAGTGGTCATCAAAACCATTTGGTGCTGGCTAAGAAATAGATTAATTGATCAGTGGAATAGGTTAGGTTCACAAGACAAAATAGTCAATGACTATAGTATCTAGTGTTTGACAAATGCAAAGAACCCAGCTTTTGGAATAAGAATTCACTGCTGATTGTTAATGCTGTAAAGTTACCCATGCATATATCCTGCAAATAAAAGGTTATTAAATAAAAAAAAAAAGAACAAAAAGGAAATTCATATATGAACTGAATATTTTTAGTTGCAAAGATATAAAAGACATCAAAACTAAAAACAATAAAATAAAATTATAAAGAAAAAAAAAAAGAATTCACTGCTGGGAAAATTGAAAACTAGTATGGTAGTAACTAGGCATTGACCCACACCCTACAGCATATACCAAGATAAGGTGAAAATGGGTTCATGATCTAGACATTAAGAATGATATTATAAACAAATTAGAAGAACCTAGAATAGTTTACCTCTTAGATGTGTGGAGGAGGAAGGAATTTGTGACCAAAGAAAAACTAGAGACCATTATTGATCACAAAATAGATAATTTTGATTACATTAAGTTAAAAAGGTTTTGTACAAACAAAACTAATGCAGACAAGATTAGAAGGGGAATAATAAACTGGGAAAACATTTTTACATTCAAAGGTTTTGACATAGGCCTCATTTCTAAAATATATAGAGAATTAACTCAAATTTATAAGAATTCAAGCCATTCTCCAATTGATAAATGGTCAAAGAATATGAGAAGATAATGTTCAGATGATGAAATTGAAACTATTTCTACTCATATGAAAAGGTGTTCCAAATCGTTATTGATCAGAGAAATGCAAATTAAAACAACTCTGAGATACTACTACACGCCTGCTGTCAGACTGGCTAAGATGACAGGAAAAGATAATGATGAATGTTGGAGGGGATGTGGGAAAACTGGGACATATACATTGTTGATGGAATTGTAAATGGATCTAACCATTCTGGAGAGCAATTTGGAACTATGCTCAAAAAGTTATCAAACTGTGCATACCCTTTGATCCAGCAGTATTTCTACTGGGCTTATATCCCAAAGAGATTGTAAAGAAGGAAAAGGGACCTGTATGTGCAAGAACGTTTGTGGCAGCCCCCTTTGTAGTGGCCAGAAACTGGAAATTGAGTGGATGTCCATCAATTGGAGAATGGCTGAATAAATTGTGGTATATGAATGTTATGGAATATTGTTCTCTAAGAGATGACCAGCAGGACGATTTCAGAGAGGCCTGGAGAGACTTACATGAACTGATGCTGAGTGAAATGAGCAGGACTAGATCATTATATACTTCAACAACAATACTATATTATGATCAGTTCTGATGGACGTGGCTCTCGTCAACAATGAGATGATTCAAACCAGTTCCAATTGTTCAGTAATGAAGAGAGCCATATATACCCAGAGAGAGGACTTTGGGAACTGAGTATGGACCACAACATAGCATTTTCACTCATTTTGTTGATATTTGCTTGCATTTTGTTTTCTTTCTCAGGTGTTTTTTTCCTTCTTGATCCGATTTTTCTTGTGCAGCAAGATAATTGTATAAATATGCATACATATATTGAATTTAACATATACTTTAACATATTTAACATGTATTGGACTACCTGCCATGTGGGGAGGGAGTGGAAGGAAAGAGGGGAAAATTTGGAATAGAAAGTTTTGCAAGGGTCAATGTTGAAAAATTACCCATGCATATGTTTTGTAAATAAAAAGCTTTAATGAAATAAAATAAAAAGGCTCAGCCTAATTTTATATTGAAAGGAAAAAAATGGAATATAGAACCAGTAGAAACATTGCTGGATCAAAGGATATGCATAATTTTATAGTCCTTGGGCATAGTTTCAAATTCTTCTCATTTCACAATTCTACCAAGAATGCATTAGTGTCCCAGTTTTCCCACATCCTCTCCAAAATTTATCATTATCTTTGTGTATCATTTTAGCCAGACTGATAGGTATAACACTTTATTTCAGTTGTCTTAATTTTTTTTTTTTTCTGCTGAGGCAATTGGGGTTAACTGACTTCCCCAGGGTCATACTATTAGGAAGTGTTAAGTGTCTGAGACCAGATGCACTCCGATGCTCCTGACTTCAGGGCTGGTGCTTTATCCACTGTGCTACCTAGCTGCCCTAAAGTTGTCTTAATTTATATTTCCCTAATCATAGTGATTTATAATATTCTTTCATATGACTTGAAAAGACTTTAATTTTTTCAGCTGAAAAATTTTTGGTAATATCTTTTGACCATTTATCAGTTAGGGAATGGCTTGTATTCCTATAAATTTGAGTTGATTCCCTATATATTTTAGAAATGGGGCCTTTATCAGAAACACTAGCTGTAAACATTTTTTTTAATACTAGCTTTCTGCTTCTCTTCTAATTTTGGCTTCATTGGTTTTGTTTGTACAAAAACTTTTAAATTTTAATGCAATCAGAGTTATTTGTTTTGCATTTCATAATGTTCTCTGGTTCTTCTTTGGTAATAAATTCCTCCCTTCTCCATGGATCTGAAAGGTAAACTATTCCTTGCTCTCCTAATTTACTTATAGAATCACCCTTCATATTTAAATCATGAACCCATTTCGACTTTATATTGATATATGATGTTAGATCTTGGTCAATGCCTAATTTCGATCACACTATTTTCCAATTTTCCCAGCAACTTTTGTCAAGTAGGGAGTTCTTATCCCAGAAGCTAGATTCTTTGGATTTATCAAACACTAGATTAGAATAGTCATTGATTATTATGTCTTGTGTACCTAACCTATTCAATTGATCTACTATAGTTTGAAGACTCTATTTCTTAGCCAATACTAGGGGACCTCAAACTTTTTAAATAGGGGGCCAGTTTACTGTCCCTCAGACTGTTGGAGGGCCAAACTATAGTAAAAACAAAAACTATGAACAAATTCCTATGCGTGCTGCATATATCTTATTTTGAAGTGAAGAAACAAAACAAGAACAAATACAATATTTAAAATGAAGTAAAGTTAAATCAACAAACTTACCAGTATTTCGATGGGAACTATGGGCCTGCTTTTGGCTAATGAGATGGTCAATGTCTGGTTCCATATTTGTCACTGCTAGTTGTAACAAGTGATGCAAACATGCATCCGTTAGTCTTGATCTGGTTGGAGATTTCAAATGTTTCATTCTAGAAAAAGTCTGTTCACAGACATAAGTGCTGCCAAAGATGGTTGCTATTTTGAGTGCATGGTTCCTGAGACGAGTATATGTCTCAGAGGGGAGAGATGCATAGAAATTATGAAGGCTGCTTGACTTGAATGCGTCTTTCAGAGAGTCAAAATTCTGCAGTTCAGCCAGTTCCATTTGGTAAATTGTATCCTCATTTTCAATGTCAATAGAAAATGTGTTACGGAAAAGCTCTATGTCCTGTTCATGGAGATTAAGCTCTTTAAATTTAAATTGGAAATCTTTTCGCAATTTTTCCAGTGAAAACACACATGTTTTGTTTGGGAATACAATCAGCGGTTTTTCCGCTAATGAATTTTGAGTTGTGGGGAGATGGCAGAAGTTTTCCTTCTTCACTTGTTTGATGAGGAGGCCTAATTTTACTTCAAATGCTTTGACATGTGATTGCATATCACAGATGAGCTTCCCCTTTCCTTGAAGTTGCATATTGAAATTGCTGAGTATCTCTGTTACATCTGTCAGAAAGGCAAAATGCCATTTCCATTCTGCATCATTGACCTCTGGTACTTCTTTGTTTTTTGAAAGCAGAAAAGTTGTAATCTGTGGAAGTAAGTCATAGAAACGTTTCAAAACTCCCTCAACTCAGCCAATGGACTTCTGTGTGATATAGAACATCTTCAAACTCAACATTTAGCTCAAACAGAAATTCCTGAAATTGTCTGTGATTTAGTGCATTAACTCTAATGAAGTTAACACAAGATACCACAATTTTCATAACAGAGTCCCACTTCAGTGATTTACTACACAGCGTTTGTTGGTGCATGAGGCAGTGTATGGCTATAGGATGAGAATGGTTATGTTTGTCCATCTCTTGGTTAATGCAAGCAATTACTCTTTTCTTAGACCCCACCATGCTAGGAGCACTACCAGTTGTCACGCTGGCTAGTTTAGCCCAGTCGAGCTCCAAACCATTCATAGTTTGGCAAGCTTTGGCTTATATATAGTTTGGCAAGATTACCTCTCCTGTAGTTGTTCCTTTGATGCTTTGCAGTGCAGCAAGGTCTTCTATGACTTCAAAATAATCATTCATCCCACGAATAAAAATTAGAAGCTGTGCAGAATCACAAATATTATTACTTTCGTTGAGTGCCAAGGAAAAATATGAAATTTTTTTATGGAGTTTTGCAAATGCTGATGCAGATTGTCTCCCATTTCTTCAATCCTCCATGTAAGTGTGACCCCTGAAAGACTCATACTAAATAAATCGGCCTTCTCTGGACACATCTCTTTGGCAACAGAAAGAAGGCATTCTTTAACCAATTCTCTCTCTACAAATGGTCTGCCAGTGAGTGCTATTAGCTTGGCAACTTGAAAACTTGCTTGCAGTAATGAAATATTTAGGTGCTTCTGCTTCACAAAAGTATTTTGCTGAGTTGTCAATGTATTTTTCAGTTTTAATATTTTATCTTTTCTCACTTCTTCAGCCAAACAATCATATTTATCTTTATGTTGAGTTTCATAGTGTCAAGGCAAATTATATTCTTTGAACACAGACACTATATTCTGGCATATCAGACATACAGCTCTTTCCTTGTAATGCATGAAAAAGTGTGATGACCACATATTTCAAAATCAGCCAGAGCCAGGAATTCAGGTTAGGGGAAAATACTAGATCTTTATTCTTTGCGGAGGTGAAGAGGGATGGTGATAAGAAGTGAGAGCAATCGCGACATGAACCCGACCAGCAGTCTCACTGCCTTTCTCTCTGCGTCTCTCTCTCTCCACCCACCAAAATCGTTTCTACATCATTTCCTATACAACACATCAAAATTTGCAAAGAGTGGGCGGGGCCATTCTTTCTCCAAGCATATATTAATAGAGTATCATCCAATTCCTATTTAGCCTTACATGCTTGGGACTTCAGTGCATCAACTCAAGCTTCAGCCCATTACAACTCCTGCTTTCTTTTGTTTTAGAACACAGGTGGTCATGCCATCGCTGACTTCTCAGGGAGATGAAAGCCCCCAAGGGGAGGTGATCACACCCTCCCTGACTTCTCAGGAAAGGAGGTGAAAGCACTAAAAAGGAGAAGATCACGGCCTCCCTGACATCTCAGGGAGATGAAAAGCACCAAAGGGAAGTGGGGGTTGCTAGTGGGTTTCTGGGCTGAAGGGTCCTATTAGAAACAGGTATGCACAAACCTATCAGGATAGGAGATATTACACAAGCACATAGCAATAACGCAGAGGCTATTAGTGATGACTCTCCCCACAGTCAGTGCATGCTCAATTTTGTGTAACAAACATGAATTGTACATGCAAGTAGCGGTATAACAAACAATATAAATCAACATGGTGTTGTAAAAGATTTCCAGAAATCCTAGAAGGAGGGTATGTAAACAACAGTCACACATATGCCTTCTTCAGCAGCCAAGAGATAGTCCAAAACCAGTTTATTGTCCATTGCTTCACATATCAGGGAATCCAATGATCCCCCCAGGTTTTTGAAATTTTGCAACAGTCCTTTTATGTGTTAGGGAATCCAACGACTCCAGCAGATTTTGAAGTCCTGCAACAGTCTTATCATTTCTCAGAAAATCCAATGATTCCTGAGGGCTTTTAAGTCCTACAACAGTCTTATGTCTCAGAGAATCCAGTGATTCCTGAGGGCTTTCAAGTCGTACAATAATATTATGTCTCAGAGAATGCAATGATTCCTGAGGGTTTTCAAGTCCTACAACAATCTTATCATGTCTCAGAGAATCCAATGATTCCTGTGGGTTTTCAAGTCCTACAACAATCTTATCATGTCTCAGAGAATCCAATGATTCCTGAGGGTTTTGAAGTCCAACAATTTTCGATGTCCATAAGTCAAACACCATAACTGCTATGCTCTTTCAGTGGTGAGCACAATCAGCAACAGAACTACCCAATATTTCTTGGATCTTCTCCTTCGTTTCAAGGGTCTGCTCCATCTCTCTGCAATGGACAAGGCAAATACGGCCCATTGGCACCCATCTGATTCCTTCTCCACCTGTAGAGATACAAGCAAACCCTCTCCCCCAAGCAGTTAACCTATCTGGTCCCTTCCATTCACCACTTTCTGGGTCTCTCCACATCACTTGGCGATTATCTAAAGAGAGTGGAGCCGCTCTCACTGGACACTACCCTTCTGGTGGGTTATAAAATCTGTCTTCCAGAGCCAGTGCATCTTTGTCAAAAATCAAGAAGTTAATAGTATAAAGGGCTAGATTTAGAAGTTCTCTAGGATTGCCTCTGGCTCCCCCTTTCTTTTGTTTTTGGAGGAACATCTTAATGTCTCTGTTTCTCCTCTCTACTCTTGCCTATCCTTGAGGATTAAAAGGTATGCCAGTGGTGTGTAAAATTTTATACTGTGCACAAAAGTGTCCAAAATGTTTAGAAGTATATGCAGGACCATTGTCTGTTTTTATTACTTGTGGCACACCCATAATTGCAAATGCATGTATGAGGAATTCAGTGACCACTCGGGCTGTCTCTTTTGCTGCTGGTATTGCAAAAGTGAATCCTGAAAAGGTGTCTACCACAACATGGATAAAAGACAGGCGACCAAAAGATCTATAATGGGTCACATCCATTTGCCAAATTTCATTAGGTCTCAAACCACAAGGGTTCTTCCCTGGAGGCAGTGTAGGAGCTTGGAAAGGTAGGCAGGCCGTACAGGCTTTTACTATGCTCCTAGCTTTGTCTCTTGTTATTCCAAATTGTAAATGTAAAGCTCAAGCAGCCTGATGATATTTAGAATGAGATTCCTAGGCTTCTTGGAATAAAGGAGTATTGACCAACATAGTTAGAAGGCTATCTGCCTTTGAATTACCATCAAAAATAGGACCTGGAAGTCCACTATGTGTGGACATGCAAAATATAAATCTTACCTGGATGCTTTCTCACTTGCTTTTGAAGTTTCTTAAAGAGCTGATATATATTAGAGGCTACAAATTTTATTTGGGCTGTGGCAATTCTTTGTACCACACCTGCTGAATAATTCAGGACGAATCAGGTATTATATTTATATCTCCTGGATAATAAATAAGAACTAGAATGATCGCATACAATTCATTCTGCTGAGTGGACTGAAAAGGAGTTCTGACTACTCTCTTTATAGTTAAGTCACGAGAGTATACAGCACAAATATTATGTTTGGATGCCTCTGTAAAGATAGTTGGTCCTTTAAGAGGAACTTTAGAAACCTTTTCTTCAAGAATCCATCGCCAATTATGTAATAGTCTGGTTATCTTTAATGGAGACCCATGTGTGAAATTTGGAGCCATGGCTAATAAAATTTGCCACTCTGGGATGGTCTCACAGCACACATTAACTTGTGGATTAATATAAAAGGTGTATATCTTGTCAGGTCTTGTCCCAGATAATTGTACTGCTCACTTCAATGGCCTTTAATAAAATTCTAGCCACAAGCACTGGGTAAGGAGTAAGGCTTTGTTCTGATTGTGCCGGGGGTTTACCCACTCTATCACACTGTCTCCTTGATGAAGGACTGCTGTAGGTGCCTCTTATGTAGCAAAAACTGATATTTCCAAGGGTTTTTGAGTGACTCAACCACATTGGATAAAGCCAGTTCAATTTCTCTCAAAGCTTCTTGAGCTTCTTTTATAAGCTGGCGTGGTGAATTTAAAGCACTGTCTCCCCTTAAAATATCATATAACGGTTGCAATTGATAGGTAGTCAAGCCTAACACTGGTTGCATCCATTGGATATCTCCTATCAGTTTCTGAAAATCATTTAAGGTGTTTAGCTTCTCTGTTCTTAAGGACAGTTTTTGTACTGTAAGCACCTTATGGTATACTTCATATCCCAAATATTGAAAGGAGCATGTCTTTGTATTTTTTCTGGAGCTATGTACAATTTGCAATTCCTTAGTGTTTCTATGGTCTTTTGTAGACATGCTTCTAACATTTGTTTCTCAGGTTCACATCCCAATATATTATCCATATAATGTAATAACATAACTTTTGGAAATGCTTTCCTTACTGGAGTAAGAGCAGTAGCAACATACATTTGACACATAGTAGGGCTGTTTTTCATTCCCTGTGGCAAAACTGTCCATTCATATCTTTTATAAGGCTCAGCTAAGTTAACACTGGGCACTGAAAAGGCAAATCTTTTCATATCCTCCTTATCCAGAGGGATAGAATAGAAACAATCCTTAATATCTATAACCCAAAGAGGCCATTCTCTCGGCAATTGAGTAGGAGATGGAAGTCCAGGCTGAAGAGTTCCCATAGTTTCCATCTGTTCATTTACCTTTCTTAAATCAGTCAACATCCTCCATTTTCCAGATTTCTTTTTTAAAACAAATACTGGGGAATTCCAAGGACTTAGAGAAGGTTGTAAGTGTCCTTGGCCAAGTTGCACCTGTATTATATCTTTATAAGGCCTGAATTTTATCACTACCTAAGGGCCACTGTTCTATCCACACTGGTGTATCAGTTTTCCATTGGATAAGAACAGATAAAAGTGTTGGCAGGCCTTCAACAGCAGCCCTGCCTAAAAAAACCGAAGTACTCATTTTTCACTCTAATTGTTGTAAAACGTCTCTTCCCCACAGATTGATGGGGATTTTTTCAACTATAAAAGGAGTTAAAAACTCCGGTTTTGCCTTCAAAAGTCCATCTCATAGGGGCAGCACTAACTTCAGCTGCTATTGATCCTCCTACGCCAGACATGTGGGTGTCTGCTTTAATCTTTGGCTAGTGACTGGGCCAGTTGGCACCTCTAATGACTGTAAGATCTGCACCTGTGTCTACCAATCCTTCCAATGGTAGGACATTTATATAGATCATGAGCATAGGTTGGTCAGCTGTTACAGCTGCTGTCCAGTATGTTGCTGGATTTTGTGGCTTGGAGTCAGAATCTGGGTGACTATCACCAGATTGCTTATTAGGATTCTGTATCAGTAAACCTGATGGTACTACTTCTCCTGGGTGATAAGTCACACATTGTCTACCTGTATTAGTGACTGGGATATTATCTATACATTCCCCAGTATCCCAGATCAGTGTGTGGATGGACACTGTTTTGTAGCACTCTCAGAAGGTGAAATTGTCAAGTCTACTGTGCCTGGAGGCAAGGGATCCATAGGCTGGAGAGGAACAGATTTCACTTCTCCAGGGGGTATCTCAGTTGTCCCAGCTGCATACAACTCTATTCTTCCCAATTATAATCCCTTTCTCCCATCAGGTTGCTTCCTGGCTGATTGGTCATGTCTGGATACTGGACTTCTAGGCACTCTCTGGATGTAGCATTGGCTGTCATCATGCCCCAAATATTTTTTGCTTTGGGCCCTGGGGTTGGGCCCCTCATCCCATTTCCCTGAATCAGTCTACATTCTGAGGCCTAATGGAAGCCTCTGTTGCATTTTGGACATGGGGTATTGGGTCTTGTTCTTCCACCCTGTTTTCTCATTCTGTCTCCATACCAACATTGAGCTTTCAGATGCCCTACTTTACCACACTGAAAGCATTGACGAGTCTCTCTGGATGTCCCTTGCCAGAAGGGACTCTGTCTTTCCATGTTGGGATCTTGGGAAGTCTGCATCATAGCCTGGCTATAAAAGACATTTGTGCCCTCTGTGGCACAGCGTATTATGAGCTCCTCTAAAGGAGCATCCTTGCACAGTCCTAATATAATTCTTATGCAAACCTCATTAGCATTTTCCTTAGCAAGTTGCCTTATCAAAATGTCTGTTACTGCATTTTCACCCTTAGTTCTTGTGATAACTGTCTGCAAACGCCCCACAAAGTCAGCAAAGGGTTCATTTGGCCCTTGTGTTATTTTTGTGGAGGCCTTACCCTTGTCGTCTTTATTGTGGAGAGAAGCCCAAGCTTTGATAGCATTAGCAGCAATTTGCTCATATGCTGCTACGGAGTAATTAATCTGTACTGAGACATCTGCTTAAGAACCTACACTTGTTAATAGGTCACAGGTGATTGGAATATGAACTTTGACTTTTTTGTTGGGCTTGTATCCTACAGAGCTCACTATATTCAGAAAGCTACAACAAGTTTTGTCCAGGTTCTAAGCATACCCTTGCTATAGATTTCCAGTCATTAGGCATTAAGATTTCAAAAGCCAAATTCTATAATAACATCTTAACATAAGCTGATGTAACTCCATAAAGAGTACAAGCCTTTTTTAGGTCTTTGAGGATTTATATATCAAAAAGAGCATATTTTCTACTTTCTTAACCTGAAGAGTTAAACTGTTGAATTACAGGAAAAATGTGAGGTTGGAGCTCAGTTACAGCTTTCTCTTCCACCGTGGCTTTGTGTAGTGCTTTTTGCAATGTACTCATAGGAGTGGTTGGATGCTGGGGGGGAGGTGCTGGTGCTGTCACTGTCCCCCCCACTACCCCTCCTCCTTCCATCGAGGAAGGTGGAGTTGATGGAAGAGAGTCAATTACCTGCTCCTTAGATGGGGTTGAAGCTCCCTCTTGGGATGGAAAGTCACCATACCCTTGAACCTCACTTAAATCTCCATGCCCTGTGGAGATATGGTCATTAATCTGATCATTGTCTTCCTCTTTTTCCTCAGGCTTCCTCATCTGGCTATTAGAACTTTTCTTTTTTCTATAACTTGGATTCTTTAAGGCCAATTGTATTATATTATATACATAGAATGCCTCGATGGAAATTGAATGAGGACCTCTTTCATTGTAATATTCAGAGAGCTGGTGTCCTATATATTTCCAATTATCTGGAGAGATTTGCTCTTCCTCTAAGAACCAATGGGTAGTGCATTTTAATGTACCCAGAAGTCTAGCTATCTGTTCCCAAGATATAAGTAGCCCTTGTCCTTCTATCAGTTTAAGCATGCTTTCTGTAGCACCACTTTGGGGTGGGGGTGGGAGTGGGGATGGAGGAGAATCTTTTCCTAACATCTGTCCCATTTCAGCCAGAAAAGATTACTAATTTAGTCCTTAAGAAAGTAAGTTCCCTATTTGTCTATTAAAATACCTAATTTCCTGGTCAACGGAGACTTCTTCAGTGAAAGTAGGGTCCTTGGTTCCCACGCTTGGGTACCATATGTGATGACCATGTATTTTAAAATCAGCCGGAGTCAGGAATTCAGGTTAAGGGAAAATCCTCAATCTTTATTCTTTGTGGAGGTGAAGGGGGATGGCGATAGGAAGTGAAAACAGTCACAACACGAACCCAACCAGCTGCCTCTCTGCCTCTCTCTCTCCACCCACCAAAATCATCTCTACGTCATTTCTTATACAACACATCAAAACTTGCAGAGAGTGGGCGGGGCCATTCTTTCTCCAAGCATATATTAATAGAGTATTGTCCATTGCTAATTAGCCTCACATGCTTGGGACCTCAGTGCATCAACTCAAGCTTCAGCCCATTACCAAAAAGTAATCATAAGTCCACTGTTCTTTGAATATCCTACACTCCGAGTCAATTTTTCTTTTTCTTGACATCATTATTTCCTAGGGATTCCAAATTGCTATTAGTAAAATACCAATATATATATATATTATATTGGGGTATATATATATATATATAGATAGCGCTACAAAAACAATATACCAGCAATAACTTTGCCCACACAGAGACATACAGACTGCAATGCCCAACTTCCTCCAAGCTCCCTCTGTGCTGTGATGCCTCCGTTTCACCCACTCTTTCTCTAGCTCTTTGTGCTACCGCTTCTGACTTTCACTGCTGCAGTGAATTCCCCCTGCAGCGGCCCTGACATGCGCAGTATGCACTGTACATCCCCCCCCCCCATGCCTGTCTGTTGTGGTGGCTGCCGTTACTGTACAGGGCCACGGGCCATCAGTTCTCCATCTTCTGCATTTCTCTCCCTTCCCCACACTACACACCCCAGCCTGGGAACTCACCTCACCTTGGTACCGCCTCACACTCTGTCTCCGCTGCCTCAGCCCAGTGCTGGAAGTGTGTGTTGCTAACGTGAGTTTAGGTGGAATGTCATTTCCGGTCTGATTTTGCCATAATCTGGCAGACTGCATAAACGTCTTCAGTAGGCCGCATCTGGCCCGTGGGCCGTAGTTTGAGAACCCCTGGCCAATACCAAATGGTTTTGATGATCACTACTTTATAATATAATTTTAGGTCTTGTTTTCCCCATTAATTCCCATTAATTCCCTTGATATGCTTGACCTTTGTTTTCTTCCAAATGAATTTTGTCATTATTTTTTCTAATTCCAGAAAGTAATTTTTGGCAGTTTGATTGATATGACACTGAATAAGTAGATTAGGTAGAATTGTCATTTTTATATTAGCTCAGCCTACCCATGACCAGTTGACATTCTTCCAATTGTTTAGATCTAAATTTATTTGTGTGAAAAGTATTTTGTAATTGTCTTCATATACTTCTTGTCTTTGTCTTGGCAGATGGACTCCCAAATATGTTATATTGTCAACAGTTATTTTAAATAGGATTTCTCTTTCTATCTCTTGCAGCTGGACTTTGTAGGTAACATATAAAAATGGCAACAATTTTTGTGGGTTTATGGTTATATCCTGCAACTTTGCTAAAATTGTTAATTCTTTCTTTTTAAAAAAAATAGCTTTTTATTTTTACAAATACATACAAAGATAATTTTCAACATTCACCATTGCAAAACTTTGTATTCCAAATTTTTCTCCCTCTCTTCTTCTAACCCACTTCCCTATACAGCAAGCCATCCAATACAGGTAAACATATGCAATTCTTCTAAATATATTTCCACATTTATCTGCACAAGAAAAGTTAAATTAAAAGGAGAGGAAAAAAATGAGAAAAAAACAAACAACAACTCAAAAAAAGGTGAAAACAGTATGCTTTGATCCACATTTTCCATAGTTCTCTCTCTGTTTGAAGATGGCTCTTTCCATCACAAAGATTATTGGAATTGCCTGGAATCACCTCATTATTGAAAAGAACCAAGTCCATTACTGTTGATCATCCCATGATCTTATTGTTGCTGTGTACCATGTTTTCTTAGTTCTACACACTTCATTTAACATCAGTTCATGTAAGATGCTAATTATTTCTATTGGTTTTTTTAGATGATTCTTTAAATATACCATCATATCATCTGCAAAGAGTTATAGTTTTGTTTCCATATTATCTATTCTAATTCTTTTTTTTTATTTTAATAGCTTTTTATTTACAAGTTATATGCATGGATAATTTTATAGCACTGACAATTGCTAAACCTTTTGTTCCAATTTTTCCCCTCCTTTCCCCCACCCCCTCTCCCAGATGGCAGGTAGACCAACACATGTTAAATATATTTATCTACTCTAATTCTTTTATTTTCTTTTTGTTTTTCTTATTGCTAAAGCTGACATTTCTTTTTTTATATATATAGCTTTTTATTTACAAGATATATGCATGGATAATTTTTTTCAGCATTGACAATTGCCAAACCTTTTGTTCCAATTTTTCCCCTCCTTTCCCCCACCCCCTCTCCCAGATGGCAGGTAGACCAATACATGTTAAATATATTTATCTACTCTAATTCTTTTATTTTCTTTTTGTTTTTCTTATTGCTAAAGCTGACATTTCTAATACATTATTGAATGTAGTGGTGATAATGGGCAACCTTATTTCACCCTGATCTTAATGGGAATGCTTCTTAGTCTCATTATATATATAATGCTTGCTGATGGTTTTAGATAGGTGCTACTTCTCTTTTTAAGGAAACCTCCATTTATTCTTATGCTCTCTAGTATTTTTATTTGAAATGGGTGCTGTATTTTGTCAAATACTTTTTCAGCATCTATTGAGATAATCATATGGTTTCTCTTGGTTGTGATACTGATATGCTCAATTGTGTTAATAATTTTCCTGATATTTCAAGCTTTTTTCTACCATTCAAAGCTATTCCCAACATGGCCCTGCTCTATATATACAATTTTTCTTTTATTATTCTCCTTTATATCTGTTCACTTTTCTATATCCATGCCTTTCCTTATAGTGTTCTAATTGGCTAGAATATCCTACTTTTATCTCTTTGCTTATTAGTTACCTCTCTATAATTTAAAGCCCAAGTCTTTATTGAACTTTTTTTTTTGATAGCCCTCACTTTGTTTTGCATGTGTTTGATGTACTTATCATATGTAATATCAGAAGTCCCAGGTGATTCAGATAAAGGATTTTCTATACTTCTCAATGGTGTCTGGCTGACTGCCATGGGAAAACCTTATTGCTTCTATTTAACCTTACTCCATGGTGGACTTTGTACAGAGTGAATGGTATAGAAGATTATTGGTTGTAACTTCCCCTCTGGGGGAGAGAATGCCATGCTTTTGGAAAGAAGCTATTTGAAATTAGTCACCATTAAAAAAAAAAAAAAAAGGAGACATCATTTTTCAAGAAACTATCCAGATATTCTAGAGTCAAAGGATAAAAGAGAAATGGAAAATCTCCATAATTTTTCCTCTATCTCTCATTTAAATTTCAAAATCTCTTTTGAGTTCATCATTAGGGCAATTCTTATTTTTCTTAGAGGCTTTGAATGTAGGAGCTTTGACTTTTTATCTTCTTCCAAGTATATAGTTTTAATTTTCCTTTATCACCATAGTAATTTTATGTGGTAAGAACCCTTTTTTGTTTGCTCATTTTCTTTTTCTTTTTTTTTATTATAACTTTTTATTGATAGAGCTTTTTTACAACATTAGCCCTTGCACTCACTTCTGTTCCAACTTTTCCCCTCCCTCCCTTCATCCTCTCCCCCAGATGGCAAGCAGTCCTATACATGTTAAATATGTCACAGTGTATCCTAGATACAATATATGTGTGCAGAATCGAACAGTTCTCTTGTTGTACAGGAAGAATTGGATTCAGAAGGTAAAAATAACCTGGGAAGAAAAACAAAAATGTTTTCTCATTTTTCTACCATATTCCTTAGCTTTTAACTTTTTGTTAAAGTAGGGCTCTTTTTCCAGGGTGGAGGGTACACTGTCCCAAGTTTCAGGGATTTTGTGCAGCTGTTTTTTGAGATCCTTATAGAGAACTGACCACAAGCACGCTTTTCTACCCTATAACTGTTAGAAGTGTCCTTGTCCCATTGTAGCCTAAGATCTAGTGTGCTAAAGTAGCAGAGTCCTGTCAGTAAGTCCTACTTACAGGCATGGAGTTGGGGCCAACCTTCCAAGTTACCTTTGGCTTGAAAATGTTCTACTCAGGCTTTTTAGAGGTTCTGATGCTCTAAAATTTGCTCCATGTCACCACAACACCTATTTTTATCAAAAACAAACAAGAGAATCTTTCTTTAACATAAGTAATATTAATGCATTGTTGGTGGATCTATAAATTGGTCCCACCAGGGTAGAAGTCTAGCATGCAATCCCTGGTTCTCAGCATTATATGAAAAGAGAATAAAGTAGTGGTCTTTCCAATGAGATCCAAGGATATCCATTGTCACTGACTTCTGAAAAACAAATATGTTAACACACTGTTGGTGAGTCTGTAAATTGGTCTAACCATTCTGGAAAGCAATTTGGAACTGTGTCTAAAATGTCTTTAAATCATACATTTTATATAGACAGTAGTAAAACACTTTTGAGGAGGATCAGGGTGAAAGGAAAGAGAGAATAGAATAAATGGTGGAAATACAGTTAACCATACTAATTGTAAAAAGGAATTTTGAAGAAAGTTTTTCTGACAAGGTTTCATTTCTCAGACATATAGGGAACTGAGTCAAATCTACTAAAAACATAAGAGCCATATCTCAGTTGATAAATGATTAAAAAATATGAACTATGCCCAAAGGACTATAAAATCATGCATATCCTTTGACTTAACAATACCACTACTAGGCATGAATTCCATTAGAGATTTTTTTTTTAAAAAAAAAGGAAAAGAAACTACATGTACAAAAATATTTATAGCAGCTTTATTCTCAGGGCAAAAAATTAGAATCTGAGGGGATATCCATCAATTGGAGAATGGCTGAATAAATTGTGGTATGTGATTATGATGGAATATTATTGTTCTATGGGAAATGATGAGCAGGATACTCTAAGAAAAACCTGCAAAGTCCTCCATGAATTTAAACTTGGAAGCACTGTGTACAGAATAATAGCAATGTTCTGGAATGATCAACTATGCATGATTTTACTATTCTCAGAATGAGTCATGTCTACTCTGAAGGACTTATGATGAAAAATCCTAGCTATACCCCAGAGAAAGAGTTAATTGTATCTAAATGCAGATTCAAGTATTCTTATATTCTCTCTCTCTCTCTCTCTGTCTCTCTCTCTCTCTCTTTCTCTCTCTCTCTCTCCTCTCTCTCTCTCTCTCTTTCTCTCCCTCAGATTTTATTTTAGGGGAGAAGATCTATGTTTTCTTTTACAACATGACTTTTATGGAAATGTTTTGCATAACTTCACACGTGATTTCTTATGGGGCCTGGGGGTGGGGATAAAGGAGAGAATATAGAAGTCAAAGTTTTAAAAACAAATGTAAAAATTGTTTTAATTGTAACTGGGGGAAAATAAAAATATTAAAAAAAAACTATACATGTTATTTTACTCAGAAAAGTAAATTAGACTTATGCCTTCAAGAAATCAAAGAACAAAAGACCCATATTAACAAAAATATTTATAATTTTGTAATGAGCAATCATTATTTACTCAACTCATTTCAGCAATACAATGATCCATAATAATATGGATACATAATAAATAAAAAGGACTCACAAAGGAAAATGCTATTCATAACCAGATAAAGAGTTGATGGATTTTGAATACAGAGCAACACATATTACTTTATTCTTTCTTGTGATTTTTTTTTCAGTTTGATCTGTTTCTTTTTTAACAACTGTAATTAATATGGAAATGTTTTACATGATACCCTATATCAAAATGTCTACCATCTTTCAAAAAGGGGAGGAGAGAAAGAGAGAGAAAATTTTGGAACTCAAAATCTTGTAAAAATTAATGCTAAAATTTTTTTTGGACATGTAACTAGGGAAAAATACAATTTAAATACAAAAAAATTGTTGTGTGTGGATGTAATGGAATGTTATTATGTCATAAGAAATTATGAAAAGGATAGTTTCAGAGAAATGTAGGAAAATTTTATGAACAGGATGGAATGAGCAGAAACAGTAAAACAATTTAAACAATAATAACAGCATTGAAGAAACAAACAAAAGAAAACTCTGCTCAGTGAAATAGCCAACTGTGATTCCAGAGGATGGGTAGTGAAGCATGCTATTTCCCTCCTGACAAAAAGGTGACATATTTAGGATACAGAAGGAGGCATATATTTTTGGGATATGAGCAATGCCAATTTAAGGATTTGATTTTGCTCAACTAAGCATATTTATTACAATGATTTTTATGTTTTCTTCCCTCTCACCCCCTCAAAGTTGCGAATAGGGATTGAAAAGAATGAACTATTTTTGCAAACTGAAAAAAACATAATTAAAAAAAGACTAAGCTCAGGTACCACATTTTACATTAAGCTTTTTCTGATTCTCACAGCTGCTAGTGCCTCTCTTCTCATGGTATTTATTTTGTATATATCTACATATGTATATGAGGCAGCTAGATGACTCAGTGTTTTAGAGCACTGGATTGGAGTCAGTAAAACAAATTCAAATGTGGTCTCAGACATTCACTAGATGTATGATTCTGGACAAATTATTTAACCTCTGCTTACCTTAATTCACTTTAAAAGGAAATGGCAAATTATTCCAGTATCTTTGCCAAGAAAACCCCATATGGGGTTTCTAAGAGGCAAATATTGAGTAATAATACATATGTACATGTTTCCATCCATTGGAATCTAAATTTGAGGGCAAAAACTTTCATCTTTGTCAAGAAATCAAGTTCTAAGTATTTACCATGTGCCAGGCAATCTGCTAATCTTTTGTCTTATATATTCCCAGCCTAGTATAGTGCCTGGCACATAGTAGATTTGGTACTATAAGTAGGTAATGTTATTTGTCCTTCACTTTTGAAGAGGACATTATGGGTGACCTCTTGACTTCTGTATGAAATAAAGTGAGGCACAACTGTATATAGTCCTCAGACTTACTCTCTTTTTTACAGTTGTGGAAGTCCAGTGCCAGAACAAGTCAGAATAACTGGCAATGGCATAGGATGCAATGGATTACCCTGGCATCTTCAATGTCTGACCAAGCTCTAAGCAATCCACAGTGCCTGCTTTAGCATGATCATCAGAACAAATTATCCTTTTCCCTATTCCACCAGAAAAAGTTTTCTCATGCTTGAAGTAGACATCCCCACAACTTACCAACAGGTTGGAGGTCGGCTAGTTACTCTCAACCCAGTTTAGTCCATCTGCTCAGATGGTTTACCAGAGTGTGGCTACTGCTCATAGCCCAACTTATAGGAGCCACAGGTGAGAATTGGATGAAGGTGGACACCAAAGGTGGATGGGCAGTCCTAAAAAGGGCTCAGAAAGCCCTGACACCAGAAGGGCTTGTTCCTTCCAAGCAACTCATATATCCCAACCTACTTAAACTATGTTGCCTCAAAAACCTCAGACATTTACTAGCTGTGTGCTCATGAACAAGTCACCTTAGACTCTCTGGAACTCAGTTTTGTAATCTGGAAAATGGAGTTGGATTATATGACATCTAGATTTATTTCCAGATCTTGAAAAAATGATCTTTATACATTTTCCCCTTGTGTCTTCTGATATTTTATGGTCTTAGGTGCTTCTTATACCAAAGAGATTCAAAGATACTCCATTCAGAAATCCTTCCTAGAATTCTTTCTGTAATACTGAATCACAACAGAAGGTGACTCAGAGTCATCAAAGACTATTCCAGGGGAAGGCAAGTGTTTTCAGGTTTCAAAGAGGTTTCAAACAAGGGTCCAGCTAATGTGAGAAAAATTCGTACATAGAAGCTTGGCTTCCTCCAGGATGAATTTTGTTCCCATAGAAGCTTTTAGAGCTGTACCTGAAGGCCTTGGATTATATTATTAGAGGAAGTAGCCTCAGAGATTAAATTGTATGACTCTGATGTATTCATTTACAGATGAAATTATGTGTCCCAAGCCAAGTATATGACTTGTGTCTTAGTGGAAATCATCCTTCATTTTACAAAAACAAATAAAATCCTGAAGCTCAGGAACAGAGGACACTTTGAAGCAAATGTCATTAATGTTACATGCTGAGACTCAATTTGTTCAAGACAACTTTAAGTAGCTTTTGGAAATAATGGAATTTGACTGAATAAGGTAATACAGTAAGAAGATCTCATATCAAACATGTAACACATTCTTCTACAAGTTTCTACAGCACCTGCAGAAAGTAGGTTCTAGCTCAGAGAGCACATTTCTCAAAGAAGTAATTCACAGATTCCTAGTGGCCAGAAGGCTTTTTCTCCCATTCATGGGATGTTTAAAAAGTTCCCCTTAATCAGGATTAACCTTTAGTTCCCAAGGTCCCTGGCTACCTTCAGGAGATTAGGCCATGGATGTTTCTTCTCAACTTGCTCAACTGATTTATCAACAACCCCAGAGATACTGCCAAGTTAGGACTGACATGATTCTTATTCAAATTCATTCCATTTTTAAAAAGCTTCCCCACTTAGTCCAAAGCTTTTGATTAAAACGGATTGATTGGCACATTATCAGTTACTTTATGTAGGATAGGATTGGGGAAATTAATCACCTCACTTTACAGCAGCATAAGAAGGTAATAAATGCTTACTAATTGAGTTTGCTCAGCTACTTCTCATTATGTCTGAATTGTCACAAAAGTCTTTAGCCATGAGATTATTAACAAGGTAGGAATATATGTGAGAGGTAGGGAGGGAAGTGACTTCAGAACTCCTACACTGAAGTTTTTGTGATAGTATTTGCCTATAGTTTATTTCATCTGTATCTTGAAATCAAAGTAACTGATTAAAAAAAAAAAGGCCTAACTAATCTGCCATTACATCAAGTTCTAGGTTTGCTCGAAGGTTTCTAGATTCTGGTAGTCTGATAATACTTTAATGGGAGTGCTAAGATTCTTCCAGAGTTTAATGCCAAGTATTGAAGTGGTTACCTATCATAAGTGGTTCCTTTTCCTAAATTATATAGTTATCTGATTCAGAAAGCACATCTGAAAAGAATGTGTAGGGAGAAACAGGTGATGTGTAGATTGATCCCAGATATGCCCCTAATAATTATTCTTGCAGAAATCTGATTTCACCAGGATGTGGGTTAGACTAGGCATGAGAATGAACTGCCCCAAGTTCCTGGAATGCCTCCTTTGCAACTGTGAATCATTGGAACCTTTTTAAAGGCAGATTTATAAGGACGATTAGGGAAGTTTACTCAATGAGAACTCAGTATAATCCATTCTCCACTCAGCAACCAAGAAGACCTTTCTAAAGTGTAAGTCTGACTGTCACCTTACCTTACCTACTCATTTAAATTTCAGTGGCCCCCTATTACCTCTGAGATTAAATATGAAATCCTTTTTTTTTTGTAAAGTCCATAATAATATGGTGCTTTCCTGGGTTTTTTTTTTCAGTCTTCTTAAACTTAAAGGACCCTTCATGTACTTTACAATCCAGCAATACCTGCCTTTTTGCTTATCCTTTGAACTCTCCATCTTCAAATTCCATGCATTTTCACTGCCTGCCACATACACCTGGAATAGTCTCCCTCTTGGTCTTCTCCTGGTCTTCCTGACGTCTCAACTAAAAAGTTCATCTTTTCTTATCTTTCTTAATGTCAGCATGAGTTAGCTTGTCACCTCTGAGATTCCTTTCAATTTAACCTGTATATATCCTTATGTAGTTTATATATTGTCTTTCCCTTTAAACTATGAACTTCTTAAAGACAGGCACTGTTTTTTCCTTTCTTTATATCCCCAGACCTATGTGCCTGGCACATAGAAAACTTAAAAGGTTTTTGACTCACTGATTTACTGATGAATCAGCACTACTATCTGGCAATCTTGCTAAAGTAATGCAGGTGTATTATATATTAGGTTATTTCATTTTGAACAAATACCTTTGTTAAGAATGCTACTATAATCCCTTCTAGTCTAATACTTCTCCAGCTTAGCATAAAATTTGGCTTTGTGTATTTCTACTTATACTACTGTACATATTGTACAAAGCTAATAAGATAAATAGAGATATTTTCCATGTATAACCCTTGGTTGAATATTAAAAGATCATGTTTTTGAAGCATTGGGAGGTAGCAAGTGTGTTGCAAAGATCAGATAGCATTAACAGCACAAACTGCCTCCATTAGGTCTAAAATGTAGTCTTCAATTAATTTGTGCTTGTGAATTTGAATACAATTTTAATTAAGTCTATTTTTTAAAAGGTCTCAGGTTCCCCTAACTCATCTAAGAGATCAGAGGTCAGGAGAAGAAAGTATTGGTCCCAAACCATGATCCCCAGACCATTCAAGGTATAGTAATTATGGCGTAGAATGCAGTTTCCATTTTCTTCCCTTTTTTCTTCCACAGTACCAGGGAGGTCAAGCAAACTGGAACTGAATGTTGACTTCAAGGAACTCCTCAGTGACACAGTTCTTGAATCAGGTCACAAAATAAATATGCCCCACAGTAACAGTCATAATGTGAGTCATACTCAAGCCATGCCATGGTTTGAGGTCAAGGCTTTGGCTTCCCTAACACTGATACATCAATAAAGTCATAAGTTTAACAGGGCAACTTCAGAGTATCTCCAGGTTCTAGCTGTTGCAAGTGATTTTTGGAAGTTTGCTCAGTAGTCTGGAAATTTGTGATGTTTAAATAGTAGTTAAGGGGACTTTGATCTATATATCAATCTTTGCACATAATATATGATGCTTGACATTGGATCTTAAGTGCCTTTGGGAGAAATGGAGAACTGGTTAGGTTTAAAATCAAGGTTTCCTAGTGATTACCAATATGGGCAGATAATGAACCAATTTCATGAATTACTATATCTGCTAGAGACTCTTTTATTTTTGTTTTTGTATCCCTAGCATCTAGCTAAGAATCCTGTTCAAAGAAGGTGGTTAATATGTTGAATAGAATTGAATTGAAACAAATATTTATTGGTGTGGCTCCAGGACAGGTTGAAAGTCCCTTCCTCTGAGATGACATATAATGTTGATAAGCATTCTGGAAACTACTAATCTATCTAGATGATACAAATAGGGAACTTCATCTTTGTAAATAACAACATGGACCCTGCTGAAGAAAAGAGGCCTGGGGAAGAGGTGGTTCTAACAGGCACTCTTTCTTTTTTTTTTTTTTTTTTTTTTTAATTAAAGCTTTTTATTTTCAAAATATATGCATGGATAATTTTTCAATATTGACCCCTGTAAAACCTTGTGTTCCAAAATTTCTCCTCCTTCTTCCCATCTCCTCTCCTAGATGGCAAGTAATCCAATATATGTTAAACATGTTAAAATACATGTTAAATCCAATATATGTATACATATTTATATAATTAACTTGCTACACAAGAAAAATCAGATCAAAAAGGAAAAAAATGAGAAAACAAAATGCAAGCGAACAACAACAAAGTAAAAATGCTATGTTGTAATCCACAATCACTTCCTCTCTCTCTGGTTGCAGATGGCTCTCTTCATCACAAGATCATCGAACTGGCCTCAATCATCTCATTGTTGGAGAATCATATCCATCATATAATCTTGTTGTTACATACAATGTTCTGTTGGTTCTGCTCATTTCACTCAGCATTCGTGTAAGTCTCTCCAGGTCTCTCTGAAATCATCCTGCTGGTTGTTTCTTATAGAACAATAATATTCCATAACATTCATATACCACAACTTATTCAGCCATTCTCCAAACTGATGGGCATCCACTCAGTTTCCAGTTTCTGGCCACTACAAAAAGGACTGCCACAAACATTCTTGCACATACAGGTCCCTTTTCCTTCTTTAATATTTCTTTGGGATATAAGCCTAGTAGAAATACTGCTGGATCAAAAGGTATGCACAGTTTGATAACTTTTTTGAGCATAATTCCAAATAGGCACTCCCTTTTTAAGGAGCCTACTTGCTCAGTTCCTTTCTTTGTTCTCCTTTGTGGGCCCCCTTACCTTGGTGCCTGGATGATGTGGTAAAGAGACATAAAGTTCTAGTTACATTGGTTTTTTTTGGGGGGGGCCAATACTAGTTCTTGCCAAATTTCCCAGAGTTCTTAGGATAAAGTTTGGGGCATTTTTTCAAATTGGAGCTTTCTTTAAATCACATGTTGTACTTTATGAAGAATAGGGGACTGTTTTAAGACAACAGAGTGAGAGGAATCATGGCACAATGGATTGAGAGGTGGGTAGAAAGATTCTGTCACATACTGGCTCTATAATCCCTAACTAACTCATTTAGCTTTTCACTGCTTTGGGCAATTCTCTTAAAACTAAAAATTGAAGAATAGTTGCTGATTCACATTAATAAAGGGAATTTCCACTGTGGAAGTTCTCTTTTTTAATCAGACATAAAAAAATAGATAGGAGATACTGCTATTTTGATCAAAGAGGAAATTGCGATTCTCTGAGTAAACTTTTTTTAAAATGCCATACTGATGAATAAGATGAGCAAAAAAATGAATTATTTCAAGAAAAATTGGTTTGTCCAATTTCAGGTAATTTTAAAATTGTAATTTTGCTGGTAAATTTAAAAAATTTTCTGCTTCAAAGTATTACATAATTATTTATCTACCAAAATGGATTTAGGACCTTAATTCAAGGAGAATAAGAGTTCAAGTGAAAGGAATGTTTCTCTTTAGAAAAGAAAATTAAAGAGAAAAGCTGATAGCTTTCTCTGAATTAATGACACTGAAGATATTTCTTTGAATAAAATATGATAGATTGGATTTCCATGGCCAATTAAGCATTCCAAAGAAAATAGGAGCTAGCAACCAATATTTGTTTGATGCTGTGAGGGTTGCATAATATACTTCTTAACTTGCCTATTTCAGTGATTTACATTTATTGACAACAAATGTATAGTGAGTAGCCAGATTAGACAATGACTATTTTGTTGAATCCCTGGATTATAAAAACAAAATGGTTACACTAATAACAGGGGCATGTAAGTTAAGTTCATAAAACTGCTAGGATTATTATCTCATTTTCTAAATAACACACTGGAGCTATAATTAAAGAGAACTGTACTTAATAAATGTTGGTGATAAATGACAATCAAGAATGTTTAAGCAGGATACTATTTTTACATCTTTTATCAAGTCTGATTGCTTGAACTAAACTCTTCTGGTTCCATTAAAATTATTATTGTCAGTCATTACATAATATTGTCTATGTGAATTTCGAAAATATCCCCCCAAACTGGCATGATTGGTATATCATAATGATGTAACAAATGTTTATTGATTGATAAATTTCACATAACTTGGGTTGTTTGTTGTAACATTGCAGAAACAAGTAAGCACTTTTATTTGTGGTCAAAGCATAAGATCTTACTGAAGGTAAACAAAGGTCATTCTTCATAACTAAATTATAAACAAGTCACAGATTATAGATAGATTTAGTATGAGAAGATACTTTAAACATTTTCTAATTCAATCTCCTCTGTTTATAGATGAGGAAATGGAGGCCTAGGAAGGCCAAATAACTTGTCCAAGCCTACATTGGTAGTAAGTGGTAGAGTTGCGATTTGAACCAAGAATCTCTGACTTCAAAATCAGAGTTGTTTAATTGCTACTAATTTATGTTTATAAATAAAGTAATTGCCATTTGTCTAATGATTCATCTGGTATCTGCACATGTATACCATATCATTTGATTATTAGAATAATGCTGTGAGGTTCATAATATAAATATTACACCCATTTTATGAATAAGGAATCTGGGGAGGGAGATATTAAGTAACACCTTCAACAACATCTTGTTTTTAATATAGCATTTTAAGGATTATAAAGTGCTTTCCTTATTACTATTTGAGATAGATAAGAACCAGTGTAAGTATTATTATTATTACCCTGATATTAAAGATGAGGAAACTGAAGCTTAAAGAGGTGTAGTGATTAGCCTTACTTGGATCTGGCAGATGAGTTAATCTGAGGTAAATAAGTCTGTAACTCTGTGGGGTTTTTCCCACTGTACCATTTGTTAAATTGTTCTTGCTGTGGTCCAGAACCCTTATTCATAATGCCTTACCACTGTGCATATTCCTTCCACTTTCAATGTGCTATAGAGAGGACAAGATAGTCTGAGGAAGCTTTAACAGAGACAAGCACAGACATCCTTTGGGGCCTTCAGTTCCCAGGCAGCCCCACTTAAGGCACACCAAGAGAAGGGCACACCTGGATCTAGGTATTTCAGCATCTGGCTGACAGGCTGCCTCAAGGAAGGCACAGTAGCAAACAAGATCAGATCTAGGTTAAGGGTAATTCAGTGATTAGTGGTGTCAAAGAAGGCATAGAAAGAGATGGAGCCAGAATAGTGAATGTAGTCTAGTCAACATTGCTCATAGACTCCCTGCAATTCTGTCCCTGGGCAACCACATCTGAGACCCAGGAAGATATAGAGCTAGTCCAATACCCCTAGCACCTCAGGAATTCAAGGAAGCTCAATTTCAGGGAAGTTGATATTTGAGGTATAATAGTAGTAGAAAAGGATAGGGCAGTACTTGGAGAAAAAGGCATGGGTTCTCCTAGAGGGCCTTTTAACAGCACTGTCAACAATAGCTGGGTAAGAACCAGGCATGTGCTGGAGCCAGCTTAAATTAAAAAAAATTGGGAGAAGCAATTGTTAAATTTTCAGTGTGAGCATTTACACCCCAGAAATTGGCAAAGCTACAAATCAAGACTTTGTTGACTGAATAGAAATAAGAAGTGATGATGAAAATGTTAACATTATAGATTAAACTTTAAAGTAAGTTATGTATACATTTATTTATTTTTGAGAGCCAGTTGTTGAACATTTACCAGAATGCTCCTGGTAAGTAATAAAATCATGGGACAAAGCCAAACTAGAGTTCTGACAGAAGCAAAGAAGGAGCCAAATCCAAATCTAAATCGAATTACCAGGAGAATTAGCCAAAACAGAGTAATTCTGCAGAAGGCATGGCCTAATCTTAATCATTGTATTTAGGACCCGGCAGCGCCTACCCACACCATCCAAGAGTAGAGGAGGGAGCAGAAACTGGCCTAAACCCAAAGCTCTAATTCAGAAAATACCTTGGAACAAAAGAAGCCCAAATTCAGGAAAAAAGAGTAACTTTCATACAAGTCTAAATAAAGCCACAAAAGGAAGAATGTTTTGAAGATAAAAATAGCATGAGTACATAGAATAAATGAAACAAATACAAAATATGTTTTTGGTATTTTAAAAAAAAAATTGGAATGAAAATAAAATATGGGTGTACTTTCAGGGGGTTGGAAGTAGAAAGGAGAGGTGTGAAGCAATGGGGGTTAATTTACTTGCCCAGGGTCACACAATTACTTAGTATCAAGTGTCTAAATTCAAATTTGAACTCAAGTACTCCTGACTCTACTTTATCCACTACGCCACCTAGCTGTTCTTAAATGTACTTTTTAAAAAGTCATAATTAAGAACGAGTTATAAGTTCTAATATGAGTTTTTAATTTCTTTGAGTCTTTTTGAGTGAACAAAAATCTTTTTTAATCTGTCCTACCTTGTGCTTGTAGTAAAGAAAATATGCATGATTAAACAAAACAAACAAACATATTTCCCATGTCAAAAAAGGCTGTATTCTGAATCTATCATCTTTCTGTTAGAAAATAGGTCATGTATAGGAACTGCTTGCCATCTGGGGGAGAGGGTAGAGGGAGGGAGGGGAAAAGTCGGAACAGAAGTGAGTGCAAGGTGTTGTAAAAAAAAATTACCCAGGCATGGGTTCTGTCAATAAAAAGTTATTTAAAAAAAAAAAAAAAGGAAATAAGTAAAACACTTCACCATGAGTCTCCTGAAGTCACTCCATCAATAAGCTTTTATTACGCACTTATGTGCCAAACACTATAGTAGAAGTAAAGTACAAGCCAAAAGAAAGACAGTCCCTGTTCCTCAAGTAGCTTATGTTTTAATAAAGGAAGATAACATTAAAAGGGAACTTAAAAGGGGTTAGGGGAAGTGGAGGGAACAAGAGATGAACAAGCTTTATTTTTATTTAAAAATTTTTTTTCCTGTTTAATTCTGTTTCTTTTTTTTTTTTTAATAGCCTTTTATTTACAGATTATATGCATGGGTAACTTTACAGCATTAACAATTGCCAAACCTCTTGGAACAAGCTTTATTTTTAAAAATAATGTTTTTCCCCCAATTTCATGTTAAATGTTTATTTTAACATTTAAAAAAAGTTTTGAGTTTCAAATTCTATCCCATCTACCATTCCTCCTCTTCTACATCCCTGAGATAGTAAGTCTGATATGTTATTCATGTACAGTCATTTAAAATATTTTTATATTTATCAAACGAAAGGAAAAAAGTAAAAGAAAAAATAAAAAATGATATGCTTTAATTTGTGTTCAGATAACATCAGTTCTTTTTCTGGCGATGGATACCATTTTTCATCATGAATCTTTTGCAATTGTTTTAGATCACTGTATTACTGAAAATAGCTAAGTTATTTACAGTTCTTCATCATATAATATTGCTGTTATTTTATACATTTTCCTGGTTCAGCTCACTTCACTTTGCATCAGGTCACATCTTTCCAGATTTTTCTGAAAACATCCCATTCATCATTTCTTATAGCACAATAATATTTCATTACAATTATATATCAGAACTTGTTCAGCTATTCCTCAGTTGATGGACATCTCCTTGATTTTCAGTTCTTAGCCACTATAAAAAGAGCTGTTATATTTTTATACAAGTACGTTTTCCTTCCTTCCTTTTAAAAAAAAATATCTTTGGGATATAGACCTAGCTGTGCTAGTTGCACAATTTTATAGCCCTTTGAGCATATCTCTAACTTGTTCTCCAGAATAGCTGGATTAATGCATAATTCTACCAACAATGCCAGTTTTCCCACATCCCTTCCAACATTTATTATTTTCCTTTTTTTTTGTCGTTAGTAAATCTTATAGGTGTAATTGTTTTAATTTACATTTCTCTAATCAGTAATGATTTAAAGCATTTTTTTTTTCATATTTGACTATAGATAGCTTTGATTTCTTCATCTGAAAACTGTTCATGTTCTTTGACCATTCATCAATTGGGGAACTAGTTGTATGCTTATAAATTTGACTATGTTCTTTATATATTTGAGAAATGAGGACTTTTATCATAGATACTTGTAAATTCCCCTTGTCCCAAGTTTTATAGTTTCCTTCTAATTTTGGTTGCATTGGTTTTGCTTGTGCAAAATCTTTTCTTTTTTTTTTCAAAATATATGCATGGTTAATTTTTCAACACTGACCCTTATAAAACCTTGTATTCCAAATTTTCTCCTCCTTCCCCTCACTCCTTTCCCGGTAAGTAATCCAATATGTGTTAAACATATATGTTTAAATCCAATAAAATAAAATATATGTTAAATCAATGTATGTATACATATTTATTCAATAATCTTGCTGCACATGAAAAATTAGATCAAAAAAGAAAAAATGAGAACACAAAATGCAAACAAACAACAAAAAGAGTGAAAATGCTATGTTGTGATCCCCATTCAGTTCCCACAGTTCTCTCTCCGGATATAGTTCATCACAAAATCATTGGAACTGGCTTCAATCATCTCATGGTTGGAAAGAATCACATCCATCAGAATTGATCAACATATAATCTTCTTGTTGCCATGTATTATGATCTCCTGGTTCTGTTCATTTCACTTAGCATCAGTTCATGTAAGTCTCTCCTGGCCTCTCTGAAATCATCCTGCTGATCGTTTCTTGTAGAAGAATAATATTCTATAATATTCATATACTATAACTTATTCAGCCATTCTCCAACTGATGGGCATCCACTCAGTTTCCAGTTTCTTTCCACTCAAAAAGGGCTGCCATAAACATTTTTTTGTGCAAAAACATTTCAATTTTATACAATCAAAATTATTCATTTTGCATTTTGTAATGCTTTCTATATCTTGCTTGGTCCTAAATTCTTTCCTTATTCATAGATCTGACAAGATCTATGTCCTTCTATAGTCTCCTAATTTGCATATACTATTACCATTTATATGTAAATCATGTACCCATTTTGACTTTATCTTGGTATAAGATGTGGAATATAGCTCCATACCAAATTTCTCCCATTCTGATTTCCAGTTTTTCCAGCAGTTTTTTTCAAATAATGAATTTTTGTTCCAAAAGCTTGAATCTTTGGTTTGATTATATGGTAGATTACTATGGTCATTTACTATAATGTACTATGTACTAGTACTAATGTACTAATCCATTCCATTGCTCCAAAACTCTATTTCTTAACCAGTACCAAGTTATTTTGCTAATTACAACTTTATAATATGGTTTGAAATCCTTTACCTTTTTTTCATCGATTCTCTTGATATTCTTGACCTCTTGTTCTTCCAGATAAATTTTGTTATAATTTTTTCTAGCTCTATAAAATAATTTTTGGTAGTTTGATGAGTATGGCAATTTTCAAAGGAAGGAATCCCAGTTTTCAACAATCATAGGGAAAAAATTCTCTTAAACCCAAATAATTAGATAAATGAAAATTAAAGTAACTCTGAGGTTCTACTCTACATTTTTCAGATTGGCAAAGATGATAAGAAAGAAGATTGACAAATTTTGGAGAGTCTGAAGAAATAAAATTATATTGTTGTACTGTTGGTAGAGCAAATAATCTACCCATTCTGTCAGTGAATAAACATTTATTTTTTGTTGTTTTTTCAATAAATATTAAGAACTTACTATGTTCTAGGTACTGTGCTAAGTGCTAGGAAAAGGAATAGGAATAAAGAAAAGTCAAGTTCATATTTTCCAGGAGCTCACAGTCTATTCAGGGACAAAACATGTAAACAATTATTTACATACAGGATAAATACAGTTTAAATTGGAAATGATCAACTAAGGAGAGGCACTACAATTAAAGAGATGGAGAAAGGCTTCCTATAGAAGTTAGAATTTTACCTGGGACTTGGTAGCCAGGGAAGCTAGGAGGTGGAGATAAGAACAATGAACATTCCAGAAATGGGGCATAGCTAGTAAAAATGACAGGACATAGGAGATGCAGTGTTCTTTTTTTATTCAAGGTACAGCAAGAAGGCCCTGTCATTGGAACACAAAACATTTGAGGGTACTGTAAGAAGACTAGAAATTTGTAAATAAGGGCCATTTATAAATGACTTTGAATACCTAACAAAGAATTTTGTATTTGATCTTGAGATAATACGGAAAAAACAAAAAAAAAGTTAAGTAGGGAGTAGGGTGATATGGTTAGACCTGCACTTTAGGAATATCCATTTGACAGTTGAGTAAAGAATGGTTTATAATAATAGGGAGGGACTTGTAGCAGGAGCAGCTTATTACAACAGCCCAATTGTGAGGTGATGATCACCAGGATGATGCCAGTGTCAGAAGAAAGAACAGGGAGTATTTGGAAGATATTATGAAGATGAAATGGTCAGACCTTGACAACAGATTACATATGGGAAGTAAGACTGAAGAGTCAAGAATGACCCTTGTTATAAGCCTAGATGACTACTAAAATGATGCTGATACCTTCAATAATAATACAAAAATTACAAAGGGGAAATGAGGGGGCAAAGAATGAGTTGAGTTTTTGACTTGTTGAATTTGAGATATCTGTAGGACATTCACTTCAAGTAGGCACTTGTAAGTGTAAGTCTAGAAGTAAAAGCAAGGTTAGAGAAAGGGAAAGAAAGGCAAAAACCATATATAGCACCTACTACATACCTGTTAAACTGTGTTAAAAGGTTTTACAAATATTTTTTCATTTGATCTTCATAGCAACCCTGTGAGACATATGTTGTATTCGTGCTATATCCCATTTTCCAGTTGAGGAAGCTGAGGCAAGTAGAAGTGAATTGCCCATGGTAAGAAGCTATTAAGACCAATAAATGAGGCCATATTTAAACTTGGATCTTTCTTAGTGAAGGTCCACTGTTCTATCTATCTGTGGGTTAGAATTAGATAAATAGATCTGAGAATTATCAGTATAGAGATGACAATTCTAAAAAGCAATTTAGAACTATACGCCCAAAGTCATTAAATTGTTCATACCCTTTGACCTATTGACATAGTAGACCTATGTCTCGAAGAAATCAAAGAGGAAAATGACTTGCAAATACACAAATATTTATGGCAGCAAAGAATTGGAAATTGAGATAGCTTTTGATTGGGAAATAACTTTAAATTTATAGCATATGTCAAAGAAAAGCTTTAAATAGATATGTGAATATATAGGGATATATTCACAATGAAAGGGCGGGACAGCAACAAATCATTTTTTTCTTTCTTTGAATTTTCCTTTGCTTTTTAAATTAACATGCATATTTTTTTTCTCCTTCCAACCTCCTTCCCACCATTGGAATAAAAAAAGAGAAATTAACCCTAATAAAAATTATGCATAGTGAAGCAAAACAATTACTTATGTTCATATTGATCATGACTAAAAGTATATTTTTTATTCTTCACTTCTCTGTCAAAAAGTGATTTCATCATCAGTCCTCTGAAATTGCAGTTGGTCACTTCACTAAACACTTCTTAAGTTTTTCAAAGTTGTTTCTCTTTAAGATATTTCTTTTGCCTGAGGAAGCCAAATTATGCTGTTATTACTTTCTTTTCTTCTGACCCTGCCAATTACATGCCTAAAAATAGTTACTTTTGAGACCTGAAACTTAAAATAATTTTATTATGATGTCCTCATAGCTTAAAAAGGGGCTTTTAACTTTTCTGTGTCAAAGATCCCTTTGGCCTAAGGATACCTCAGAATAATATTGTTTAAAATGCACAGAAAAACAATTACATATCATATTTATGTTGACTATATTGATATCAATATATATATTTTTAAAAGACTTAGTAGTATTATCCCTGAGTGAAAATATATGCAAAGTGAATGAGGCTTAGGGCATAGTTCTAGATTGTTATTCCAAAATTACTCCACTAATCATGCATTAATGTGGTTTTCCCTCAGTTTCTCTATTTGTTATTTCAGTTTTTTCTCAACTCTATCAATCTTATGGAAATAAAGTAGAACTTCAGAGTTGCTTTTGTCTGCATTTCTCTATCATTTAAAAAAATAAGGCTCTTGGTTGTTTTTATTTTAAACTATTTATTCCATTTAAACTATTTATTCATATCCTGTAACCAATTATTAATTGAGAAAGGGTGTGTGTTCCTAGAAATTTTGATAAATTTCTTATATATGTTGGAAATTCAACCTGTATAAAAGAAACAAGTAGTTAACTTTAGCTGGAAGTGTATAATTCAATTTAATTCAACAGATGTTTATTAGCCATATACTATATATAAGATACTGTGTTTAAGAGTTGGAATTATAAAGATAAAAAAATAGACTCTGGGAGATAATATAGGATATGAAATTAGGCTGGAAATATAGTTTAGAGTTACATGGTGGAGCACCTCAAACACCAAGCTAAGGTTTATTATCTTTGACTTGGTATTTAATCATTTGGAAGCTCCTGAAGCATTTACAAGTTTTTTATTCATTTAGAAAATCTTTGCAGGCCAAATTCTCTTTCTCCTTAGTTTTTCCTCCTCCGTTGAGAAGGCAAACAATTTGGTATCAATTACACATGTGAGGTCATGCAAAACATATTGCTCTCAAAACAAAAGAGAAAAAAGCAAGAAAAATAAAGTGAAAAAAAAGTGTGCTTCAATCTATACCTAGAGTTCATCAGTTCTTTCTGTGAAGGTAGCATTTTTCATCATAGATCTCTGGGAATTATCTTGGATCATTGAATAGAATAGCTAAATTTATCAGTTGATTATTGTTTCAATACTGCCATTACTGTGTACAGTGTTCTCTTATTTTATCTATTTCACTTTGCATTACTTCCTATAAATATTCCCAGGTTTTTCTGAAAGCATCCTGCTCATTATTTCTTGAAGTACAATAACAGAATCATCTGCCACACTTGTTCAGCCTTTCCCCAATTGAAATTCTTTGCCACTTTTTTTCTCTTTTCTTTTATCTCTTTGGGATACAGTCTTACTTCTGGTATTGCTAGGTCAAAGAATATGCAAAGTTTTATAGCTCTTTGAGCATAGTTCAATATTGTTCTTGAAGCATTTTTAAGCAGGGACAAATACAATCAAATGAATGCATTAGGAAGATTACGTGAGGAACTGTATGAAAAGGATAAGAAGGGAGAGAATGAAAGTCTGGTATTTATTTAAGAGGTTATTATATTGGGAAAATCTTTTGACAATTCAACTCATTTGTTTGGCTTGTGGTTCTTCTCACCTTACCATAATGTATTCATATGGGTATCTTTTATTAAAAACAAAATGTTATCAATATCGTTTCTTTTTATGCCATCTAGATTTTCCCAATAGTTCTTCTTGCCCCTCCTAGAGAGCCACCTTCTTTAAATTTTGTTGTTGTTGCAAAACTGATCAACACATAAAAAGATCTGATGTTCTGCAATCTTCTACATCTGTGGATCTCTACTACTTCCATCTCTGCAAAGAAGTAGAAAGAGGTATCTTCTATCTTTTGAGTCCAAACTTCCTTTTTTTGTCCAAATGTCTTTTTACCTTTGCAGCATTCAGTTTTGTTTTGTAGTATTTTGAGAAATGAACAAAACAGAGAAACATGCAAATACATGAACTGATGTAAAAGGAAAAAAGTTTAGGAACACAATATATGCAATAACTTCAATAATGTAAATGAATATGATTTTTGTAAATACAAATGCTACATTCTTCCTTTATGAATGTAAATAGGTTAATAGTGTTTGCTTATAATACCTACACATATAAATGCTTATTAGATATACCCTCTTTACTTTAGGGCTTATATTTATTTCATGGAATTTTTCTCTTGCTAATTATTCCTGCTAAAATTCTTCCAGACTAATATCTAAGTAAGAGGTAATGAGTGTCTGAATTAATGAGAATAGAAAAAAAGAGGATTAGATTGGCAATTGATTCTGTCAGCCTTGGAAACTGGATGTGAGTAGTAAAGGAAGAGAAAATTCAAAATGAGTAATTACAAAGTTTGGTAACAAGGTGATTGAGTAATCAATAGAAATAAAGAACTATGGAGGAAGGGATGATTTTGGTTAGATGATGGATGAATTCAGTTCTAGGTAGGCTAAATTTGAGTTTCCAGTGTTAATTTGACAAGCTATTATAACATGGGAACAGAGTGGGTGTATATAATAGTGGCAGAAGACATTATCAAGACAGCCAGAGAGTCTGGCACATGAGCCAGACTTATGCATTTGGCCAATGGAGAGTGTTCAAGAAATTACATATATATATGTATATATATGTGTGTGTGTGTGTGTGTGTGAAGGATTTAAGCTGTTGGAGTCATTAGCCAACAATATAAAAATATGTAGAACATATGGAATATATTTTAGTTTCAGACAGAATTCTTTTATCTATTATTGACTGTAAGCACTTAAAACTCCAGTTTCCCCTTTTCCCCAAATTTCCTATTTATTGCCAAGAGTATCACCATGATTCTACTCAAATAAAACTGGGTAGTTGTCAGTAGTGATATTGTAGAAGACATATCAGAATGGGCTTCTGTTGATAGCATCAGAATAAGCAACTTTCAGACCTACAGGAAAAGCCTTAGAACCCTAAGGAGCTGTAGCTTCACTCAGGGGACCTGACTGCACTTGTCAAAAATTAAACTTATTCTCTCCCTCCACCCTTCCCCTATGTCCTTCCTTCTTCCTAACTTTACTATTAAAATAGAGGGCACTACTATTTTCCTTGTGAACGAGGATCACAACTAAGGATATCATTCTCAACTCCTTACTGTCTCACCATTAAAGATAATCAGTTGTCAGATCCTTTTGGTTTTTTTTACTTCCAAATATCCCCATGTCTCCTTTTCTCTTCTGACAATACTAGCATTATGGTGCATGCTTTTATCTCATTATATTTCCACTACTCCAATAAGTTTCATTAGACTTCCTTCCTCCTCTTTCCCCACCCTAATATATCCTTTGTTAAGGGGCAGATCAATTCTCTGAGAGCCTCCACAGCTGTGGATCATAGCATCTGAAGAAGTTGCAGGGCAGCCTTTGCTGACATAGGTATTGTGGACTGGGAATGAGATAAATTAGAGGCAGAGGGAAGAGGAAAGAGGTCAGATGACGCAATGGCCTCTCAGTCAGAGAGGTCAGAGAACAGCAACTGCCTCTCATTCTCCTTATATCATCCTCTCACAAGAGGAGATCCATTCTGCAAGTCTGGGTTGGATTTCCAGCAACCACTGTCATGTGGCTCCCATGTATTACAACAATCCTTCACCAAGCGATCAAATTGATCTTTCTAAAGTACAATGGCTTTCCATTACTTCCGGGATCAAATATAAAATTATCTGATACTTAAATTCCTTCATAACTATTCCCCATAATTTATATTGTATGCAGAGATATTGGCCTCCTTACTATTCCTCCCAGAAAACATTCCATCTTCTGACTGTCTTTTTCACCAGGCATGTCCCCCATGTCTGGAACTATCTCCCTCCTCATATGTGTGCCTTGTCAAAATTGCCAAGATCTCACTGCATCCTGAGCCATCAACAGTCATCTTGACATATATCTTGCCTCTACACTTTGATAATTCTGGAGGAGAAAATAAGGCTGAAGGCTTTGCATAGTTCTGCCTCACTTAAATCCAGTTAATGAACACATCAAGACATCCTCTTCCTGATATCATTAATCCTCTTGGAGAAAAGATTACTAACACCACCACCAATAATAACCAAATATCACCTTTTGCAAAAAGTTTTTCTTGATTTCCCTTTCTATAGCACAGTGACTATACATAAATACATGTTGATTTGACATGATTGTATTCATTCTTCATTCCTGCTATAGTTGAAAATAGATATATGATTTGAATATTGAAGAGGTTTCAGAGGGAAGTTGCAAAGAAGCAGAAGATGCAGTTTTGGGGAAAGGCAACTTTGACTAGGAGGAAAAAAAGAAACCAATGAATGAGAAAAAGCAAGGCTCAAAGAATTAAGAGAGTAACTGGAAGAATATTACCCCTGTCATTGAATCTAAGGGAGAAAACGGTATCGATAAGGGGATAGTCATATTCAAATACTGCAGAAAGACAAAAAATGGTGAACAAAATGTCAGTAAATTGGAGGGTTGAAACCATTACAGGCCTTGATGAAAAGTATTATGAATGGTAAAGAGGAGTTTGATTGTAAAGGGCTGAGGAGTATTAGAGAATATTATTATAGTGATTATAATCTACTCTTCTAGAAGTTTGGCAGTGAAAGGAAGAGAGGTAAAATGTTAGCTAGTGTATAACAGGGCCCATGGAATGCTTTTTTTTTTTAAGGATAGGAATTCTTGAGAATATTTTGTTCAAAGAGGTAAAATAATATACACGAGATATATGAGGGAATGATACTTGGAGGGAACATAGGAGGGGAATGAATGGTACCAATTATTTAAAGGGACTAGGAAGAGAGATTACCTTTGGCAAGGAGGCAGGCTGTACTTCATTATATGAAATCCAAGTATCCATTGTGAACCCTCTAAATGTAGTTTAATCTGTAATCAGATTTAATTTACCTACTCTTGTTTAACTAGATCTTTAAATTTTATACCCTGTGTATCAAAAACTATTTTTGTAATAAAGCTTTTTGTTTATTTTTTTGGATACAAAAATTTTATTTTATTTTATTAAAAAAATTTTTTTATTGTAACTTTTTATTTACAAAATATATGCATGGGTAATTTTTCAACACTGATCCTTGCAAAACCTTCTATTTCAAATTTTCCCCTCCTCCCCACCCCCTCCCTAGATGGCAGGTAGTCCAATACATGTTAAATATGTTAAAATATATGTTAAATCCAATATATGTATACATATTTATACAGTTATCTTGCTGCACAAGAAAAAAAATCATATCTAGAAAGAAAGAAAGAAAAAAACCTGAGAAGGAAAACAAAAATGCAAACAATAAGAGAAAGAATGAAAATGCTATGTTGTGGTCCACACTCATTTCCCATAGTCCTCTCTCTGGGTGTAGATGGCTCTCTTCAAACAACTGGAACTTGTAGAGGGCCAGAACTCTGGAGAAGTATATTTGAAACAAGGATACTTACAACAAGGTGTTAGTTAACTCAGTGGAATTGATGAAATAATGGTTCTCTAGTTCACATATATCTAATGTGATATGATATAATCACTCTAGTTGGCATATACTCAGTATGCTGTAATGATGCAATTTTAATAGGATATTTAAAAGCTGAAAGAACTGGGGACACAGTGAGTCAGAGTAAACAGACTATGAAGGAGACAATAAAGACTTTTTAGACTCTATTCCTGACCATCCTTCCTGGTGACTATCCTGCTGAGACCAAGTCTTGTCTACAGGACCTACAGAAAGCTAGCTCGGACATTACAGGAACTGGTTTTAATCATCTCATTGTTGAAGTGAACCAAGTCCACCAGAATTGATCATCATATAATCTTGTTGCCATGTATAATGATCTCCTGGTTTTGATCATTTCACTTAAAGCTTTTTATTTTCAAAACATATTCATAGATAATTTTCAACATTCATCCTTGCAAAATCTTGGATTCCAAATTTTTATTCCTCCCTTCTCTCCACTCTCTCCCCTAGGCAGCAAGTAATCCAATATACGTTAAACACACACAATTCTTATGTGCATATTTCCACAATTATCATGCTGCACAGAAAAATCAGGTCAAAAAGGAAAAAAATAAGAAAACAAAATGCTAACAACAAAAGTAAAAATACTATGTTGTGATCCACACATAGTCATCACAGTTTTGAGTGCAGATGGCTCTCTTCATCACAAGATCATTGTTACTGGCCTAAAACATCTACTTGTTGAAAAGAGCCATGTCTATCAGAATTGATCATGGTATAATTTTGCTGTTGCAAAATGGTTCTAATTCACTTCACTCAGCAACAATTCATATAAGTCTCTCCAGGCATCTCTGAAATCATCCTGCTGATCATTTCTTATAGAACAATGATATTCCATAACATTCATATACCATAACTTTTTCAGCCATCCTCCAGCTGATGGGCATTCCCTCAGTTTCAAGCTTTTTGCCACTATAAAAAGAACTGCCAGAAACATTTTTGCACATATGAGTCCTTTTCATTTTTTTTTTTTAATCTCTTTAGGATACCCAGTAGAGATACTATTGGATTAAAATGAATGTACTGTTTGATAGCTCTTTGAGCATAATTCCAAATTGCTCTCCAGAATGGTTGGATCAGTTCACACCATTATTATATATTATATACAATATATAATATATATATTATACATATTATATTATATTATATATATTACATATTATATATATATATATATATATATATATATATATATATTAGTGTCTCAGTTTTCCCATATCCCCTCCAACATTTATCGTTATCTTTTCCAGTCATCTTAGCCAATCTGAAAGGTGTGTAGTGGTGCCTCAGAGGGGTCTTAATTTGCATTTCTCTGATCAATAGTGATTTAGAGTATTTTTTCATATGAATTTTTAGTCATATGAAAATTGTTCCTATCCTTTGACCATTTATCAATTGGAGAATGGATTTTTATAAATTTGAATCAGTTCTCTATATATTTTAGAAATGAGCCTTTATCAGAACCTTGGATGTAAAATTTCCCCCCCAGTTTATTGCTTCCCTTCTAATATTGTCAGTTTTGTCCAAAACATTTTAAACTTATTAGTTCTTTGGCCACAAATTCCTTTCTTTTACACAGACTAACCTTTGATCTTCTAATTTGCTTATACTATCACTCTTTATGTCTAAATCATGAACCATTTTGACTTTATCTTGGTATAGGGTGTTAGATATCAACAACTATTTAGCTAACTTAATTTTTTTTCTTATAAATCCTGTCCAGAAACTCTACTCTTGGTTCAGGATTATTTTTCTATTTCTGAACTTCTACATTAGTATTATAAAACCATGTTTTTTTATCTATTTAATTTTCTCCATTGTGAAAACTTTATTTGGCAGCAGTAACCTACTACATGAACTCAAAAAGGAGTTATTTCTCTCATGACATATATATCTCCAATTTTGCTGTATTCAATCAAACATTTAAGCATTTATTATATGCTAAGCACTATACCTTAATGCTAAGCACTGGAGATGAAGTGTGAACTTTCAAGGAGCTTATCCTGGAGTGGGGGAAGCCAATATGAACATATATAAATATATACATGATTCATACAAAATGAACTCAAGGTGGTTTTGGGAAAGAGTGCCCTAGAAGTTGGGGGTGAGGTTTGGGGAAAGAGCTGACTCTTAAGAAACTAGAGATTTCAAGAAGCTCAAGAGTGACTGTATTCTCCTCCCTGGTAATGCTTCTGACTTTTCTGGATATCAACATCATGCTTCAGCTGCCTTATTGTGGAAGTTTCTTCAGCGACTTATCCATAACACCTTGAAACAGCTGGCTTTCTCACCTGCAACACCCCTCTGCTGCGCCCCCTTTCCCCCATTAGATTCTTCTGGAGCTTCTACTTTGAGTAATAGTGATTCTCAAATTACCTGTTTTCTTCCAGCTTTTCAACTTCCTTTTTGTATACGTCCGTTAAAATGTAAGCTCCCTGAGAGTATTTGTTTATATTTATATCCCGGCTTAGCATAATACCTGGCACAAAGTAAGCGTTGAACGCTTCTTCCCTTCCCTTGCCATCAAAGATGAGAATTGGCACTTAATTTGGTGAGAGCAACTTCAGTTGAGAATTGAAGTGGGAAGTCAGTATAGAGAAGTGCAAGGCAGAATATAGACAGCTTTGTCAAGGAGGTTGGCAGAGGCAGGAAGAAGAGATAGAATAGATTTAAAAGGTTTCACAAGTGACACTGAAGTGCTATCCTTTTCAATAGTATGTTTTTCCAAAGGGAAGGGGGAACTTCCTTCGAACAACACATTTCTAATTGCTGGCCCTTCTATTTTGTGGCCACAACTTTTCCAGTAAACACCCCTCCCAAAATATTCTGAGTAAAACTCATCCTATTTTCACCGGTTTTTTTTTTTAAACTTAGGGGAGGAGCATTTTTTTCGTGGCCCTCCCCTCAAGGAACAAAACAGCCAGCCCCTTTCATATGACATCAGTTCTAAATGTCTTTTAAGAAGTTCCAGTCAGTTCGTTTGTGTGGGTTCACAGACAAGCTCTTATTTTAAATGAAAAAGAAAATATTGCACATCGAGAGAAGGGTGGGCCATCGTGCAACTGGAGAGAGGAAATCCCGAGCATAAGATTGATTTGACCTAATTTGGCGACCTTTTCCTTTAAGGACATCAAAAGAGGCTAAAAACCGCAGGGCGGAATCCTCTCAGGATTCCATTGAGAGGAGATCCCCCCAAGGAGCTTCTCAGAAAGAAAACCATGAGGGGCAAGGATGGAGGAGAGGAAACGCGGCACCCAGCGAAGGCCGGGACTGGGACCGAGAGTTTAACAAGGTCGGGGAGTGGGGGCTGCCTCTGTCGAGGGAGCACGGAGAGCGCGACTTTCCTCGGCGTCTCCCCACAACTTTCTCTCATACCCGACAGAGGTTTCTTGTCCTCTCTGTCTCACCGCCAGTTAGTTCCCTATTTCCTATTATGGGCCGTGCCTTGCCCCCACTCATGCATTCTCTAGATTTAGGACCGAGAAACACAAGTATAGGACCGTCTTTAGGTATGCGAGCCCGGTACAACAGGGAAGAGCTGCAAGGTGGGGGAAGGGAGAGCAAACAATCTCGCGAGAACTTCAAGGGAAGCCCAAGAGAAGAAGCCTATGGGGGAGGGGAAGAATGTGGGAGTAGGTTTGGGGGAGGGGACGGTGGCCCTGCCTTGGTTTGGGATTGGTCCAAAATCGAGGAAGAGCCCTAGAGTGGAGAGTGACGACAACGGAGGGGAATGACGGATATGAGTAAGTAGGGCGGGGAGGGCGGGGCGAGGCCGACAGAAGGGCGTTGCGCAGGCGCGGGCGCGGAGACGCGGCGGGGGATCGTTGTTACCTCAGCACAACGTTCAGCTCTCGCGGACAAGTCCCGACCCCGCGTGCCCTTCCCCCCCCCCTCTTCCTCCCCAGCCCTGCTCGGGCCCGCCCCCTCCCCCGCCTCCTCCTCTCCGCTCTCTCCCCTCCCCCAGCTCGCCGTCGTCGAAGATAAACAATAGTTGGCGGCCGGCGAGCGCGCAACCTGGACCTCGCGCGGCCGGGCTCGGCGGGCGGGCTGTGTGGGGCCGGGAGGGTCCTGGCCATCCGGCCATGGCGGGACTCTATTCGCTCGGGGTGAGCGTCTTCTCCGACCAGGGTGGGAGGAAGTACATGGAGGACGTGACCCAGATCGTGGTGGAGCCGGAGCCGCCAGCCGAGGACGAGCTCTCACTGGGGTCGCCGCTGCTGCTCCCCGGGGACGAGACGGGCCCCGGGGGCGAGGGCCACTCGGCAGCTGCGGCGGCGGCCCGGGAAGGACCTCGCGAGCCTGCGGGCGGCGCCGGGGCCTCATCGCCGGCCACGGGCCGCGGCTATCTGCGGCGTCGCCGCCGCTCCTCGGTGGCCTTCTTCGCCGTGTGCGATGGTCACGGCGGCCGGGAGGCAGCCCAGTTCGCCCGGGAGCACCTGTGGGGCTTCATCAAGAAGCAGAAAGGATTTGGTTCGACAGAGCCGGCCGAAGTGTGCGCCGCCATCCGTAAGGGCTTCCTTGCCTGTCATCTGGCCATGTGGAAGAAACTGGGTGAGTGACCCTGACCGTGATCGCGGCCGCCATCCCGCGCGGGCTGCCTTCCCGCCTTCCCCGCTGCAGCCTGTTTTCTTTCTGTTTGTACCGCGACTCCTTCTCCAGCACTCCCGGGCACTGCGTCTCTCCCATCCCCCAACGACCCTGAGCTTCCCCAAGCAGCCGCAGAGCGTTTAAAACCGGGCGCCAAGTTTTGGTGGAAAGAAGCAGCGACCCGATCATCCCGCCTTCTCTTCCCGCTCCCTCCTCCCTCCTCTGCCCCCGGTGGGGACATGTTCCATTTGAATGTGTCCCCATCCTTCCCTTTGCGCCGCGGTCTTCCGCCCCTAGTCCACTCGGCGTTTGTGTTCTTGACATTCGGGAATGGAGGGGGATAGGAAGAGTAGGCTTCAGAATCGTGGAATGGGCTGCTCGCTCATCACAGAGTTGGAACCTCAGGAGCCATCTAGACCCAGTTCTTGTCAGAAAAAGAATTCCCCCCGCAGGCTGCTCGCCCAGCGGCCCAGCAGGGCTTTCGGAAGGGTCCCCTCGGCTTTTGAATGGCAGTTCCGAGTGTTAGGAAGTTTTCCCGGTCCTGGAATTTTTGTCGCTTTGCAGCTTAGATTCGTTTTAATTTACCTTCTCATTCTGTTCCTTGAGACCCAGGCAAAACGAGTCTAACTTCTTTGATGTGACATTCCTTCAGCCTCTGGAAAATATGCTTTTATAACATTCTCTCTCAAACCCTTCTAGGCTAAACATCTCCAATGCTTAAAGAGGAGACTATGAGGACAATCTGTGTTGAAGGACTACAGAATGTTTTGAACATCTATTACCAGTTGCTCCCCAGAATTCCTTTAGTTTTAAGGATAACAGCCTAGATAAATTGAGTAATGACTGTATATTTGATTAGATCTTTCAAGGAAATGCTTGCATAAGTTTGGTTTTGGAGTACTAGGGATCGCTTCAGGCAAAAGGAACATATAGTTGAGGATACTTTGTGGAGTAACTTTTAGAGCCGGTTAGGTAATGGAGGAAGGGGGCCAGGAGACTTGGTGAGTAGAGGTCTGGACTTAGTTTGGGAGACCTACGTTCAAATTTTGCCTCTTGACAGTAGCTGTGTTGCAATAAATTCACCCAGTGAACCTTTGACTTCTCTCTTATAGGCTGTGACCTAGGATAAGGGTGGAGAGGAGGGGAAGGAGTTTTCCATATATATATGGAAAGCTGCCAAACAAACTAAAAATATAAGGTCAGAGGAATTTAACTGTTATTCGTTTCAGCGCATGTCTTAACTCGATGTACTATAAAGAAATGTGTTAGTTTGTGCTTTTCAGAGCTTTTTTATATTTCTAGAATAACATTTAATTAGCCAAAAGTGATATATTTTTTAAACCGCTGGTATAGCAAGTTGTGCCTGTGAATGACACTCCTCCCAAAGTCAGTCTTCTCTCTGCCTGGCTTTCTGCCCAGAGTTGTGTGATTGAGGCACGAATCAGCCAGTCAAATTGTTGATGGAACTATTTCCCAACCAATCCCAGAGGTCCCATTATGCATTTGTTTTGCTTTTGAGTGTGAAGAAAAGAATTAAAAGCAGGACAGTAGATTCTAGAAGTATACCACAAGAGTTGTAGCTTTCCTATAGTAATGACTACAAACGGTTGTAACAAGGTTGAGGAGGTGAGACTTAAGACATTATTAAGTATTTCTGTATATACTTAAAGCACTTTGTTTTAAGTGGAATCATGGCAAGCTTAGTATTTACATAAAAACATTATCCTACCAAACCTTATTATTGACTCAACTAATTTGCTTAGAAACACTATTGCTGTTATTTTTATAAATCATGGAGTAGTACTTTGTTTATAAATGTGTTTCTAATCCCCACCACACACCCCCACCTTTTTTTTTTTTTTTTTTTTTTTTTTTTTTTTTTTTTTTTTGCTGAGGCAGTTGGGGTTAAGTGACTTCTCTAGGGTCACAGAGCTAAAAAGTGTTAAGTGTCTGATGCTGGATTTGAACTGAGGCCCTCCTGACTTCAGATCTGGCACCCTATCTCCTGCCCCATCTAGCTGCCCCTCCAGATCCTTTTGAGGACAGATAGGGCAAAATAAAGTAAGCCTCATTAACCTAAATAGTCGGGTTTTGAAAATTCTTTTCAAGCAAAACAAGAAATGGAAGGCTTGTGACTAAAAGAGGTATATTTAGCACATAATAGAAGAATCTTTTTGTTAGTTTCTTGATAGAGAACATTTAATAAATTAGTTTCCAGCTATCATACAAATTCCATGGAATCTTTTATTAGCATAAGGTTGTGAGAATAGTTTTAAGTAAAATAGCAGGTAGTTGTATGTGATTTGGACAAATGGTACAATGCATTCTTATTAGGCTTCTGTTTGTTAGAGAGAAATGGTGTATGTTTTCTGAGTTACTATCAGTGTTTACTATTTTTGATTAGAGTTTTGTTGCCATTTAAATTTATTATTTACATAATTGTAATAATTTGTTTCTACTTTGATCCTTCAGATTATATCAGTATTTGTTCTGCAAGGTACAGTGATACTTTTGTTATTTTTATAACTATTTCTTTAGTTACTGGGCCTACAATTTGTTCCCAATTTTAAAATTACAAATAATGTTGTTACAGATAAATTTTATCACAGTTTTCTTGGTGTATAAATCTTGTAGTGTATCCCGTGTTCCCATTGTTCTCTCGTGAACAAGAGATTTGTCTAGTTTCTGAGACCTTCATGATTTATTGTAACTAATTGTAAAATTTATTTATTGTAACTAATTATAAAATTTATTCTTCCTGTGGGTGAAAGAAAAAATAAGTTTATTCAAAAGAAAAGGAAAATGACTTTATTTTCAGTTTAATAGAATAGATTTTATGGGGTTTATTATTATGTATTATGACTAAATAAAAATATACATTTTTCTTTCTATTGCTTACTAATAAGCTTTTTAACCATTTCTTGCCCATATCTTAGAAATCTGTTATTGCTTCATTAATTTAGTTCTCTGCTTAAATGAACATGATTTCTTAATTCTCTGCTTTCTTTAGTATGTTTTATCTGAAATTTAGAAAGATCTAGGGACAGCTAGGTGGTACAATGAATATTGCACCATCCCTGAAATCATGAGCTGAGTTCAAATTTGATTTCAGACACTTACTAGTTGTATGACTGCTCTCTAGATTAGTCACTTAACTCCAATTCCCCACTCTTCCAAGAAAAAAAAAAATCTAGTGCTTTTTCACCCTCTTGTTAAGTCTGCTTTTTAAAAAATACAGGGATGAGGTAGGGTGGGAAATGGAAGAAAATAAAGTCCAACTTCGTCTTTATAACTTTTATTTCAAATAGTATATTTTAGTTAAGAAAAGTTTTGTTAATAATTAATATTATAATATCAATTGGCAGACCTAATATAGGAGCATAATAAAAGTGATAAGGAGAAGAAATCTCATTTTTTTTACCTCAGACTCAAAGCTGGAAGGAATCTTAAGAGTTAATCTAATTCAGTACTTCCTTCAATTCATTTTATAGGCAAGGGAACTGAGAACCCAAAGAAGTTAAAATGATTTGTTGAAGATCACAAAAGTAGTGACAGAGCAGATACTCAAATTAAAGGTCATACTGTCAAGGCTTAATAGGCTTTAGTGTGAAGGAGAACTTGGTATACCCTGGTATGTATGATTCATTTATCTGCTGCCTAACCTATAATTTTCCCCTTGAGTTACATTCCTTTGATGATATTTTAAGCTTGTGAGGATGATTTTGCACATTATTTTTATTTGATTATATTTTTAAAAATGTAAATAAGTTGGATCTAATGAAGAAGCTACTTTCAGTGTCTTTTTGTAGGAGCATGTTAGAATCCTTAGCTTTAAATCTTTTAAATTTATTTGTTATATGTGTCTGTTGTAATTTTAGTTGAATGTCTATAGCTCTTAGTGATAAATTCTATGCAGGACAGAGAAAGACAAAAATGAAAGGCAGACTTGTCTCTCTTGGGCATAATTTATAAAAACGTAGTATTATTAGTATTTCTCAGGATTTTTATTAATTTGTTAGATCTAAAATTCCAAGGAAATATCTTATGTCTCATTTCAGGGAGTTGGTATGAATGTGATTTTAAAAGAAAACTGTCATTTTTTTCCTTTCACATTCTGTAATCAACTAATAAACTCCTTGAAAATTGTTGGTTGAAATCTTTTTTTACTTATTTTATTAATAGGTCCAACTTTATCCATTCAAGACATTATTAACATTTAGGTTCCTTTAATTCTCTGTGGAACTTTAAAATAGTTAAAACTCTGTATTTGGTATTGTACTGTGGCATTTTGAATTTATGGTTCATTTCTTCATTTCAATGATTTTTCCTTTGTTTTTAAATTTCTGGCTCATCAGATATGTTGTAGATGTTTAATAAATCAGCTTCCTCTAAAGAAAACAATAAATGATCTGTTTAACTATCAGAGATAAGCAGTTTAACACATACTACCCTCTAAATATAAAAATATAAAACCAAAAGATTTTTTCAGAATGGAAATAAAATTGAGAGGTTTTATTTTGAGGTAGAAACATTAGAGGATTGTACCAGATAACTGTTTTTGATATTTAACTCATATGATCAGTATTAACACAATTATTAGCATGTCATTTGAATATATTTTATGTTTCCTTAAATTTCTTTGCTTTGTGGAAGTTATATCTTTTGTGATTAAATTTTAGTGGTAGTAAATATTACAGTGGTAATACTGTGTATTCTAATATTTTTGGTTAAGTTTATGTTGAAATATATAAGAATAAAATTTAACATGTCATTTCTCATTACAGCAGAATGGCCTAAGACTATGACTGGCCTCCCCAGCACATCGGGCACAACTGCAAGTGTGGTTATCATCCGAGGCACAAAGATGTATGTAGCTCATGTGGGAGACTCAGGGGTGGTCCTCGGAGTTCAGGATAACCCAAAAGATGATTTTGTCAGAGCTGTGGAAGTGACCCAGGACCACAAACCTGAACTTCCTAAAGAAAGAGAAAGGATTGAAGGACTTGGTGGGAGGTAGTGTATTATTTTGTTTTTTTCTTTTTCTTTCTTTTCTTATAGTAAGGAAATTTCTATTGCTTTAGCTTGTATTAAGGATGTGTATGTGTATCAAAATCCTTGGTGCACTATTCTTTTACCACATTCCTTACTTTCTTCTCCACATTGTGCTGCATGGGATACAGTGCTGGGTCTGAAATCAGGTGGACCTGTATTTAAATCTGGCTTCAGATACTTATTAGTTGTGTGACCCTGGGCACATCATTTAATTGTTTTCTTTGGTTTTCTCATCTGTAAAATGAGGAAACCTTCCAAGGTTGGTGTGAGGATTACATGAGATAACAGTTGTAAATAATTAGCACAGTTTGAGGTATATATTAAATGCTTTTTAAATGTTAGATATAAATTATTGTTATTATTGTTATCAGAGGAATTCTTTGGTTGTCTGCGATTCCCTCTTGCCACATGATCAATCAGTCCATCTTTTTGTGTTAATATAATCCCTTGAGATATTTTATTCCTTTTCTTTGCAGTGTCTACTTATATATTGCATCCTAGTCACACCATGTGTCTCTCTATTGCCCTCTGTGATAATTATATTTAGTTTTTCAGAGGCCATGGTGTTGTGTATCTTGCTATCACTTGGAATATGGTAGTATTGGGAAAATGAGCTTTTGCTTTCTTGGAAAGTTTATGTTCTTAAATCTCCTAAAAGCAGTCCAGACTGCTCTTCTTTTTTACTTTGAGCTTACTTTCTCACATATTCTACTGTACAAAACTCTCTAGGGTGTCCATCCAAATGCTGCCTTCATTCACTTAACCTGTCTTATGTCTTGACTTTAACTTGTTTTTTATAGATAAGTCAAATTGAGTGATTATAGAGTTCTCTTTCAGGTTTTAAAGTGTCTTGGAATATGATACAGTCAGCATCTGGAAGAGCTTACCATCCACAGGGAAGCCCTCCTCAATTGGACGGTTTTATCAAAGGCAAAAACCTTTTTAGAGAATAACTTGTCTTTTACTTGATGAAGATCACTAAATGAGGTTATTTCTATTACATTTTTTAAGGAATCCTAAAAGATGATATATGAAGGGAAACATTTTATTATAAAAGAATATATAAAGTGGCATTCGGTTCTAACATAGGTGTCTGTATTTGAAATCAGCAGAAAATATGTGCATTATATCTTAATGTTCTCAACACATTTCAGTCAGTTGCAGGATAGGGAAATTATGGAAAGCTTGCCTTGTTGCATACTAAGAGCCTCATTCAGTGTGCCCTTGTTTGTGTGTGTGTAAAGGATCACTCTTAAAGATTTTATATACTTGGTAAAATAGGTAGTTAAGTTTGTAATTTTTGGATGTTCACTGGTCTTTCCTCCCTTCCCCGCCTCATCCCCCCTTAAGATCCAAGAATTTTTTTTTAAACTTTGGCTATCATGCCTCTGGTGTGTGTGTTTTGTTTTTTTTTCCTATTAAGTGTCATTTCTTCTTCCTGTTATGTAGTCCTCCTGGTGTATGATATCAGAGTCCAGGTATGGTGGTTCCACTTTTTTTTGTATATATTTTTTTCTTTTCATAATTTTTTTTGTCTTCATTTTTATCCTTGAATGCCCTTTGGATGACATCTTGTACTTTGATATCTTGCCAGCTTTTTACTTTCATCACTTCTCTTTGACTTAAGATTATAACGCTTTTATTTTTCCATTTTCCTTTTTTATTTGCCTTAAAAACTGATGTCTCCTTTCCTTTCAACCATTAGCATTGCAGTACACTAGCAAATAATAATACCAACCTGAAAGCTTTTTAATCAAAAATTGCTTCCTCAAGTCATTGTTAAAGGCTGCATGGTAGCCTTAGAGATTGGGATTCCAGAATAAAGCAGTTTGAGGTTGAAAGGAGGGTTGAGTCAAAAACTTCAGATATTTCTCTTCCCTGCCAATTATTCTGTTATTGCTTTTCCTTTTCTTCTGTTTCTGCAAACTACCTGTCTAAAAGTAGTTACTTTTGAGACTAGAAACTTAAATTAATTTTATGATGATATTTTTTCATAGTTTAAACCAAAGGCTTTTAACTTTGCTGTCACAGATCCCTTTTGCATTTTGGTAAAGCCTACGAAGCCTCAGTAATATTGTTTTAAAATGCATAATGGATTATAAAGGAAATCAATTATATATCATATTTATATTTGGCTATATTGACATCAATATATTTTGTAAAATAAGGTTATGGAGGATCCTGGGAACATGGTGGAGTAGGTCAGAAAACTTTCAGCTATCCAATTTTTCTCTACAAAAAAGATAATTTAAAAAAATTTGCTTTAGAGCAGCAGAAATAAACATGGAATAAAGCAATCACCTTCTTAAGACAATTTGAGAAGACCCAAAGAAAGACTTGATCTCTTGGGGCAGAGGTTTGGCCTTAGTGAAGTGCAAAACACTTACAATTCAACTCTGCAGAATCAACAAACAATAAGCTCTGGGGGCACTTGGGTTGAGAGGTAGACTTAGAAATTTTCATCTAGCAGACTGTATAAGGATTTGACAACTCAGTGTGTGTGTGTAGTTTATTGGGAAGGTGATGTCATGACTTGTAAGAGAATCAGATTTTAGTGAGGCAGGATGTGCAAAGTCAAGACTGAAGAATCTTCTACTTTTGAGGAATGCCAAGCACAGCTGTACTGACCAGGCACATTAGGGGCTATTGTTGCAGGGAGAAGGCGCAGAGAAAAATTGGACAGTTTTCTGAAAGTTTTCTGACCTACTCTACCATGTTCCCAGGATCCTCCATAACCTTTTTTTTTTTTTTTTTTTTTTTTTTTTTTTTTTTTTTTTTTTTTTTTTTTTACAAAATATATTGATGTCAATATTGTCAAATATAAATGTGATATGTAATTGGTTTCCTTTGTAATCCATTATGCATTTTAAAACAGTATTACTGAGGCTTTGTAGGCTTTACCAAAATGCCAAAGGGATCTGTGACAGCTAGTTTAACTAGCAACTGAATCTGTTGAGTTCAGTAGCTAGGAGCAGGTTGTGGGCACTTGTAGTAGGAGAGCAGAATCCCTGGTTTCAGTTTTGGGGCAGAGAGGACAGCTGTAGTTTGTGGCTACTAGAGGGACTGAAAGGGAAGGAGTAAAATCATTTGTTGGGACAGTGTGGCTGATGTCCTAACTGTGGTTTAGAAGTAGAGAGGAGAGCCCATGGTTGGATTGGGAGACAGACCTCAGAAAATAATAGTATAGAAGGATTTGAGACATGGGGCATTATTCCCTGTACCTCAGAACTACAACTTGATTACACTGATAACTGCTAATAACAAAACAAAACAAGTAAAAATGAATAAGCAAAGGAGAGAATACAACCATTGATGGTTACTATGGAGATAGAAAAAATCTGAGTTTATATTCAGAGGAAGATAATGGAGCTAAAAAACCCACTCCATTTTCAATGAGAAATATCAAATGGTCCCAAGCACTTCTTGGAAGAATTTAAAAAGGACTTTAAAAATCAAATGAGAGATTGAGGAAAAATTAGGGGAAAAAAATAAGAGCAATCCAAGAAAATGATGAAAAAATGAATTATTTTTTTTTTATTTATAAAATATATGCATGGGTAATTTTTCAACAGTGACCCTTGCAAAACCTATTGTTCCAAATTTTCTCCTCCTTTTCCCCCACTTTCTCCTCTAGATGGCAGCTAGTCCAATACATGTTAAATATGTTAAAATATGTGTTAAATCCAATATATGTATACATAGTTATACTGTTACCTTGTGGTACCAGAAAAATTGGATCAAGAAGGAAAAAAAATCTGATAAAGAAAACAAAATGCAAGCAAACAACAACAGAAAGAGTGAAAATGTTTATGTTGTGGTCCATACTCTGTTCCCACAGTCTTCTCTCTGAGGGTAGATGGCTCTCTTCATCACTGAACAATTGGAATTGGTTTGAATCATCTCACTGTTGAAGAGAGCCACATCCAAAAATGAATTAATTTTTAAAAAGAAAAAAATAAGTTTCTGAAGTGAGCAGAACCGGGATAATATTGTACAGTAACAGCACAATCATGTTATCAACTTTGACATACTTGGCTCTCCTTGACAATACAATGATCCAAGCTGTTCCAATAGATTTGGGAAGGAAAATGCCCTCTGCATCCAGAGGTTAACCTATGTGGTTTTGCCTATGGATTGAAGCATACTATTTTCACTTTTTAAAAAAAAACTTTTTCTTTCTTATGGTTTTTTTTCCCTTTTTTGTTCTGATTTTTCTTAAACAACATGACAAAGGTCATGTTTTAAAAATGATTATATATGTAATAACCTAGATCAGATTGCTTGCTGTTTTGGGTAGGGGAGGGAGGTAAGGTAAAGGAGAGAGGGAGAAAAAATTTGGAACTCAAAATTTTAGAAAAATGAATGTTGAAAACTATCTTTACATGTAATTGTAAAAATAAAATGTTATTAAAAAAAGAAAATTATGAAAAGAAAGTCAACTAACTAGAAATAAAATAAAAAAACTTAAGAAAATAATTCTTTGACAACTGAATTGAACAAGGGGAAGCTAATGATATTCTAAGACACCAAGAAATCATAAAGTAAAATCAAAAGAATGAAAAAAATAAAAGGCAAAGTGAAACATTTCATCAGAAAAACAATTGTTCTGGAGAATAGATCAAGGAGAAATAACATAATAATAATCAGATTACCTGAAAATTACAATATATTTTAAGAAATTATTAAAGAAAATTGCCTTGATGTTCTAGAACAAGAAGGTAAAACATTAATAAGAAAAAAATCCACCAATCACCACCTGAAAAAGATTCCAGGAGGAAAATGTACAGGAATAGCTTAGCCAAGTTTCCAACCTCCGTTTTTAAGGAGAAAATATTGGAAGAAAAAAGAAAAAAAAAATTTAAATATCATTAAGCTACAATAAGGATTACATAAGACCCAGCAGCTACTAATTTGAAGGACTTTTGGTCTTGGAATATATCATTTTTCATTTAGCGGGAGTTGAGCTTAAAACAGGGTAACTTACCCAGCAGAGTTAAGTATGATCCTGAATTTTAAAAATAGAAATTTAATGAGTTCAAAGACTTTCAGTTTTTTGTGACAAAAACTCTAGAACTTAATGTAAAATTTTGACATATAGGATCCAGGAGAAATATGAAGTAAACATTAAAGACCGATTATAAGGGACTCAATAAGGTCAAATTGTTTACTTCTTATCTGAGAAATATGTGTGTGAAATATTAGCAATTCTCTTATGATTGTCATTTGAGTAGTTTGAAAGAAAGGTATGGGCTGAGCTGAGTATGATGGGCTGATTCTAAAAATATAAATCTGGGGAAAGAGAAAAAGAAGTAATTATTTCATACAAATAAAACATTAAAGGAAAAATTGATACAGAAGAAACTACTGGGGAGCTACAGATAGTGCTGGGACCTTACACTCATTGGAAATAGGATTATGAAGAGAACAAGAAATGAAAGCAAGGAGAGAGGGTGAAAGGAGAGAATAAGAGAAGGACTCTTAAAAGGATGGGCAAATTAAGGAATAAAAGAATAAGGTACCAGCAATAAAGCAGAAGAATGAGGAGAAAGATAGGGTAAATGGGAGGAGAAAGATAGTGAAGAAAATTGGGAAGGAGGAAAATACACAAGTAATTGTAGTTTATAATGTAAATGGAACAAATTTACTTTAAAACAGAGTTGGAATAGCAGATTAAAAATTTGAATTCAATAGTATATTGCTCTCCTGAAAGGTAAAAATGAGAGTATAAGATAAAGGGCAGGAGTAAGTTTATTATGGGAAAAAAGCAGGGACAACTGTCATCATTTTGAAAAGTAGAAACTAAATTATGCATCAGAAATTTAATTCATTATTGCTTTAGACTATTTAAAATACCTAGATGTTATAAAATATTTGAACTTATATCTGCCAAAATAGGCATAGGGACTGATGAACATAAACATAAAACACTTTATACAAATATACTTAAATCTAAATAATTGAAGTGATATTGAAGTTCATGGGTAAATAAAGCGAATATAATTTTATTTTATTTTTTATTATTATAGCTTTTTATTGACAACATATGCATGGGAAAATTTTCAACATTGACCTTTGCAAACACTTCTGTTTCAACTTTTCCTTTCCTTCCCTCCACCCTCTCCTCTAGATGGCAGGTAGTCCCATACATGTTAAATATGTTAAAGTATATGTTAAATACAGTATATGTGTACATACTTATACAATTCTCTTGTTGCACAAGAAAAATCAGATTTAGAAAGTTAAAAATAACCTGGGAAGAAAAACAAAAATAAAAGCAGTCCACATTCATTTCCCAGTGTTCTTTAGCTGGGTATAGCTGGTTCTGTTAATCACTGATTAATTGGAACTGAATTGGATCCTCTCATTGCTGAAGGTAGCCGCTTACATCAGAATTGATCATCATATAGTATTGTTGTTGAAGTGCATAATGATCTCCTGTCATCTTAGCCAATCTGACAGCAGATGTGCAGTAGTATCTCAGAGTTGTTTTAATTTGCATTTCTCTGATCAATACAGATTTGGAACACCTTTACATATGAGTAGAAATAGTTTCAATTTCATCATCTGAAAATTGTCTGTTCCTATCCTTTGACCATTTATCAATTGGAGAATGGCTTGATGTGAATATAATTATAGAAAACTCTTTTGCCTAAATGGTTTACTTAATGTCATCCTAATTAAATGACTAAAAAAATTTGCTGAGTTAGAAAAAATTAACAAAGTTTATTTGGAAGAACAAAAGTTGAAGAACTTCAAAGAAGCCATGGAAAAAAGAGATAAAGGAAATAGATTCAGCAGCATTATTGAAGTATAAAAAGGATAATTACAATTATCTTAAATTAAAATTTTCTTGTACAAATAAAACCTATGTGGTCAAGAACAGAAGGAATGCAGAAAATTGCATTGAGGGAAGGGAATCTTTCATAGATAATCTCTCAGGTAGCATATGATAGGGTTGGAGTTTTGCTATAGTGTAGAAACAAGTTGGCTGATTTAGAAAAACATGGAAAGACTTGGAATGAAGATGAATAGCATCTTCAGAGAAACAGATGATAGAAAGAAATAAACATAGTAGAGCCTTTCATATATGTGTATGATTGTATATATGTACTCAAGTATAGAATTCGAAGGAGGGGGAAAAATAAAGCAAAACATGCAAAGCAGAGAACAAAAAAATCTACAAAGCAACAAAGAAAAGCTTTAAAAACAATGTGTAGTATTTATTATATAAGTTTTCTTGAAACAGAACTGGTTTTATATTGAATCTTCTCTTATGGGATGCTGTGTACATGGCAATTTTTTTCTTTTCTCATTTTGTATTTAAGTTAAAAAAAAACTACCATTATCCTTCCTCCCAAAAGTATTATTAGGAGCCCAGTTTTCTAAATTGAAATCTAAGATCAGCTAGAAATAGGAAGTTATAAGTAAGATCCTGGGAATGTATTTAATTATGTTTCTTGAGATTATTTTAAAGCTTTGTTTAAAAAATTTATGAAATTAAAAACAATTTATTTTGTAAAGCCTTATGGTTATTTCTATTTCTCTTCAACATATCCTCTATTGGCTTCATTTTCTATTTACTTGGAAAAATTAACAGAAACTTTTGGGTGATAGTTTTGCAAATTGTCCCAAATAAATGCGCGCCACTGAAATTAGAAGTTCTATAACTTTAAGAGGCTAAGTGACTAGCCCATAATCACATAACTGATAAATATTTGAAGTGAACTTTTAAAAAATGTTTTAATTGTAGTAGTAGTTTATTTTATAAATATTCCTGTAAAGAGTTTTCAACATTAATTTTTGTAAGACTGTTCTAAATTTTTTCTGTGTTGTCTTCAAAAAATTCATAACAATCATTAAAACTATTTAATACTGTTTAAAAATAGGTTGATCATTGAAATAGGTTTGGTACATATGTTAGGAGTACCAAATCTTTTGGTAAATCTATAGATATTTGAATTACTGTGGGTAAGGACTTAGTTAACAAAAACTTTTGGGAAAACTGGAAAGCAGTTTGGCAGAAATCTGATAAATATCAGTATGATATTGTATGTCAAGATGAATACATGATATAGTTATAGAAATTCACATCATAAATAAATTTAGAGGAGAAAAGAGGGAAATATCTTTTAAAAATATGGATAGAGTTAGTGTTCATAACCAAACATAGAATAGAGATAATCAGAGAAGTCAAAATGAATAATTGTGATTTTATAAAATGAATTTCTTTTGGTACTAGTGCAACATTTTTGAAGTAAATTTTCCAAAGAAAAGCTCATCCAAGATAAATAAGAAACTGATTAAAATTTATAAGAGTAAGAGTCATTCTCTAATAGATAAGTGATCCAAGGACATGAGCAGGCAATTTTATTTTATTTTATTTTTGTTAAAATATTTTTTTTTTCAAAACATATACATGGATAATTTTTTTAATATTGACCCTTGCAAAACTTTGCATTTCAGCTTTTCCCCCACCCTCTTCCCTAAATGACAATGTGTTAAACATGGTAAAAATATAAATTAAATCCAATATATGCATATATATTTATACAATTTTCTTGCACAGTAAGATAGGTATATAAGATATGCACAGAAAGATAAATATGCAAGAAAAATCAGTTCAAAAAGGGTATAAAAAAATGAAAAGAAAATAAGAGCAAACAACAAAAAGTGAAAATGCTATGTTATGATCCACACTCAGTTCCTTCCTCTGGATGTAGATGGCTCTCTTCATCACAAGATCATTGGATCTGGCTTAAATCATCTCATTGTTGAAAAGAGCTGAGTCCATCAGAATTGATCATTATAATCTTATTGCAGTGTGCAATGATCTCCTGGTTCTGCTTACTTCACTGAGCATCAATTTGTGTAAATCTCTTCAGACCTCTCTAAAATCATCCTGCTTGATCATTTCTTGTAGAAGAATAATATTCCATAACATTCATATACCGTAACTTATTCAGCCGTTCTCCAACTGATGGGCATTCACTCAGTTTCCAGTTTCTTGCTACTACAAAAAGCTGCCACAAACATTTTTGCATATGTGGGTCACTTTCCCTTCTTTTAAGATCTCTCTGGGTTATAAGCCCAGTAAAAACACTGCTGTCAAAGGATATGCACAGTTTTATAGCCCTTTGGGTATAGTTCCAAATTGCTCTCCAGAATGGTTGGATTCGTTCACAATTCCACCAACGATGTATTAGTGTACCAGTTTTTCCACATCCCGTCTCATTATTTTAATTTATTTCTCATTTTTTTCTGTCATTTTAGCCAGTCTGAGAGATGTGTAGTGTATCTCAGAGTTGTCTCAATTTGCATTTCTTTAATCAATAGTGATTTAGAACACTTTCATATGACTAGAAATGGTTTCAATTTCTTCATCTGAAAATTGGTTGATGAACAGGCAATTTTAAAAGGAAGAAACCCAAGCTATCAGTAATTATGTGAAATTCAAATGACTAATTATTAGAGAATTACACATTAAAGTAATACTGATCAGATTTTAAAAGATAGAGGAAGAAAATGACAAATGTGACAAGGCTGAGTGAAAAACAGGTACAGTAATGTTTTTGGTGATGCTGTTAATTAGTCCATATACATGTAAAGGTAGTTTTCAACATACATTTTTGTAAAATTTTGTGTTCCGTATTTTTCTTCCTCCTCTTATCTCCTCCCCTCTCCCCAAGAAAGTAATCTGATATAGGTTAAATGAGTGCATTTCTATTAAATGTATTTCCATATTTGTGGTGTTGTGCAAGAAAAATCAGACCAAAAGGGGGGAAAAACCGAAAACAAACAAAAAAAAGTGAAAATACTATACTTTGATCCATATTCAGTCTCCATAGTTCTCTCTCCGGATGTGAGTGGCATTTTCCATCCCAAGTCTATTAGAATTGTATTGAATTATCAGTTTCCAGTTCCATGCCATCACAAAAAGGGCAGCTACTAACATTTTTGCACATGTATGTTCTTTTCCCTCTTTCATCCTCTCTTTGGGATACAGGCTTTGTAGAGACACTTCTGGATGAAAGGATATGCACAGTTTGATAGTCCTTTGGGCTTTTCAAATTGCTTTCTAAAATGGTTAGATCATTTCACATCTCTACCAACAATGCATTGGTGTCCCAATTTTCCCACATCTCCAACATTTATCATCTTTTCCTGTCATCTCAGTCAATCTAATAGGTATGAAGTAGTACCTCAGAGTTGTCCTAATTTGCATTTCTCTAATTAATAATGATTTAGCTGCTTTTAACTTTGTACTGCAGCTGCAGAAGTATATTCGTGGAGACATCTTATAATTGTCACATTTAGTTGCCTTTTCTTAGTCCTCAATCTCTTTGAAGTTCTGCAGTTTTGATAATGTACAACCTTTTTGAAACATACTATTTACTTGGCTTTAATGATATTGCATTCATTTGGTTATGCCTTTATGCCTTGGTTTCTTGGATTTTTTTTTTCTTTCTAAATTTGGACAGTGGTTAAGTTCAGTCTTTGGCTTCTCATGTAGAGCTCTTGTTTGCTTAATCCCTTTGGTTTCACTTAACACCTGTCTGTGACTTCCTATATATCTATATCTGTCATCTCACATAGGATCAAAATATTAGAATTGTCCTAAATCTGATCTGTTTCATCCCTTCCTTTTATACATTCCTTATAATAGCTCATATACACCCCTTTCTCTTTGCCTTCAGTACTCTTTTCTGGCAGTTCTGTTCATTCAAGTTTTTTTCACCCTATTCTTGAACAGGTTACATAACTTCTCTGTCTCTGTGTCTGTCTGTCTGTCTGTCTCTCTCTCTCTCTCTCTCTCTCTCTCTCACACACACACACACACACACACACACACACATATTCAGTATTGATTCATCCATGAAGAAAGTGCAGTTTTATTTTTATACTTCTGATTGCCTGTTGGATGTCCAAATGAAAAAATGTCCCATTATCATTTCAAATTCAATATGATTAAAATGGAAATCCTTCTATCCTAGAAATAACCCTAGATATAATTTTTTCTGCTAATGTAAATATCCATCATGTGGGACCAAAATATCCATCATGTGGGACCAAAATATTGGAGTTGTCATAAACTCTGACTTGTCACATCCCTTGCTCATATGGATTTCTTATATCTCCATTGTTTCCCTTTCTCTTTTCCTGTTGTCAATACTCTTCATTCAAATTCTTTTCACCTGATTTTTGGACTACTTATATAGCTTCCTATTATATTCAGGCTTTATGCCTCTTTAATATCATCAGCAGGTTAATCTTATTTTTATTTTTGCTGAGGCAACTGGGGTTAAGTGACTAGGGGTTACACTGCTTGGAAGAAGTGTTAAGTGTATGAGGCCAGATTTGAACTCAGGTCCTCCTAACTTCAAACCTGTGGTGCTCTATCCACTGTACCAACTAGCTGCCCCCAGATTAATCTTAAAGTATTATTTTATCATATTACTCTTATGTTTTCATGGAATCAGTCAGTGACTCCTGGCTGCCTGCATAATAGAGTTTGAATGTCTTAGTCTTTGTCTATTACACCTTAATTTTTATATTTTAAAATTTTTCTTGAAGTCTTTTATTTCTCTTGAAAATATAAATTGGATACTTTTTCAATCTGCTATGATGGCTAGACTTTTACATGAAATGGGTACTCAAATAATTTATTTTGGTGAAGGCATTGTCAGTCTTAAGTTTGTATTAACTGCCCTGGTGAAACTAGTATAAAAAAAAGTTAAACCAGCTTATTTGTATTATTTCAGGCACCTTTGTTTTACTTTTTTTCTTTTTCCTTTTTTTTTTAGTGTGATCAACAAATCTGGGGTTAACAGGGTTGTTTGGAAACGGCCTCGACTTACTCATAATGGTCCTGTTCGAAGAAGCACAGTTATTGACCAGATCCCCTTCCTGGCAGTTGCAAGAGCACTTGGTAAGTAAGACTCACAAGACACCCAGTGGAGTGGGATCTTGTAGGCTTCAAACTATCAATTAATAGGTATGAAGGAGGAGAGCATGTTTTAGAAAGAATAACTTGACATTTTAAATTCTTTATAAAAATGCATTATTAAGTGAAAGACCTCTGCATTAACATGGTACATTAGTAATCTCATCAGAGGTTCTTTATTATTTCTGAAAACTTTGCATCTCAGTTTTTTAAATCATAAAATTAGTTGACAATTTTAGAAGACATTGTCTCAGCAGATATTTGGACCTCATATAGCCTTTAAATGCCTTATTTTATCTTCTCAGTTAATTAAGAGATTTTCTCTGATAGATTCTTTCCTATAAGACCTTTAGCAAGAGATAAATGAGGCAATATTCTAATCATATTAATAAATGGAAATTTGTTTTCTGTTGGTAGTGAAGGAGGTCTGTCTAATATTTAACTGGGTTAAAGAGAAGAGGGGTGATGTAGCTCTGTTAAGTATATTTTCTTCCACTTTTTAAAGAAAATATTTTACAGGTCTTACCTTACTTTTTTATGAGTTGTTTTTTCCCCTCCCATATTCCAGATTAAATCCTCTTTTTTTGACAAAACAAAACAAAAAAAACAAAATCTGATGCATCTGACTATATACATAATTCTGTCCTGGTAGTATTTCTCATTGTCCTACTATGGGGCATGGGTGTATGTGTTAAAAAGGAGTGGCATGGATAAATAGTGTTTATTCGCTAAATGCATTTTCTCAATGGAAATACTTAGATACAAATTACTTCTTGAAACTTACTTGTCTTGGTCACTTTTGGTTAAAAAAAAAAAAAGTTTGAGAATCCTGAGTATTGTTAGTCCTCAACCATGGCTTTTATAATATAATATCTAGATTTTTTCATAGGAAAGTTAGTTGTTGGAAACAAAACTTCTTTTTGGGGGAGTTAAAATTGTTTTTCAGAGTAGAAGTAAAAGTACAGATTATTATGTTCTGGTTTTATCTCAGCAGAGGTCATTTCAGGGAGAATGAGATCTGTGGATTAGAGCTGTTTGTTTCTCATCCCATGAGGTGATATTTTGTTTCTGTTATGAATTTGTGTTTCTGTATTTGATTTCTGTTTCTTAGCAGAATAGCAACTGAAGGAAGATCGCTCCTTGGCATATAGCTTTTTAATCCATGGTTCTGGAAATCCAGACATTTACTTGACTTCACCAAAGAGTGGTAATTTAAACTAAATCAGTCGTGCTTTCTTGAGTAGACTTGAAGTCTATACACTCTTTTCCCAGAGATCTTAAATGCTTTACAAGGAATTACTTGGATAAGCCTCAGTAGTCCTGTTTTTAAGGTTGGTAAACTGAAGCAGTAGTTAGTTCAACCTCACCTAGGTGAGAATACGTTCTACTGTCCAATAAAGAGTTCTTGCTTCTATTATTTTGTGAATTTTTTTTTCTCAATTCTGTGTATGTATAAAGAACTTTACAGTTTGTGGACTTTTATACTTTTAACTTCTCTTCCTTTGTCTCTTGGATTTAAAAAGTGTTTGAAAAACTCAGCTTTTGGTCCAATTTCCTCTTACTGAACTAATGAAAGTTTTTGTCTACTTCCTTGTGTATAAGAGGTTTTTGAAAACTCCTGTCTGTTCATCATGGCCCTTATAGCTCCTTTCATGTATAAAGATTATTTCTAAGGCCTGCTTAAGTTCAAGAAAGAGAAGATGAGAGTACTAATTACTTGGCAGTAATAATATTCTTAGCTGGTTCCACTGTTAGCAAATTTAAGCTCTTGTATTCACAATAACTTTTTCTTTAAATGACCTATAACAAATTAAACTTGTATAAGACTGACAGAAAAATCGTTTTTTGGAGAAGGGCTATGTACTTGAAAACTCTATTTAGTCAAGATCCAAATGATATATTTGTTTCTTTTTCTTTTCTTTTTTTTTTTTTTTTTTTTTTTTTGAGACTGACTTTTGCTTTATATATCTAGGCTAACCAAGGCTCTGTTCAAATACATGTGAAGAAGAGAGCAAGGGCTGTTTTTTTGTTTGTTTGTATCCCTAGTGCTTAGCACATTGTAAGTTCTTAAAAAATTAGTTTTTCTTTTTCTATTTTTTTTTTTTTAATGGAGAAGCCTTATGTGTAATAGACTTTACAACAGACATAATGGACTGTTCCCTATTTTCTCTTGAAAAAACCCATATAATTTCCTGTGACACTAGTTGTACCAGGTCAATTCTGGCATGCTTGCTTATAGAACAGATTGTTAGAGCAAATAAATGGCTTGGGTGTGGTTAGTATATGAAGATATATTGGTGTCCATATGCTAACTGAAGAGAGCTGTTGAGCTGGTTTTTGCAGATGCTGTGTTAAGGTGGAGTGGGAAGGGAGGAACCATTTCGTCCTGTGATCTCAATGATTTATGAAATTGCTCTCTTCGCTCGCATTTTGAAGATGAGAAATAAGTCTAGAAAAGCCTATTTCATTGTTAGATATAAAAAAGATTGACTTAATTCTAGATCATTCTATCATATAAAGGATTTGTCTTTTTTGAATAGCTACTCACTAAATCCATAGAATTTTCATGATTGCTTACTAATTCATATTTTTATTTTTATATTTTTCCTCAAATACAGGTAATAACAATTTTTAACAGTTTTTTAAATTTTGAGTTCCAAATTCTTCCTCTTTCCCTCTCTTCTTCCCCCTCTTCAGAAAGCAAGCAATTTGATATAGATTGTACATGTGTGATATGCAAAATTACTACTTTATTTTTGTAGCATGTTTGGGGAATTGGATTGTATTCTACAGAGCAAGGACAATTCAGTATCACATGACAAAGAGAAAGAATGTTTAATTGACTTATATTTTCTACTCTTATTAGAGCATTGTTTGTTCCTACAGTATAAACTCTGGCAGGTCCAGATGGAAAGGAGTTAAACATAGGCCTGATAAAAGGAGTATGATGTATAATACCAGGTTAGTTAAGAATGAGATGTATTTCCAGAAACTTCATGACTTTTAAGTGTTTTTTTCCCTACTCTCCGACAGTTTTGAAGACCAGAGGTAGGCATTGTAATCTGTCAAATTAACATGCATTTATTAAGTCCCGTTTACTATATGTATGATAGATACTGTCCTAAGCACTAGGAATACAAATAGAAGCAAAAAGAAAAACAGTACCTCCTCTTAAAGAATTCTTTTGGAGAAAGATATCATATAAAAAGAAACTTTTAAAAGAAAGGGAGAATACAAGGAGAAGGGATTGCCTAGGGAGCATGATGAAGTCTGTCAGTGTAAGAAGTTCGTCTGATCATGTCTTTCACGTGTTAGATTAGGAATCAAGTTTAATTAAATTTCTTTATTGTAATGGGCTGAGGTTTGAGTTGATGCACTGAGGTCCCAAGTACTTGAGGCTAAATAGTAATTGGGCTATACTCTATTAATATACATGATTGGATAAAGAATGGTCCCTGCCCACTCTCCATGCAAGTCCTGATGTGTTGTATAGGAAATGACGATTTTGGTGGGTGGAGGCAGAGAGAGACAGGAAGAGAAGCTGGGAGAGATTGGGCCTGAGTTCGATACTCCTAGCTGCTGGTCGAGTGGCTGCTGGTTTAGCTAACTTCTTGACTCAGCTGCACGCATTGCTATCGCCGATTCTCTTCCACCTCCGGTCTTTCTTCACTGAGAATAAAGACTGACGATTTTCCCCTAACCTGAATTCCTGACTCCTGCTGATTTAAAAATACGCAATCTTCACACTTTATTTTCTTTTTTTTTTTTTTTATTTTTATTTAATAGCCTTTTATTTACAGGATTTATACATGGGTAACTTTACAGCATTAACAATTGCCAAACCTCTTGTTCCAATTTTTCACCTCTTACCCCCCCACCCCCTCCCCTAGATGGCAGGATGACCAGTAGATGTTAAATATATTAAAATATAACTTAGATACACAATAAGTATACATGACCAAAACATTATTTTGCTGTACAAAAAGAATCAGACTCTGAATTATAGTACAATTAGCTTGTGAAGGAAATCAAAAATGCATGCACACTTTATTTTCTTAGTCATTGTTGTATTCTCATTATTTTATTTGAAACTTCTAGTGTTTGATTTACACTTAAGACTATTAAGTCATACTTGAAAGTCATTAGATCTGGTTTAGTCAAACCTCTTGTCCTTTAGAATCTGCTTCTGCTTGAATATCTTTTGGGGATAGTGACTAGACCACTTCATAAGCCATTTTCTAATAAATGCATTACTGGAGATTTCTGTAAAGAGTTCTTCTCCTTATTGCATATAAACCTGGTGAAAGGAGTATGATTTGAGCTTTCCTATATTCCCTATATATACTTCCCTAATTTCCTGATACTTTGGTCTTCTGTCCTTTGTAGTAGCTTGGAACCAGTCTAATCCTTTCTAATCCTTAAAAGCTGTAAAGCTTTTAAATATTTTAAGTTAATGTACAATGTTTTCCCTCCTCTTCAGGTTATACATGTCCAGTTCCTTCATCATTTTCTTGAGATAATTTGAAGTCTCTTTAGCATTTCTTGTCTTCTTCTGAATATACTCAAGTCTTTTAGCATCCTTCTTAAAAGTATGGTTTCCAGAATGACGTTTAACATCGCTAATGTATTTTAACCAATATAATGATGTCTAAAGTGTCTGTTTCCAGTAATACAGCCTAACATTGTGTTAGAGTTTTTTAGGAGTTGAATCATACTTATGTTAATTTTGGAATTCCTTGTACTACCAAAACCTTTTCACATGAAATGCTGTAAAAAACTAGTCTTTTCTAGCTTATTCTTTTTTGGGGGGAAAGGAAAGAGAGGAGAGGAGGTACACTTACAATTCAGGACTTCATTATCTGACATAAAGATGAAATTCTTCTATAATAGCTCAAATTCATGTTGTGCTTTAGAGTTGTGACAGTTCTTTTTACATCCTTTTATTTCATTTCATTATCACAACCATTTTGTGAGCTATATCTTAACAAGTATTTTTATCCTACTTTACAGATGGGGGGAATTGAGTGGGGCAGAGGTAAAAATACTTTACCAGTAGTCTGTGACAAACCGAGATTTGGAGTTGGATTTTCTGACTTTGAGCCCAGAGCTGTTATACTGCAATATATGTTATACATTGATGCCATCTACTTGGACTGTTTTACTACCATCCAAATAAATAGATGGCTATTTTGTTTCTTAATTTTTTAAAATAGTCTTTTATTTTTCTAAATACATGCACAGATAGTTGTTCACCATTCACCTTTGCAAAACCTTGTGGTCCAATTTTGTAGGAATAGATCATTAATGATTTTGAATCATAACATTATAGCAGAGCTGCCCTCTTGTGGTTTCTGAATGGAAGTTCAATTAAATTTTCAGTATTACAACTTTAGAACATAAGGGTCAAAGATTTAGAGCTGGAAAAAATCTATCATTAGATGGAAAGAGTTCATCTAATGCAACCTCTTCATTTTGTTTTGTTTTTGAAATTTCATCTGAGATACATGACTTTATTATGAATTTTAATAAGCTGATTTTACATGAAATAACACATCTTTTACATTACTTGTCTTTTTTTTATAATTTCTTTTTTTTTTTTAGTTTTCTGTCGGCATGTCATTTTATAAATCATTTTTGTCTGTGATTCTTTCTGGCTATTCTTTTTTTGCTTTCTGTGTTTTTAAAAATTGTTTCAGTGGTTCTCCCTTTTTTGTGTGGTTGGGGGAGAAGAATCTATTCTATCCCTAGCCTTTCTTTTTCCACCTAACATTCCCCCACTTTGAAAACAGAAAGAAAGAAAAACAAAATACTTTAGCAACTATGTATAGTTAAGCAAAACAAATTCACACATTACATCTATTAAAATATATATTTAATATATTTATCACCTAGAATCTTACTCAACTACTTCCTTGTTTTACAGGTAATGAAACTAAATTTCAGAATGGTTGATTTTCCCAAGAACACCCCAATAAATTAAGGATTGAGGCTTGATGTGAATATAGGTCCTGACCCCAAGGCCAGTGATTTTTCCACTTGACCAACATTGCTCCCTTGATGGAGTAAAATCTAAGAATTATATAATCTTAGAAATGAAAGAGAAGTAAGAAGATTCGTTTAATTTAAATCCCTTATTTTACAGATGAGATCATTGAAGCTAGATGTGCTATTTGATTTGGTCAAGGTCACATATTGAATATAGTGAGCACAATTGATTTATTGGGGACCAATTATGTCTGGAAAAAGGAAATTATTCAGAATATGATAGAGATGTGATTTGAGAGCCTTTAGGTAAGTGTTAGACATTTTAAATGACTCCTATACCTCATCTGGTATGCTTATGTCCCATCTGTCCATGTCTCCCCCACTTCTTCCTGTTCCTTTCCCTGCCAGTATTGGTTAGCTCCTTAGGCCATAGACTTAACTCCTCCTTTGATGGGGTTACTGGACTGGTTGATGTTGAAACTGCTTTAGGCTTAGACTCAGACTTGTATTTCAATAAGGTATTTCTCGTGATATCTTTGTGGATTAGACAGAAAGCTATATAGGCTACATTTTATATGTTGAACTCTAAACTAGTAAAACTACTGTATCCAAAGAGCAATGTGTGACTTAGGTTAATATGAAAGTAGCTGCATAGTGGAGTACAGCAAAGCTCTGTTTTTAGCCCCGTTCTGTTTATAACATAATCACGTGGGGTGGCGCAGTGGATAGAGCACCAGCCCTGAATTCAGGAGGACCTGAGTTTAAATCTGGCCTCAGACACTTAACACTTCCTGGCTGTGTGATCCTGGGCAGGTCACTTAAACCCAATTACCTCGGCTCTCCCTCCCCCCAAAATAATAATAACATTATTATCAGTAACTTGGATCAAGGCTGTTAGGATGTCTTTCCTGAGGTTTTTTCATCTAATAGTATTTTATTTTTTTCCACTTACATGTGAAGATAGTTTTCAGCATTTACTTTTTTTATTTAATAGCCTTTTATTTACAGGATATATACATGGGTAACTTTACAGCATTAACAATTGCCAAACCTCTTGTTCCAATTTTTCACCTCTTCCCCCCCCCCCCTCCCCTAGATGGCAGGATGACCAGTAGATGTTAAATATATTAAAATATAAATTAGATACACAATAAGTATACATGACCAAAACGTTATTTTGCTGTACAAAAAGAATCAGACTCTGAAATATTGTACAATTAGCTTGTGAAGGAAATCAAAAATGCAGGTGTGCATAAATATAGGGATTGGGAATTCAATGTAATGGTTTTTAGTCATCTCCCAGAGTTCTTTCTCTGGGCGTAGCTGGTTCAGTTCATTACTGCTCCATTAGAAATGATTTGGTTGATCTCAGTTGCTGAGAAGGGCCTGATCCATCAGAACTGGTCATCATATAGTATTGTTGTTGAAGTATATAATGATCTCCTGGTCCTGCTCATTTCACTCACCATCAGTTCATGTAAGTCTCTCCAGGCCTTTCTGAAATTATCCTGTTGGTCATTTCTTTTTTTTTTTTTTTTTTTTATTTAATAGCCTTTAATTTACAGGATATATACATGGGTAACTTTACAGCATTAACAATTGCCAAACCTCTTGTTCCAATTTTTCACCTCTTACCCCCCACCTCCCTAAATGGCAGGATGACCAGTAGATGTTAAATATATTAAATATAACTTAGATACACAATAAGTATACATGACCAAAACATTATTTTGCTGTACAAAAGAATCAGACTCTGAATTATTGTACAATTAGCTTGTGAAGGAAATCAAAAGATGCAGGTGTGCATAAATATAGGACTGAATTCAATGTAATGGTTTTAGTCATCTCCCAGAGTTCTTTTCTGGGTATAGTTAGTTCAGTTCATTACTGCTCCATTAGAAATGATTTGGTTGATCTTGTTGCTGAGGATGGCCTGATCCATCAGGACTAGTCATCATCTAGTATTGTTGTTGAAGTATATAATGATCTCCTGGTCCTGCTCATTTCACTTAGCATCAGTTCTGTAAAGTCTCTCAGGCCTTTCTGAAATCATCCTGTTGGTCATTTCTTACAGAACAGTAATATTCCATAATTTTCATATACCACAATTTATTCAACCATTCTCCAACTGATGGACATCCATTCAGTTTCCAGTTTTTAGCCACTACAAAAAGGGCCAGCATTTACTTTTGTAAGATTTTGAGTTCCACATTTTTTTTCTCTTTCCCTTTCTTTCCTCCCTCCTCCCAGGACTGTAAGCAGTTTGATATGGATTGTACATATACAATCATTTAAATCAAGTAAAAATTTATATTTATATTATATTAATAGTCCTTGATGTTCTTTGCATCAAATCATCAGATTGTTGTTGTAATTTTTTTCCTTTTTTTTTTTTTTTTTTAAATTTAATAGCCTTTTATTTACAAGATATATGCATGGGTAACTTTACAGCATTAACAACTGCCAAACCTCTTGTTCCAATTTTTCACCTCTTACCCCCCCACCCCCCCAGATGGCAGGATGACCAGTAGATGTTAAGTACATTAAAATATAAATTAGATACATAATAAGTATACATGACCAAAACGTTATTTTGCTGTACAAAAAGAATCAGACTCTGAAATATTGTACAATTAGCTTGTGAAGGAAATCAAAAATGCAGGTGGGCATAAATATAGGGATTGGGAATTCAATGCAATGGTTTTTAGTCATCTCCCAGAGTTCTTTCTCTGGGCTTAGCTGGTTCAGTTCATTACTGCTCCATTGGAAATGATTTGGTTGATCTCGTTGCTGAGGATGGCCAGGTCCATCAGAACTGGTCATCATATAGTATTGTTGTTGAAGTATATAATGATCTATTGAGTTGTAATTTAATTAAAATGCGGAACTTTTTTTTGTCAGACATTGATCTGCATTAGTTGGTGGGGAAAATTGGCTTTAAAGTTTCTTAACTTCTTTCTTGTAAGGTGATTTTGATTTTTCCACGAATTTTTGGAAGGCTAGTATATGTCTTTCTAACTATCCTAAAATAAACTAAAACTTGATTATTCATTGACATTGTTCTCTTAATGGTAAAAATTAGAAGATAGAAAAAAAAGTGCTAACTTTTAGGGAAGTTAAACCTATTCAGTATTTTAAGTCACTTTAGCATTTTATCATTTGTTTATAAAAAGCTAAATCATTTGGGTTTTTTTATATGAATGTGTGTGGATTATGTTTGACTGACAGATCTATTTGGAGAATTTCCATCTGAATTTCTGTACTAATATTAGAGGCATCTTTTGTATGTTTTATTATGGTGATTAATTATTTGAATTTTACTATTTAATACTTTAGCTGTTCTTAATCTCACAAAGGAGTTTTGATTAAGAGTTCAGTGGGCAGCATTATGTTTTGATTTACTATAATAAAAACAATCTTAATTTTGTTACAATGATTGTAGTCATTATTTGAGGCCAATCACATACATAAAGGGTGAACTAAAACTTGGTGCAGGTTTTCATTTTAATAATTTCAGAAATATAAATAATACAAACTTACAAAGAACATAATTTGTAAGTTTATTGAAATTATTTTTATACTTGGTTTTATGAATGTTAGTAAAATTTTAGTTTAACAAGATGGGAGGGGGACCTCCCATTATTCATTGTATGGGTCAATTTCTTGATGACACTTTTTCTCAGTAGAGATGCTTGCTTGGCTACTTTTTTTTTTTTTTTTTTTTACTTGATCTAATTCCGGCAGATCTTTTCTTCTGGGATCATATTCCCTTTGCAATCATATCTTCAGTTGTTTCTTCCCCCTCACTCCTCCCACCCCAAAAAAACAAACAAACCCCAAGCAGAACCTAGAATGTTTAAAACATACAGGTGCTTAGTCAGTATTTGAACTGAGAAGCAGTTCATATGGAATATTCTTAATTCTTTTATTAAAGGATGGATAATGTACCTGGACTTTAATATGACTTAACAGTTCTTATTTCCTCACATTTTGAGTTTGGATTTATGGGTCATAATTCTGCCATAAATTACATTCTTACAGGGCATGGCAATGTTGAATCCAATTAATAATCAAACTGTGTGTGTGTGTTTTTTTTTTTTTTTTTTTTCTTAAAGCTTTTAGCATCAGTTATATGCACTCAAATTGCTGTCTTAAAATTTATCTTAACTACCTTCCATGCTCATTTGATCTTGACATCAGTCAGTAATCTTTGTTGTACTGGTATAAAGGGGAGAAATGCAATTATGTAAGCAAGCTTGGGTTATAATTAGCTTTTAGCAGCGGCTTTTGTTCTTTTCTGCCGGGAAGGTGAATTGACTCTCTAGCTAATGAGGCTAGTTCAGTAGTGAGTTTTACTTTAGTGCAGGAAAGTAATTTATTTGACATATTCTTTGGGTTCTAAGAATATTTTTATTGGCTAATATCACTTATGGGAATTAATGGAGAAAAGTAGTTCAAACTCAGGAAGGGGGAGAGAAAGAAGTTTTTATTATTAAGCAAAGGGTCTGGACTATTGAAAGAAAAAGAATTATTTATACTTGAAATCTCATGGCTAGAAACCACTTATTTTAAAATTCATTTAGGTCTTTGGATTCTCAATTTCAGAAAAAAAAAAGTAGAAACTAATATCTTAATTTTGTTTTTCTTTTTTTTTGGACATAAAAGACTATTTGTATCTCGGTCTTATTTCAGAGAATAGCATAATAATGATTCTTGATTTCCTCGTCACTATAATTTTCAAACTTAAAACATGTCAGCTGTTATCATAATTAAGGTTTTATGAAGTTATCTCTATAAAATAGGATTTCTTAAATATCACTTTGTGGCACTGAGGTTCATAGAAATTATGATGGTTATATAGCTAGAAGATGGGGAGATTTGATTCTTCATCATTCTAAGATTCTAAACTTGATGTTTCCCAATTGAGATAGAACTGAAATTAAAACTGATCTAGAATTTAAAAATTTCTTCCAATACAAGTAAAATAGCTTTTTTTTTTTTTTAAAGATTTGACCAACAGAAAGAAGCTTATCTAGGAACATCTAGATACTTTTGCCTCACTTAAAGAGTAAAATTATTCATGCTTACCAAACAAAGCTTGGGTTTCTGAAAATAATTCTTTCTGTGCTCCATAGTCCAATGTTTAGTAACATAGTATGGAATTTTAAGTTGATGTCAAGGATACCTGTCTAGTTTTCACAAATTACTCCATCCTTCCTATTTTGAAAATCGGGGTATTTGGAGTATATTTTTTTTATTTTCTGCTTGATTTCTCAGGTATCTTGATTATTTATTCTTTACTTCTTTTGACACCTAGTTTTAGTGATTTGGTGGCCTTGGGTTCCTGAAAGTTGTATTAAAAAGACTGTTCACAAGTTCTTAGTCAGATTGTATGTTATCTTTTATTTGAAATTCAGGTACTGGGTTAATTGCTTTGTGCTAAATTTTAAGAGTGTGGCAACCTAGGAAGTCATTTTATTCAGAATTAGGTTGATGACAAAATCATGGATTCTTAAAATACTTAGGATTTCAGAAGTGTTAGTGTAAAATTTTTAAAAATTAAAGCAGCACTAAGACTTCTGGGACACTTTGTATAGCAGTATTATCAAAGAAATAGTCTGAAAAAAAATTTTTGTGGGACTTGAAACAAACTCATAAGTGGCTAGGTGCATTCCTCACTTGTTTTGGATACTGATTCTTATAGTAGATTTGGTCTGCTCCTTTGTACTTTTGATATTATTTCTCTATCGAGGAGAATAAAGATGTTTTGTTTTCTTTTTCTTGTTTTCTTTTTTTGAGATTGTTAACAGTACTTAATTTTTTTGGGGGGGGGGGTTATCATCTTTCTCCTTCCCCCTTTTTTCTTTTTTCTTTGTGTTTTTTTTTTGGGGGGGGGTTTCCAACTCTTGGCTTTGGTATTTTTCATAAGTTTCAGCTTACTTTTAAGTTTAGGCTTAAAGAATCATGTTTTCCTGGTTTTATGTTCCTTTCTTTTTGTTGTATGGTTCTTTGGAAGTCTGATTTTAACATCATTCTTAGTTTTGTCATACTGATTTCCCCTTCTAAAATGGGATTATTTGTATATTGTATATACATAGAAAGATATAGCCATGTAGGCACAATAGGAGGGTTGGGGGGGGGGGGGGCTCTCTTGCTCCTAGAGGTATATTTATCTTTTCAAGTCTTTGGAATACAAAATTATTTCCTCTGAACTTTTTGAAATTTACTTTGCTACCACATCCAGCATTCCCTTTTTTTGCTAGCTCTTTGCTTTTTGAGCCTGATGGACATACACAGATAATTACAAATCCCGTCTCCCTCCCTATTTCTATGCTAATTTGTGATCTGTATCCAGTGTTTTCCTATTATTATATATTGCTCTTCCACATTCATCAATTTTTTTTTTTCACTAAAATGTTCTGTACTTAGATTTGCAGATTTTTGTTGTGACAAATACAGAACCACTTCCTTCTCCATTTGTCCTGGGTTTCTTATGAATGAGATCCCCCTGTAACAGTATTTTAGTAATTAGGATTATTCCCATCAATTCTCGCTGATAGCAACAAAATCATATTTTTATCTTGTATTGAAATTTTAAAGGTAACTTTGCTTAATTCTTTGTGCCATGATATATCTTGAAATATAAGATTTTGTTCTTCATGTACTTGATTGCAATTGAGAATTATTAATTGCAATAGCATCAAACCAGAAGTTATTAGTGAAAATAATTAACTTCTGTAACAATACTTATTGCTTTCCTCCCAACCAGGTGACTTGTGGAGTTATGATTTTTACACTGGAGAGTTTGTGGTTTCCCCAGAACCAGATACAAGTGTACATACTCTTGATCCCCGGAAACACAAGTATATAATCTTGGGCAGTGATGGACTGTGGAACATGATCCCTCCTCAGGATGCCATCGCGATGTGCCAGGACCAGGAGGAGAAAAAATACTTAATGGTGAGGAGAGAGACCTTATAATTTAATGTTGCTGTCCTCATTTTGGTCTTTAGTACTTTTGTTAGAGATCTTAAATAGAAATTTAGATTGTACAGTAACATTCTTTATAAAGAAGTTCCACATTTATTAAGACCATATAACATCCATTGATAAAACCCATTTTATAAAAACCAGAAGCCACTATAATCTTTCACGAACTCACCCCTCTCTCAGACTTCCCTTTTTCTTTTCCCCCATGTTTGTAAGATCCTGTCTCCCCCCTCATCCTACATGTGCCTTCAATTGCCAAATCTTGGCGCACACCTCCTTTCATTTTAAAAAATCTTCAAAATGTCTCTTGTCCAGTCCCTTTTCTTTATTCATTCGGCTTCTGCCTTAGTTCAGAGACTTAGCACTTCTTTCCTAGATTTTTTTCTTACTAATTAATTTCCCTGTCTCAAGTCTCTCCCCTTTCCATTTCCAGTTCATTCTCCAAATAGCTACTGAAGTGACTTTCCTTAAATACAGATCTAACCATGTCATTTCTGTATTCAAATCAACTCCAGTGGTTCCTGATTACCTTTAGGAAAACACAAAAACTAATTTTTAAAGTCATTCTCAACCTGGCAGCAACTTACTTTTCCAACTGCTTTTAGGCATTATATAGTCCTTTATTAGCACTTAATAAATGCTTTTTCCCTGTCTCCTTTCTTCTGCTCACACTTCATGATTCAGCAAAAGTAGCTTTCTCTATGCTCTTTACACACATCTTCCCTTTTATGTTTGTATTGCTTATTGCCCCTTGTCTGGAATGTTCTCCCTCTCACTCTCTGGCTCATGGAGTCCTTCCGATGAAATAAGCACTGCCTTCTGTATGAACTTTTTTTTATCCTCATAAAGGTGCTAGTGCTCTCTTAACAGCCTACAGTATGTTTCCCCTATTAAGTTCTGTGTAAGTTCTTTGAGAGCAAGGATTGTTTTATTCATTGTATTTTTATCCTCCTTGACTGGCATAGTACCTAGCACTTAGTAGATGCTTAATAATGCTTATTGGTTGGTTTCTAAGGGTGAATCAGTGAGATATAATTTTGGATTTTGGAGATTTTGGAGAATAGCTAGTATTACAGATTGGCTGGAACATTAAGTCAAAAGGGAAAGAGTAATAAGATTTGAAGGATATATTAGGGCCAGAAGTTGGAGGACCTTAATTTCTATTCTGTAGAATTTGCATATATTTCCCCAATACATTGAAGGCTGTTGAGCCTGGGAATAATAAAAATATGCCTCAGAAATTATGTGAAGGACAAACTGAAGTTGGGGAAGGAATAGAAGTAAGGAGACTGGAAGGGGGTGATTGTAGTAGGTAGGCTAAGGGTGAAGTTGGTTGCCATTTCAGTGGAGGGGATACATGGGAGAGAATGGCATTAGAACTGACTTTGATATGTAGGGTGAAAGTCATACCCCCTCCCCCATGCACATACCCCTTGTATTTTAACAGCCATGAGAGTCATTTGGTTAAAAACCAAAGTCCCAGAGCTCTTAGGGAGTGAACATTGTGTGTGTGGTTTTTCTAAAGAAGAACTTATTAGTTTTTTGACTCAGTGGATTTTTAGTAAAAAGTCTCTTTTAAAAAAATTTTTGCCAAATCATTTAATCTTTTCTTAATTCTTTAATTTTTAAAGGGAGGGGGTGGTTAATAATACTTTAACTGTCCCACTTCTTATAAAACTCAAATGAGGTAGCTTATATAAAGTGCTTTGCAAACTTTTAAGTTCCATTTATCTGTTTTAGTGTATTTTCTTTATGGTATTCTGTCATTTTAATTAAAACAGCAGTTAATTGAAATTCTTATAGTAAAATAGATTTGGGAGAGCATAATTATAAAAGAATGTTATATAAAAGTTTCATACCTGGGAGCAACTATGTCAAGCCATCCATCACAGGGGTTATTAAGGTTTTGCTATTTTATTACGTAAATAGCACACAAGAGTTAGCAAGGAAAGAGGTCTTTGATAGTTAATTAGAGGAGAGACAAGTTCCCCCAGGAGAACTCAATTTATCAAGAGGAAGAAGCCATTAAAGTGAAGCCAAGAAGTAGAAGTATGCCATTGACTAGCAGACTAAATCCATAGAGAAATTGAGCAGAATAATCCCAAAATAAGGTTAGCAGGAAAAAGGGATTACACATTGATTGAGGGGGTAAACCTAAAAGAGATTTAGTATAACAAGGAGAAAAGATGTCATGAGGTAGGAGTCCATGGCAGTAATGTAATATGAAATAGGAAGTTTTGCCTTCAAGCTACTTGTGGTAGCTTTATTTGGTCTGAATCTGAGGAACTTCGAATAAATTGAGGAAGCCAAAGTAACTAGATGAAAGTGAAAAAGTATTGGGCCAAGTCTTTGAATTTAGACAAATATTTTCATGGAAGTAATACTATAATCATCATTTCAGCATAATGTATACCCACTATAATAATGGAACATTAAATGCTTTTTTCATAGAGTAATTTGAGAAAAAGAAAGGCATCTCACTTTTCTATGTTTCTCTAAAAGGATTTATTACCAAGGATATTGAGAATGGGGTTTTAAGAGGATAGCAATATATAGACTGAAACTTGGATTATAGAGAATCCATCTAATTGTCTTTTGTTAACTGGAATCTTCTTGTGAACTAAAGTTTTTGACAAAAGTGAATGATAAGAAATAGATGACATGTTCTTCAGACTTACTTCTGAGACAACCTAGACTAGTTAGTAGAGGCTGTCAACAGCTTTTTACAGAGATCTTTTTTTCTTAGTCTCTTTAAAATGAAAAAGAGGATTGTGCTTTTTTTAAAAAGCCATTAAAAAGGTCTGTTCCATGTTCTAAGAAGGGAATATAATTCTTACTATTTGGCATGGCAAATTAGGTTTTGATTAAACTTAGAATAAGTCTTTATGTGTTGTATGTCCACATCATGGTATGTTGTTCTTCCTTAGAAGAATAATTATATAAGCTATATTATGTCTGATTTTTATGATCTAGAAAATAAGAATAAGCACACTTGGAGTGCAAAAGCAGTATTTTATTCCATATCCCTGTTTTAGACCCTCCCTTGATTCCCCATTGACTACCCAGAGTTTATAGACCGTCCAGAGTGCCTAGTCTTGCCCGCCCCCTCCAGTCTCCAACCTCTTCCTCCTCCTCTACCCCCCATTCTCTACCCCTAATTACATCATTACATCTTCTTTCCCCCCCCCATGAGTATAAATCCTTTATTACATCTCTTCCTCTTGGGAATAAGAACCTCTGATTATATTTTACCTCCATTATTTATTTTTATTTCCTCGTTCTACATTAACCTCCATTTCTTAAACTCCAATTTTATTTTTCTGATTTAAATTTCATAACAATGAAAACTAAACTCTCATATGTTTCTCACACAAGGGATGGATTTGTGGTGAGCAGTATATAAAGTTCATATTTATTTTCTTCTAATTTGACTTTGCAGTATATGTTCTAATCACAATGAGAAAATTTTGGGTAATTAAGGTTAATAGAGTTACAGCAGGAAGCTTAAAATCTTAAGAGTTAGAAAATTCTGAATTTTAGTCTCAATCTGTAATTAGTAATTCAATTTTAACTTTTTTAATGAAGAAAAAAATAAACATTATTTAACTATTGAGAGATAATTGAGGTAAAAAAATTAATGTTATAATTTTATATCATTATAAATGTATTTTAAACCAGTCACCGAACTCCTGGGCTGAAAAATGTCTTCCATGAAGAAAGCTATTTTGTCAGTTGTGGACACAACATCTTTCAATTCCCAGAGGAAGCATTAGTGAATGTACTATTAAGAAAATATTTTGAATCACTTCCATGGAGCTTTTATGTTTGAATCTAATGAAATGTCCTTGTTTAATAGCTTTCCAGCCACTTTGGAAATTCATTGTATTATAAAAACCTCTCTAAAAATAGATCTTCATCATTTGAAGTGATATTTCCTCATGTACATGTTTATACTACAATATCTAATTCTCCAAACCTACCATTTTTAGAATGTGCTTTTCTTAACTGGTAATTTGACTCCCTAATTAAAAGGGTAGAGATAAAATTTCTTGCTACCCAAATAGATAAAAATAGATTAAAAATATAGATTAAAAATAACCACATTGTAACTTCGTTTTCTTTTTTTTTAAAAAAAGAGGAAACAAAACAGATTTTTAAACAAATTTTGGTGTAACATGGGTAATTTTTATTTTTGGCATGATGAACATAAACTAAATTCTAAACAGGTAAAATAATGACTAAGTCCAAACTTTTTTAAAGAATAAGTTTAGGTGAAGATTTATTACAAAGCAGATAATTTTTAAAAAATAATTATCTACTAAGGCCTCATTTCTCATACATAGAGGAAACTAAGTCAAGTTTATAAAAAAGAGCCATGCCTCAATTGATAAATGATCAAAATATCAAAAGACCTGTGCCCAGAAGCTATAAATTCATGTATATGCTTTGACCTAACAAAACTACTACTGGGCATAAATACCAAAAGAGATTTAATAAAAAAAAAAAAAAAAAAAGGAAAAATGACCTATATGTATGAAAAATATTCATAGCAACATTCTTCTCAGAGCAAAAAATTGGAAATTGAGGGGATACCTATCAGTTGGGGAATGGCTCAATAAACTGGCAAGTTTTTCTGATGGAATATTATTGTTCTATGGGAAATGATAAGCAAGGATGCTGCTGTCAGTTTAAAAAAAAAAAAAACAAATCTGGAAAGTCTCCCCTGAACTCAAAGTGAAATGTACTGTATGTATATAAAGCAATAGTGTTGTTCTGGGATGACCAGCTGTAAATGACTGCAGTTCTCAGTAGTATAGTTTTGTGTACTACAGTACCACAGTAGTACACGACTACTCCGAAGGACTTATGATGAAAAACCCAGAGAAGGAATTGTGTTTGGATACAGATTGAAACATTCTCTCTTACTCTATTTATTTTTCTTAATTTTTCTTGAGGGTTTTTATTTTCATTAAGATGAGAGAACTGTTTTCTTTTACAATTTGACTTTTATGGAAGTGTTTTGCATAATTTCACATGTGGTTTCTTAACTGTGAGTGGGGATAAAGCAGAGAACCAAGAACTCAAAAATTTTAGAAACAAATGGCAAAGGTTTTTTTGGTTTGAATGTAACGGGGAAAAAGTGTTAAATAAATTTAAAGAATGATTATCTGCTTTAGCAAAGGATTTCCTACAAGATTATTTGAATATTTGCATATTTCTACTGTTCATTTACAGTCTAATTGTTGTTGTTTTGGTTTTTTTAAATAGTTTTTATTTTTTTCAAAAATGTGTATATTGAATTTTATAATATTTATCTTGTCATTATTTTTTGAAACTGTTTTGTTGTAATTTACAAAGTATAAACTTTCTTGTTAGGACTCAATTTTTTATGCTAAATTCTTCTCAAGAAAATCTTAGGAGCCGCTAGATGGTATGGCGGAGCCCTGGCCCTGGAGTGAGAAGAACTTAAATTCAAATGTGGCTTCAGACACTTAGTAGCTGTGTGACCCTGGGCAAGTCACTTAACCCTGATTGCTCCTCTCCCCTGTCACCTCCCCCCCAAAAAGCAAAAATCTTGACTTTTAACATTGATTTTTCTCTCTTTGTCTCTGTCTCCCTCCCTCCTCGCTTCTTTTCCCCTGCCTCTCCTTCCTTTCCTCTGTCTGTCTGTCTGTCTGTCTGTCACTGTCTCTATCTCTTTACCCATCTCTCTCCAGGGAGAACATGGACAATCTTGTGCCAAAATGCTTGTTAATAGAGCACTAGGTCGCTGGCGACAACGCATGCTCCGTGCAGATAACACTAGTGCCATAGTCATCTGCATCTCACCTGGAGTGGACAATCAAGGCAACTTCACACGTGAAGATGAGCTTTATCTAAATCTGGCAGACAGTCCCTCATACAATAGTCAGGAAACTTATACAATGTCTCCTTCTACCTGTTCCACACCACCAGTGAAGGTAACATTTTGCTATTTCTTTATTGTTAGTAATTCAACATTAGGTTTAGGTTTAAGTTCCAGGTTTTATAGAATTTTTGTCACTTGGTATTTTTAGGTAGTTTTAGGAAATTAAAAGATTTTGGCGAAAATTTTGATGGTTTGAAGAAACAGCATGGCATAGTGGCTAGTGAGGTAGTCTTGAATCTAGAAAGATCCAGATTTAAATTATATTGAAACATTGACTCTGATCCAGAGCAAGTCACTTAATCTCTCAGTGCTTAAGGTCAGAGGTGTCAAACAAGAGACCGCCTCTGCTGATCTAAATTAAAATGTAACTGGGAAATACCTAGCAAAATAAATAAAAATACTGTACAACCTAGATAATGTTAATCTGTGGTTTTCTAAGTAAATATGTGGCTCATTTGACAGCATATATAACATTCTTTACCCATTGTACCCAAATAGTCTGCTTAGTATAGGGAAGAGTCTTTCATTATCTCTTTTCTGGAACAGAAATCGGTCATTGAAGCATGTGGGACTTTCTATGAAACTCTGTTTTAGCCCAAATAATTTATAAAGTATTCAGTTCATACTCAAATTATGTAATAATTCTGTTGATAGGATATTCTTAACAAAATTTTTTTTGAAGTTTAAAAATGTGCAGTTTAAGCACTTTATGTCTTATGTGTTATATGAATCTAGAAAAAGGGGGTGTAATTCAAATAACATAATATGGGGTGGATCTAAAAGAGCAGTTGACTGTGCTAACAGTTGCAATGTATTCCCACAGAACGCCAATAAAAAGAAAAGGAAAAGGAAAAATGCAAAGAGGAAGTGGGGGAAGAGAAGCCTTCGAACCCGTAGTATCAGAATAATAGTCTGTGAATTTAAAAAGAAATGGCACAACAGAAATTATAATAAATTGTGTTAACTCTGAACTTGTCCCATTGTCTGTCTCTTTTGTAAAAGGATTCCATCAGTTTTTAATATATACTCATTTAGTACCGTTCCTTTTGAGGCTTATTATCCCGTGCAGTTCATCATGGGTAGCCACAAATAATGTGTCTAGCTGTTATGTAGAATTTTATTTGGTTATTTATTTGTAGCAGATGCCATTCTCACTATTACCATAAAGTCTTTTTCCCCCTCAACAAACAGTTTCTCTGCTAAATACTGTAAAAATTGTACATATTTTTACCTTAGCTATCCCAGGTAGAATTTACGTTTACAGGGTAAAGATGAATTTAAGACTACTGGATTCAATATAAAGAAAAAGAACAAACTCCATATATAGCTCCTGTAAGGAAAAAAACAGCTCTTCATTGGTCTGACATACTTATCTAAAAACATAGCTACCCCTTGAGGTGTGAGAAGTATCATAATCATCTGCTCATTATCACAAGCAAATTAAGGATATTATATTTTTGAAGTAAAGCATACAGTCATAAAATAAATGAACCCGTGACCCAGAGAGGAAAATTATGTGTTAAAGCTGTATATTCTGGATAGAACACCAAGACTAGGACAATGTACTTTTGTGGCTCAGTTCCTTTACTCGAGTACATAGGATCCTGAGCCAATGACTTTGATGTCTATGAATGTGAAACTGGATTTATTTTAGAAACTTTGATGTCTATGAATGTGAAACTGGATTTATTTTAGAAACTAAAAATTTTCTAACTTTTTCACTCTAGCCTCAAAAAAGGTAAGCTTCTTAAATGTAAGTTTTAGAGATAAAAGTATAGGCTTTTAGATATAGCACTATCAGAATCTGGTACCTAACTATGTATTGTATGCAATTTTGTATCAGGAATGAATATTTATTTGTGACTGGAGTCGGCAGCATCTCAAGTAAAGATCATTTTCCTCTAAAATCATGTATTTCCAGTGAATTTCTTGTTTATGTTGTTAATGAGGACAAAAGATATGATCAAATTTTTTCCTGCCTGCAATTTAGAATAACTGATATCTTTGTAAGTAATAACTAACATAGAAGAGGGAGTAAATTAGTCTATTTGCTGATTATAAAGCTCTGTAGAATATCTTAACTTTGACTTGAGTAATAGGTGAGCCTTTGTTAGAATTTAAAACAAGGCTATGGCTTTATAGTACTGCTATCAAACTAAAATAAAAACAGGTCTCTGTGGGCCACATATTTCACTTGGAGACCAAAAATATTCATCTTTATGGCAGTGTATTTTTATTTATTTTGTTAAAATGTTTTCTAATTTTATTTTAATCTTGTCCAGGCCTCACGGGTTTTTTTTAGGCTCCTTGCCTTTGACACCTCTGTCCTTGGGAAAGTTGCCAAATGAGACTTAACTTAAAATAATGTCATATATTTGTTTATATTGAAGTTTTTGTATGTGTACATTTATTTAGAAGAGATTTTTAGATAGTTTTGTTATTCATTGTTTTGACAGGATTATTCATTGCTTTTTCATATCTTTGGAAGTTAGGAAGGTTGTGCTTGGTTGGTCTAAGTTGGAGTGGAGATGGGGAAGGCCCAGTGAAGAGTTTAGGTTATATTTCTAAATTAGGCCCTCTTGGTCCACTACTGTAGAGTTTTACCACAAAGGTCTTTCAGATCAAACATGATCTTGGGTAGCACTGTCTCTTAAAGCTACCCTATAATTTCAGTGGTATTCAGCTTGCTTTTTTTTGATTTCTCATAACACATTAGGTTAATGTTTTCCTTCCCATAAAGTTTTTAGAAATTTATAATTTGTTGAGTTCATCAAGTTTTCTAATATGTTCCCAGAGTATCACTTTCAGATACCCCATCATTTTTATGTATACTTTATATAATTTATAGGATAAAAAGTAGGTAGTGGGACTTAGTGAACTTCAGTTGCTTAAGGTTCATTAAATATTTATGAGTCAAAAATCAAAAATCCCCCAAAGTCATTTAACCATATTTTTTCCTCAAAAAATGTCTTGCTATAGATGATCTTTTAAGTTCTCTTTCAATTCTAAAAGTTTTAAAAATTGCTAGCCTCCGTGAACTCTGTAATCTTCTATGGTAACAGAATTTGATACCTTTAATATTGGAAGACAGATCTGTTTTGATTATTATTCAGTTGTTGACTAGCTCCCTTAAGATTTTTTATGATTTTTGGTTTTTTGAGATGACTTTAAAAAATGGGTTTTTGATGTTTTTCTTTCTTAATGTCTATCTTAATTATCCCAAATATCCCTTCCCTTCTCCTTCCCTAAGAGCCACTCCATATGACATGGTATTTTTTAGAGAGGGACAGCTGATTGATACTTCCATCTCCCATGAAGATGGGTTAGATTGTGAGTGCTTTTTCATATTTCTGAGTGTCCTGATTGTTCTTTATAATTTTGTTATATTTACTTTTGATTTTTCAATTTTCTTGCTATCACAAACAGTGCTACTATAAATATGGTGATATTTTTCTTATCAGTGGTTTCTTTGGGGTATAAGCCCACTAATGGGGTCTCTAATTCAAAGGGTATGAACATTTTAGTCACTTTATTTACATAATTTCAAATTATTTTCAAATGTGTTATATCGTTTCCTTTCATAACATAACCAAAAATATGTGTATATCCTTCCATAACTCTTGAAGAGTTTAAAATTAGAATTGATTCACTGTAGAAGCTTATCAGTCTCTTGTTTCTAGCATGAATGAGTAAAAAGTTAAAGGGATTTAGTCCTCTTTATTTTCTTTATTTACAGAAACAGTGACTAAGATTGAGGCCAACAGAAGTTTGCTTCCATATAGGATTTCTATTTCTTTTATTTGTAGGCTTGTTTTTTAACTTAGTCTTTCTGTAATTTACTATAGCATAACACAAAATAGCTATGACCATCTGACATGCTAGAAAGATTGTTAATTATGTTCTCCTTTCTATGAAACATTATTAGACTGTCTCCATCAGTGAAATGGCTCACTGTAAACACTCCCTGACTTGGAAGACAACTATCCTACAATAAGACTGTCTTAAACTTGTCTGAAGAAATGTATACATTCAAGATCTCCAAAGAGAGTCTAGGAGGACTTAATCACCAGCCATAGCATCTGTTTGACAAGTTAAACTTGGTTTGTTGTAAAAAGAGTTTGAAAGTTTTATATGTCTTATTTTCTTTATTGTAGTAGCTACAGGATTCTACTGCCACAAACCAGGAATTCATTAAACTACACCATAAGTAATTTCTGACATGGTTCTTCTTCTTTTTCAGTTTTTAGAAGAGGATTCATGGCCACGACTGAGCTCTAAGGACCATATCCCTGCTCTAGTTCGAAGTAATACCTTCTCAGAAAAATATTTAGAGTTATCAACTGAGAGAGCTCGGGGTAGTGGCCAGTCTGTAGCAATATCTTCAAAGGACTCGGAGGCATTAGAGGAAAACTACTCTAAAGGTCTAACTTGGAGGCTACATGACTCTTTGAATAATAGCAACGGCCTGACAGTTGGCCTTTCCTCTTCTAATTCAGCAAACCCCAATGCGGACCAAAAAAACTTAAAAAAATCAACTCCAGGCCAAATAAAAGCTCAAGAAGTTGAGAGAACCCCTCCAGCTAACTTTAAAAGGACACTGGAAGAATCCAACTCTGGACCGGCTATGAAAAAACCGAGACGAAGTGGCCTAAGTAGGAACAGTAGTAGTTCTTCATCAGAGGGTCTTTCCTCAACCCCTCAACGTAAAAACTCAGTGAAGCTTGCCATGCGCCGCAGTCTTAGGGGCCAGAAGAAACTTGGAAATCCTTTGTTACAACAGCACCGGAAAACTGTTTGTGTTTGTTGAAGATGCCACCCATTTTAAATCGGAGATTTTTTTTTTTTTTTTTACATTGGTACAGAAGACAAACATTTAAAAAAGAAATTAGAGAGAGACTTTTGTTTCTTGGTATTCAAACAGCTTTATATCTCAGCCTTGTACTCGCTTGTATTATAATTGTGAATTTTGTAGATGTTAGGGTATAAGTTGCTGTAAAATGTGTGTAAATTTGTATCCTTCATACAAACTTAGTCCTTAAATAAAGTAATTGTGACAACAGGGCTAAATGTCTCTAAAAAATGAAAATAAAAAATAGATTTTAGAAATCTGTTTAATCTTTTTAAAAAGCTTATTAATGAACTAAATTTGTATAAATTACTTGTGATGAGAGTTTCATGATTTTTTAACTAAATTATTCAGCGACTGGAAAAGTGATGTATTTTCATAGCGACTCAAGTTCCACTCAAACAATATCTCTTAGAGAATTCCTCTTTAAAATTTATTTTTTGATTTTTAGATTTCATAAGTGAAAATTAAAATTTAGTGGAAGCAAGCAGTTGAGCCATGCAATAGCTTGATGTTAGGTTGTTTATCCTAATTAAAATACTATGCAGGATCTCTTATTGTTGAATTTTTTTTGACACACGAGTCATCAAATCATCAAGAAGTGGGGAGGCGGGTAGACAGGGTTGAAATTAACTTCTCCAATATCCAAATTTTCAGATTATCAGGTCTAAAGTAGCTAATTCTTTTTTTTTAATTATACCTTAAAAAAAGGCATTTTAAGTCTTTTTCCAAACAACTTTTGCTGCTGCTAAATTTAAACATACTTTTTGGCTATGTGGACACTGTTCATCTAATAAACCAGTGTACTGTTCTTGGTGTTATTTTATTTTTAACAAGAATATATTATTTTGTATATTTAATTATACTTTGGGACACTATTTCAAAATGCACATCTTTATCTTCCAAAATATTAATATATATAATCAGAATTTTTAATATTCCTTAATTCTAAAATTAAGATATATGTGTATATGTGTGTGTGTGACTTTGGTTAATTCTTCAATTGTGCTTCATTAATTTATTTCTGAAGTAGCGTTTGTCACTTAGGAACTATCTTCCATTTGTAGAATGGTATATGTAGAATGGCATATGTAGAACATATTTTCATTGAAAGGTAAAAAAATAAGGATTTATCATCTCTATATAGGAAATAGATTTTGATACATTTCTAACTTTTGAGTCATTTTAGTTGCGTCCTATACTTGGTGATGTCATTTGAGGTTTGGTTAGAGATACTGAAGTCTTTTGCCATTTCCTTCTTCAGCTCCTTTTTAGAGATAAGGAAAATGAGGCAAACAAGGTTGAGTGACTTGCATGGGGCTTTGTAGCTAGGAAGAGTTGGAAGCTTGATTTGAACTCAGGAAAGGCTTTCCAAGACTAAATGCCCAGCACTCTATCCACTGCTACCCTTGGCTGCCCCTTTTGATACAGTAGATCTTTTAATACCTTTCAAATATGTTTTAAGTAGGATCATAATTATTTTTAGGCTTACAGAACTGGAAGAGAGGGATCTAGAAGTTGAGTCTGACTTTCTCATTTTTAGGAAAAAAGAAATAAATAGGCTTTGAGAGGTGGGAGTATTTTTTAATACAGAATTTTTAAATAGTGTTTAGCTATTATCTCTTGATTTAAAAGGTACCTGGATACAGTTTCATTTAATTTGAACCAGAGCCATCTTATTTTTGGAGCTTCTTTTTTAGTCAAAGAACAATAAAGTGCTAAAATTAGATCTTAGCTATGTGTTACCATGGCTACAGTCACACCCAGCCTCTTAAGGGAGGATTTATGCAATAGCAGCCAATTCTTTCTCTGAAAGAGGCAATTAGTATATCTGGCAAAATATAGAATGTAGTGTTTATATGTTATCACTATATTAGAATATTATGATAACGAGTTAAAGTATTAGCATGTATGATTTTTATCATTTTAGGAAGATTCAAAGATCCTTTATAAAATTAAGCTTGAACTGTGCTTTAGTCCTGATATCTACTATTTAAAATAATATCTAAAATAGAACTTTTTTTTTTAGAGGCAGCAAAACTTCAGCCCATAAGCATTAACTTATTTATTCAACAATCTTAACTTAGTCCTAATTTTTTGGAAGAGGAGAGAGAGAGAGCAAGAGAGCATATAAATATTTGGCACCAGTTTCAGGGCAACTATGTGGCACAATGCATAAAATTTGAGGTCTGGTGTCAGGAAGACATCTCCAGAAACAGTTTACTATCTTAAGTCCAAATTATTTCTAGCTTGGAGAGAACTGGCCAAAGTAGCCTCAAGATGATTTTTGGTAACATTTATGGTAATTTTGGGTAAGGAAAAGATACCTTAAAATGTGGCCTACTTTAACATTCCTGAATTAAACAATCATTCCTCTTGGATCACTCTCCACACTAGAGTTAAATGTAGAGGCAACTCCTCTCCTCCATTTTTTTGCATGAGGACTACCCTTCTATAAGTTAAAGACCAAATTGCTTCTGGGTGGAGATCAAGATGATATAAGCTGAGTTGTGTTTGGTTAAAAGATTTGGTTGGTATCTTAATCCAGTTCCCTAAAAATCATTTCCACCAAGACTTAACACTGGTACCTTGGGGTTTTTTCCAAAGACTTTTAAAAGAAAATGGTAATATTAATAAGTTTTACTAAAAGGTTTTGGATATGCTTTCACACAGACACAAGTATGATAACATATCAAGTTTGTCTAAAATCTAGTTATTTGGCAAAGCTAAAGTTGAGTCAAACTAATTTTAACAGTTACTAAAAACATAATTTTTTTAATTCAAAAAAACTTTGTCCCTTTTGAGGTCTATAGAGTGTAGGTAGATGGTATTATCCCCAGTTTACATATGAAGCTTTGATAGATGGTCTTTTCTGATGGCCTAGTATCAGAAAAGCTAAAATTTGAATCCAAGTCTTCTCAATACTAGTGCTAGTTATATGAAACCCTATGAGTCCAGATTTTTCTTTTCAGAAAATATTACTACCACTAAGCCAATCAACATTTATTATGCACCCACCTATTCAAGTGTGTCAAGGCACTGCTAAGCAATGGATTAAGTCATGCTTCATTTTTACTTTATTTGGAGTTGTTAAATTAGTTAGAAGGGCTAACTGGAAAATGGATCAATGTATGTATGTTTTAGGAACACAGCTGTTTGTAGCTAGAATTTTGAAAATAATACTTATGAATAATCCTAGTGGAAAGGTAACTTAGAAAATGAAACTCAAAGGGGGAGGTTCTTTTTTTTCCCCCTTGGGATTTTAAAGTATCATACATAATTACTGAACAATTGTTAACTAAAATAAAATTTAAATATTTTAGGCATTGTGCTGGTTATAAATATAAAGATGAATGAACAGTTCTTACCAGGGAGTTTACATTCTATTGGAATGTACTTTCTGATGAATGTGAATGGTTCCAGATTTAGTTCTAGAATACAAATTAGATTTCTTAGCTTTTTTTTTTTTTGTCATGAATCCCTTTAGACAATTAGAAAACATTTTTAAATGCATAAAATACACAGAATTGATTACAAAGAAAACAGTTGTACTGAAATAACACTAAAAAGTTCAAGGATGAAAGACAACTCCTCTGGAACATTTCCTCTTCTTAAAATAAACAGTCCAAACTAAATCATTTCCCCCAGGTCCTACTTCCTAACTCCTGTATTCACGACTGAAGGCACTGCAATCCTCCTTGGCTTTTCTATTTTGCTAACATCTCTGAAATAGACATGCTCTCTTTTGACCCTACCCCACCACACCAGTGTAGACCTTTTTCAGCTCAGGCCTATCAGCAGTATGACTGCTAGTTGGTTTTTCTGTCATACTAATCCACTGCTTCCTCCAAAGAATTCAAAGGTAAGTATCCCTAACTGGGCAATGAAAAGACAAATGGTGTCAAATGAAAAAGGTATGAAATTGAACCAAACATAAATAGAGCAGGTTGCAACATTTGCCTCTCAGCTTCTCTGGGTTCCTTCTGTTGTGCCACAGTTCCCTTCTAATTGTCCTGCCTCAGTTTCCCTTAATTGTTCTGCTTCAATCTTCCTACTTGCAACACCACCCTTCCCTCCTAATCATTAGAATTGACATCATTTAGGACAGGCTATGCTAAAATTATAAATTGTAAATGTTTGATCCAGATAAGAAGAAAGAAAGTCTATCTTGGACATCATGACCCCAAACCTTCCCTACTTAACAGAATGTCTGATGTCTCTCCCCACCCTGTCAGAAACGGATTGATAGTCCCTTCTCACTCTCAGTGTTTTGACTCCACCCTTGCCTCAGTGGCTTGGAGCACACTTCATGGGAAACACACATTAGCTGCTGGATTCTTGGAGATGATAGTCTCATTCAGCTCTGGGACCAAAATATGGATCCATTTGGTGCCAACACAATCTCTCCCTCTCAAAATATTAAAAACTCTAATCTCTATCTTGCCTTAGTTTCTCTGCATTACACTTCAGGTATCAGTTTAAGTTCTGCCATCTGCAAGAAGCCTTTTCTCATCATCCTTTTGGATACCTCCAATTTATCCTGGATACAGCTTGTTTGTACATAGTTGCATATTATCTCCTCTAATCTGTGAGTTACTAACAAACGGGCTGGCTGTCTTTTGCCTTTTATGTGCCCAGTGCTTATGATAGTTTCTGGCATACAATAAATAGGTGCTTGATATGTGCTAGTTGGAGGTAGCTTCACATATTATAAGTAGTGCTTTTAAGTCCTGGGATAACTATTTACATTAAGACTAATCACCATCTCTTTAGTTAACATTTATCTCAGACTTTCCAAATTCTCAGTAATCCTAATCAGAATAGGACTTTTCTACTCTGTTCTCCTGCCATGAGCTATTCAAGTAATAATCAAATTTGAAATCAGCACTGGACATTTAGATTCTGGGAACTTATATAACCTCTTTAAGACTCAATTTTCTCTTTTGTAAAAGGCTAAGAGTTGCCTTATTTACCCAACTTCACTTCCCACTGTTGTTGAGAAAGGCATTTGGTAAACAAAAGTGATATTTAACTATGTCTTATTCTATGTTGATAGAAGGAGTTCTTATATTTATCAAATTGCATGTAATCCATTTCAGTGACTTGAATTCAAATTAGGTTTTTAAAGCCCATTTGGAAATTTTTTTTCTTTTATCCTCAGATTTTATTACCAACCAAAATAATTTAGTTTCAGCAATTACTTCTTATGTGAAAGATCCTTTAAAAAGCCAAAAAAGGTACCAAACTTTGTTTAAAAAGAGAAAAACAAAAATCCTCTTAATTTGGCGGATTGGATGAGGTTTAGATTTGGGGAACCAAAATGAAATTAGAGTTTCTGGTGATCAGGCAGTTTAAACAAGATCTAGTGGCAGGTTCAGGGTTCAGGGAACCAAATGGAGGGGTTTGTCTCCCCTGCAACTCCTTAGGATTTGGTGCAAGGGTAGAGAGTTTTGGGGACTCCCTTCTGGCAGCGCAGAGGCTTCCTGTAAAGGAATTTATAGACTCAAACCTAGATTGATAAGAGGTTTATTATAGGGATTGGAAGTAAGGTTAAAGTCTGGTTAGGGAAATAGATAAGGGTAAAGAGAGGAAAGCACTGGAAAGAGTATTCCAGTGGACAGAGGCTCCTTGGGATGCCAAGCATTGTATAGTTGGCATGTTTGGAAACTCTGCAAAGGGGATTTTAGTTTGGCTCTTTTTATAATGAGAGTTTTAGCTAAAGGGGGCCCGTGGGTGTAGTCCCAAGTTGGCTCCTCCCTGGATTTCAGCTAGGGCTAGAATTTGAATTGAATTAAATGAGTTTCAGGACTGAGCCAATCCCACCCAGATAACAAAGATGAAACTGTTTGTCCTTTGGGCGGGGGTCCCTCACTGAGGCAGAGTTGAAGGAGATTTTCTCCTTTAAGGATTTTCAAAGTTTTGGGGTCCCCTCTTCAGATTCATTAAGGATATCTTCAAGGAGTTAGTGTTTTAAGTCGGAGACATAATAGCTGAGAATGCAGTGGAACTGGGTGGACAGAGGGCTCAATGGACCTCTGGAATATTGGACAGTTAACTTCAGGTCTCGTTTTATTTTTATATGAAATCAGTTGGTTGGACTTGATCTCTGAGATACTTTTCCATCTCTAAATGTATGAGCCAAGAAATACTTTCTGTGTAACTTAAAAATCTGTCAGTGCTGAAAGAAGATAAGGAAATGATTACTTAGTTATTAGGGTAAGATTTCATGGAAAAAATATAGAAAGAATTGATTCTAATCTATAAGAAATCAAGCCATTCTCCAATTGATAAATGGTCAAAGGATATGAACAGACAATTTTCAGATGATGAAATTGAAACTATTTCCAATCATATGAAAGAGTGTTCCAGATCACTATTGATCAGAGAAATGCAAATTAAGACAACTCTGAGATACCCCTACACACCTGTCAGATTGGCTAAGATGACAGGAAAAAAAAAGATGAATATTGGAGGGGATGCAGGAAAACTGGGATAGTGATGCATTGTTGGTGGAGTTGTGAACGAATCCAACCATTCTGGAGAGCAATCTGGAATTATGCTAAAAAAGTTATCAAACTGTGCATACCCTTTGATCCAGCAGTGTTTCTACTGTGATTATAATCCAAAGAGATCTTAAAGAAGGGAAAGGGACTTGTATGTACCAAAATGTTTGTGGCAGTCCTTTTTGTAGTGGCTAGAAACTGGAAAATGAGTGGATGCCCATCAATTGGAGAATGGTTGGGTAAATTGTAGCATATGAATGATATGGAATATTATTGTTCTGTAAAAGTAAGAATGTACCAACAGGATGAATATAGAGAGGCTTGGAGAGACTTACATGAACTGATGTTGAGTGAAATGAGCAGAACCAGGAGATCATTATATACTTCAACAACAATACTATATGAGGATGTATTCTGATGGAAGTGGATATCTTCGACAAAGAGATCTAATTCAGATAAATGATGGACAGAAGCAGCTACACCCAGAAAAGGAACACTGGGAAATGAGTGTAAACTGTGCATTTTTGTTCTTCTTCCCAGGTTATTCTTACCTTCTGAATCCAATTCTTCCTGTGCAACACGAAATTCGGTTCTGCACACACATATATTGTATCTAGGATAACATATTTAACATGTATAAGACTGCCTACCATTTAGGGGAGGGGATGGAAAGGGGGAAGGGAAAAATCAGAACAGAAGTGAGTGTAAGGGATAATGTTGTAAAAAATTACCCAGGCATATGTTCTGTCAATAAAAAGTTGTTAAAAAAAAATTTCATGGAAAAGTAGTAGGCCTCTGGATTTGATAATTTTTGAGTGGGAAAAGATGGGTAAAAAGAGAAATAATAGAAACAAATGTAGTTTGTTATTTTAGAAGACTGGCCTTATAGGAAGTAAAGGTATTGTAGAAAACATTAAAAAGCTAGGGACTTTATGAATAGGCAGAATGGTATAATGACAAAGACTTCTGTAATTGGAATAAGGATCTGGGTTCAAATTCTGGCTCTACTATCTGTGTTCTTCTGGGCAAGTCATTTCTTTTGATTCAACATATAGTAGGTGCTTAATGTTTATTGAATGATATGTTTTGGGTCTTAATTTCCTTAAAAACAAGGCAGTTTGACTAGGTGATTTCTAAGTGTTCTTCCAATTTGAATCTATGATCCTATAAATGAGGAGATGTACATCAGTAGGATGCAAATTATATTGTAGTGATGTGGTGCTAGCGGTCTCTAAAGATGTGAGGGGGGAGTGGGGAATCCCCTCTGGCAGATCCAATGTGAAAGAATTCACAAACCTAAATCTGAATGGCAGAAAAGTGAAGTTTATTGGCACTGAGAAGTCAGCTTTGCTAGGAAGACAGACTCCTCAGTGGCAAGGTCCTGTCAAAGAAATAACAAAAGGTTATTTCACTGAGAAGAGGGTATCTTCATAGCGGGCAAGAGTCCTGGCAGGAAGCTGTGCCAAGAAAGGTTCCTTGGCAAGGGATAATCCTGCTTTGGACTTTTGCAGAGATTTGGAGTTCAAAATTGCCTTTTTATAATAAGTCTGAGGCTGGGGCTTCTATTCAATGCTCCCAGGCCTAGATTTCCAGTTGAAAAAAAGAGTACTAATCTTTGGAGTTTCAAGCCACTCAATAGAAATATCAGGTGGAGATCTCCAACTGAATAAGACCACTTAAGTTGGAGCTACTGAGTGTGGCCCTAGGCTAATCTTCAACTCAACAGAGCTGCAGCTAGCTACCACCAAGATTTCCAACAGAATGAAACTACTTAACTGCCTTGAAGGGTGGGTCTCTGTCAGAGGAGAGTTTCAGAGTTCACCTCTGTCAGGGGGGGGGACACAGTTTGCATCAGTAGAAAAGATTCATCTAGTGATGATTATTCAGAATGAATGAGTAGGGAAGAGGCTCCCTTCTGTTTAGCTAGGCCTCTCTAGTTGTATGGAGTCAGGACTCTGACATTTGGATGCTATTTACCCCCTGGTACAAGTCCTCATTACTTTAGTCTGAACTTACTGCAGCAGCCTTTTGCTAATTGATGCTTTATGTCAAGTGAGATTTCGTGAAGCAGAAGTCTAGAGCTAGAGGGACTTTATAGACCCTAGTCCAGGAGAATTTAACATAAGGAACAGAATCTATGAACTTGTTTAAAAGAAATTTTGATAATTACTCACTATTATGACTGATTTCCTTTATGATTCTACATATTAGATTTTTATGCTTTTAAAAAACATTCTAAGAAAGGTTCCAAAGACTTCACCAGACTGGCAAAGCAGTCCATGACACACAAAAAAGTAAAGAATTCTTGATTTTTCCCCTACCACCCATGTTGTAGAAGAAGTACAGTAGTTCCTTTTTGTGATGACACTATGGTTATTTCATAAGAGCTGCAGTAACCTGATGTAGTGATTGTCTAGAGTGTTCAGAGCCAGGGCCAAGTGATGCAATAATCAGTCCAAACCTACCAAAACAAAAACATAGCCAAGAATTGACTGGCCTTGAAATCTAGGGGACATACAACGAATTCTCTGAATGTATTCTCAAGGAATCCCAAAGGAGTTTCTGTCTGGTACTTTTCTAGGTTTGTTTCTGCTCCCACAGGAAAAGTAATTTGAGTCACTATTAAATATAATAATAGGGTGTATGGGAGTAACTAGAAGAACAAAGAGCTATGGCCATAAAATCACATGTTCCACTGAAAATGAGATTCCCAGCTGGAATAACTTATAATGCAAAAAACAAATTCTTTTTTTGAACCAGCATCTCAAAACTGGGCTGGGATATTGTGATAGGATGATATTTACTGAATACCCAGGTCTCAAAAGAGGACACAGAACATGTCACATGGGTAGTTTCTATTGTAAAATGTAGACAACAAAATAATTATTTTATGGGCTTCCAGGATTTTTGGAGAGTTGGATTGCTTTTAATTTCAGGCTTTGTGAAGTAGTCTTTTAAAAAAAATTTTTTTTTTTTTTTTAGGAAGAAAACCAGATATTTTGGAACTTCTAGCCTTTACAAACATTGATGGTCTGCTTCAAACTACTTCTTTCCCATATCCTAGGATAAGAATATTTGAAGGAGGTTAAAGTCTAGGTAGATGGGATGGAGGCGGGAGAGATAACAAGATCTCTATCTGTGAAGGAAGTTTATCATACCCTACCTGTATGATAGAGCTACACTACCAATTCCAAATGTTAGTTAAAAGGAGCTGGAAGAGATCTAATTCTTCTCCCCTTACAATTTCACACCTCTTACTCAAATTTCTTACACCAGTATTACTAGAAAAGTCTCCTAGTTATCTTCCCCCACCTCTTTCCTTCTTCAGTTTTAATGAGGTTATTCTTCTTACCCAAACCAACATCCCTTGATCTCATTTTCTCCTATTCTTTTCCAGTCAATTACAAACTTAGAACTCCACCTCCCTGAAAACTTTTATTTCACCCTATCAACAGTACTCTGTCTGGAATACAAAGCCCTGCCTTACCTTTTTTTCCTCTTTAGATTCCCTATCTTACTTCAAAGGTTCCTCCTAAAGCTCTGTCTTCCATGGCTTGAGTGGTTAGTACCCTCCCCATCAATTATATTTATTTTGACTTTATGGGTTAGATAGTGTTGCAGTGGATAGAGTGGTAGGCCTGAAGTTATTTTGTTGTCTAGTCATCCAGTTGTCATTTAATCATCATGTTTTTCAGTTGTGTCTCAGGAAGATGAGCCTTTCTGATTGCAGGCCTGGCTCTCTATCCACTGTACCACCTACCTACCCTGAAGCCATCTTCCCCAGTTCAAATTTGGCCTCAGATATTTAACTTGTGCGACTCTGGGTAAGTCACTTTAACTTTGTTTGCCTCGATTCCTGATCTGTAAAATGAGCTAGAGAAGAGAATGGCAAACCATTCCACTATCTTTGCCAACAAAACCCTAAACGTGGTTGGGACTGAACAACAACAAAGTAATGACTCATCTGAGTACATGTTGTTTCTCCCTCTGCCCAAACAGAATGTGAGCTCTTTTAAGGTCGAGGGATTGGCCCATAATTGGCTACATGCCATCTCCCTCTCTCCCTCTCAGAACACATTGGCACAGAGGAAGTACTTATTAATGCCTGCTGTCTTGATTCATCTAATGCCTTCAAGTATGCCCAAGTCTTCCTCAACTTAAAGAAAAAATCTTCCGTAGATCCTAAATACTCAACAAGCTATTCTTGACTCTCTATCTCAAAAAAAAAAATTGTCTATGTTCAGTACTTAATTTCCTTTCTTCTGGATTACTTCTCAACCCATGTCAATCTGGTTTTCCAGGCTTTTCTGAAGTCAGCCTGACCATCATTTCTTATAAAACAATATTCCATTTTATTCATATACCATAACTTATTCAGTCAGTTCTCAACTGATAAGCATCCGCTCAATTTCCAGTCCTTTTTTTCTACTACTCTTTCCTTGTTTTTTTGGTCCATACTAGCTTTTCTGCCATTCCTCCACAGGATACTTCATCTCCAATTTTGTGCTGTATGGCTAATTGTCCATCACACTTCTAACTTGTAAGTTTTTTTTTTTTTTTTTTTTTAACTTCCTTAGTCAAATATCTTCTACAAGATTGTCCTCCTCTCCATTGCAGGCTTTCCCTAAACTACTTTGTATTTATTTGCACATGTGTGCATTGTTTTCTTCCATTAGAAACAAAGCTATTTTAAGAGTAGGGACTGTTTCATTTTTGTCTTAGTTTTAAGGAGGGATACAATTAGCCAGTTACCTACCACATATCAGGATACAAAGACTGGCAGAACAGTCTCTGCTTTCAAGTTCAATTTAATGGTGGAGGCAACATAAAAATATTATGTACAAACAAGAAATATAAAGAATAAACTGAAAACAAACACTGTCCTAATCCTCTTCCATTTTATAGAGAAAGGGGAGGAACAGAAATCCATCGTCACAAGAATTCAGACTCAATCCTCCAACTCCAATGTTCAACTCACTCTACTGCCTCAAGTAACTATTCTCAATGACCAGTCATTTAATCAACATTGTTAACTACCTGCTATGTTCCAGGTACTGTGCTAAGCTTAAGCCTAGTGCTGTCCCTCTATTGGTTGTTTTCAATTTATTCTTTATATTTCGTGTTTGTACTTAGTATTTTTCTGTTGCCGCCACCATTAAATTGAACTTGAAAGCAGGGACTGTTCTCCTGTCTTTGTATCTTCAGTGCTTAGCACAGTGGAGTCTCTAAGGTCCTTTCCATCTGTAGATCTGATGAAATGAATAGGCTTCACTGAGGAAACCAAGTTACTTTTGGTTTTTGAAGGGGAAGTGCAGAATTGAACACAAGACATTTTAAAACCCAAGGCAACTTCTACATAGTCACAACTTCCATTGATTAGTCCACATCTACAATGCAATTGTCGCTGACTCTAATAGTCGCCATCTTGTTTTCTGTGCCTTTATACAGGTTTTAACCTATTTGTGGAATGCAGCTCTCCTCACTTTCTTTTAAACTCTATATGCTCAATGCTTCCTTTCCTCAAATGCCATCCCCCACACCAAATCTCAATGGCTAGAATCCTCCCCACCAATTGCCTAATATTTATTTTGTCCCTGTGGCCCCAAGAAAATGTAGCTCACCCAATAGCCACATTCTAGTTAAATCATCTGGCATAGGGACTTAAACCAGGTTGAGGTAACTAACATGTCTCAAACCCACTGACAGGGGATTATCTCCCCAAAGACATGAGAAGACTTCCCCTAGTGGAAATGAATGAATGAGAACAATTGATTCCAATGGCCATGGAAGCAGCAGGTACTGTGGAGCTTGGTCAAGCCAAAGACCGCAAGATCATCAACTCCATCAGGGCTATCCCTGGGCATCTAAATTTCTGTCTTGCCATTGGACTTCGATTACTCAAGAAGAGTAAGGCTGACAAATCGAATTTACCCAAAGTCGACATTACTCTAATATCATTGGTTCTCTTTGAACAACTTTTGTCTCTACTAAAACGTAATTTTTCTCACTGCTCCAATACAGGAATATGGGCTTTCTAAGGGCAAGGGATTAGTTCAGTTTTGTTTTTGTGCCCCCACAGCACATAGATGCAGGAACTGGAGTCAGGAAACCCCGAGTTCAAATCCAGCCCCAGATGTTTATCAATTTAGTAACCTGGGCAAGTCAACAAGACTCAGTTTCCTTAACTGTAAAATGAGGATAATAATAGCACGTAACTCCCAGGGAAGAGCAAAATGAGAAATATTGCAAAACACTTTGCAAATCTTAAAAGTGCTATATAAATGCTAACTAGTAGCAGATGCTTAATAAACGCTAATTGAAAGAATGAATAATTGGTTCTCCAGCTTTCCAGGTATTTCATAGTGACGGCTTCAGGCTGTAAGAGGGTTACTTTGTAGCAGTTCTTGCAAAAGAACCAGAAAAGACCTTATCATTCAGGGACGTCTCCCTTTCCCGGCCCCAAAACTGGGGTGAGGAACCCTGAGGCTCTGAAGGGGTCCCGCTCCCACCTCTTGGAGCTCCGGAGGCTTCGCTCTTCCCCAAGAGGTCCTCAGTGCGCGCAGACGAAGGATGGTTCCCGCCAGCACCTCCGTAATCTCTCCGTGCAGGAGCTGGCACCTAGGAGCCGGAAGGTAAACATGGCAAAAAAGAGGCGGGGCCTAAGAGCAGATTTGGCGCTGATGAATGGCCACTGTCTATGATTGGCAGCTGCTACGTCCACGTGCTCTGAGTTTCGAATCAGCTGTCGCGATAATTTGATGTAAACACATACACCAGTCCCCCTGACCTACTCGGGGACAGAAAAGGAACGCCAAAAAGACCTTACGGCAAGTGGGTTTCTTTCCACGGCCACTGAGCCAGGGTCTAGGAAAAACGAGTTTATCTGTCATTGTCTTTATCCTGGTTGTTTCCACTACCGAATCTGAGTCGAACTTACCCTCAGTGCTGTTTTCTTCCGAACCCCTTCCGATTGGCTAAGACTTTTTATTGTCGATTGGCTCCGCCGGCCCCCGGAGGCGGTGCCCGCTGTGGCCGAAACGCCTCTGGGATTGGCCAGTCGGCGAGTTCCGCCGTGGCGTAGGTAGGAGGCGCAGCCTGTCACTCATCGAAGAGGGACTCTAAACAGTGAGCAAGGCAGACGAGGAGCCCGGTAACCGGCGGGGCAGCCGGTGAGGGGGCAGCGGGATCCGAAGGGCTGCAGAAACTGAAGGGCCGGAGACGGGCGGGCTTCCGGGGCGGGACGCGAAGCGGGGGGAGGGGGGACGCGCGCTTGGCGGTGGGTGTCAGGTTAGTGGTAAGAGGTTATGCCGGGGGCAGGGAGGGTAGCCGTGGCCGCCGGCGCTAAGGTCTGGGCTGGTAAGGGGCCCCCGGAACTAGCGAGTCCGAGGCCAGGGACCCACCCCAAGGCAGCGTTGGGGTACCTCTGAACTGGGTCTGGGAGGGAGGACTCTGGGGCCCGAGAGGACCACTGCCCTTCTCCGAAGGAAAGTGGGGATCCCCTCCGGCGCCTATAATCTCTGACTGGGGTCAAGTGAAAAAGGGTCGCTTTTGTTGCTGGAGGCAAGGGTGCTTCCTTCCCCTTCTCTCGCGGGTGACCCCACTTTATTGTTCTCTCTAGGCTCAACTGACAGATTCCCTCCCCCATTGCTCCGAATGCATGGTCTTGGGAGCTAACTCTTTTAGCTCCATATGCAGGGTCCTTGTAGAGACCTTCGAGGCTCCGTGCTGTCTTTGCTGTGGGCAGGCATCCATTGTAGCTTTCTTCACCCGATCTCCCCTCCCCCCCCCATCCCGTGCATCCTCTCCCCTCAGCTTGGAGGGGAGATCTTCGGATCTCCATGATCTCCAGACTCATTTAAAGTATCCCGCAATTTCCCCTTTGGTCCCAAAATGATTTGTAGGGATCAGAGGTTAGGAAAAAAAAAAACTTGTCACCTGGAAGCATGTGGAGAGAAGGTGAGAGAAAAGTTTGCCTGAATGAAGTTGTGTTTACTTGTCTTAGAATTCATTCTTTGCTTTGAGAGGGGTTGATCAGAGGAGTCCTATGATTAGCTAAGTGGAGACAACCTTGTATTTGGAACTATGTCTTCCTTTGAAGATGGGACCCAATGAAAGGCTCCAGCCTGATGGACCTATAAATGTGATTGTTTGTACTTCAAAAGGAAACTAATTTGGGTTTGCAAGAGAGCTAACTCCTTTCCTTATCAGGTCTCCAGCCTTATGATTTTTAAGAATTATTATTTCTTTCCTTTTTGAAGGCGTTATCGGGTTCAAGTGACTTATCCAGGGTCACACAGCTAGTAAATGTCAAGTGGCTGAAGTCAAATTTGAATTCAGGTCCTCAAGACTGCCGCGGTACTTTACCCACTGCGCCACCTAGCCGTCTCCAACTGCATGATTTTCTTTTAGTTTTCTTACAATAAATTTCTACTGTCTCAGAAACAACCAGTGGAGGCCAAAGTTAAAGGTTATTATTATTTTTTTTAACCCTGTCTTTTGCCATATCTTTGCCTCAGTCTCTTATTGTTTCTACAACCCTACGGCCATTTAAAAGATTTTTAGTCCTAGCAACTTTTCCCACTCCACCAGGATTGTAGGGTTTAGGTTAGTTATGTGGCTCATTTCTCTAAGGCTTGAGCTTAAAGATTGCAAAATTACAACAGGGATAGGATCAGAAACTCTTTAAGATTTAGGAATTTTGGTGGAAGGCCTGGAAAAACTTGTGTGTATGTATGTGAGTTGGTTATAGTACAGGCCTAGCAGAGAGGGTGGCTCAGTTCCACAGTAGCACCAACCATATCATCTCCAATATTTGAGTATGCTTTACTAGATACTGAGTGTATTTCCTACTTGTATGCTCCTACTTCTGGATATTCCACATTCTCCGCAGGAAGATAAAATCCTAAACAAAAAGTTAACATTCTTAAAAAAACAAAACAAAACTTTTTGGAGGCAGTTCAGGTTTTCCTGACTCCAGGGTTGGAGCTCTATTTACTGTATTACCTAGCTGTCCCAGAGACTTTTTTTTGGGGGGGGGAGGTGTCATAGATCCCTTTGTTAGTATTTTGAAGCTTATGAATCCCTTCATAATGTTTTTAAATGCATAAAATAAATTGCTTAGAATTACAAAGTAAACCAATTACATTGAAATAGTTATAAACTGTCATTTAAAATAGTATTTATAAGCACTTTAAGGTTTACAAAATGCTATACATGTTTGATCCCCACAGCAAGCCTCACTGTTGGCAGTGCTGTTCTTTCTATTTTACAAAACTGAAGTTCAGAGGTTAAATGACTTGCCCAGAATCGCACAACTAACCAACTAATTCTAGGACCTTATATTAACTTTGAATTGATCCAGACCAATCCTTGGCATACAGATTACCAGTAGAGTTGTTGAGAAGTTACTTGGCAGTGAAATATGTATTCACATCATTTAACCTGTGGTAAAACTGTTCTTAATTCACTTATTATGGACAAATAGCAATACCAAATTCAATTTATAAAACTGGTTTCCAGTATAAAAAAAATAAAACCACTTAGGATTGATTTGAAAATAGTGTAGAAATGGTGTAATGAAAATATTTTTGAACTCAGATTTGTAGTGATGGTTAGAATACATTAATGCATATTTCACTGATAAACCTCTTTGCATTCTTTTTTTTTCCTCCTTTCTTCCTGGGAATGAATGAATCTGAGAAATGAAGGTACATGAAACACAAGAAAGGGAGTGTGGATAGTGGAAAGAGTGCTGAATGAGTTAAAAGGGCTTGAGCTTGATTCTAAATGTAGGTACTACCTAAGTGATCCTTGACCAGTCATTTAATTTTTCTTTTCCTCATTTTATTCATATATAAAATGATGATTTTACTACTTAGCTACTATAATTTTTTTGTGTGTGAACAAAGCATAAATTTAGATACTTTTCTCCTAGTCTTTCTCTGGACAATAATCTCTGGACAAGAAATATCAGAAAAGGGCAGGCAGTCCTATAAAGTTCCAAGAATCGAGTAAATAAGCATTAATTTTCTCAGTGATTTTGTTTTTTCCCTTTATTCTGGAAATAGGTATTGTGAAAACAACTATGGCTACAGAATCTCCACGAAGGCCCAGCCGATGTACAGGGGGAGTTGTGGTTCGTCCTCAGGCTGTAACGTAAGAAATTTTCAGAATAATCTTATTAACTAAACTTATTAACTAACTTATTAACTAAAGAAAACTTAAGACTCATTTGTACCTCTAGCATGATTAGTGATCAAAGTGGTTTCTCATTTTCAGAGGTATTCCTTAAGTAGTTTTAGAAGGTGTTTTTTGTTTGTTTGTTTTAATTTGATCTTTTCAGTAAGTAGCTTCTTTGAGAGATACTGAGCACTGTTTATTCTATTTTAGTCATAGATTGAGCCCAATACAAATTAATGTTTTCTCTCATCAGGAACAATGCAATAAAACAATCCCTTTTCCCCCCTTTCCTAATCAATTATCTCATTTTGAAATTTTTCTTCAAGTCTTTTATATCACTTCTTTCCCACCATTTTAGCTGGGTATCTCACTTCATACTTTACTGAGGAAAACTGAGGCTATTTATTGAGAGCTCCTCTTTACCTTCTTGACTATATCCCCAATATGTCTTTCTTCAATTCATTGATGAAGTTCAAAGGCTAATCCCTCAGCATATATCCTTTTTTTTTTTCTCTTTTTTTTTTTTTTTTTTAAATTTAATAGCCTTTTATTTACAGGATATAGGCATGGGTAAATTTACAGCATTAACAATTGCCAAACCTCTTGTTCCAATTTTTCACCTCTTACCCCCCCATCCCCTCCCCCAGATGGCAGGATAACCAGTAGATATTAAGTACATTAAAATATAAATTAGATACACAATAAGTATACGTGACCAAAACATTATTTTTCAGCATATATCCTTGATCTCATTATACTCCACACTTTTTCTAATTGTTAATATCTTACTATCTTTTGACTGTTCCTTTACTACCAATTAATAAGCCTATGCCATGCCTATTCTTAAAAAATCCTAACTTGTTTTTACTTTGCCTGCTGGCTAGATATCATCCTATATTTCCTCTTCTTTCAAACTTTTTGAGAAAGCCATCTTTTTAGGTGCCTTTTCTCTCCTCTCACTAACTTCTTGCTAATTCTTGCTCACAGTATCGTAACTCCTTGAGAAAGCATCTTGAGGCCATGATCAAGATCTCTGAATGTCCTCTAGCTATAAACTTCCTGTGCTTCCAACTTTTCCTATATTTCAATCATCCTAAATCTCTTCTTTGTTCTCAAGGTTACCCCCAAAAAATCTGTCGTACCTTAGTATATACCCAGATTGTTATATTGGCTCAAACTTTTTTCAACTTAACTAGTTGAACTGTATATGCTGTTCTCTAACCTTTGATGCTCCTGTTCTATTACTTCTCATGCCTGGTCAGTGCTTAACTATCATGTTTAGGTATAAGTCCAATGTTCTGTTTTTGAATCTTTTTCTTTCTTTTTCTTCTCTTTCTTTGAGATTCTGTCATGATTCCCAAGGGGTTCAAATACCATTCATGCCATTGATTATTTGTTCTGTATATCTAGCCTTAGCCTTTCTCCAAAGGTCTAAATTTTCATCGCCAACTAGATGGTCTGTAGGCATCTTAAGTTTATAACCAAAACAGATCATTTTACTTCTCTCAATTCCCTCTATATCATCCCTTCTTCTTAACTTCCCTGGCCCAGTTAAGAGTATTAAGTGTCATGTTTCTTGTGCTAGTTCAAAACCTGGGTATTCTCCTTGATTCTTGTCTTTCCCTCATTACCCATATATCATTAGTTATCAAATCTTTATGATGTTACTTTCACAACATGTTACCTTCATAATGTATGTATATTCTTTTTTCACTTACACAGGCATCACTTTAGTTTACATTTTCCTTAACTTTTCTTTAGATTATTACAGTTTTATCCTTATTGGTTTCTGTGTTTCCAGTCTTAGGCCTATTCAATCTGACTTCCAAATAGCTACCTATTGTTAATCATAATTCTTTTATCACTGGTCTAAGAATCTCATTTCCCTATTCAAGAAACTCCCAGGAAAAAATACTGTCTCTTCACTTTGTGATTTACAGCCATTATAGTCTTGGTCTAACCTACTTTTCTGGCTCATTATCCTATTTTAGGCTACAGCCCAACCAAATTCCTCTATTTGCTCTTCCCATATGACACTGTTTTTTTTCTCCTTTCTTTTTCATGGGCTGAAGTGTACTCCCTCCTCCTATTAACCCATGGAATCCCTGTTTCTTTCAAGGCTCAGTTGAAGTACCATTTCCTCTACAAGTTCTATCCTGAGTCTTCTTAATTCTTAATATTCTCTCCTCAAAAATCACTTCAGATTTATATTGTATACATTTGTATTTACATGTCTCTATTCATGTTACTTTTCTCTAAATGTAAACTTGAGGGCAGTACTTTAAAAAAACATTCCCATGTTTCATACTGTGCTTGGTAGAAAGAGGGCATTTAATAAATGCTTTGTGGAATGAATTTGTTAACTACTGATACTGCTTTAAAACATTGGTAGCTTTTATTCCCTCTATTATTTCATCAGGAGACAAGTTCCCCCTCTCTAGAACTCAGTTTCTTCTGTAAAAGGATGGAAGTTGGACTCTTATCTGTAGTAACTCTTCCAGCTCAAAAATCAGTGCTCTTATAAATTTACCCAAGGCATTTAACATTTAAAATAAAAACATTGTCTTATTTTGAAAACATAACATCTTCTTTTACTCTTATTCAAGAAAATATTAATCTTTGTTGATTTTTACCTTAATTTAGTCTTTCTCTTCTTGCTTTTTCAAGAGTCTATGTTTTCCAGTCCCATGCATGCCTTTTTCCTTCATGCTTGTGACAGATTTTAATGAAATACTCTTATACTCCTCAGCTTTGCAGTTTCTCCTTAGAAACAAGTGAATTTAATGAAATCAGTTGATATGTATTATGATCCTGGAAAAAATGCAACATTGTGCTTTATGTACAATTAATAATAGCTTTGGTCATTTTCTTTGATTATTTTTGTCTACAGTCAATAGTCCAACACTTGTAGGTCTCTGGGTGATTTTTAAGATTTAGTATTACTTATCTTTTTAAAACAAATTTTTACTATTTGTCCTTTTGTCTGAATGCTGATATTCACATTCTCATTTTAAGCATCATTGCAAGTTACATGTGTTACTTAGTGACTCCTTTTAGACATATCTTTCACACCTTTTAACCTTGCCATAGAGCCTTAATGACTATAGTTTTACATCTTTACATTCTGTACCTGCAACAAAATATTTGTTTCAAATTTGGAGGGAAGAATACTTAGTATCCCTATCACTTGTCTTAGGCATCATTAATACATTGTTTTGCCCTAACTCAGAAGTAAATTCAAAGCTTAGATAAATCATTGGAATTTCCATCAATACAGAGTTCCTTCTTCATAATTTTTAAAAATAGGATCTGTAGGCTTTTATATGAAAAAAATGACCCTATTAAGAAGAGGCTATAAATATTCTAGGAAAGATTTCTAAATATATATTATATTGTTTGTTGAATTTTATTCCTAATAAAAAATATTTTTTTAAGTTCCAAACTAAATTACTTAAGTTTTTTTTATGTTATCAAAAAAGCTTATGAGACTTCTTCAATAGGATAAGTTGAAGAAAACTGCAATGGAAGTTGAACTCCTATTACATATATATATATGTATAATGCATTTATTTATTTATTTTTGGGTGAGGCAACTGAAGTTAGGTGATTTGCCCCGGGGTCACACAAGTAGGAAGTGTTAAGTGTCTGAGGCCAGGTTTGAACTCAGGTCCTCCTGACTTCAGGGCTGATGCTCTAACCACTGTTTTACCTAGCTGCCCCTGAATTCCTATTATATTGATGTACTCAGAGGGGAGACTCACTCAAAATTTTTCCACTGATCTTTTCCCATTATTTACACTGTTTTCTATTGTGTTAAACTTTCATGGTGATTTTTCTCCATTTTATTCTTTTTTTTTTTTTTTTTCCAGGGAGCAGTCTTATATGGAGAGTGTTGTGACTTTTCTTCAGGATGTTGTGCCTCAGGTAAGTGACTGTGTGGCTCTGGAAATATTTTTTGCCTCATATAATTGGGAAACATTTTACTTCAGTTACTTGAGCTCATGTCCCAGTAGGCTTTTGCTCTTATCCCCTCCAGAGTTTCAGTTGAAAGAATATATTGGTGATTATACAGAATTTGGCTTGTCTTAAGAAGAGTGTTTTGTTTTTATACTTTTGTTGATTTAGAAGAACCAACTACTGCCTCCTGGGACAACTCTGCTTTAGAGGTTAGTTGAGCTGAGGGAATGAGAGAACTTGGCATTGGATCTTTTTTTCCCACTTCGACTCCCTTAGACTTTTCCTTCACCATCTCTATGTTCTGTGTTTGTAGAATGTAATAGGTAATTTGTTAGGAATTTGGTGAACTGTAAATCAGACTTAAACACAAACCTTCATCTATTTTCTTGGATAGTGGTTTAAAGCTATACATACAAAAATCTAGTTATCCTCAACTGTTTCACACACACACACACACACCCCACACCTAGTTAAGCTTTTATATATCATATGTTCTTTCCCCATAGTTACATTATGCTAGTGGATTTTCTTTGTAGAATATGGTTAAGATTTTCTGGATACATAAGTTGTGTTTCAACTTTGTTTTTACTCTCCTTGTCAGTTCTGTCTTGGAGAGATAGTACTTCTGGGTTTTGTCCTTTTGATGCAGAGAAAAGAGAATAAAAGTAGCTATCCTAGATAAGATTTATATGGTTCTAACTATGTATCAGGCATTAAACTGAATGGATGATTATTATCTCTTATTTGATCCTCACCATAAGCCTGAGAGATGCTATTTTGAAGATGGGAAAACTGAGGCAGACAATGTTTAAATGATTTGCCCAGGGGCATGTAGCTAGTAGGGGTCTGGAAACATATTGAACTCCAGACCTGACTATTCATTGTTTCACCTGACCTTGGAATAATCTAGAACAGGGGTCCTCAAACTATGGCTGTGGGCCAGATGCGGCAGCTGAGGAGGTTTATCCCCCTCACCCAAGGCTATGAAGTTTCTTTATTTAAAGGCCCACAAAACAAAGTTTTTGTTTTTACTATAGTCCAGCCTTCCAACAGTCTGAGGGATAGTGAACTGGCTCTCTATTTAAAAAGTTTGAGGACCCCTGATCTAGAATATATACCAGAATTATCTTTTTATTGGAACTATTGAATTAAGGGAGGAGGCTTCATGACAGTGACTTTTTTTATCTTTCCCCTGTCATTCCCATGAATCTTGTATTGAAAAAGGTCATTAGTGTCCTGCCAACTTTGAGAAACTTCTAAATAGTCCTAAAACATGGTTTATGATTTCTTTAAGTAAACCACAGTCATCATGTAAGGAAAAATAGCAATAGATGACAGTAAGAAAAATAAGAATGAAGACAGAACTTATATATTCAGAAAATGTTTCTCATTTATTTTTCATTGTTAGCAATCTTAATTAAATATATACTATTTGTAGGTTATATTTGCTATGTGAAAAGTTAGTTTTATATTAGAATAAAAGAAGCTAACGGTTTAGTTAAGGAGACTAAATATATAAAATAACAGGACAATATTAGCAAGCTATAAGTGAATGATTGCAAAATGTTTTAGAATAATTTGTATACTAGTTGTGTGATCAAGGCTAAGTCACTTAACCTTCCTCCTAGACAAGTTATATGTGAGTTGATGATTTGAATTGGTAGAAGGAGTTTCTGAAATGAAAGGGCCCCATATTGATGAATTCATCGTTTTGGGGGGGAAAGTTTTTAATTACATAATATCTTAATTAATCTCCAGTAAGCATCTTATAATTATAGATTGTTAAGACTATATCAATGGAGATTTGTCTACACTGATGAAATTACAAGGAAAATAAAAATTATTTTTTGCTTTGTCTTGTTTCAGTCTTCTCTCTTATTGGACTCTATATAATTTGAGGCAGGAACTAATTGAAGGATTGGAGATAGGAAGAAGTATTAAGAAGTTATGAAAATAGTCTAGGCAAGATGTGATTTTGGCTTGAACTATAGGGATTACCATATTAATGGAAAGTGGAAGTCATGGAATAAGAGATTATAGAGGTAGAACTACTGGGACTTTATTGTCCATGGTAAGGGTAAGGGAGACAGAAGAGGTAAAATTGACTATAAGATTTTGAGCCTGAGTGATGGTGACAATAACAAAAAAGGGGATGCTGAGAGAAGAGAGGTAGATTCTGGTGGAAAAATAACTTTGACTTTTGAAGGAAAAATGGAATACAAATTTGGGCAAAAGTATGTAATAAGGGGAAAAGGCATCTTGAAATTAGAAGCAGAATTTACCAAATTATATATTGGGGTAGCAGGGAGATTCCTTTGATTAGAGCAGAGAAATTGTGTGGATAATCTAATAAGGGACATTGAAGGGAGGACAAGTTCCAGAAAAACTTGAATTAGGTAGTGTAATTTAGAGTTAATGTGCTAAATATCCTCAACAAGATTCTTGACCAATCAAAAGTAATAATATGTTCAGGAGGGGAAAAAAAAGTGGATGAAAAATGTATATTGTCTGGATGTTGGTACATAGTTTAATGACCAGCTCATTAAATGTTATGCTATCAATTCATATATCTTAAGTAGGCCCTGGACATGGAAGTAAAATAGAAGACACTGGGTTGTATTTGGGAAATTGTTCAGTACTTTTGTTATTCCTATCCATTCTTTTCCACATAGAAAACCTATATTCTAAACACAGGTATTTCTTAAGGACATGTGAATATGGCTGTAAATCATGAACTGAGAATCAGAATTTGAGGTAATCCAAATGTCAGTGGAAAAGTTTACAGTGGCTGTAATGAGGTTGTAACATACAATGTACTTGAGTTGGAAATGTAAAGGTAAACAAAACTAAATTCACCTCAGTTTAGTAAACTTTAGCTTTTTTTCTGTGTGCCAGTTACTATATTTTGTACCGTGGATACAAAATAAAAAAATAAACAGCTTCTGCCTTCAAAAAGCATATGTCCTTTTGGGAGGATACTATTAGAATACAGAAAAGTAGACACAATTTATACAGAGTAAATGCAAAATAATTTCTTGGACTTTCAGGAGGAGAACACTAACAACTGGAGTAACATTTGAACTAATGGAGCTGAGCTTTTAAGGAAACTACAGATTCCTAGAGCAAAGGAAAGAATATGTTGCATTACAGCCTTTTATTACTTTTTTAAAAAATTTCAAAAATTTATATTTAACATTCTTTTAAAAAAAAATTGAGTTCCTAATTTTTTCCTTTCTTCTTTCCTTTCCCTACTCAATGAGAAGGCAAGCAATATATTGATTATACATAAGAAATCAAGCAAAATATATTTCCATATTAGCCATGTTGCCAAAAAAGGGAAGAAAAATAAAAAAAGTTTAAAAAAATTATACTTGAGTTTAAACTCAATCATCAGTTCTTCTTTAAGAGGTAGATAGCATTTTTCATCATGAGTCCTTTATAATTAATTTTTTATTATTGTCTTGATCAGAGTAGCTAAGTCTTTCACAGTTGATCATAGTTACAATATATTTTTTCTCTATACAGTGTTCTGCTGGTTCTGCTTATTTAACTTTGTATCAATCTTTATAAGTCTTCCCAGGTTTTCTGAAACCATCCCACTCAGTATTTCCTCCAGCACAATAGTATTCCATCACAATCATATGTCACAATTTCTTCAGCCATTTCTAGCTGATAGGCATCCTCTTGAATTTCTAATTCTTTGCCACCGGAAAAAGAGCTGTTATAAATATTTTTCTACATATAACTTCTTTTCCTTTTTTTTTTTTTTTTTTTTGTTCTTTTTGGGATATAAACCTATTTTGAGATCAAAGAGTATATGCAATTTTATAACCCTTTGGGCAAAGTTCCAGATTGCTCTCCAGGATGGTTGAATCTGTTTTCAGCTTCACCAGCAGTTCATTAGTATCACTGTTTCTCTCAAGTTTTTGTCATTTTCCTTTTCCATCATGTTAAGCAATCTGACAGATCTAACATATTAACTTGCATTTCTTTAATCAATAGTGATTTAGAGCAGTTTTTAATATAAGTATAGATAGCTTTTATTTCTTCTGAAAACTGTGTTGGCTATCCTTTGACCATTATGAATCTCATTTTGAGCACATAGGAAAAGATAGAATGTTTTATAGAAGGAACAAACAGCAAATAGGTTGGTATGTCTGGAATGTAGAATGAATCAAATAGGACAGGTCTGACCAGAACCAAAGGGGAGCCAGCTATAGTTACAGTGAGGGAAAACATATGGGCAATCTGGGTGTTGCACTGGTATTCATAAAATCTAAAAGAACTGGAGGAAGCATATTGCACATTTGATGGATCTTACAAAGAACACTTATGGAAAGACATGGAAAAAGAATTGGCAGGAATGAGAAGACACAAATGAGTTGCATACCACAACGATGTCTTTGAAAGTATGTTAGGCTGTAGTGAATCTTTATTGAAAATAGTAATAGAAGGAAAATTATTATAGCTATTGTATGAAAATGCATTACCATGGTAATGGAGAGTTGTGGAGGTAAGCTAGGATTGAATTGAGATGGTGATATGGAAGTATAAATGAAAGCACAGGTTCAGAACATATTTAATCATTAGGCAGAAATGATCTCAAGTTAGCAAATTCAAGCATTTGGCCCAAATGATTTAAGGACTTTTAAGGTGGAAAGGGCTCTTATCTAGCAATAGCTGATGAATTCACTTTTGGCACCTTAAACTTTAGGAGTTAGGCCATGTTATTTTTATTATTATTTTGAATTTTTATTCTTAATAATCCCTAAACAAAATAGGTATTTGCTTATGCATAGGAGAGTACAAAAAGCTTGTACAGGAAACTTCAGATTTCTTAAGGATAGCTTGCTTTTTTTAAAAAAAATATATAAGATCAACCTATAGCTTTTAGGGCTGTCCTGCTTGTTTGTTGTTTTTTACTCTCTGTCCTTTTCTTTCTCCTTTTTTCCCCCCTACCTTAACCTCTCAACTCCCTTTTTATTGGAAATAAAACTAAAGAAAAACAAAGTCATTGTAACAAATATGCATAATAAAATAAAACAGATTTCCAGATTAGCCATATCTGAAAATGCATGCCTTATTCTTAGATTTGAATCTATCTCTTTTCTGTCAAGCTTCATCATTGATGTTGGTGGCATATTCCAATTAAAGCTTATCAACTATAAAGAGCATAAAAAGTCAGGCCTAGAGTTGGAGATTGGGAGTGATCCTCTTAAAGCTCCTAATTCACTATGTAAGTCAATGAACTCCCAAGGGAATAATTTTGGTGGTCACAAACTTTATCTTAGAATACTTCTTTATGTTCTTTAACTATAGATATATTTAGTAAGTGAGAAAAAAATATTTGAATATATCTTGTGTTGAGGAGATAAAAATTTAGGTTGTGGGGATATGCTTTCGAAAATAATGAGTGAATTTTTTTTTTTTTTTTGCTTTTGGCTTTGGAACAGTAATTTCTAAGATGTTTTAAGAGAATATTTAAACCACAATCCTGCATAGAATTTTGCAATTAGTCCTTTGGAAATGCTCATATTTTTCAATAGTCCTTATGTTTCAGCTCTTACTCTCTTTGAACTATCAGATTTTTGGATCGTACAAGCTTGTCTTGTGTTCCTAAGTCTTTAACTTTTATTTTTTAAATGATAAGAGTTTTTTATTTGATAAGTTTTTTATTTTTCAAAATTCCTCCAAAGATAGTTTTCAACATTCACCCTTGCAAAACCTTGTGTTTCAAATTTTTCTTCTTCCCTTTCCCTCCCCTCCCCTACACAGCAAGTAATCCAATAGAGCTTAAACAGGTGCAATTCTTCTAAATATATTTCCACATTTATTGTGCTACATAAGAAAAATCAGGTCAAAAGGGAAAAAATGAGAAAGAAAAAAACAGGCAAGCAAATAACAGCAACAAAGGTGAAAATACTATGCTATGATACATTTTTAGTCCTCATAATTCTCTCTCTGGATGTAGATGGCTCTGTTCACCACAAGTTTATTGGAATTGGTCAGAATCACTTCATTGTTGAAAAGATCCAAGTCCATCACAGTTGATCATCACATAATCTTGTTGCTGTTTACAATGTTCTCTTGGTTCTATTCACTTCCTGTAGCATCAGTTCATGCAAGTCTTTCTAGGCTTTTCTGAAATCATCCTACTGATCAATTTTTTTTTTTTAATTTAATAGCCTTTTATTTACAGGATATATGCATGGGTAACTTTACAGCATTAACAATTGCCAAACCTCTTGTTCCAATTTTTCACCTCTTACCCCCCCATCCCCTCCCCTAGATGGTAGGATGACCCTACTGATCAATTTTTATGGAACAATAATATTCCACTACATTCACATAGCATGATTTATTCATCCATTCCCCAACTGATGGGCAACCACTCAGTTTCCAATTTCTTGGCACTACAAAAAGGATTACTACACACATTATTGCCTTTTTAAGGATCTCTTTAGGATAAAGACCCAGTAGAGAGATGCTGCTGGATCAAAGGATTTGATAGGCCTTTGAGCATAATTCCCAGTTATTCCCCCCCCCCCCCCAAAAAAAAAAGAATGAAAAAAAAAGGTAAAATAAAAAGATACTGCAATTTTAAGAAGGAATTTAAATATCCAGGCCTTACTATTAGGATCATAAATTATTTAGCAGCCTCCACTATCAAGGAGCAGAAAGCTTCAACATGGTATTCTTGGTTTATAACCAAGAGTAATTTGTCCAGCAAAACTGAATTTAAGTGTTACAGGGAGGAAAAGTGGCTCATTAATGAAAGAACTTTCAAATATATCAGATGAAAACATCAGAACTGCAAAGAAACTTGAAAGTTCAAACAAAAAAATTAAGAGAAACATAAAAAGCAAAAATCAATAAAGGACTAAAAGATAACATGTTTACTTTTAAATATGGAGGGATGATAAAAGTATTCCCTCTTCATTAGAATTGATAGGGGGAGTCAGGGAGAGAAGGTTTGAGAGTATTTGGTCCTGTTAGATTTTGGTAATCTTAAGAGAAGAATAAGAGAAGGAGAGGAATACTCTGGGGAACAGGGAAAAGGAGAAGGTAAGAGAAAATTATCTCATCAGAGTTTGCAAATAGACATCTATGCTAATGAGGGAAGAGTAGCTTACATTTCAACTTCACTCTTATCTGAATTGGTCAAAGGAAGAAAAATATATGTCTGGGTATACACACATACACAGAGAGTTGGGTACAGAAATATATTACACTTAACAGAGAAATAGAAGGGGAAGGGGAAAAGGGATAATGGGGACTTAGAGAGTTTAAGGAGGTTTAAGGTTTAAGAGAGAGGTTTAAGGAGGGATTACTCCTAAGCAAAAACAATGTATAAAAAAATTTAGAGCTTTTTTTTTAATGTGGCAAACAATGGGCAGAATTGCCCATAAATTGAGGAATGGTTGAACAAGTTATAGTATATAAATACAGTGTAATACTGTTGTGTTATAAGAAATGATTTAGATGATTTCAAAGAAACATGAGAAGGTTTTTATGAACTGAGGCATAATGAACAGTTTATACAGTGACAATAAAAATGATAAAGACAAAACATTTTGAAGTAGTTAGAGTTCTTATCAGTGTAATAATCAACTTCATTTCCAAAAGATTAATGATAAAATATGCCAACCACTTCGATAATAGAGAAGTGAAAGTTTGAAGAATGCAGAATGAGACATTTTTTTCTTCTACATAACTAGTATGGAAATTTATTTTGCTTGTTATACATATTTATGACAGATTTTTTTTTGTTCTTAGTTGGGGTTGGTTGGGATGAGTGAGAAAAATTACATTGAAATTAATTACATTGAAAAATATATATATATAAAATTCAGAATTATATTTTATAATTATATTTTGTTTCTGTGATGATTTTTACCTATGTTGTTCCTAGATAGTGGAACTTTCTTTTATGTAGTCCAAAAATTTTCTTGATCAAGGCCACCCCAAATTAGATCAGACCTCTAGATAATTTCCTGTAGGAAGAAAACTGCTTCAAATTTCTGTGTTGTTTTTTCAAATGCCTATTTATATAAGGATGGCTACTTAAATCTGGGGTTGGAGAAGGATACATCTAGTTTTATTTCAGTACTTGCTGTACAGGAAATTCTCTGGAATTTGAATGTAAGAGGACTGTTGAATGGAATATAGTTAAATTCTTACTGGGACTTTTGGTTATTAAAAAAAGTTATAGATGCAATTTTAATATAGTTTTATTTCTTACTTAGGCTTACAGTGGTACACCTCTCACAGAAGAAAAGGAGAAAATAGTATGGGTCAGATTTGAAAATGCTGATTTAAATGGTATGGTTTTATTTATTTTTATTTTTTAAAATAATAGTTTTTTATTTTCAAAATATATGCAAAGATGGTTTTCAGTATTTATCCTTGCAAAACCTTGTGTTACAAATTTTTCTTTCTTCCTTCCCTCCATCCCCTCCTCTAAACAGCAAATAATCCAGTATATGTTAAACTTGTGTAGTTCTTCTGTACATATTTCCACCTTTATCATGCTACACAAGAAAAATCAGATCAAAAAGGAGAAAAATGAGAAAGAGGGGAAAAAAAAGCAAGCAAACAACAACAAAAAAGGTAAAAATACTGTGATGTGATCCACATTCAGTCTCCACAGTTCTTTCCCTGGATGCAGATGGCTCTCTCCATCACAAGTCTTGGCCCAAATAACCTCATTGTTGAAAAGAGTCACATAGTTTTATTTTTAAGCATGCTATTGAAATATTTGTTCAAAGTTGAGATGATTCCATAAGTATTTTTGGCTCTAAACTTATCTTCTTTTAAGCTGTTCCCTTTTAAATCAGAATATGAAACCTTAGACTTACAGAACTCCAATAAATATTCTTTCATAAAAAGTATATTTGGAGTAAAATTTTGGTGAGAGATTTATAATTCCAAAATAGTCTTCACTGATGATAATTTGATCTTTTTTCCTTAGATTTAATAAATTTATACACTGAAACAAAACAAAAAAAGTTAAGTCTCTTCCAAATCACATAAAAGTTGAGGACCTCCATTCTATATGAAACTCTTCACATGAGGTTTGATAGTAATTATTGCCCGTTAAAGGGTGCATAGGGTGGTAGAATGACTATTGGACTTGGACTCAACAGAGACCTGCCTCAGTTTGGATATTGTCTCAGACATTAGTTATTTGACCATAAGTATGTCACCTAATAGTTCTGAATTTCAGCCTTATTAGCTGTAAAATGGAAATAATAATACTGTCAGAGCTTTTGTGACAATTGGATGAAATAATGTAGAAAAAATGATCTTTAAAGCTTGATATAAATGCCTTCCATGCTTATGATGATAGTTGAGTATTTGCTTCAGTTGAGTTACTTATAGCTGTAGTTTATTGTCTCAATGATAACAGCTTTTATTTAGTGGGTTTTTTTTTTTAACCATTTGATGAACAGAGGCATTCTTAAAATAATCCCATGAGTGGCTAGTGAAGTATTTATTGTTAACCCTGTTTTGTAGTTAATAAAACACTTAGAGAACTGATTAGAGATAGAACTGGGATTTGAGCCCAGATACGAGTTTCAGTCCAGGGTTTCATTACAGCCTATTGGCCCTTTAGCCCATAATAATTGTATTTCATAGTCTCTTGTTAGGTATCTTTGAATATAATAAAGACTCCCTTTATTTGAAGTAGATAAGATCCTTAGTGTGTATTTTCTGTTTTCTGAGGTTTTTTTTCCTTGAGTAATTGATAGTTTCTTTTATCTTTCCTTCATGAAAGCCACTGGTAAAATAAAAATAAAGGACTATACTTAGAGAGACATGGATTTAAATCCTAGCTCTTATTCATATTATTCATTTTACTTTAGGCAAAATACATAACCTGTGTGAACTGCAATTTTCACTTCTTAATATGGGGGAAACACTATTTGACCTTTATGTCTCACAGTTGTGGGGAAAGTACTTTTTAAACCTTAAAGTATTATATAAATGTAAGATTGATACTGCACTTTTAAAAATTGTGTTTTATTACCAATGTTTTTAACTTAAGCATTATTAATAAGTACAGCCCTTCCCTTCTGGATTTTCCCCACAGTTTGCTCTATTTCATTTATCTTCTTGATTATAGTCTTTCATCTTTCTCTATTTATGATTTTTTTTGATCCTATGTTTTCCAGTGTAAATGACTGAAATACAAGTTAGGAAAATCATTTGTATATTGGGTTTTTAATATTCTCTGATTTTTTTTTTTCTGCCAAATTTCCACTGTATTAGCCAGGCAAATTTGTAGTTTTTTCAACATCCCTTGAAGTTTTATTATAACAGATTACTCTAAACTATTATCATAACTGTCAATAAACCAAGTAATCAGATCACAAAACAATGAGTAATTTCTTAAAAGAAGTTCTTTGCAATTAGAAAGGTCAAATCAAATTAATAAAAAAGTTAAAAAAAAAAAAAAGACTTTTTGTATCCCCTTCCAAATTCGTATCATATTTTACTGCTGTGCCTTTCTTTTCAGTACATTTGTTGTTAAGTCATTATATTGTCTTCTGTTTCTGCTAATTTTGCTTTGTAGGATTTCATTTAGATCTTTCTATATTCATATTTATGGCACCATAATATTTCATTAATAGGCCATAATTTATTCACCCATTCTCCGATTGTTGGGCATAGGGTTTTTTCCTGACATTTTGCTGCTAGCTATTAATATTTCTTTACATATAGGCGTATTTTATTTGTTGTGATAATTTTTTAATAATAATATCTGAACATTTGAAATAAAAAAGTTATGGTTGATTTCTCTTATTGTTCACATGGTTGCATGCAGTTCAAATGATAACATATTGAAGTTTTTGGCAGCAATCTACAATCCCAATGACATTACTTTAGAATTTCTATTTGCTTATTGCCCAAATTTATTGAATTTCTCATTGTTTATTCCTTTTAAAAATACATTCCTTATTCCATAGAATTTTAGTTTTCTAAATGTGAGATGAGAATTACTGGTAGATCTTGAGGGTCTTCTGGGTTAACTAATGTTGAGGTCAGGAACCAAATGTTGAGATGTAGACCACATGTTGAGGTCTAGATTAGGGGTACCTAAATGAAATTAGGGTTTAGATAAGGTCTAGTGGCAGGTTTGGGGTACAGGGAGTCAAACAGAGTTCCCTTGCAACGCCCTTGGATTCGGCGCAAGGATACCGCGATATATAAGGTCTAGTAGCAGCGCAGAATTCCCAATAAAAGCATTTATTGGCCTTGACCACAAGAGAGAGAGATTATTTTTTGTTGAATCATTTGGTTTAGATCCTGACTCTGACAGGAATGCCTGGCACCCCTAGTCATAGTCTTGGTCTGCACTCATAGATCTAAGAGGAAAAGGAGTTCACTGTTGCTGAAATATGAGGTTGAGACCCCTAGCTCTTGCTTTCAATTCCTGAATTATCAGCATATTGGTGTGGCTGGAAGTGTCCTAATCCCAGCCTTGGTCAGCAGTTTATATATCTGGGAATAGAGAAAGCCTTCCCATTAACCTCAAGGACTCCCAATCAAGCTCTTGCTTTCAAGTTCTGAATCACAGCATCATGCAGCACTCCAGCTGCCTGATCCTCTGAAACATGAACTAAGATTAGTCTGGTTAGTGATCCTTACTACTAAAACCTGTGGTCAGTGGCTTGATTCTTGCCCATTCCAGGCTAGATAGGAGGTAGCAGCGAAACTACCTTTCCATGTGAATGTGACAGTCACAGTGCTCATGTGATCAGTGGCTCATTGACTAAAGGGATGTACTAAGGCACCTGCTCTATCTGTTGCTCATCTTGCTGGTTCATTTGGATTCAGATGTGAAGAGGTGAGTCCAAGAATCACTGCAGAATACTTTGTTAATGGCTCACTGACACTCACTGGCACTGGCAGTTGGTGGGTAGGCAGCAATGATTCCAGAGGCAGTTGGTGTAGCAACAGTGAAACCTAATTGGAAATAAAGTAGAGGAAGAAGAGCAAAGCCCCAAGAAGTTCTATTAAGGGTTTAAATCAGAGGTCCTCAAACTACGGCCGCGGGCCAGATGAAGCAGCTGAGAACGTTTAACCCCCTCACACGGGCTATGAAGTTTCTTTATTTAAAGGTCCACAAAACAAAGTTTTTGTTTTTACTATAATCCGGCCCTCCAACAGTCTGAGAGACAGTGAACTGGCCTTCTTTTTTTTTTTTTTTTTATAACTTTTTATTGACAGAACCCATGCCAGGGTAATTTTTTACAACATTATCCCTTGCACTCACTTCTGTTCCGATTTTTCCCCTCCCTCCCTCCCTCCACCCTCTCTCCCTCCACCCTCTCCCCCAGATGGCAAGCAGTCCTATACATGTTAAATAGGTTACAGTAGATCTTGGATACAATATATGTGTGCAGAACCGAACAGTTTTCTTGTTGCTCAAGGAAAATTGGATTTAGAAGGTATAAATAAACTGGGAAGAAGAGCAAAAATGCAAGCAGTTTACATTCATTTCCTAGTGTTCTTTCTTTGGGTGTAGCTGCTTCTGTCCATCCTTGATCAACTGAAACTAAGTTAGATCTTCTCTTTGTTGAAGAAATCCACTTCCATCAGAATACTTCCTCATACAGTATCGTTGTTGAGGTATATAATGATTTCCTGGTTCTGCTCATTTCGCTCAGCATCAGTTCATGTAAGTCTCACCAATCCTCTCTGTATTCGTCCTGCTGGTCATTTCTTACAGAACAATAATATTCCATAATATTCATATACCACAATTTACTCAACCATTCTGAAATTGATGGGCATCCATTCATTTTCCAACTTCTGGCCACTACAAACAGGGCTGCCACAAACATTTTGGCACATACAGGTCCCTTTCTCTTTTTAAATATCTCTTTAGGGTATAAACCCAATAGAAACACAGCTGGATCAAAGGGTATGCACAGTTTGATAACTTTTTGGGCATAGTTCCAAATTGCTCTCCAGAATGCCTGGATGTGTTCACAATTCCACCAACAATGTATCAGTGTCCCTGTTTTCCCACATCCCCTCCAACATTCATCATTATTTTTTCCTTTCATCTTAGCCAATCTGAGAGGTGTGTAGTGGTATCTCAGAGTTGTCTTAATTTGCATTTCTCTGATCAATAGTGATTTGGAACACTTTCATATGAGTAGTAATAGTTTTAATTTCATCATCTGAAAATTGTCTGTTCATATCCTTTGACCATTTATCAATTGGAGAATGGCTTGATTTCTTATAAATTACAGCCAGTTCTCTATATATTTTGGAAATGAGTCCTTTATCAGAACCTTTGACTGTAAAAATGTTTTCCCAGTTCATTGTTTCCCTTCTAATCTTGCCTGCATTAGTTTTGTTTGTATAAAAACTTTTCAATTTGATATAATCAAAATTTTCAATTTTGTAGTCAATAGTGATCTCTAGTTCTTCTTTGGTCATAAATTCCTTCCTCTTCCATAAGTCTGAGAGGTAAACTATCCTATGCTCTTCCAATTTATTTATGATCTCATTCTTTATGCCTAGATCATGAACCCATTTTGACCTTATATTGGTGTATGGTGTTAAGTGTGGGTCAATGAACTGGCCTCCTATTTAAAAAGTTTGAGGACCCCTGGTTTAAATTATCAGTGAAGGAAAAGAAGTGAGATCTCTGGGCCTTAGCTGAGTGAGAGGCAGTTAAGTAAGTAGTCCAAGGACTGTCCAGGATTTTTCTGCTGCCTGGAAGTTTCAAAGTGATTCATATGGGGTCTTCAGAGTGTTTCTTTCTTTGACCCTTCAAATAAGAGAGGGACATTCCTCCTTACCTCCAAGCAAGGAGGGAGGCTTTTCTTCTTGACCTTGAGGCCAGGATGGGGCGTTTCCCCTGAATATCTGAGCCACCCTAGGTCTAATCTTCAGTTTCAGTGTGCTAAAGATCCACCCAATGTCCCAGCTTTTTGGCCATCTTGTCAATGCTGGCTTTATGCCCAAGATAGTAGCATATTGGAGTACACCATCAGGGGAGGCCAAAGCATGTTTTTTGTTTATTTTGCTTTGTTTTGTTTTAGTAAGGCAGCTAGTAAATTTCCACATAAAATTAAAATTGTATCACAAGCCAAAGTTATGTTAGGCCTTAGATAATGAGAAAACATTTAAAAGGGACATTAGAAAATTACTTTGTTTAAGGAGCATCAAAGGATCACATGGAAACATTTTCACTACAGTATACTACACGTGTGTTTGCTTTAAAAGTATAGGTTTTAATTTCCTAATTTTGTTACTTGGAAGTAATATTTTAAAAGTTTCAAAATTAGTATTTTTAAAAACATAGTCATGCCAAAACATTAGTTCTTTCTTCCTTCCTCTGTTTATGACTTATCCTGGTGGTCTTCAGGAGTTTGCTTGTTTGGCTTGAGCTCTAGTACTGCTTAAAACTCCCAGACCCCGGTGATTCATGAGCCTCAGGCTTCCAAATAGCAGGATCATAAGCATGTGCCATTATGCTTGGCATGACAAAATTTTTCGAGGTTTTTGGAGTCTTATTTCTCTCTTTCCTTTTCTGTTTCTCCCCATGGCAGAAATAAGGTACAAAACCTTTTCTTAATGGAAAAGGTTTGTGGATTAAAAAGTTCTAAGGATTTTTCCTTTAGACTATTGTAGCATTTGTGCTATATTATATATAAAATAGCAATGACTAAGAAACCTCATGTTTTTAAATGGAAAATGAAACTCTTGATATTCAAATTTATTTATATTCTAATCCTCGAAATTAACTTTTGTGTAATTTTGTTAGATAAGAATAGGAATGAAAAGATCATGGATTTTTGTTTGGGGCACTTCTTTGACTGGCATCGTCTTTGATGCCTGCATTCATTTAGCAAAAGGACCTTCTTTGTGGTTGTTAAAAGTTACTATCAGTTGTATCATTATTAAATTAGTAAACTCTGATGTATTGATTTTTATTAGGATCAAAATTATTCTCTTGACTAAATTTCCTTAATTTTTGGAAGTTGGCTCATGCTAGAACTCTTTGTTCATAAAATCCCAGAGCCTCTTTAATTCAAACTCTGTTATATAAGAATCCTGTTTACAATATAACTGCCAAGTGGTCACCTTTGCTTGAAGAACTCTTATGGGGGGGAGGGGAGGAGAAGGGAAATAGGACTGGGACACTCTTTACATTCAAGGCAGCCCATTCCACTTTTTTTTTTAAAAAAAAATTTTTTTAAATTGTACTTTATTTTATTATATAGCTTTTAATTTACAGGATATATGCATGGGTAATTTTTTAGCATTGACAGTTGTAAAACCTTTTGTTCCAACTTTTCCCCTCCTTCCCCCACCCCCTCCCCCAGATGGCAGGTTAACCAATACATATTAAAGTACAAGTCAAATAAATATATGTATACATGTCCATACAGTTATTTTGCTGTACAAAAAGAATTGGGCTTTGAAATAGTGTATAATTAGCCTGTGAAGGAAATAAAAAATGCAGGCGGACAAAAATAGAGGGATTGGGAATTCAATGTAATGATTCTTAGTCATCTCACAGAGTTCTTGCCCTGGGTGTAGCTGGTTCAATTCATTACTGCTCCATTGGAACTTATTTGGTTCATCTCATTGTTGAAGAGGGCCAAGTCCATCAGAATTGATCATCATATAGTATTGTTGAAGTAGACAATGATCTCCTGGTCCTGCTCATTTCACTCAGCATCAGTTCATGTAAGTCACCCCAGGCCGCTCTGAAATCATCCTGCTGGTCATTTTTTACAGAGCAATAATATTCCATAATATTCATATACCACAATTTATTCAGCCGTTGATGGGCATCCACTCAGTTTCCAGTTTCTGGCCACTACAAAGAAGCCCATTCCACTTTTGAGGTGTTCCAATTATTAAGAAGTTTCTCCTCATATGAAACTTAAGTTTTCCTCCTTGTAACTTCTCTCAGTGCTTCTACTTCAACCCTCTTGAACAAAACAATACTATCTCTTCCCTACTACAGCCCCCAAAGGACTTAAAGATACTTATAGTTTTCCCACTAAATTTTCTTTTCTTCTGGTTGTTAAAAGCTGTGAATTAAACACACTCCACGATCAAAAGCTAATTTTCAACTGATAATTATTTGGTATGATCTTGTGGTCTCTCTTCTGGTAGCCTTCTTTTGGGTGCTCCACTTTTTATTTACAAACTTCCTAAAACATGGCTCCAAGACCTGAATTCAGAACTGATTTGACATGACCAGAACATAGTACCATCCTTAAACTTTTACTTGAAAAAATTCCCCTCATCTTATTTTGGAGATTTCTACCTTAGTGTAGTACTTTTTTATGATGACAGTAAAGCAGGATGGTTTTCTTCCATTCAAAGAAAATTTGAAAATAACTCTTAATATTTCTTTTAAATCTTCCTTGGAATTTTATATAAAAATAGTTCTTATCTTTGTCCTTTGCTTCCTAGATTGTCTCCCTTAGAATTGTCATCCATCCCCCTAACAACTGCAATGTTCTTCTCTATCAAAAAATTTTACTCATCCTTTTAGCCTCAATTAAGATCCTAATTCTTTCATGATCACCACATCCCACAATGATCTTTTTTTGTCCTTTGAATTCTGGTAGCATTTGCTTTTTTTTTTTGGTCATTTTAAAAATCTTGTGATTATTTTTTCATTTTGCTTAACATTTTAACATTTATCATGTTCTTACTATATGAGAGACACTATGAGGGGATGGTCTAGATATGTTTTTTGCTGTCAAGAAACTTTCATTCTTTTAGGGGATATAAGTCATATATGCTTAATGGGAGTAATGCAGTGTAGGCTGTGATGAGTGCAGGAAAGAAGGGTATAGAATTGCCATTGAACTTTGGAGGAGAAGAGGTCACTTTCAGCAAGGAAGTCTTAATGTGGGTTTCATGAACGAAATGAAATTTTGTAAGTTCTTTATCTTCCCAACCAAATAATTATCTTCTTTTAGACTTCAAGGAGCATGTTAATTGCTTTTTGTATTATTTACTGCATATTTTGTCTAGTAGGTGATGCAAACACATTGATTTCCATAAGTTCATGTGCTCTCTTTTTTGACTATATATGTTTAGTTTTCCAGGAGTATATCAAGATTCATATACATGCATTGAATTATATATATATATATATACATCTTAACATTTTATTGCCAATATTTGCTAAAAAAAATTCCATAAAATCTACAAGTTGTGAAAATTACAAAATGAAAATTTTTTGACATTTTTGTTAGATTTTTCAACATATTTAGAGAACAGGATTTTTTTTTGGTTATTGCACTTGGTTTTGCCCCTGTTTTTGTGCTTTGGATTTTTTGCTTTTTTTTTAGGTCTCATTAAACTTGACAGCTATCAATATATGAAAAATTTATATTTATCATTCTGTTTTGGAAGATAATCAGATTTAAAATTTTAGCTTTCTTGTAATGTTTATTTTCAGAATTTTTATCAGATTTATCATCTGACAATAACAATAATCAGAATTATTATCATCAAAATTTTTGTTCTCAGTTGAGTTTTTTTTACTTTAATTTTCCACCTAAATATTTTAATTCCATTGTAGATACAACAAGGAATATGGAATTTCATGAAATACATGGCACTGGAAATGAACCACCTTTGCTTGTAATGATTGGATACAGTGATGGAATGCAAATTTGGAGCATACCTGTGAGTATATCAAGTTTGTTTGATCTTAACACTTTTCAGGAAATTGATTTCTTAAACCTGTCCTTGCTGTTTTGAAATTGATCCTTTTTGGTATATGCATATACTAGATATATCTTTGAGTCAGATATAAAGGAAGGTGATGGAGTTTGTTTTAGAACTTACAATAAAGATTTTATGTTACCATTGTACCATCAAAGATTTGTTTAGGTATTATTGGGGATAGGTGACATAAGGTATGTGTGTGTGTGTGTGTGTGTGTGTGTGTGTGTGTGTGTGTGTGTTTTAATAAAGGTTATATAGTTGCTTCGTTTAGTTTTAAAAAGGCATTTCTCTGGATTTTACTTTTGAGGTAACTTCTGTCAGCTTTATTATTTCTTAGTTACAGAGTACCCATGATATGGTTTACTCTGAAAAATTGGACTTTATTATTGGCAGGATATTTTATTATCACTTTTTTGGGATATTTCTTTTGTTTTTATTAAGTTACAGTTAGGCCCCAGTGGGCTTTGGGGAAGGTTAGTCATTTATGAGTATAGCATAAAGATTTGATATGTAGGCAGGAAACAGATCATTTGTACTGCCAGGGAAGATAGGAGATATGGCAAGAACTGGTCTCCTCTTATATTCATTGTTGTGATTTGAGGCAGTGTAAATTTAAATTCTGGTTCCCTAAACAAGATTTCATGAAGAGGAACTAAACTTTTTATTAATTGCCAAATAGTCATAAAACAGAGATGAACTGTCTCCATTCTGGATGCCCTTTGTAGGTCAACATCTTTGTGTATACAGTTGCCATATAAATTATTTTAGGCTGGCACTTTGGCAGGCCTTTTGAGAATTTTGCAGTATATCACCCTAGAAATTGATGCAGGTTAATTAGGAAATTCTTGAGCACACAATTTGACCTCAAACATATTACATATTGATTTAATTTCCTTCTGTAATTTTTGTTGCAGAGTGTAGGACTGGCTCATGAGCAGACTAGACTTTCCTTAAAGCTTTTAAGAAACTTTTATTCAAAGTTTTAATTTAACTTTACATTTAATAACATAATAATGAATAAACATTTATTAATGTTTTACTATGTGCAATGCACCATGCTAAGGACTGTATACAAATCGAAAAGCAAATACATTGCCTTCTTGAGGAGATTACATTATGATGGGGGAAAAACCTGAAAGAAATTTCAACTGCATATTATATGGGAAGGACCCTTAACCCTTAGGGTACTGGGGACAAGCAAATGTTAGTGCATTTTCTTAATGTTGTTTTCACTGACAAAATTCTTTCTGTTTCTGATATTGAACCATTTGACAATAGTGAGAACTTTGGTGGTCAGATCTTTCTTTTCTAGGTCTTTCATAGTTGTCATTCCTGAGGAGAAGGAAAGTTTAACTCCTGCAGAAGTAGTTACCATGTTGTTTTTCCTGGATGACAATTGCAGAGAGACTGGGGTGGAGCAGGACTGATATAGTCTGGGCAGTGCTGTCATTTTGTGTTATAGACCAGAACTTGAAATAAGGTGTTAAGTCAATGGAATTGATAGAGACAATGGTTGTTTGTTTAGCATAGTGCTTAACAGTTCTCTAGTTCAGTACATGTACTTAGTACTTACTATAGTTCTACAACATTCACTTCTTTGATAAGAGCATATAAGCTTCTATAAACTCAGCCAGAATCAGAACTGGAAGACAGAGACCATAGTGGTGGTCCTCCTGCCTCCCCCACAGAAACCAAGACACATTCAAGAGGACCTCAAGAAGCTGGCAGAAGCAGAGAACACAAAGGACTGGTGGCAGGAGCTCAAACTCTTGGAACCAAGGAAAGAGAGAGGCCTCTAAACAAAGCTAACCAGATCCCAGGAAAGGAGACAAGACTTTGAAGGAGACAATAAAGGATTTGGACTTTAACACCTGGCTACTCGTGTGGTGATTACTGAACTGAAATGAAAACTGCCTTCAGAGACCCCAAGGAAAAGGAATCAAAAGAGAACATTACAATTCTGGGGCTCACTAGCTCCTCAGTATTAACTAGCAGTTGATATTGCAGGTGGTAAGAATGGTGAACCCTTTGTCTACAGGGATTATTTTCCTCAGAGATAGCTGTGAAGGGCTGGTGATGTGGTAGAGTCTTGGGTTCAAGATCCTAGCTCTATTAGGGTATGCAGGGAAGGTAAATAAATGTGACAAGTAGCCTATGTTTAACTCTTGTTTTCATTTCAAACTGATTTATTCTCCAGTCTGGCTTCTTAAGCTTTTTCCATGACTCCTTTTCACCTGAGAAATTTTCATGCGACCCTTTACATACATACATATATACTAGGTATACAAATCACACATTTACTGATAATAAATCATAATTTTACAACCCCTATGTTCAGTTACAAAACCTCATATTGGGTCATCACTCACAGTTGTAAGAATCACTATAATTAGTGTGGGTGAAATTGGAGTTTCGTTAGATTTCCAAAATGGACTTATTTTATATAGATGAAAAAATCTTGATTTTTATATTAATGACTTAAGAAATTTTCTGTATTTTTGCATGTACCTTTCCTGGAATAGTCTTGCAGTTTGGATATTTGGTCAGTCAATCAACAAACAAATGTTTTTCATTTGCCAGGTGCTCTGGTAAAGATTATGGGGTACAAAGAAAGGCAAAAACATGTTCATTATAGCCCAAGATTTGAGTTTGAGGTGGCACAAAATGGTGTTGAAGGCGCATAATGGAAAAAACCCTCAACTCATTTTATACTTTCAGGGCCCTGAGGAAGTTTATATGTGAACTATTCTTATCCCCATTGAATTACTTATTTCAATTCACCCTGCTAATAAGGGAAATGGCTTTTTCCCACTTTCCTGCAGGTACCTAAAATTGCAGGAGATTCCTACATAAAGATGGTGTGGGCTGAACCGTCCACAGGTTATGTCTGAAACTCCTTCTAACTTAGATTCCATGACATTTTCAGAGTTAATTGTCCACTTTTTTTGTTTGTTTTTTGGTGAGGCAATTGGGCTTATGTGACTTGCTAAGTTACATAACTTGTGGTTAAGTGACACCTTAATGTTAAGGTTAAGCCTTAAGTGTCTTAGACCAGATTTGAATTCAGGTCCTCCTTATTCCAGGGGCCAGTGCTCTGTCTTCTGCTTCATCCAGCTGTCCTTAATTGTCCCCTTTCAAAATTGTTCAGACCTTTTAGTTTTTTTTAATAGTTGATTTTTGTATGTGTAGTCATTCATACTCTTCATTAACACTCCTATCTACAGGTGAAAAAAAAAATGAGGTACAAGATTGTTGCAGAACTTTAAAACCAGCAGGAATCATTGGATTCTCTGAGACATGATGAGACTATTGCAGGACTTCAAAACTTGCAGGAATCATTGGATTCCTTAGACATATGAAGTAATGGACAATAGATTGGTTTTGGACTATTTCTAGAACTTATGGACATGTATAATTCCTCATGTTGATTCATATTGTTTGTTACATAATGCCTCCCATGTTGATGGATTTATGTATACCTGTTTCAAGTGAGACCCTTTAGAAACCTGCTTATCTGATTTGATTTTCCATTTCCCTTTGGTGTTTTCATCTCCCTTCCTCAGACGTCAGGGAGGGTGTGATCACCTCCTTTTATGGTGTTTTCACCCCTTTTTTGAGGAGTCAGGGAAGGCATGATCACCTTTTTTGGGGTTCTCACCTCCTTGAGAAGTCAGGGAGATCATGACCACCTATGTTCTAAAACAAAAGGCACGAAAATGTCATGTTCTCAGTGGGGTTTTTTTGCGGTCTTTGAGCAGCCTTCTTCAGTTCAGTAATCACCACAAAAGTAGTCAGGGGTTAAAGTCCAAATCCTTTATTGTCTCCTTCAAAATCTTGTCTCCTTTCCTGGGGCCCAGTTAGTTTTCTTAAAGGCCTTCTGGAGTCTTGGTTTCAGTGGAGAAGTGCAGGAGGCCAGGCCAGCCACTAGGAGCCTGACTAAAGATCAAATGAATCTCTCTCCTTGGTTCTGAGAGCTTGAGCTCCCGCCCTCAGTCCTTTGTCTTCTCTGCCTCTGAATGAACCTAGCTGAGGTTCCCAGTTTATATGTTCTATATTGAGTATAAACCAATCATTATATCACTAGGAAACCATTATTTGTTGTAAGATTAAATCAATCATACTGAACTTAGAGAATTATTAAGCACCATGTTAAACTTGATAACCATTGTCTCATTAATTCCACTTAATATCTTGTTTCAACTTCTGGCCCATAACACAAGAGTCCTGTCTTTGGAAGCAGTCTGAGGATAGGCATATATTTAGGAGGAGGCTAAATTTCTTGATTAAAATGAGCTTTAAGAGTTTGTTCTTCATCAGTTTTTGCATATCATCCTACATTCTTACTACTGTAAGAATACAGGTATTCAATTATTTTTTTTACTTGGCTTACATTTTGATTGATTTGCTTTTCTGAATTGATTTTGATGTGAATATATACAGATAAAGGAATAGTATCCCAGAAACAGTAATTGATAGATCATCTTATCCTTACATTCCTGGAGAATCTGTGATATCAAAGCTGGTATGAACTTCTTTCTTTAATTCAGATTATTATATATTTAAGATGGTTTAGAGTGTTTCCTGGGCCCTGAAAAGTTTAGCTGGCTATGATTACAGTTATGTGATCATCATTTAACCTTTTCAAATTGCTTAAACGTGTTTAAATTTTTATAATTTGCCTCGTTTCTTTCTTTCTTTTTTTAATTTACTATTTTAAATATTGGTATTTCCCCCCTGGGATTTCTACTCCTCTCTAATCCAGAGAGTCATCCCATATGGTAAGTAACATTTTAAAATGCCACAATTTTTTAGCTTTTTCTTAATTGATGTCTATTTTTTTCCCCAGTTCTTTTGTCCCCTTGGACTTTCTTCTTCATATTGTCTCTTTGGGATGTAAGCTAGGTAATGGAATCCCTGCACCAAAGGTTGTGGACATTTAAGTCACATTATTTGAATAAGTCCTTAAAAAATCTAGAAAATAAGAAGAGAATTGGAGCAGTAGATACTGTGACTCTTTGAGGCCTCTTCATTACCTATGTCCACATCTCACTAGAATTCCTAAGAAACTTTATCGAGTAGTACACATTTACCACTTGTGGTGTTGTAGGGTTCCTGGCATGTATTGTTTTGAAAGTTAAAATAGTCTCTGTGGAGATAAGAGAAGTTCTTGCCCCACCAATTACTAGCGACAATGTCATAACTAGATTGTCTGTCATTGTACATCCATGATAGGAACTCGGTGGAGTTCCAGTAAGTGTCTGATGCTTCCTATCTCCATCATTTTAAATCAGTTCAGGCTTATTGTACCTATTCACAAGATCATAGTATTCTGGAATGAAGGAACTATAAAATTTTGAATGTGAATGTTCAGAAAACATTCCAAATTCTGAATGTTTTTTCTGGTCAAGCTTAGCATGAAATCATTCTGGGTGAGTGATATAATCCATAGCAATTATTCTTCACTCAGAAGAACATTCCCAGGTTTTCAGCTAGGGCCTACATTCTGAGAATTCCAGAGGCAGCAGCAGCAGCTGATTTGTAGAGGCTACCATCCCTGCCATTGCTGAAAAACTCTATTACTTGTACTCCAGTTTTCTTAATTTTTTTTTTAATCAAATGGGAAGCTCTTTCCTAAGTCATTTATATTTTTTGGTTTCTCACATATTGGGTTATTTTATTGTATTGATTCTGATTCCCTTTTGTTGCATTGATCTATCTCTTCACCTCTTTATTTTTTAACCAGTAATAGTTTTAATAACTGCTGCTCTGTGATAGATTGAGAGTTATTTTCTCCTTTTACCTTGTCCTCTTTTTATTATTTTCCTTGATTCTCTCTATCTCTTTTTATATATTAATGTTTATTATGCTAAGTATTCCTTTTGATAACATATATTACCAAAAGGTATTTGTGGTCTCAAATAATATAATAAAATAGTGTTAAGACTGTAAATCAATTTTTGTAGTAGGCTTTGTATTATTATATACTTTTCTAAGCATACTGAGCTGTTAGCTGTTTTCTAATTTCAGCATTCCATCTTTCATCTCTTCAGCTTTCTCATGAGCTCTTCTGTATTCATGGGATGCTCTTCCTCTTTACCTCCGTCTCTTTTAATCCTTGTCTCCTTCCCTTAAGGCTCAGCTTATGATATATCTTCTGTATGAAGTTTTTCCCGATCATTCAATTGTTAATGTTCTTTTCCTTTTCAGATTAACTTGTATGTACTTATATATGTAAATGCTGTATCTTCCCCACAAGAATGTAAACTCTTTGAGGACTAGGACAGTTTACTTTTTCTATTCCCAGCACCTAACAGAATGTCTTGTATCTAGTAGGTACTTTATAAATATTTGTTAAGTTGAGTTATTAGGTAAATAAAGTCTGTAGGAAAAGAAAAGAGGAATGTGACTAATAGGATAGCAAATAGAAATAATAAGGGTGGCTAATTTGTTTTACTGAAGGAAACAGAGGATTCGATGCAAAAAATTTGTTGTACTTTTTCAAGCCTTGCTTTCTGAGAGTGTGGGATTTATTAATAGGTGTTGAGTAATTGGTATTGATGGGAAGGAGAGTTTGGTTTTAGCCATATTGATTTTAAGGGATAACCTAAATTACATTACCAATCGTACCATTGCCTATCAGCCTATCAGTGTAATCCTTCAGAGACAGTCATATACTTTATTTGATAAACCACTTATCATCACTGGAGAATTCCTGGTGTTAAGTTTTAGGGAAAACTTTGGGAGTCATTGAAAGCTTTTTACAAATTCTCAGAGATAGTCCTGCCTGTTGTTTTGTTCTGTTCTGTTTATTTTTTATCCTTATTGTCTGTGCAAAGCATATGTGCTAATGGAAAAGTTCTTGTATGCTTTCTAAGAGTATTTAAGGATTAAATTTTGATGGAGTTTTTGGCATTGTTACGATATCCAAAATAAGGAGAAATCAAGTAAAATAATTGATGTCTGAGTATTTGTTATTGTGTATAATAGTTATTATTAATAGATTTTAAAAGATTTTTGTTCTCTCACATCTTCCTCACTTAACCTTTTAACTTGGCTTTCTGCCGTTTGTTTCCTGTTCAGGACATTTTTAGTTTTGAGCTTTTGGGTCAATGAAAGTACATAAGTGAAAGATGAAAAAGAACAATAAAAAGAAAAGAAATCACAATATTGAGGAAGTCAAGTAAAAATATTTAAACTTCTAAATAGTCTGAAACTGCTGTCTCTTTGAGATAATTATTATTAATAGAGGTTTCACATTTTTTTAAAATGTTCCTTAAAGATGATTAAAAAGCCTAAGACAAGAGTTTTAATTCTAGGCATTTAAATAAAAAATTATTGTAATCACAAATTTAATTCTATTCATCATTATTATTAATTAAAATATTTTCTGCTTTCTCAGTTTATTGAATAAAGATTAATGACTATGAAAAGAATTGTTTTGAGGCATTGTTGAATGTAGTATACAGGCTTGACACTAGGTGTCACTAACTCATTGAGCTAAACAATTACACAAAGCCTTTTGGCTTTAGAAATATAAATTAAAAAGCTTTTTGAGTTTGCATTATAAGACAAGGACATATTTAAGAGAAGCATTAATTTCTCTGTAACCTTAGTACATCCTACATCAGAAATTTTCTAAATATTCTACATAAAATTAGCATTTAAATCTTAATCTTTGTAATATATCTATTACCTTAATCAACAGGTTTTCTAGGAATTTATTTCTAAATCAGGTGAAATAAGTAATTTGATTAGATTAATATCTAAGAACAGTCTTCTGGATAAGTTTCCTTATTAGGCACTGGAGGAAGCTGAGAGATAGTACCTTATTTTGCATGCAACATCTCCTATAATAAGGGGGAACAATTCTGAATCAGAACTATTTGTGTTAATATGAACAAAAAATGTAAAAATAACAAAGCAAATGAAAAATCCATTCTTGGAGAGGAAACTGGGGTTTTCTTTGGTATTATTATCTTTGGATATCTGTTTATCCTATCTATCAGTGACTTGTCATATATTGATCCCAAATAATTAGGTCACTTTTCATCCTGTCTAGTTAAAATGTGATTACATTTTGGAAAATGGGGTCTCATGAAGCTAGATTTAGAGCTGGAAATATCCTTAGAGATCATTTAGTCCAGCTCCCTTATTTAATTCATGAGGAAACTGAGAAAGGAAGGAATTTTCCCATAGCCATTTGAGCAAATAAGTAGCATGATCAGTTTTCAAAGCCATGTCCTCCAATTCCAAATCTACCATGCATTCATTTGTGCTATTCTGCCACTCCAAATTTTGTTTGAGATTTTTTTTCTCCTTTGATCAGTTTTTCTAGTTTAAAATCTTTATGATTAATTGAGGAAGGTAAAGGAGAGAATTTGCTATGAGACAAGTCATCTACCTCCTACTCCAAGTCAGATTCATAGCTATATTCAAGGACAAAATGTTGAAGTTGAATTTTAGTGTTATTCAGATGATCATTATTTAATGCTCTCAGAATTGTGGTTTAGAGTTCACTACTTGTTGGATAAAGATTTTTTTTGTTCACTCACATCTTTCTCCCTTCACTTTTAACTTGGCTTTCTGCTGTTTGTCCCCATTCAGGATATTTTTGATTTTGAGCTTCTGGGTCAATGAAAGCACATAAGTGAAAAGTGAAAGAACATAGGTGAAAAAGGATAGTAAAAAGAAAAGAAATCACAACATTGAGGAAGTCAAGTAAAAATATTTAAACTTCCAAATGGTCTGAAATTGCTGTCTCTTTAATTAGAGAAGGATAATACAGGCATGGAGTATATGGACAAAGATGCATTTATACTATTCCTCACTTAATCTTAAGCCCTCCATTTCCAATTTGTGGTCAAGACATGTTGATTTTATCTTTGTAACACTTTTTGTATATGCCTTCTTCATTGCTCTGACACTGTCACCAGTCTGATTGAGACCTTGTTACCTCATTCATGCCTGATGGTCATTACCTCGTTGCCATTGTGATGATGAATCTTTACAAATACAGCTAAACTAGTCCTTGGACATAGATTTTTATGTAGTCTGTTTCTGTCCCTTATTTGAAACCTGTTCATCTTGGTCTAAGACCTGTCTTATCCTTTGCTGGCATAGTTGTAGAAAACATGTATTACCTTCACATTATGAGACTTTAGAGTTATTCTGTTTGTAATATGAGTGAATCCAGGAAACCAGTGATATTATTGAGCAAGCAAGGTTTGCTGTGGATGATGGACCGAAATCTAGGTTTCTAGTATGTTTGGAGTCTATGGATAGTAGTAATGTTTGGATGTAATCTGTATTTTTAGAAGAAATAATATTGAAAATGAAAAAATAAACTTAATAACGTGGTAAAACCTTTGGATGAATGTATAGAATGAAGTAAAATCTTAGCAAAAAAAAGAAAAGTACTTAAGGTAAAAGTAAATGAGTCAAAAAAAAAGCAGAGAAAATACTTTTGTTTTGTCCCATTCCAAAATTGTCAGATGTTCCCCTGCCTCCGACTTTGCTAATAAAACATTTTAAGATTTTCTTTTGTGGCAAGTAATACTAGATTATAGATAAAGCAAGGTGGGATATAGATTGTGGGATATTTCTATTCCAGCTACTGTTCATTATCTCAGTGTGTATCTAGACAAATTCCTAAACTTTGCTGAGTTTTCCCATTTGTCAGATGAGGACATCAATACTCACCCTACCTACTTAACTAGCTTATTACATGTAAAGCACTCTGGAAACCACAAAGACATTATATCATTGTAGCTTACATAAATATAAAGTTATATATTACATACATGTAATTATTTTATATATTTATTATTTATTGTTAGGAAAGTACTTGGTAAACTCTAAAAGTGTTATGTAAACATGGGATATCATAATTAATATTTTCTAGTAATAGTCAAGTGGGAACTCACTTATTGATTCAACATCTCTTGTAGTTTTTTTGGTTGATGGAGAAACTGAAGAAGTCAAGTATATTGGAAAAGAGTTTGGGGTTTTTAATCAGAGGACCTGGGTCTCTTTGTCTTGCCACTTATTTCCTTAAATGTAAATTGAAGGCATTGGATTAGTTGATGCCTTGGGATGGCTAAATCCAACAGAAGAGCACTATGAGATTTGCTGGTTTCCCAAAAACTAAATGAAAGCTAAAATTTAAATATTCCTGTCTCTTAAATTATGCTCATTTTAAGACCTTTAAAATTAGTTTTGGACATAGAAAGAAAGGAGACATTTTAAAGAATTTCTAATTTTTTTTTAACCTCTCCTAACCTTACTTTTAATCAGTGTTATCTCCCCACACTTTTCCTGAGGATTTTCTCAAAGTAAAGATAAAGAGTCTGTATTTCTGTATTTACACTGTAGAGACAATATATTTCACTTTTGGTAAAAAGAGGATGTGCATGTATTCTGTCAATCCTTTTCAATAACTGGCTTTAGTTCCTTATCAATCAAATTCAGTTAGGGTTATCTTGAGTACTTTATAGGCCATTCTTACCATTTATTATATTGAACTGTGAGCTTCTTGTGAGTAGGGACTGCCTTTTACTTTTTTTTTTTTTTTTTTTAATACACCTTAGCTTGTAGCAAATACATAAGCATTTCTTAGGTGCTTCATAAATGCTTATTGACTGACTTTCTCTTTTTTTTTTTTTTTTTTGCGCTGAGGCAGTTGGAATTAAAGACTTGCCCAGGGTCACATAGCTAGGAAGTGTTAAATGTCTGAGGTCAGATTTGAACTCAGGTCCTCCTGACTTCAGAGCTGGTACTCTATCCACTATGTCACCTAACTGCCCCCTTTACTAACTTTCTCAATGAGAGAAGGATTATATACTCCTTGAACTTAGCATCTTTTATAGTATCTTTTGTATCTATCTTTATTATTTAAGTCTTAACCTAGCCTGACCCATTAATGAATTCTTACCAATGAATTCTTGCCATTTCACTTTTTTTTAAAAGTTGGATTTTTAAATCTGCATGCTCTATCACCCCAAAAGTCATAGATTTGCAAAATCATAAAGAGGAAGTACAAATACAGGAGGCAACTATCTCCTCCTTTGACATCTTTCAGTATGAGAATTCTACACAAAATTTCTAAGAGTAGCTACTTATCCCTACATTTTTATTGTCTTAATTATTTTTTCAGTTGTGTCTATTTGTGCTCCTTTTGGGATTTTGTAAACAAAGATATTGGAATAATTTGCCATTTCCTTCTCCAGCTCATTGGACAGGTGAGGACATTAAAGCAAATTACTTATCTGAAATCAGAATCAGAAAAGAAGAAAAAAGACTTCTGAGAAGCTAGGATAGTTGTAATACTAAAAGTCATGTGCTTCACTCATAGGTCAGCTTCTCAGGCCTTGTCTACTCTTGTTTTAGACACATTTTATAAGTTTGGTTATTTAGTGTCCTGATTTGGAGTTCTGGGAGGGGAACTAGAGTGGGATTCTTTATTTTATCCTACCCCTGAACTCAGTCAGCAAACATTTATTACATGCTTACTAAGTTTGCATCACTGTGATGAGCTCTGAGAAATACAAAGAATTAAAATCGTCCTTGTCCTCCAGTAGAAAAGGCAGTGTATATCTTGTATTCATGTATCTGTGTATCTATGTGCCTATCTATATACATACAGAGGCACATAGATGCACACTTTATTCAGAGCAGATGGAAGATAAACTGGGAAGTGAACCAGGTTAGAAGGTAGGTTTTCAGTTGACTCTTGAAGGAAGCCAGGGAAACTAAGAAATTAAATGTGGGGAGGCAGAATATTTCAGGCATTGTAGACATTCAGTGCAAAGAAATATATATCAACCAGGAAGCTAGTGGCCATTTGTCATTGGAGGGATTCTGGAAGGGAAAAAAAAAAAGATTAAATTATCAAGCAAAGAGAGTTTTTCTTTGATTTTGGAAGTGGTAGTGAGTCATGATTATAGCGACTCACAGAGTGAGGGCAAGGATGTGCTCAGACCTACAAAGCAAGATTTCCTCTTCTCAACAGTGCAACCTAAAGAGCTCCTGTCCTTGTCTTTACTCCAAAGACCACCAGAGCTTGTCCATATGCGTTCCCTTTTCCCAGTTAGAACATGATCACTTCGAGTGCAAGAATTGTCTCACTTTTCTGTTTGAATTCTGAGTGCTTAGCACAGTGCTAGTCAAATAGCAACTGCTTAGTTAAATGCCTCACTATAACATTCTAGTGATTAGAGCAGATTTAAAAGGGTATAAGTACTGCTGAACCAAGAGACAACTGCATAGCATCACAAACTTACTGTTACAAAAGTCTTTAGAAGTCACCTTGTCAAGCTTTCTGTATTTACACATGAGGAGATGAGGGCCTGATAAATCAAATGATTTGCCTAAATGATAGCATTGATATAGTAGCTAGTGTGTGTCAGCATCATGCTAAGTTCTTTGTAGATATCTTGCTTGATCCTGCCAGCAATGTGGGGAGGAAGGTACTTCCCTGTTAGCCCCTTTTACAGTTGAGAAAAATGAGGCAGAGATGAAGTAACCTGTCCAGATTCAATGCCTGAGCCTGAATTTGTACTCAAGCCTTCCTGGATCCAAGCCTCATGCTGTGTTTTTCTGATGGAGCTAGAATTCAAATCTGTGTTATCTGACTCTTTAAATCCACCTATCTTTTCTCTAACCACAGAAGGCATGGAAAGGATTTGAAACCATTGTAAACTGAACCCTGAAGTGTATACTCTGCTATCTGAGACTAATAAAGACAATTAGCCATTCTTAAGACATGTGATCAGAAGAAAAGACAATATTAATGTCCCCCCAAAATTTGTAAAATGTCAACTTCCATAAGAAGATTGCACTAAATCACAATAATGTTGGAATCTTTACAAACTATTAAGTCATTAGAGTTGATAGAGACAATAATTACCTAATTTAGCCTGGTTCAGTATGATTGATTTGATCCTACAAGGAGATGTTATGGGCCAGAATTTGAAATAAGATACTAAGTACAACTGATAGACAATAATGCTTGTGTTCACACCTTTAGAGAGCTCTTTTAAGCAAGAAGTATATAAGTATTCATTGGAGTTCACACGTTTGGGAGATTTCAGGGTTAGGATGAGATATCTGAATTCACACCTCCCTTGAAGCTCTCAGGGCCAGAGAGCACTCTGGGAGATATCCCACAATCTCACTCTCGGAGAAGCAGCATAAATAGACCTTCAGTGAGTCCATTCCAAGTTTTTACTTGGGAACATTCCCAGGGATTTGAGATTCAGCACTCTGGGGGAGATTGAGAGCCAGAAGCCCTCTCTCGGAGGCAAGAGAGATTCATTCCATCTGGAGTCTGAAGAAAGCAGAGGCAAAGGATAAAGCTGCATGAGCTGTTAGAACCAAGCAGAAAGATAGGCCTCTAAGAAAGCTGACCGGGCTATACTGAAGGACACAATAAAAGATCTGAACTTTTAGCACCTGGCTGTATTTAGAGTGATTAACTGATACTAAGGCTGCCTCCAGAAAACCTCCCCAAGAAACCTTTCTCCCAGAGAGAACTCTTATATTTTAAAGAACAAAAACACCGCTCAATAAAATAATGCTAACTCACTTTACAATTTGCTGTACACAATTAAATAGCTTTTGAGAGCATTACTGTATTATAGTGTAGTAAATCAATAGGTGTTCTTCATTATGACCCTGAGTAATCAATAAAGGATTAATGTATTTTGCTTACTGTTTTTAATGATCGAGGGAAAGGTGTAATTTGGTTTAGAAACCTGTCTATCAGAAATAGTTGAAATAAAACAAAAAAGCTATGACTTAACTTGGAAAGTTCCTTTTTGGATAGCACCTCTTTCTTTTGGCATTTCCATAGTAACTTATTTTACGATTAAAATAAATTTAGGAAAAGAAAGAATTTTCATTGTTCCAAAAGTTTTGATGAGCCTTCTATTTCTTCTTTATATAACATTGGTACAAAAATTTATTGGGAAGAGGAATATATCTTTATAATTCCATAGGATTGAATGGAAGGAGGCGCCATACACAACTATAATTAGGAAGAGAATTTTTACTAAGTAAAGAATAGAGATGCTCATAAAGGAGAAGAAAATACAGTTTTGCCTATTAAACAAATACATTTTTTCACAAACAGAATCAATTTATCTAGGATAAGAAAGTAATTTGGGAAAATTATTTGCATTAAATATCTCAGAAAAAGTATCTCTTGTCTGAATTACTCATAGAATTAAAAAAAAATTAAGGACCCAATTGATAAATGGTCAAAGGATATGAACAATTTTCAGATAATGAAATTAAAGCCAAGCCATATTATGATCATATGAAAAAATGCTCTAAATCACTATTGGTTAGAGAAATGCAAATTAAAGCAACTCTGAAATACCACCTCACACCTCTAAAATTGGCTAAGAAGACAAGAAAAAATAATGATAAATGTTGGAGGGGATATGGGAAAACTGGGACACTGGTGCATTGTTAGTGGAGTTGTGAAATGATCCAACCATTCTAGAGAGTAATCTGGAACTATACCCAAAGGACTATCAGACTGAGCATAACCTTTGACTCAGCAGTGCCATTACTGGGTCTGTATCCCAAGGAAAATCATAAAGGAGGGAAAAGGACCCACAAAAATGTCTGTAGCAGTTCTTTTTGTGATAACAAATATTTGGAAAATGACTAGATGTCCATCAGTCGGGGAATGGCTGAATAACTTGTGGTATATGGCATAGTGGAATATTATTGCTCAATAAAAATGATAAACAAGTTGATTTTAGAAAGGGCTGGAAAGATTTATATGAACTGATGCTGAGTGAGACAAGCAGAACCAGGAATACATTGTACAAAATTCAGCAAGAATGTGTGATGATCAACTGTGAAAGACTTGATTCTTCTCATTCTTGTATTGCTGAGTAGAGCTAAATCAAGGATAAATACAAAATATGCAGAAAAATATGGGGAAGACCAATTCATATTAAAATAAGAAGAACCAGGAAAAGAGTACAATAGACAAAAAAGGGAGACAACAGATAGTTAGATACCATCTAATTCAAGCTTCTCATTTTATAGATAGAAACTAAGGCCGAGTTAAGTTGTGACTTAGTTCATAGAAACTAAGGCCGAGTTAAGTTGTGACTTAGTTCATGTTCGTTTTGGTAAACATATTTTCTAATTTGGAGAAATAATTTTCTCTAGACCTCTGTTTTTTGTTTTTGTTATTTTGCTTTTAAAAGAATAAGTTGTGCTGTAAGGAGACTTCTAGTTCTAAATCTTACTATCCTTTTATAAACAAGGTAGGGTGAAAGTAGGATTTGGATGTAGGTCATAGGATCATAGAAGTAGAGCTAGAAGGATCTCAAGCCATCTAGACCAGTCTATTTTAGAGATGAAGAAACTGAAGCCTCGTGAGCTTGTGACATTGGTTGTAAGCATCAGAGGTTCAATTTGAACCCAGGTCCTCTGACTTCAATACCAGTGCTCTTTTTACTTTGTAGTATTGGATTTAGGGTAGTTTTACTTTGTTTTTCTTTGTTATAGGAGAGAATAACTTCATTTGGGGGGTGGTGTTGGGCATAGAATGACAATGTTGGGAAAAGAAGAGACATAAATAAAACTTATTAAAAAAAGAAGAAAAATAACAACCAAGTACTGATACCCAAGTTGACTGCTCGCTCTCACCCTTTCAAATATCTCTTTCAAAACTGATTTTTTTTTTAAATTTAATAGCCTTTTATTTACAGGTTATATGCATGGGTAACTTTACAGCATTAACAACTGCCAAACCTCTTGTTCCAATTTTTCACCTCTTACTCCCCACCCCCTCCCCCAGATGGCAGGATGACCAGTAGATGTTAAGTACGTTAAAATATAAATTAGATACACAATAAGTATACATGACCAAACTGTTATTTTGCTGTACAAAAAGAATCAGACTCTGAAATATTGTACAATTAGCTTGTGAAGGAAATAAAAAATGCAGGTGGGCATAAATATAGGGATTGGGAATTCAATGTAATGGTTTTTAGTCATCTCCCAGAGTTCTTTCTCTGGGCGTAACTGGTTCAGTTCATTACTGTTCCATTGGAAATGATTTGGTTGATCTCATTGCTGAGGATGGCCAGGTCCATCAGAACTGGTCATCATATAGTATTGTTGTTGAAGTATGTAATGATCTCCTGGTCCTGCTCATTTCACTCAGCATCAGTTCGTGTAAGTCTCTCCAGGCCTTTCTGAAATCATCCTGTTGGTCCTTTCTTACAGAACAATAATATTTATATACCACAATTTACTTCAGCCATTCTCCAACTGATGGGCATCTATTCAGTTTCCAGGTTCTAGCCACTACAAAGAGGGCTGCCACAAACATTTGTGCACATACAGGTCCCTTTCCCTTCTTTATGATCTCTTTGGGATATAAGCCCAGTAGTAACACTGCTGGATCAAAGGGTATGCACAGTTTGATAACTTTTTGATCAAAACTGAAGGATTAAAACTTCATATGATTATGATGAAAATAAAATTATAAATCATACAGGAACAAACCTGATAAGCCAAAGCTGGTTATCTGTGCTATGGTACTTTCTCTTTACTCAGTTGGACACCTATTCAGCACTCCATAAAATAATGTCTGAGTTTTTATGTCTGAGTGATTATGAAGTGTCTATGACAGCTGCTAAGCTAACACTCTCCATAATGGTGTTACATTGGCTTCTAAATACCTTTCTAGTCTGCCTCCAAGAGTGCGTGTCTCTGTAGTCTGAGTGTTTTTACATTAATATCTCCTCCAAGTCAGATCTTTAACTATAGATGTGTTACTTGTAAATGGAGGATACCATTAGATTGGCTTCAAAGGACCAGAATCTATTTGTTCTGGTGGGGGCTGAAATTAAGGCTGGTGTTTTGAAGTGTAATGTCTAAATCTGTGTTGCTATCATAACAAAAGGAACGTGTCATTTCTAACTATTTTTCTTTGATCTTCCTCCTGAAAATCAGGGAGAAGGGGAAAGGTTAAAATAATCTTAAAATATTCCTGTGTAAGCAGGCAGAAATCTGGAAGTATGAAAATATGATTACAAGTTCCATTCAGTAATTGCGTTCTGCGGTTTTCATATTGTTCATGAAACTTACTTCCCCTTTGCCTCAAGTCTTACTTTTTTTGTTTAGTGTCAAGACGAAAAAGTATTCTGGACTGGTATCTCCTTTATGTGGTTAGCAAATATCTGTTCTATAAGTTGTTAGTCTTTTTAGAAATTCATTTTAGGTGGTTTTTGTGGGCTTGACTTTTTTTCTGTGCTTGGCATATGGGGTAGTCAAGAGAAACATTGATACTAAAGAAATAATTTCTGTGTGGGAAAGAAAAAACTTTTCTTGTCCCTTGTGGATATTTGCTCCTGTTACTTCCATCACTCTCCTTTTAATTTTGAAATTATGTTCTCTAGCAATCTGGAATTATGCCCAAAAAGTTATCAAACTGTGCATACCCTTTGATCCAGCAGTGTTTCTACTGGGCTTATACCCCAAGGAGATACTAAAGAAGGGAAAGGGACCAGTATGTGCCAAAATGTTTGTGGCAGCCCTGTTTGTAGTGGCTAGAAGCTGGAAACTGAGTGGATGCCCATCAATTGAGAATGGTTGCAAATTGTGGTATATGAATGTTATGGAATATTATTGTTCTGTAAGAAATGACCAGCAGGATGAATACAGAGAGGCTTTGAGAGAATTACATGAACTTATGCTAAGTGAAATGAGCAGAACCAAGAGATCATTTATACGCCAACAACATACTGTATGAAGATGTAATCTGATGGAAGTGGATTTTTGACAAAGAGACCTAATTCAATTTCAATTGATCAATGATGGACAGAAGCTACACCTCAAAGAAAAACACTGGGAAATGAAATGTAAATTGTTTGCATTTTTGTTTTTCTTCCTGGGTTATTTTACCTTTCTGAATCCAGTTCTCCCTGTGCAACAAGAAAACTGTTTGATCTGCACATACATTGTATCTAGGATATACTAGGACATATTTAACATATATAGACTGCTTCCATCTAGGGAAGGGTGGAGGGTGGAGGGAAAAACGTGAACAGAAGTGAGTGCAAGGGATAATGTTGTAAAAAAAAAATTACCCTGGCATGGATTCTGTCAATAAAAAGTTACTATAATAAATTTAAAAAAAAAATTTGGAAAAAAAAAGAAGAAATTATGTTCTCTAAAAAGGTTCCTATTCACTAATTCATTCATCCAGAAAGTATTTATTGAGCATCTTACTTTGTGTAAGACTCTGTGCTAAGTATGATTGTGAATACAAAAATGATTTCCTGCTTTGAAAAAATTATCTTCCCTAGAATCAGTTAAGGAAGTTGTATTCTGAGTTGATCTTTAGCTCCACATCTTATGATTCTATATAAACCAAGTACTAGGAAAGCTTTGATTGAGTTTGGGGAAAATCCTGGAAGGCTTCATGAAGGAGGTAGTATAGGTAATATTTGAGTGAGCCCCCCCAAAATGGATAGGATTTTGCTAGTTAGAGATGACAGAGAAAACATATACTAGGTGGAAGGATCAAGCAATTAAAGCAAAGATTAGGAGAATGCATTTAGGCATTGTATAATTCAGCTTGGCTAAAGCAATGCTCTACAAAGTTTTTTTGAATAATTTAATATGTGTTAATTTTCTACACTTTGTCAGAATTTTTTTTCCAGAGGTTTTTGATGCAGTATTTTGGAGGATACATTCTAAAATAAGTGTATTTATTTATTTATAAATTATATGTATGTACTACTACAATAATTATATATTCTATAAAACTTATGAAAAAATAGCAATCACAAACTGGAGATAAAGATGAAATAATATTTGATCGTAGAGTCAAGCTACTAGAGCTTATTGAGTAGGGATATGATAAGATTTATGCTTAAGAAAAATCTTTTGGACAGCTCTGTGGAGGATGTGTTAGAATGGGAAAAGAACAGAGATAGGAAGATCAAAGAAGAGGGGCTGTGACAATAGAGGAGATGAGGACTTGAACTAGAATGGTGGCCATGTGAATGAAATTTTTTAAAAGTGTGTGTTAAATTTAACATAGTAGTTTCAATACCGCCTTATTTAACTTTATTCCCTTCTGAACTTCCTTCAGTTCCCCCATTGTGTTTTTTTGTATGTCATTGATATTCTTTTCTTTTTTTTATTTTTAGTACTGCTTCTAGGTGCCCAATTTTTATTCCAAAACACCACTGCCCCACCAAAAATATTTTTTTTTTAAAAACCTCCGTTGTCACAATTAAGCATTGTCAAATGAAACAACTCTACACATTAGCCATATCTATAAATATATGTTGCATTTTACACCCTTAGTAAAATAGACTTCATATTCAATCATTTGGAGTTGAACTGATAATGGTTCTTATATCTTTAACAATTTTTGAAGTTCTATTAGTTATTCTTTTTACTTTGCTTAAGTTTGAAATTTCTATGGCATTATTATGCCATATATGAATATATCATATTCGTATCATATCAATTGATGAGGATTACAGCCTTTCCCCCACATTTATAGTTCTGTTCTGTTTACTATAACAAAAAAATTTCTGCTGTATTTTTTGTATATGTGGATCCTTTCCTATTTATGGGTTTTTGATTCCTTTGGCATATAAGGGGATAGTAGTGGTATTCATGAGTCAAAGGGTACAAATTGTTATAGTGATTTTTTTTTGGACATTGTTCCAAACTGCTTATTCAGAATGGTTAGATCAAATTACAGATCCTATTGCCCCTCCAATAATTGTCATATTTGTCAATCTAATTAGATGTGTTAGAACTTTATTATAAGTTTCTTATTGTAGGTGATTTTGAGAACTTCCTGTTCATATTCTTTAACTATATAACTAATGAGAAATGGCTTTTATTCTTAAATATTTGTGTTAATTCCTTATTGTTTTGGATAATAGAACTTTCTATATAAAGATTTTTTTTTTGATAGTTATCTGCTTTCTAATTCTAAGTGCATTGGTTTTTTGGTATGAATTCTTTTATGTAATCAAAATTTATTTTATCTAAATCTGTTTCATCACTTGTTTGTGTATATATATATATATATATATAGCTGTGAAAGGTTATCTTATTTTATGAAAATTTTCTGAAATTAAATAGTAAAAAAAATTACATAGATATAACAGAACACAAAACAGAGCATTCTCTATGACATGGTATATCTCACTTACATTTTGAAAACATGTTTATTGTCTAATACCCCTTCTTCCCACTTCTTCCATGTTTGTATATTATACTCTAATTATGGGAAAATTCAAGTACCATTTTCTTTTTCTTCCTTTTGACATTAGTGAATTACTTTTTTCCCCCTTTCTTTCCCCTCTTTAAAATCTTCAGAACAGAAACAATCCATTTCCATTACCTGTTTTTATTATTTAAATCTCAATATTATTTAAAGATGTTAAAATTCTAAAGAGACTTTTTTCTTTACCCCATCAACTTATTAAAATGTTTCCTTCCCTATTAAAGAAAACGTTCAGGGGGCGGAGCCAAGATGGCAGAGAAGGCACAGGACTTTCTAAGCTCCTCTCATTCCCTTCATAACCAACTATTTTATCCAGCCTCAGAAATAGCTCTTCACTGCTTAAATTCATGAAGATCAGAAGCATATAACTTACCAGCTGAAGTCAATGTGGAAGATCGCCAGGAAAGGTTTGTCCTGAGGGGCCAGAAACAGACCAGCACAGGCAGGGAGAGGCTAGCGTTCTGAGCAGACCAGGGGCGGGGGTGATCTCTGTGGCTAGAGAAGTTATAAAGACCACTCTGCTATAGGCTAACTGCTCTGCCTTGATTACAAAGCAGTAAACTGGCAGAGAAATTAAAGCCTAAAACAGAGGGTACTCTAAAAAAACGTCAGAACCTAACACTGGCTGTAGCTACTCAAACCCGGAAGTGACTGAGGAGACTGAAACACAGCCCTGCAACTACATCCTGCAGTTCGGGGCTTTTGCGAGGGCAGTTACAAACCCACGCGGCAGGTGGGCACAGCCTGAGCAGCCTCAATCAGCACAGTGCAGGGCTCAGCCTGGGGCAATAGAACTTCCCCAACAGGACTGTGCTACCAGGAGCAGAGACACTTCCATTCCCTGAAAATCCATTCACTGTTCAACTGCTAATACCCACAGCCCCAGGGCGGGATTTGGCTTGGGATAGTGAAACTCTAGCTGCTCAGCGTCTAGCCCCAGGGCAGTCATTATCTCACACAGCAGGGATTCTTTGCAGGGCACTTTCCCAGCTCTGCCCTCAGACCTGAGTTACTTCTGGGAGGGGAACTCTTTCCCAGAGCACTCCAGTACCTAGCTACTTTTTGCATCCCCCTAAGCAGGACAGCTACCTGTCCATACATCTCTCACTGCTCTGCAGAGGAAGCTGGTAACCTCCTAGCCCTGAAGGCAGACCCTAAAGGCTTTAACAAAATGAGTAAGAAAATCAAAAGGATAATTGATAGTTTCTACTCAGAAAGAGAACAGCTTTTCAACCCTGAAGAGATTAATAGCAGACAGTCTCCAGACAATGGTTGGTCCCCAATACAAAAGGCTCTCATAGAAGAGACTATTAAAAACCTTAAAAGAGAACTAGAAGAAAAATGGGGAAAGGAAAGAGAAGCTATGCAAGAGAGTACAGAAAAGACATATAACTCACTAAAAGAAAAATTTGACAAAGTGGAAAAAGAAAACAACTCCCTGAAATGTGAACTTGAAAAGGTAAAAAAACTTCCAAGAAGTGCAGGGAAACAGAATTTGTGATTGGAGAAAGAAAATAACTCACTAAAAAAAAATTTAGTGAAATGGAAAAAAATTCCATAGAGCAAAATGACTCATTCAAAAACTCAATCGGACATATACAAAAAGAAGTAAAAAAAAGCTAATGAAGAAAATAACACGCTAAAAATCAGAACTGAACAAATAGAAATGACTGACTCATTGAGACAGGAAGAATTAATCAAGCAAAACCCCCAAAAAATGAAAGATTGGAAAAGAATGTCAAATATTTACTTGAAAAAACAACGGACCTGTATAATTTGATTTTACTGATATAGCATAAAAAAAGTAGTAGAAATGGAAAGGGGATAGTGTCAGAAAAATGGGAAAGGGGAGATAAAAAGAGGGAAACTTCATGCGTCAATGAGGCAAAGGAAACCTATCATATCTGAGGGAACTTAGAGAGGGGGAGGAACACTGTGCGAATCTTACTCTCATCAGAGTTGGCTCAAAAAGTAAATAATTGACACATTTGTTTTACAGAGAATTTTCTCTCACCACATTAAAAAGTGGGAGAGGAAAAGTGAAAAGGAAAAAGAATAAAAAGGGAACGGTACAAGAAAGGGGAAGGGATTCAAAGGGAGGAGGGAAGGATACTAACGAGGGAGAGCTGGGTGACGCAAGTGGGACCAATAAGTTTAATACTAAGGAAGTGGGGAAGGAGGGCAAGAAAAAGAAAAGCATAATCTGGGGATATTAGGATGGCAGGAAATACAGAATTAGTAATCTTAACCGTAAATGTGAATGGGATGAACTCCCCCATAAAGAGGAGCCGGATAGCAGACTGGATCAAAAGTCAGAACCCTACAATATGTTGTTTACAAGAAACACATTTAAAACAGGGAGATACATACAGAGTAAAGGTAAAAGGCTGGAGCAGAATCTATTATGCTTCAGGTGAAGTCAAAAAAGCAGGGGTAGCCATCCTTATCTCAGATCAAGCAAAAGCAAAAATTGATCTAATTAAAAGAGATAAGGAAGGAAACTATATCTTGCTAAAAGGTACTATAGACAATGAAGCAATATCAGTATTAAACATATATGCACCAAGTGGTATAGCATCTAACTTCCTAAAGGAGAAGTTAAGAGAGTTACGAGAAGAAATAGACAGCAAAACTATAATAGCGGGAGACCTCAATCTTGCACTCTCAGATTTAGATAAATCAAATCACAAAACAAATAAGAAAGAAATTAAAGAGGTAAATAGAATATTAGAAAGACTAGGTATGATAGATCTCTGGAGAAAACTAAATGGTGATAGAAAGGAGTATACTTTCTTCTCAGCAGCTCATGGAACCTACACAAAAATTGACCATATATTAGGACATAAAGACCTCAAAATTAAATGCAGGAAGGCAGAAATAGTAAATGCTTTCTTTTCAGATCACAATGCAATAAAAACTACATTCAACAAAAAGTTAGGTGTAAATAAATCAAAAAGTAATTGGAAACTAAATAATCTCATCTTAAAGAATGATTGGGGGAAACAGCAAATTATAGACACAATAACTTCAGTCAAGATAATGACAACGGTGAGAAATCATACCAAAATTTGTGGAATGCAGCCAAAGCGGTAATAAGGGAAACTTATATCCTTAGAGGCTTACTTGAACAAAATAGAAAGAGAAGGTCAATGAATTCTTGCAACTTAAAAAGCTAGAAAAGACCAAATTAAAAAACCCCAATCAATTACTTAAACTTTAAATTCTAAAATTAAAAGGAGAAATTATAATATTGAAACTAAAAACTATTGAATTAATAAATAAACTAAGAGTTGGTTTTATGAAAAACCAATAAAATTGATAAACCTTTGGTAAATCTGATTAGAAAAGGAGGGAGGAAAATGAAATTAGTAGTCTTAAAAAATGAAAGGGAGAACTTTCCACCAATGAAGAGGAAATTAGAGAATAATAAGGAGTTATTTCTGCCAACTTTATGCCAATAAATTTGATAACCTAAGTGAAATGGATGACTACGTCCAAAAATATAGACTTCCCAGACTAACAGAGGAGGAAGTAAATTGTTTCAATAGTCCCATTTCAGAAAAAGAAATAGAACAGGCAATTAAACAACTCCCTAAGAAAAAATCCCCAGGACTAGATGGATTTACATGTAAATTCTATCAAACATTTAAAGAACAATTGGCCCCAATGCTATATAAATTATATAAATAAATATTTGATAAAATAGGGAATGAAGGAGTCCTACCAAATTCCTTCTATGACACAGACATGGTACTGATACCTAAACCAGTTAGGTTGAAAACAGAGAAAGAAAACTATAGACCAATCTCCCTAATGAATATTGATGCTAAAATCTTAAATAAAATATTAGCAAAAAGACTACAGAAAATCATCCCCAGGATAATTCCCCATGATCAAGTAGGATTTAACCAGGAATGCAGGGCTGGTTCAGTATTAGGAAAACTATCAGCATAATTGGCCATATTAATAACCAAACTAACAAAAACCTCATCTCAATAGATGCAGAAAAAGCATTTGATAAAATCCAACATCCATTCCTACTAAAAACACTTGAGAGTATAAGAATAAATGGACTTTTCCTTAAAATAATCAGTAGCATCTATTTAAAACTAGCAGTAAGCATCATATGTAATGGGGACAAACTGCTACCATTCCCAATAAGATCAGGAGTGAAACAAGGTTGCCCACTATCACCGTTACTATTTAATATTGTATTAGAAATGCTAGATGGCAATAAGAGCTGAGAAAGATATTAAAAGAATAAGAATAGGCAATGAGGAAACCAAATTATCACTCTTTGCTGATGATATGATGGTATACTTAGAGAACCCCAGAGATTCTACTAAAAAGTTATTAGAAATAATCCACAATTTTAGCAAAGTTGCTGGTTATAAAATAAACCCACATAAGTCATCAGCATTCTTATATATCACTAACAAAATCCAACAGTCAGAGTTACAAAGAGAAATCCCATTTAAATAACTACTGATAGTATAAAATATTTAGGAATCTATCTGCCAAGGGAAAATCAGAAACTTTATGAGCAAAACTACAAAACACTTTCCACACAAATTAAGTCTGATCAACCAACTGAAAATATTAAATGCTCTTGGATTGCGAAGCAAATATAATAAAGATGACAATACTACCTAAACTAATCTATTTATTTAGCACTATACCAATCAGACTTCCCAAAAACTATTTTGATGACCTAGAAAAAATAACAACAAAGTTCATATGGAAAAACAAAAGGTCAAGAATTTCAAGGGAATTAATGAAAAAAAAAAACAAATGAAGGTGGCCTAGCTATACCAGATCTAAAATTATATTATAAGGCAGCGGTTACTAAAACTATCTGGTATTGGCTAAGAAATAGGCTAGTTGATCAAGGGAATAGGTTAGGTTCAAAGGACAAAACGGCCAATAACTTTAATTATCTAGTGTTTGACAAACCCAAAGACCCCAGTTTTTGGGATAAGAATGCATTATTTGACAAAAATTGCTGGGAAAATTGAAAATTAGTATGGCAGAAACTAGGCATTGACCCACACTTAACACTGTACACCAAGATAAGGTCAAAATGGGTTCAGGATCTAGGCATAAAGAATGAGATCATAAATAAATTGGAAGAGCATAGGATAGTTTACCTCTCAGACCTGTGGAAGAGGAAGGAATTTATGACCAAAGAAGAACTAGAGATCACTATTGACTACAAAATTTTGATTATATCAAATTGAAAAGTTTTTGTACAAACAAAACTAATGCAGGCAAGATTAGAAGGGAAACAATAAACTGGGAAAACATTTTACAGTCAAAGGTTCTGATAAAGGACTATTTCAAAATATATAGAGAATTGACTCTAATTTATAAGAAATCAAGCCATTCTCCAATTGATAAATGGTCAAAGGATATGAACAGACAATTTTCAGATGATGAAATTAAAACTATTACTACTCATATGAAAGAGTGTTCCAAATCACTATTGATCAGAGAAATGCATGAATGTTGAGCGAAATGAGCAGAACCAGGAAATCATTATATACCTCAACATGATACTGTATGAGGATGTATTCTGATGGAAGTGGATTTCTTCAACAAAGACAAGATCTAACTTAGTTTTAATTGATCAAGGATGGACAGAAGCAGCTACACCCAAAGAAAGAACACTAGGAAATGAATGTAAACTGCTTGCATTTTTGTTCTTCCTCCCAGGTTATTTATGCCTTCTAAATCCAATTCTCCCTGAGCAACAAGAAAACTGTTCGGTTCTGCACACATATATTGTATCCAAGATCTACTGTAATCTATTTAACATTTAACATGGCAAGGACTGCTTGCCATCTGGGGGAGAGGGTGGAGGGAGGGAGGGGAAAAATCGGAACAGAAGTGAGTGCAGGGGATAATGTTGTAAAAAGTTACCCTGGCATGGGTTCTGTCAATAAAAAGTTATTTAATAAAAAAAAAAAGATTTGAACTCAGGAAAATGAATCTTCCTGACTTCAGGCCCAAACAAATTAGAAAAAAAAAAAAAAGTTCACCTATTAAATTATTTTCACTTATTTCACTTTCTAACACCATCATGTTAGCACTTCCTCATCCTTGTAGTTTGGGTCTTGTGCTGTATTAAATATTAATATATTCTCAACATGGAATCTATATAGAATAGGTGGCACAGTATAGAGAACGCTGGACCTAGAATTGGAAAGACCTGAATTCAAAATAGCCTCAGATAAGTGTCTAGATAGTGTGATTCTGGGTAAGATACTTGACCTCTCTTTGTCTCAATTTCCTTAACTATAAAATAGGAATAGTAAGAGCACCTACTTTGTAAGGTTGTTGTGAAGATCAAATGAGATAATATTTGATAAGTGCATATGACATGGTGTCTGGTATAGTAGGTGATATAGAAATGCTTTTTCCCCTTCTCTATTTCCATATTTGAGTAGCTCTGCTTTTGCTGTTGGTCAATTTTTATATTTTAATCAGTTCCAAATAATTGAAAAAAATTTTTATTCTTTATCAAAACAGAATTTCAGTACATAGAGAATTTAAAGATTCTATATAAAAACATGAATCTCTATTTCATGCTGTGCCCTTTAAAAAATATAGATGTGTATATGTACATATGTGTATTGTGTAAATAAATAATAAATTCTACATGGTAACTTTCAAAGCTATCCTGATTGTGCTTCCTTCTTAACTTCATTATGTTCTATTCCTTGTATTTTATTTTTTACTTCATTTTTTGCTGAGGCATTTGGGGTTGCCCAGGGTCACACAGCTAAGAAATGCTAAGTGTCTGAGGTCAAATTTCTTGAACTCGGGTCCTCCTGACTTCTGGGGTGGTGCTCTATCTACTGTGCCACCTAGCTGTCCCTATTCCTTGTATTAAAAAAAATGTTATAATGACACTCCTTTTTGGATATTAGTATTATTCAGCCCTCTTCTGTGAGATAAAGGGAGAAAAACCTGTTATATCAAAATATGTACCAAATCAAGCAGTATAAATCCACATTGTGGTCACATCAAAAAATGTAAATGAATGTATCTGTACCTTATGTCTGTCTCCAGTCAGATGGGTAATGCCTCATGATCAGTTTTCTGGAGGAATGCTTATAATATTCTTAAGTCTTTCAGAGTAGTCATGGCATTGTTTTGTATAAATTGTTCCACTTATGCTTACTTCATACTACCCAGAATTTTTATTTCTTCTACTGTAATAGTATTCTGTTACATCTGTATGTCACATTTTGTTCAGCTGTTCCCATGTTGTCTAAAAGGCAGTTTAAGGCATCCCAATTAGATTTCAGTTTTCTGCTTTTCTTTTTCCCTCACACAACCCCTTTAGTCTCACTTAAGAATTAGTAAATTTGTTTTGCTTGTAGCTATTCTCTCCCCTCAATTATCCTACTTCTTAATCCCTCTCCATCTGTTTATTTCCCAATTGAGTTTGATTTAGTTCTATATCAAATTGTACCTGTGTTCAATCCTTATTTGTTTACTTCAGATAACATCTTCATAAGAAGTACCCTTATCTCTTCTTCCATGTTTGTACATTTTTCTTATCCCCTTTAATTATGATAAATTAGAAGCTAAAGCTCCTTGTTTCTTTCTTCTTACTCTCAGTTTTCTTAAAACCCTCAGAATAGAACCATTTTGACCTTAGGGCGCTCCTTTTTCTTATTTGACTCAATGCCCTTTAATCACCTTAAGGTTCTGAAGGGTTACTTCTTTCTTCACTCACTCTTAAAATGTTAGCACTGCATCATCCTTTAGCCCCTTCTCATTGTTAAAATCAATTTACCTTTCTTGGTTTCTCTAGACTCTTATTCAAAATTCATCCTTAACTCAGGAGGTCTTTTCATCAGAAATACATAGAACAAATTATTTTTGGTTGTAAGCTGATTTCTTTTACTTTTTGGAACATTGAATTCCCAGATTTCTTTTAGAAGTTGTTAGATCTGTTGGGGATTCTGATTGTAGTTTCTTGGTAGTTCAACTGCTTTTTTTTCTTGATGCTTGCAGTATTTTTTCGTTTGATATAGGGGCTCTGAGTTTTGCCTGTGACTTCAGAGTTTTGTTGAAGTATAGTTATGTAGAATTGGGTGGTCTGCTTCCAATTTTCAGGGAGCCATTGTGGCCAGAAACTTTTTTTTTTTTTTATCATAAAAAGCACTTCTATAAATATGTATTGGTGTATATAGGCCTTTCTTTTTGTCATTGGCATTGGGTCAATCAGTATAAATATTTTAGTCACTTTCTGTCTAATTTCAAATTGCTTTCCAGACTGGTTGGACAATTTGCAGCTCGGCAAATTATGTATTAGTATGCCTCTCTATAATCCCTTCAACACTGAGTGTTCCCATCTTGGTTAAATTATTGGGTATAACACGAAATCTCAAATTATTTTAATTTGCATTGCATTTATTATTAATGATTAAGAGCATCCTTCTATATGGTTTATAAATGTAATTCTTTTGAAACTGTTCATATTTTTTGACTTACCTATAGAATAATAAAACCAAAAATGGGTCATTAGGAGATTTTTAAAAAGCATACAAGGATTTAAAAATGTAGGCAAAACTTAAAGAAATAGGAGAAATAAAAGTGGAGGAATAGAATGTTGAAACACTGTGATTAATTTGTAATAGCCTTCCAGATTTATTGTGTTCCATCTTTTGTAAGCAATAATCATTAGAGAGACTATTGCTTTTAAAAAACTGGGATTTTATAGCAGCAAGTCAAGATTTTTGTAAAGTTTTAAAATATTATGTTACTATAAACTGTTATTACTGAAGACACCATACAATTTTTTTCCTTTTTTTTTCATTTTTGTGCCCAGCTCATTCTACATCTGTTGTATTTTCCAGGATTTTTGTGTATGTATAAAATCTCTCAGGTTTTCCGTGGAGAAACAAATAAAGAAAGTTGATAAAGATGGAATTGGCTTTACAGGATGGCCCTACCTTAAGAAACATTATTTCATGGTCCTTTGGTCATTTTGTATTTCAATGTTCTCAATAAATAGTTGCATAAAAAGTACTTTGAAATAGTGTAATTATAGCTTATATACCAAAATATATTCCAGAGAATGAAGAAGAAAAGAAATTATATGAAGAGCACGGCAAAATCCTACAATGTTAAATGAATACTTTATTTCCCATTTGTTGTCATTCCTCTGGAATATATATTGCATTACTAGATACTTCATTCTGTAAGATAACTTAACTCTTGATACACATACTTTATCAATGCCCTCTGCCTTGAGGTGGAATGAAGAGTTCCACCCCAATTCACATTTAAGAAAAGTATTTCTCAGGCCAACAATCTCTTTTCATTTTTTTATTGAATTTTTTTTATCTTTGCTCCAATTTTTTCCCCTTTTTTCTATTTCTGATCCATTGATAAAGCACCACATTACAAATGTGTAAAAGCATGCACATATCATGTTAACTGTGTTTCTCCACTTCTCCTACCCCATACCTTCTATTCAGAAAAAAAAAAAAAATATATATATATATATATATATATATATATGCATCAGTCTTCATTTTGAGTCAGATTTCTTTTGAGAGGTGGATAGCTTTATGAATCCTTTGGAATTGTGGAGGGGGGGTCATTGTATTGATTATAGTTGTTACACCTCTTTAAAAGTTGTTTTTTGGTTTTGGGTTTTTTTTTGAGGAGGCAATACACAACTAGGAAATGTTAAGTGTCTGAGTTCAGATTTGAACTGGGTCCTTCTGACTTCAGGGCTGGTGCTCTAACCACTGCTCCACCTAGCTGCCTCAGTATTTATCTTTATAATACTGCCATTATTGAATACATTATTCTCCTGATTCTGCTCACTTCACTTTACATCAGTTCATACAAATCTTTTCAAGTATTCCAAAGCATTCATATGCTATAATTTGTTCAGCCATTCCCCACTTGATAGGCATCCCTTAAACTTCCAGTTCTTTGGCGCTACAAAAAAAGAGCTGCTGTAAATATTTTTGTATATTAGTTATCCTTTCCTCTTTCTTTAATATCTTTGGGGTACAGTCCTGGAGGTGATAATCCTGGGCCAAAGCAAATGTATAATTTTTTTATTGAAGCTTTTTATTTTCAAACCGTATGCAAGGATTATTTTTCATCATTAATCCTTGCAAAACCTTGTGTTGCAATTCCCCCTTCCTCCCATCCCCTCTCCTACATGGCAAGTAGAGAATGTACAATTTAATAGCTTTTTGTACAACATTCCAAATTGCTTTCCTAAGTGATTGGATTTGTCCACAACTCTACTAATAGTACATTAATATAATTATTTTTTCACATTCTCCCAGTATTTGTCATTTTCCTTTTTTGTCATCTTAGTGGAAACTCAAAATTGTTTTAATTTGTATTTAAATTTTTTTTTTCATTTTCCCCATTTACATGTAGAAACAACATTTTTTGGGGGGAGGGTTATATATATACATTCTTTTTTTTTTTACATATTTCCTTATAAATCATGTTGGGAGAGAAACATCCGAACAAAAGGAAAAAAAACTACAAGAGGAGGAAGAAAAAAAGTGAACATAGCATGTATTGATTTATATTTACTAAATTACATTTATTGACTTAAAACATATTTTCCCTACAACTATTGATAACTTAGATGTCTTCTTTTGACCTCTCATTTAACCATTTGTCAATTGGGGAATAGCTTTGTTTTTATATATCAGAGAAATTTGCTACAAAGATTTCCCCTCCTTTAGAGGTATATCAGATAAATGTTATTTTCATTTTAAGGAAATCTCTTTTATTTCTGTACTTACAAATATTTTTTAAAAACAGTAATGGCTTTTCTGTATTTATTGAAATAATTGATTATTAATTAATTAATATGGCCAGTTATGCTTGTAGTTTTCCTAATCTTGAACCATTTTTTATTCCTGCTATAAATTCAGCCTTCTTAGAGTATCAGATCTTTGTGCTAAATAACCGTAATTTCCTTTCTAGTATTTCATCTAAAATTTTTGCATCAATACTCATGAGTGAAACTGGTTTATAATTTCCTGCAGTTTATGTCTCTTTAATTGGTGTGATGGGAGTGTATAAGTGTGTGTACCATTTTCTTTTATTTTACATTTCATCCATTAGCAAGAATGAATGAAATACCTACAATATGCCAGGCATAGGAATGGTTAACTGTTAGAAGTATAAATAGAAAAGTGAGATTGCATCTGACCTTAATGAATTTTTGTTGTTCTTGGGCAAATATTGTACATATGAGGGAGGGAAAGCCAGGCAATAAAACTGTCATTTGAATTGTCACAGGGATTTAAAAAAAAATGTCTTTTTGCTATGTTATATTTTAAATTAGGAAACACTTTCAGATTACTTCTACCCTTTGAGAACTTTCTTGTAAGGAAGTAAATCTAAGAATACAGTGACTTCATCTGGAAGTTCATGCAAATTTTATATCTATAGCTCTCTTCATGCTCCTTAAAAAAAAAAAGTTTTAAACTTAAATACAAAATAGGAAAAGGAAAAAAAAAAACCATTGCCATGTACACAAAAAAAGGAGAGAATTAAAAATATAAAGCAATACATTTCCATTTCAAGAAATCCTATATAATAAATATTACACATTGTATTCAGAATTGTACATCTTTTCTTTGCTTCCTTGTAGGTTTTCTTTTGTTCTCTGCTGGACATTTTTTCCTTTCTTTTTTTGCTCTTCCTCCCACCCTTTCCCTTCATCCCCACAAATAATACATACACACCCCTACAAATAATACAGATACATATACATACAAAGTATATATACACACATATACATATACACAGATATCTATAATACACATATGTACACCTATATGTTCATATGCATCTACGTGAAAGCATACTATGCCTTTTGTCTTGTTTCTATGAATGCGAATTATGTCTTCTTTCTTAAGTCCAAGTCTTTCCACATTTTTCTGACATCACTAACTCATTATTTTCTATATTTCAATATAGCACCATTTCAACCTCATAATATTTATTTTAGTCTAAACAATATTGATTAATATGGTTAACATATAGTATAGTTTACTTATTTTTCTCTTTGATGAAATCTATTTTAGCTTTAACTTTGAGATCATGATTTCTACCCCTGCTTTTTTGCATAATAATAACACTTTTGATCTTTATTTTATGTTTGTATTTCTTATTTCCTATTCCTCCTGATTTCTCCATTTCTTTTCTTTACTTCTATCTGCTACCTTGCCTCCCTCCAAGAATCCCTTCCTTACCCTCTCCCCATAACCTTTTCCCTCTTGCTCTCTTGTTTCTATTCAAATTTAGAAGACTTTTATAGCCTTCCCATTTTGTGTGTGTGTGTGTGTGTGTGTGTGTATGTATGTGTATTTTACTCTTTATCCCATTCTCCTTAATCCATATACCTGTCTATACTATCCTATTCATTCATCCTCTTTATTTATTTTTATAAATTTAGAATACTTTTATTCACATCTTAATGTATATGTTCTCTCTTTAGCCTAGATCTGTTGGGAATAAGGTTCCCTCTAGAAATGCTTTCCTATCCATTCCCCTGTCCTTATCACCTTACCTTTTTATTTCTTTCTGGTTTCAAAAGACTACTAATACTCCTTCCCCATCTGATTTTTCTGTGAGTTTTCCCTCTCATTTATATTATTATGTTTTTTTTTTTTTTTAGAATCTTGTCATAGTTCTGCCCCCATCTTTCTTTTAAATAGTCCAATTACTAATGATATTCTTAGACATATGGTTTATTTTTCCACATATATACAAATATTCTGTGCATATTGAGTCCTTTGTTTTTGAAATTTATCTTATATTTCTCTTGGATCTTGTATATCAGATTTTTTCTTAAGTTCAGGTTTTTTCACACCAGTGTCCTGAAAGTCTGGCAATTCCTTAAATGTCCTTTTTTTGTTTCCTTTCAGGATTATGCTTAATAATTCTGGGTATGATATTTCTGGCCACAACCCCAGTTCTTTTGCTCTTTGATATATAGAATTCCAAGTCCTGTGGTCTTTAAATGTAGTAGCTGCTAGGTCTTGTAAAATTAATTATGGTAATATCATTTTTCCCCTTTTCATCCCCTATCATATTGAAAAAAGAAAGAAAAACACTCTTTGTAACATATATATATATATATATAGTTAAGTAAAACAGATTTCCTCATTTTTTTGAAAATCTTAATTCTGTACCCTAAATCAATCACCTATCAGGAAATGGACAGCATATTTCATCTTCTGTCCTCTGGAATCATGGATAATTGTTTCATTGATTGCTATTCTTACAGTTTTCAATGTTGTTTGTAATAAATTGCCTTCATGGTTTTCCTCATTCTGTTCTTTTAAAAGTTCTCAAAACAATGTGTGTGCTTTACTCCAGTTAATTATCACTGGTCTACTTAGACTTAAAAGCAATCAGGAAAGGTTGTTTACTTGCAAACATACTTATAGCTTCTCTTTTTGTGATGGCAAAAACTGGAAACTAACAAATTGGAAACTAAAGAAATATCTATCAGTTAAATAGTAGTAGAGCAAATTGTGGCATATGAAAGTGATAGAATACTATTTTGCACTAAGAACAGAGAAAATAGATTATTTCAAAGAAATATGGATAAGATTTATATGTACTAATATAGAGTGAAGTGAGCAGAATCTGAATTTTTTTTTTTTTTTTTTTTACAATAACATCAGTATTATAAAAACAGTTACAGGTTTTTGAGCAGGTCCATTTGATAGTAGATTATCACATCCTTTCTCTAATACTAATGATAGCATTGATTTAATTATTATTTTCTAAACAAAAGGTGGAAAACTTAAACGTGAACAGGGAAATGTATATTTGGTACCAGAACAGAAGGAAAGTTTCTTTTTTTTTTTGGAGTCTACATTTACTTTTTTTTTTTTTTTAATAGCCTTTTATTTACAGGATATATGCATGGGTAACTTTACAGCATTAACAACTGCCAAACCTCTTGTTCCAATTTTTCACCTCTTACTCCCCACCCCCTCCCCCAGATGGCAGGATGACCAGTAGATGTTAAGTACGTTAAAATATAAATTAGATACACAATAAGTATACATGACCAAAACGTTATTTTGCTGTACAAAAAGAATCAGACTCTGAAATATTGTACAATTAGCTTGTGAAGGAAATAAAAAATGCAGGTAGGCATAAATATAGGGATTGGGAATTCAATGTAATGGTTTTTAGTCATCTCCCAGAGTTCTTTCTCTGGGCATAGCTGGTTCAGTTCATTACTGCTCCATTGGAAATGATTTGGTTGATCTCGTTGCTGAGGATGGCCTGGTCCATCAGAACTGGTCATCATATAGTATTGTTGTTGAAGTATATAATGATCTCCTGGTCCTGCTCATTTCACTCAGCATCAGTTCATGTAAGTCTCTCCAGGCCTTTCTGAAATCATCCTGTTGGTCATTTCTTACAGAACAGTAATAGTCCATAATATTCATATGCCACAATTTATTCAGCCATTCTCCAACTGATGGGCATCCACTCAGTTTCCAGTTTCTAGCCACTACAAAAAGGGCTGCCACAAACATTCGTGCACATACAGGTCCCTTTCCCTTCTTTATAATCTCTTTGGGATATAATACCAGTAGTAACACTGCTGGATCAAAGGGTATGCACAGTTTGATAACTTTTTGAGCATAGTTCCAAAGTACTCTCCAAAATGGTTGGATTCGTTCACAACTCCACCAACAATGCATCAATGTCCCAGTTTTCCCGCATCCCCTCCAACAATCATCATTATTTTTTCCTGTCATCTTAGCCAATCTGACAGGTGTGTAGTTGTATCTTAGAGTTGTCTTAATTTGCATTTCTCTGATTAATAATGACTTAGAGCATCTTTTCATGTGACTAGAAATAGTTTCAATTTCTTCATCTGAGAATTGTCTGTTCATATCCTTTGACCATTTTTCAATTGGAGAATGGCTTGATTTTTTATAAATTAGAGTTAATTCTCTATATATTTTGGAAATAAGGCCTTTATCAGAACCTTTGACTGTAAAAATATTTTCCCAGTTTATTGCTTCCAGAAGGAAAGTTTCTTGTACTGGATGGACTCTGGAAGAAATGAACCATGGTCTAGGATCATTTAGATATTAAGGTCTGAGGTAAAAATGTACTCTCATTATGTTGTGGCAAACTTCTACGAGTTTCCAAATTGAGTGAATTAGCTATGGATGGGAAGGGGGAAATGACATTGGACTTTGGCAAATGCAGAGTGTGTGTGTGTGTGTGTGTGTGTATTTTCTCTTAGTAATTAAGGAGTTACTTGGCTTTACTTAACTTTTTTTCTTTCTAAATTTAGTACCGTCTTTTGGTGTACAGGGCCAGAACTCTGGAAAGCATACTTGAAACAAGTGTTAACTCAGTGGAATTGATGAGATGATGGTTCTCTAGTTCACATATATACTTAGTACTTAGTATGGTGATATAATGGTTCTCTAGTTCACACATATTCAGTATGCTGTAATGTTGTAAATGTATTAAGTTATATAAGGCCTGAGAAGGACTGGAAATGAGACATTCTATCTTTGACCATTCTCTTGGTGGCTCTCCTGCCTCTTGCACTCCTGCACTAAAATGAAGGCTGGGTCCGAGGTCTTCCAGAAAGCTAACCCAGACATTACATTTTGATTCTGTGTCTCTTTTATTTTCAGTACATGTGGAATGCCTTTTCTTGGGAGGAGGTGGTAAGGTAACTGGTGTTAAATGACTTAGCTAGGATCAAACTCAAATCAAATAATGAAGTGTTTGAGTTTGGATTTGAACTCTGGTCATTAGAGCTGCTGCCTAATGCCTTTTCATAAGATTTTATTTTATTTTTTTCTATCCCTTTATTTCCATCCCAGAGTAAAAGCCTGTTAGGTAAAACCTTCTTTATTTAATCCACTTTTGTAAGTGAGACAGAAGTGATTTAGGTATCCTTATTGCTGTGTAAGTATTTCAGGTGTGCAATTCTAATGAAACTCAAAGACTCACCCTCCTTACTTTGTCCTTGGTGTTATATAGCTCCTGAACTAGGACTTCTGAATGCCATTTATGAAGCACATCTGCTGCTCTAGAAGTGAGGGGGCCTTTGGACGGAGTGGCTGACATCACTTGCCATAAGCCAGGGCCACTAATAAAGGATGTTGAAAGTAGTTATATATTTAGTTTGAGTCAACATTACTCTCCCAAATATGATTGCTTTCCCATATGATTTATGTCTTTCATTCAGGCATTCAGGTTTAGATTTAAACTCCACCATACAAGCTCTTGGAAATCTATTGCAGACCACAGCCATCCTTTGGTCAGCATCAGTAGTGGTAAGAGGGGTGAGGAGATGTTTTCTTGGGTTAACTCTGCAACTTGGTGGCATATAATTTTAATTTGTCATTGGTACATTAATCTGTGAGCACTAATCAAAAACATTAAAGTGAAAACTCTTTTTAAAAAGTTCTTTGGTTCTATTTGGAAAAAAATCTGACAGACAAAATAGGATATAAAGAGCAAATTTACTTTGCAGAAACATTGTGTGACTTTTATTCCCTTTCCCCTCTTGCAAAAATGGCCTACATCTTTAAACCTTGATCTCCTTAATATTTTGCACACTATGATATAATATCTTTCTGCTGAAGTTTGCGATGTGAATTTATATAACCTCCTTTCTCCCCTTTTATTCTTGTATTGGTATGTAATTTGCATATTTCCACCATGCGAAAGCCATTTTCTATGGTTGGAAAAGACTTTTTTCCTACAGTGTGAACAAATCATTCTTTGTTCTTCTTATTGTGCCTTCAAACTGGTACATCCGGTTTATGCCCCAAACAACAAAAGTCTGTCAACAGAAATTAAAACAACAGCATGAACAAAGGCAGAAAATCATGTGGGGCTCTTAGGGAGTTTTCCTCCCCCTTTGCTCCTTTCTTTCAAGTGCTTTGAGACTCCATTAGGCAACTTGGAATGTGGCACAGAATATTTGTTCCTCACGAAGTTATGTTGGTACTTTTGGTTAGGAGAGAACTTCAAGCTTGTGGGGCTTTGTGTATATTTGAAAAGGTCTTTATGAAGTACTTAAAAGTTTATTTTCAGTTTTGAAAGCCTTTTTGCATAAGGCAGTTTTACAACTGATTTCTAAACTTGAGAAGGACGTTTCAAAATTTTTTTCAGTGATCAGAAGAAGGGACATAATTTTCAGTTGGATCTTATTTTAAAAAGTGACTACAAAGTAGAATCCTCCTGGTCATTCTGAGTGTCTGCGCTTTCATTGTAGCTCCTGTAGCTGAACTAAGCACTGCTTTTATTTTAAAATGTCTTTTTAAATGTAAGATTTTTATATGCACATAAAATAACTGAGGTTTAGCAAAAGACTATTGACAAAGCTCATCTAGTCCAAGTTTTCTTTTTTTATACAGGAGAGAATCTCTTAGAGGACAAGTGATTTGCCTATTTTCAGGTAGTCTTATGGAAAAGTTAGGGTTTTGAATGTATATATGATGTCTTTAAACCCCTTCCTCTTTCTATCACTCTTTCAAAGCTGTCTTTATTAACTCCTCTCCTGAAAGCCAAGACAGGAGTTGAAATTTTGGAACTCACCTAGAATGTCTCAAAATTCTATTTTCAGTTTTGGTAGGTTGAGGAACCTTAGGTTCATATCCTATAGTCATAAATTATGATGGATTCATTTATTCTTCTCAAGTTAGAAAGAAACTGATAGACTAACTATAGATTGAATAAGAAAAGAATTCTAGAAGTTTAACGAGTGGTTATGAAGGAGAGAGCATTTTATGATTTTTCCCCTTCCCACTCCATTTCTTGTTCTAAGTATGAAGGGAGGCCAAGAAAAGGGATTACTTGGCATGGCAGATTTGTTTGGTAGCTGTTACACTGAAAAGATGTTATATTCAGATTTCAAAAATGTTTTTTTTTTTTTCTGCATCAAAGAGAACTCTTGTATGCATTAGATACAATGAGCATACGCCTTTATCATATCATGGGCATGCCAAGACGAATTTGTGCCTTTCTCTGTTCAGTATAATTGAGAGCAGCAGCTGAGTTTAAAAAGTTTTGGCCCCCTTTGGATGGTATTCTTAGTGTTAGGTCTTATTTTTTTTGAAATAGAAGCTTAACTTCTGGCAGGCTTGAAGAGGGATAAATTTGTGAAATATTAGAGTATTGGATGAATTATACTTTTTATTCTTTTAACTTGCCCATTTCTCCTCAATTAATATTAATTGTTTATCCACTTAGGTGAAAGAGTTCTACAGTTGAAAAGCATCTAATTATTACAAACTCATAGACTCAAAACATTCCTTACATTTGGATGAGGCATCCTAGTCTAATCTTATAATTTAAATTTTTTCTTATTATGAACTTTAAAAATCATAAGAATATACATTTTGATATACGAAGAAGATTTTTAAAAAAGAATTGCAGACTTTTGTTTTATACCATTGGATTTTTCCCCCTTTGTTTTATACCATTGGATTTAACCCCAAGTGACTTGACCAGGGTCACATAGCTAGGAAGTGTTAAGTAAGTCTGAGGCCAGATTTGAATTTAGGTCCTCCTGACTTCAGGGCTGGTGCTGTATCCAGTACACCAACTAGCTGCCCCCACACCATTTGGTTTTTAAATTTTTATTTTAAATTTTATGAAGCAATAACACATTTTGCTGTTTGTGTCCCACTTTCACCTTTTAAAAACATTTTAAAATATTTTTTGGCCACAATTTATTTTCATATCTTCTAAATATCTCCTTATGCCTCTCTCTCAGAGAACCATCCTTTATAATTAACTGGTTTTTTTTTTTTAAGCAAAAAGAAAAAGTAGAAGAGAAAAAATGGTCAAAGCTGACAACTTTTAAAAAGCCGAGATTTTATGAAAGTTTTCACTCCCTTAGTCCTCATCTCCCACTTGTGTAAAATAATGATAAACTTCTCTGCTTTAGGGCTAATCTTAACCTTGAAATATCATAACCTTCTTTTAAAAAATTTTTTTTTCTTGATATTTTTTGATTTTACATTGCCTACATTCCTTCCTTTCTCCTCCTCTCCCTTCTCCCTTCTTTTCTCCTTTCTTCTCCTTCTGTGCCACCCTTCCCTTTTTACTTCTCTCCTTCCCTCCTCTTTCCTCCCTGCCTCCTTCCATCTCGCCCTCCCCTCCTCTTTCCCCCCCCATTCCTTTCTCTCTCTCCTTCCCTCTCTTCCTTTGTATTTTATTTTTCCAAATACATTGGCAAAGATAATTTTCAACATTCACCTTTACAAAACCTTGTATTCCAAAGTTTTCTTTTTCTCCCTCTCCCCCGTACCTTAGATATCAAGCAATTTACTATAGGTTAAACAGTGAAATTCTTCTAAACATATCCTCATATTCTTCATGCTGCAGGAGGAAAAAAATCAGATCAAAAAGGAAAAAATGAGAAAGAAAAGAAAAACCCAAGCAAACAAATAGCAATCACAAAAAGGTGAAAATACTAGGCTTTGATCCATATTTGTGTTTATCATTCTCTCTTTGCATACAGATGGCTCTTTCTATTACAAGTCTAATGGAATTGTCTTGAATCGCCTCATTATTGAAAAGAGCCAACCTCAGAGTTAAAAAGAAACAGTTGATTGTAATATAATCTTGTTTTTGTGTATAATGGTTTCTTGGTTCTCCACACTTTACTGTGCATCAGTTCATTTAAGTCTTTCCAGGTTTTTCTGAAATCAGTCTGCTCATCATTTCTTATAGAGCAATCATATTCCATTACATTCATGTACCATAACTTATTCAGGCATTCCCCAACTGAGGGATATTCATTCATTTTCTAGTTAAGGATGGCTTAACTGGCTGGACCAAAAATATGGGACGCTTTGCAGATTTGCATGTCATCCATCTGTAGGGCCATGCTAATTTTCTATGTATTGTTCCACTTTTTGTATATGTGCTGCTGAAGCAAGCACTTCTAGTTCTTTTGAATCACAAAATTTGTACTATTAATGTTTTTGTTTTTTTAATGATCTCCTTGAGTCATTGCTTATGCCATTCCATGCCTAGCATTAGAATCTCTAGGTCTAGCATTAGAATCTTTAGGGCAGGACATTTAAATCACTTTATTTGCATAAATCAGAATTTTTATGGCAAGATTTGAATATGTAGGCTGTGTAGTTTTTTTGTGGAATATGGTATAAAATGTTCCTGTAGGCCTAATTTCTACCAGACTGTTTTCCAGTTTTAAAAAATATACATATACATACAGATATATGTATATATGTGTGTGTATATGTATGTACCTATCTATTTACTATTTTAATCTTTATAAAACTCTATTAAGTAGATGCCATTATTTTCCCCATTTCACATGTAAAGAAACTGAGGCCAAGAGGTTACGTGATTTGTCCCAGTGCCACACAGACAGTAAATGCCTGAAAGTAGTAAATGTCTGAAAGGAGACAGAACTAGTCTTCTTGACTTGAGTTTATCACTCTATTCATTTTAATAGCAATTCTTACCTAATAGAGAGTTCTTTCCTAAGTAACTTACGTTTTCTGGTTTATTTGGATTATTAAATTCCATTATTTCTGGTTCTCCCTTGTCAAGCTGCTTCCATTTATCTATTTTTCTATTTAAAAAAAATTAATACCAAATGTTTTTGATGATTGTTGCTTTATGAAATGGCTTGATCCTTGAAAGTGCTATCTTCATTCCTATTTTAAAAAAAGAAACTCACTCATTTCCTTTGGGATTTTATTTTTTTTCTCCAAATGAATTTTGTCATTGTTTTATTTAACACTTTGGTTTTTTACAAATGAGGGAATTGAGGTCCAGATAGGAGAGAAGACTAGTACAATTTATTATACAGCCATCTAGTGGCTGAGTCAGAACCAGAACTTGTATCTCATGACTACTTATGGTTTCAATGCATGTTACAAAATATTGTTTTACAGTTTATTTTTCATTTACTTTTTAATGAAAATAGCATGTTTTGTAGCCTTGGCACAACAGTAGATTTAAAAAAAAAATCGACCTGCTATCTTTCTATCCAGTGAACCATTATTAAAATTTTATGTCTCTGTTTGGCAGAGAATGTAGTAAATGCATTAATATTGTACCTTTTACAGAATGTGTATTTAAGATCAAAGGGCTAATACAATTCAGTTTTTCAGGAACATCTGTGATTCTTGAACATTGGGAAATTGAACGAGATAACTTTAAAGTAAAGATAGGTTAAGGAACTGCTATTATAGACATCATTTTATCTAAATGTAATTTTAGGTTTATAAATAAGTTTTTGAAATATAAAAGTTTTACAATAAATTTTTCTGAAAAAGCTAAGCTTCTGTCTTTTCTCTCAGACATAAGATAATATTGGGATAATAGCCATATGACCAAGGATGTTACTATATCTCTCTGTTCTTGCTTTTATGTTCTAGAGAAGGTACCAGTCTTCATTGATGGGAGGGAAGTTCCATAAAATCCATGAAATAACATGTATTTGTCATATTTAGCACATATACATGATTAGAAATAATTCTGTTTTTGAATAATAAAATACTATATTTCATTGTCATCATTCCATATTATAGGGAAAAATATACTGCGAATTATTCTTCAGTTTTGATATGATAATGGAAATGCTATCCAAAGCTAAGAAGTCTGTATCCCTTTCTAAACTTTCTTTTGGTGTCATAAGTATTTTAAAATGTTTTATTGCCATTGTCCCTCTTTTTGGGGGGGAGCACTATCTATTAAGGACTGATAAAAGACTTGGTATTCTATGGTATTCTAATATGTTCAGATTTGATTATTCACAATTATAATTATGTGACATAAAGTAATTTGTTGCAGCCTAATGGAAATATGCAGTGTGAATTTGAATAAAAGGACCACTTCAACTTATTATTCACACTAATTGGGATCTAGCTCTATGGTTTTACACTTAGCCCAATGAGTTAAAAAAATCTACAAAAACAAAAAAACCCTCAAAATTTCTGGCATGTGTGTGTCTGTATTTTAGGTTCATAAATTTTTTGTCAGGTAATGAGAGGTGTGTTTCATCTTCTTGTTTTTTTGGATTTATAGTTTGTCATTGAATTCATCAGGATTCTATTGTCTTTCTCATTTATTTTGCTTATAATGTTGTCATTACATAAATTGTTCTTGATTTTCTTTTGCAGCATCAGTTCATAAGGTTTTTCCAAGTTCTCCTTGAAATGTCCACTTCGTCATTTCTTATGACACAATAATAGTCTGTTACATTCATATACTAGAGTTCTTTTTTGCTATTCTTCAGTTGGAAGGCACCCTTTAGTTTCCAGTTTTTGGCTGTCATGAAAAAAGCAAAAATATTATAAATATTTTTGTACATATAAATGCACTTCCTCTTTCTTTGATGTCTTTGGAGAGTGTAGATCTATTAGTGTTGTGGCTAAGATAGAGAATATATATGTTTCATTATTTTCTTGACAAATTTCCCTGTTGTTTTCAAGAATGACTGCATCAATTCACCAACTCTAACAGTTGCAATGGTGTTCCTACAACCTCTCCATTATTGATCACTTTCCTTTTTGTCATCTTTGTCAGTGTGAGAGATGTGAAATAGAACTTTAAAATTGCCTAAATTTACATTTCTCTTATTATTTGTGACTTATAGAAGATCCAGAAATCAGAGAATACTTTTTATATGACTTTTGACCGTTTATATCTCTTCCTCTGAAAAAAAAATATATCTATTTATTTATATTATCCATCTATTTGTATCCTTTGACCAGTTACCTTTGACTGGGAAGTGGTTCCTTATTTCTTTTAACCATGTGTAATTTTATTGGTAGATTGTCTGTTAACATGACTGTGACTCTTGTTTTTTTTGTTTTTGTTTTTTTCTGTGATTCACTAGAGGTATGATAAATTCATTCATTTCATTTTTCATTTTATCACTTTGTAAATCTCTTTTTCAAGTGTTTTGTTTGTAAACAACATATTGTTAGATCTGCTTTCTAATTCACTTTCCTATTATCCTCTGTTTTATGGACAAGTTTATCCCATTCAAGTTTCTAGTTATGATTGATTGTTAATTATTTTTCCCTTCATTATATTGACTATTAAAATTTTTTCATTCTGAATTTTAATACCAAAGGAATACTTCCCTATTAATAGCAGAACACCCTAAAAAAGATTATTTTTTGCCATTCACTATTGGTAATCCCCTACACAAATCCAAGAGAAAGGAAAATAACTACTTTAATTAGTCAAAAAAGTAAATATACATTTCAAAAAATGCGCAACCATTTTTTTTGTTTTTTTAACCTTGAGTCCACTTCTTAGTCAGGAAAGGTAGCATTCTTTATTGTATATTCTTTGAAGACATGTTTGGTCATTGCATAGATTGGAGTTATTTTTTTAAATTAATTTTAATGTTTTTTTTTAAATCTCAGTTTTCCCTTAGTTGCCTTCCATCTCCCCTCTCAGAGAGCTCTTCCACATAACAAGTAATATAGAGTAAGAAGATGAGACCAATATAATTTTAATACCAAAACCAGGGAAAGGGAAGTGAAAAATGGGAAAGGGAAAAGTAAAGGAAAAAGGGCATTTAATATTAAAAAACTTTTATGTGCAAGGTACTGTGTTAAGACTTTACTGATATATCAGTTGATCCTTATAAAGTACTCTTATGATCCCTATTTTATAGTTGGGAAAAGTGATGCATATTGAGGTTAAATGACTTGCCCAGAATCACACTGTTAGTGTTTGAGCTTAGAGTTGCACTTAGGCCTTTCTGACTCCAGGCCCAATTCTCTATCCTCTGCCCCACCTAACTGCCTAAAGTACCAACATCATTAATGAATATTGATTCAAAACATATATTTGCTAAATTTAATATAATACTCATATCAGCTAATAACAAAATGAAAAAACAAAACCCTAAAAAGTAGACATAGAGGAACCATTGTTGTATCTTTGCATTTTGATTTTTTTGAATTTTTTATTATTGAATTTATTATTATTTTGATTTTTTATTATTGAAGTCACTAATTTTTGGTTGTTTAATTTTCAGAGTTCATTTTTTTGGATAAGATTTATCAGTTTTTCTTGCAAACTTCTTATTCTTCCATTCTTTTCTCAATAGCTTTCTTTTCTCTTTAAATTACTAGCTTCATTTCTCCTAGATATTCACATAGTATTTGGGGAAAATCTGTTTTTTCCCTTGAGTCTCTTTTTAGAGATCTCTAGATTTTTAATCATTAAAAATTATTTTTATTAAAGCTTTTTATTTTCAAAACATATGCATAGATAATTTTCAACATTCACCCTTGTAAAACCTTGTATTTCAAAATTTCTTCCCTTCCTCCAATCCCTTCCCCTAGATGGGTAGTAATCCAATATAAGTTAAACATGTACAGTTCTTTTATATATATTTCCACAATTATTATGCTGCATAAGAAAAACCAGATCAAAAAAGAAAAAATGAGAAAGAAAACAAAATGCACGCAAACAACAATAAAAAATGAAAATACTATGTTGTGATCCACACTCAGTCCTCACAGTCTTCTCTCAGGGTATAGATGGCTCTCCTCATCATAAGATCATTGGAATTGGCCTAGATCATATCATTGTTGAAAAGAGCCACATCCATCAGAATTGATCATTGTATGATTTTGCTGTTGCCATGTACAATGATCTCTTGGCTTATCTCACTTCACTTAGCATCAGTTCATATAAGTCTCTCCAGATCTCTTTGAAATCACCCTGCTGGAGAAAGATAATGCGGAATGTTGGAGGGGAGGTGGGAAAACTAGGATACTGATACATTGTTGGTGGAATTGTGAATGAATGCAGTCATTCTGGAGAGCAATTTGGAACTATGCTCAAAAAGTTATCAAACTGTGCATACCCTTTGATCCAGTAGTGTTACTACTGGGCTTATATCCCAAAGAGATTTTAAAGAAGGGAAAGGGACCTGTATGTGCAAGAATTGTTTGTGGCAGCCTTCTTTGTAGTGGCCAGAAACTGGAAACTGAGTGGATGCCCATCATTTGGAGAATGGCTGAATAAATTGTGGTATATGAATATTATGGAATATTATTGTTCTGTAAGAAATGACCAGCAGGATGATTTCAGAAATGCCTGGAGAGACTTACATGAACTGATGCTGAGTGAAATGAGCAGGACCAGGAGATCATTATATACTTCAACAACAATACTATATGATGATCAATTCTGATGGACATGGCCGTCTCCAGCAATGAGATGAACCAAATCAATTCCAATAGAGCAATAATGAATAGAACCAGCTACACCCAGTGACAGAACTCTGGGAGATGAACATGAACCACCACATAGAATTACCAATCCCTCTATTTTTGTCCGCCTGCATTTTTGATTTCTTTCACAGTCTAATTGTGCACTATTTCAAAGTCTGATTCTTTTTGTACAGCAAAATAACTGTATGGACATGTATACATATATTGTATATAACTTATACTTTAACAGATTTAACATATATTGGTCAACCTGCCATCTGGGGAAAGGGGTGAGGGGAAGGAGGGGAAAAGTTGGAAGAAAAGGCTTTGCAATTGTCAATGATGAAAAATTACCCATGCATATATCTTGTAAGTAAAAAGCTATATATATGAAAAAAAGAAATAACCCTGCTGATCATTTCTTATAGAATGATAACATTCCACAACATTCATATACCATAACTTATTCAGCCATTTCCCAACTGATGGTTTCCACTCAGTTTCCAGTTTCTTGCCACTACAAAAAAGGGCTGCCACAAACATTTTTGCACATGTGGGTGTTATAGCCCAGAACGCTGTACTTGAAACAAAGATTCTTCCAAGGTGTTAATAAGTCAGTCCCATTGATAAGACAATGGGAGTTTACCATGGTGATTAATAGTTCTCTAGTTCAGTATGATTGAATTAATCTTACAACAAATAATGGTTCCTTAGTGATATAATGATTGGCTTATACTCAGTATACTACATATAAACTGGGACAAACTCAGCCAGAGACAGACTTAGAAGGGCCAGGGTCAGACTTGGAGGGGACTCAGAAACAGACTGGGAGAAGACAGAGGGTTGAAGGCTGGAGCACAAGCCCTCCGACAGAGACAGACTTCAAGACAGAGACTGCCGTGGTAGTTCTCCTTCCTCCTCCATAGAAACCAAGGCACATTCCAGAAGATCTCAAGAAAGCTAGCCTGGGCCCCAGGTAAGGAGACAAGACTTTGAAGGAGATAATAAAGAATTTGGACTTTATCTCTGGCTATTCTTCTGGTGATTACTCTGCTAAAACCAACCAGAATGTTACACGTGGGTCCCTTTCTGTCCTTTATGATCTTTTTGGGATACAGGCCCTGTATAGACACTACTGGATCAAAGGTGTTTTGATAGCCCCTTTGGGCATAGTTCTATATCACATTCTAGAATAGTTGGATCAGTTCACAACTCCACCAACAATGCATTTGTGTCTCAGTTTTTTCATATCCCTTCCAAAATTCGTCATCTTTTCTTGTCATTTTAGCCAATCTGAAAGATGTGTAATGGTGCCTCAGAGTTATCTGAATTTGCATTTCTCTCATCAATAGTGATTTAGAGCATCTTTTTATATGACTAGAAATGATTTTAATTTCTTCATCTGCAAATTGTTCATATCCTTTAACCATTTATCAATTAGAGAATGGCTTGAAATCTTCTAAATTTGACCCTATTCTCTATATGTTTTAGAAATGAGGCCTTTAGAAGAACACTTGGATGTAAAAATTTCCCCTCAGTTTATTGCTTCCCTTCTAATCTTGTTTGGATTGGTTTTGTTTGTACAAAAACTTTTTAACTTTATATAATCAAAAGTATCCATTTTGCATTCTATAATGTACTCCAGTTCTTCTTTGGCCACAAATTCTTTCCTTTTCTGTAATATTCTCTTCTAAAACATAATATTTTCTGGGAGCAGGTTTCTTGGGGGGCTTCTGGGAGTAGTCTTTGTTTCAGTTCAGTAATCACCCCAAATGCAGCTAGGTATTAAAGTCCAAATCCTTTATTGTCTCTTTCTAAATCTTGTCTCTTTTTCTGTGGCCCAGTTGGCTTTCTTAGAGGCCTTCTGTAGTCTTGGTTCCAAGAGCTCCTGCCTGCCTTCTCTGGCTTCTGAATCTCCCTGACTGAATCCTGATTGAGGCTCCTAGCTTATATATGCTCTCTTAAAGGTGTGAATCTTGTAGAACTATAGTAAAGTACTAAATACATGTACTGAACTAGAGAACTGTTAAGCACCCTGCTAAACTACCATTGTCTCTGTCAATTCCACTGACTTAGCACCTTGTTTCAAGTTCTGGCCCATAATACTTTTCCACAGATCTGAGAGGTAAACTACCCTTTTTTTCTAATTTGTTTATAATATCATTCTTTGTATCTCAATCATGAACCCATCAGCCTTATCTTGGTATAGGATGTTAGGTGTGGACTACCGCCTGGTTTCTGCCATACTGTTTTCTAATTTTTCCAGAAATCTTTATTAAATAGTGAGTTCTTTTCCCAGAAGCTGGGGTCTTTGGGTTTATCAAACACTAGATTACTGTAGTCATTGACTATTAGGTCTTTTGGACCTAACCTATTCCACAGATTAACTACTCTATTTCTTAGCCAGTAGCAAATGGTTTTGATGCTTTATAATATAGTTTTCAGTCTAGTACAGCTGGGCCACTTTCATTTGCATTTTTTTTCATCAATTCCCTTGAAATTCTTGACCTTTTGTTCTTCCAGATGAACTTTGTTGTTATTTTTTTCTAGCTCTGTAAAATAATTTCTTGGGAGTTGATTAGTATGGCAGTGAATAAGTAAATTAATTTAGGTAGTATTGTCATTTTTATTATATTACCTCGGGCCTACCCATGAATACTTTCTATTTTTTCCAATTGAATAGATTTGACTTTATTTATATGGAAAGTATTTTGTAATTGTGTTCATATCGTTTCTGACTTTTCCTTGGCAGGTAGACTCCCAAATATTTTATAATATCTAAAGTTATTTTAAAGAGTGATAATTTTAAGTGATAATTTGGTTTCCTCATTACTTACTCTAATTCCTTTAATTTTTTCCCTTATTGCCAAAGCTAACATTTCTAATACAATATTGAATAATAATGGTGGTTGTTTGGCCCCTGATTTTATTTGGAAAGGTTCTAGTTTATCCCCATTACATATAATACTTGCTGATGGTTTTAAATAGATAGCTTTTGATCTTTTTAAGGAAAACTTCATTTATTCCTGTGCGCTCTAATTTTTTAATAGGAATGGGCGCTGAATTTTGCCAAATGCTTTTTATGTATCTATTGAGATAATCATATAATTTTTGTTAGTTTGGTTCTTGATATTATCAATTATACTAATAGTTTTCTTAATATTGAACCAGCCCTGCCTTCCTAGTATGCTCTTGGTTATGGTATATTATCTTGGTGATAACATGCAGTAATCTACTTGTTAATGTTTTATTTAAGATGTTTGCATCAGTATTCCTTAGGGAAATTGATCTATAATTTTCTTGCTCTTTTGACTGTACTTGGTTTAGGTATCAGTACCATATCTGTGTCTGATATTGTGAAAGGGGAAGGAACTTGGATTGCAGTCAACAATCAACTATCTAGCATAATTAAGCATTATCTTTCAGGGGAAAAGATATTCACTGAAATAGGTGAATTTCATTTATTTCTGATGAAAAAATCAAAGCTAAACAGAAAATTTGATCTTCAAATACAGAACTCAAGAGAAGCACAAAAAGGTAAAAAAGAAAGAAAAAAAATTACTTTTAAAAGTTAAAAAGTTTATATCTACATGGGAAGATGTTATGGGTGTACTTAGAGGGTACAGGTATTATTTGCTTTTATTGTGATAACATAAAAAAAGAAAACTAGAGACAGAAAGGGGATTATATTGGAAGAAAAAGAAAACAGATAAAATGGAGTAAATTACATCTCATGAAGAGGTAAAAAAAGATCTATTACAACTGAGGGAAAAAAGGGAGGGAGATGAATATTGTGTGAATCTTACTCTCAACAGATTTAGCTCAAAGAGAGACTATCAAACATCTTTAGCCTCACAGAGAAACTGTCTCAGCTAATAGGAGAGTAGAGAAAGGAAAGAGAGAGGTTAATGTTAGAGAGAACAGAAGTAGAAGGGGAAAAGTATAAGAAAGGGGAAGAGGGTGTAAAAGAGGAGGGTTGTTTGAGGAGGTGGTGGTCAGACGCAAACTACTGGGGAAGAGGGAAAAGGCGAAAGGAAAGAGAAAAGTATAACTTGGGGAAAATAATATGGCAGGAAATAAAGAGTTAGTAATTTTTACTTTGAATGTGAATGGGATGAACTCTCCCATAAAACGGAAGTGGGTAGCAGGCTGATTTAAAAGCCAGAATCCTACAATATGTTGTTTACAAAAAACACATTTAAAGCAGAGTGCTATATACAGAGTAAAGGTAAAAGGCTGGAGCAGAATATACTCTTCAGCTGAAGTAAAAAAAGCACAGGTAGTTATCCTGATCTCAGATCAAGCAAAAGCAAAGATGGATCTAATTAAAAGAGACAAGGAAAGAAACTACAAGTTACTATCATAGATAATGAAGTAGTATCAGTACTAAATATATATGCACCAACGGGCACAGCATCCAAATTCCTACAGGAGAAGTTAAGAGAGCTGCAATAAGAATTAGATTGCAAAACTGTACTAGTGGAGGATCTCAAACTTGCTTTCTCAGTACTAGATAAATCAAACTACAAAATAAATAAGAAAGAATTTAAGGAGATAAGTAGAATTTTAGAAAAAATAAGTATGATGGACCTTTGGAGAAAACTGAATGGAGACAGAAAGGAATAAAAAATTGACCATGTAGTAAGTAAAATCAAATTAGCTCAAAATCAAATGCAGAAAGGCAGAAATAGTAAATGTGTCTTTTTCGAATCAGAATGCAATAAAAATTACATGTAATAAGGGGCCAGGGAAAAATGGAACAAAAATTAATTGAAAACTAAGTGATCTAAAGAATCAGTGGGTGAAACAACAAATCAGAGACACAATAGTTTCATCCAATGAGAATGACAATAAAGAGACATCAAAATTTATAGGATGCTGCTAAAGCAGGTCTTAGGAAAATTTTTGTACCTCTGGATGCTTACTTGGATAAAATAGAGAAAGAGAAGACCAATGAATTGGGCATGCAACTAAAAAAGCTAAAAAAAGAATAAATTAAAATCCCCCAATTAAATAACAAATTTGAAATTTTGAAAATGAAAAGGGGAGATTAATAAAATTGAAAGTAAGAATGCTATTGAACTAAAAAACAAAACTAAGAGTCAGTTTTATGAAAAAATCATCAAAATAGATAAACCTTTAGTTAATTTGATTAGAAGAAAATCAAATTGCTAGTATCAAAAATGAAAAGGGTAAACTTTCCACCAATAAAGAGGAAATTAGAACAATAATTAGGAGCTATTTTGCCCAAATGTATGCCAATAAATCTGATAATCTAAATGAAATGGATACGTGAAAAAATATAGATTGCTCAGATTAACAGAGAAGGGAATAAATTACTTAAATAGTCCTATTTTAGAAAAAGAAATTGAACAAGCTATTATCAACTCTCTAAGAAAAAATCTCCAGGGCCAGATGAATTTACATGTGAATCCTACCATATGCATATGGCAGCTGACTCCTGCTGGAGCTTCTAAGCATGTCTCCTTTGCTAATCCCTTGTCAGAGAATCTATAGACTTCTTTTTTAACTAATTTAACTAATGATTATTATTTATTTTGCTGAGGCAATTGAAGTTAAGTGACTTGCCCAGGATCACATAGGTAGGAAGTATTAAATGTCTGAGACCAGATTTGAACTTGGGTCCTTCTGACTTCAGGGATGGTACTCTATCCATTGTGCCACCCAGCTGTCCTGGTCTGTAGACTTCTTAACATCTATGTGCAGTACTTACTATATAATATGGAGGAATGCCTAGGCATTTAACTTTGGTTTTCTAAAAAAATCACTGTTCCTTCTGCTTTATTTTTAGAATTTTATTGTAACATTTGTGGCAAACTTTTCATGTAGCCATCTTAACCAAAAGTCAATAACCTGTGAATTGAAGTTTTTCTAATAAACTTCATGATTTTTTTAAAAAAGCTTTTTATTTTTCCAAATACACGGAAAGATAATTTTCAACATTCATCTTTGCAAAATCTTGTGTGCCAGTTTTTCTCCCTTTCTTCTGTTCCCTTCTCCCCCCCCCCCTGCCATAGACAACAGGCAATCCAATTTAGGATAAAAATGTGCAATTTTAAATATATTTTCATATTTGTCATTCCATGTGAGAAAAATCACATCAAAAGGGAAAAAATATGAGAAAGAAAACCAAGCAACTAAACAACAGAAGGTGAAAATACTATGCTTTGATCCATATTCAGTTTCCATAATTCTTTCTCTGAATGCAGATGACTCTTTCCATCATAAATCTTTTGGAATTGCCTTGAATTACCTCATTGTTCAACTGTGCTAGACAACATTTCATAATCTTGTTGATACTGTGTATAATGTTCTCTTGATTCTGCTCACTTTTAGTATCATAAATTAGACATTTGATAGTTGACCAGATATTAGTTATTTTTGACCTTATTAAAATCAAAAGATAATGAAGATTTTGAATTCCATTTTATATTGCAAAACGTAGGGAGATTGATGAAATGAAAGTAAGTAGCCTATAATGCAATTGAGATTTATTGTTTAATATTCATAAATTTATAAATTCATTTCCAAATTATATATCTTTGATATTATAAATTCTTAATTCAGCAGACTTTCAGAAGGCATAATACCAGTGTCTTGCTTGTTGAGTTTTTACCTCATTACATCTATTTTAAATTCATGGTTATTTGAAAGTAGTTCTATAGTGCTTACCAGTTTTGCTAGCTTGACATTAAGTAACTTATTGAATACTAGGGAATTAATAATATATATTGAGTGTCACAGTACCATTTATAATAGAATCAAAAAAGAATATCTTAACTAATTGCAGTTTAATTAGCTTTAGGACTTCCATCACTTGCAAGCTGGTCATTGATTTGATATTTGAAAGGAAGTTATTTTCATATTTGGTATTTTAACTAATAGCTTTTTGTTTTCAAAATAGTTTTCAACATTTACCCTTACAAAACCTTGTTTTCCAAATTTTTAACCCCCCTTCTCTCCACTCCCTCTCCTAGACAGTAAGTAATTCAATATATGTTAACCATGTCCAATTCTTCTATATATATTTCCACAATTATTATAGCATAGTTTTTTTTAGTTTCTAGGTGGCCTTAAACATCACCTAGTTCCAGTCCCACATATTATATATGAGAGTACTAAAGCCTATATAGATTAAGTGACTTGTCTCAGCTGAAAAGTCTGGCATTGGCATTATCAGTACTAGAACATAGTCCTACTTGTCATCTGACCAGTGTATTTTTCACCATACCATGCTTTCTTTTTTATGTACCATTCTTTTTACAAAATTATGTACTATTTCTTTTCTAAAAAAAGAAAAAACAAAACTCTGATTTTATTGGTATAAATACTTTGCAGCTCCCAACTCTTCCATATTTTAATCAGTGATTACCTAACTTTCCATTAGTAGGTCTTTTTTATAAATAGCAAGATTTGCCTTTTGCTAACAAAATTCATTGTCCCAAACTCTTTTAATAGTACTTACTTTGCTGGCTCACATTTATATATAGACTGTTAATGTTTTTTAGCTGCTTACTTAGGTAATTTCACGGGAGATAGACGTGAGAATGGCTTTATTATGACATAACTCTTCTTATCTTTGTTTTACAGATAAAGTTATTTTGCACAGAGGCATATAGCTGATAAATATGAGGCAGGATTGGAAAGTAGGTCTTCCTGATTCTTGCAAACTTTCAAGAGTTCATGATCCTTTTTTTCCAGTGAGGTATCAAGAGTAGGATTTTACTCCATTTATTCATTTTTACATTCATTTATTTTAATTTTAATAGGAATTTTTAAAAAGATGTCTTTTGTTTTTATATTACTTTCACTTTTAAAGTTATATTCTTCCCTCTTCTATTCAGATGACCTTTTCCTTATGAGAGAATAAAAAGGAATGAGAAAACAAAACAGGCAAAATTAATCAATATATTTGTTATGCCTGAGATTATATATTTGATGCTCTGTGTCTATAGGCCCTCACTTTATTTTTTAATTTTTTCCAGTATATATATTTATTTATTTTCAATACACATTGCTTTATGAATCATGTTGGGACAGAAAAATAAGAGCAAAAGGGAAAAACCATAGGAGAGGAAAAAAAAAAAACAATAACAGTAAAAAGAAGTGAACATAGCATGTGATGATTTACATTCAGTCTCCTGACTTCTTTTTCTGGATGCAGATGGCATTTTCTGTCCAAAGTCTATTGGGATTGCTTTGGTTCACTGAACCACTGAGAAGAACCAAGTCTTTCATAGTTGAACATCGCACATTCTTGCTGTTATTATGTACAATGTATTCCTGGTTCTACTTGTTTTGTTCAGTATCAGTTTGTATAAATCTTTCCAGGCCTTTCTAAAGTCAGCTTGTTCAAAAATTTTTATAGAACAATAATATTCCATTACCTTCATATAGCACAATTTGTTCAGCCATTCCCTAGTAGGCCCCAACTTTAGCAAAGAAAGCATGGGGTATGTTTTCTTTTGAGCCAACTAAGACCATTTTAAAAAATTAAAGCTATTTCTTCAATTAATAAAAATATAAAAATATGTATAACTTCCCTCTTGTTTCTCCCCACTTAACATTGAAAAAAGAAAACAAAAACCTTGTAACAAATACACATAAATTAAAACAAATTCCTTCACTGGATATGTTTAAAATATGTCTTATTCTATTACCTTGAGACTATTGTGTTTTTATCAGGACATTCATAGCATGCTTTTTCAACCAGTCTTATAGAATCATGATTGGTAATTGTGTTGATCAGAAGTCTTACGTTTTTCAAAGTAATTTGTCTTTACAATGCTGTTTTTATGTAATCTGTTCTCGTTCTGTTCATTTCACTCTGTATCAGTTCATACATGTCCTACCAGAAATGACTATTTTTGTATATTAAGAGACCCTCTATTTTACGGAGTAAAATGTTTCTTAAAGCCTGAACCTTTCTATATTATACATCTTTTCAGACTGAACATTTTCTTAAATGGTCATTACTTTTAGTGGAAGAATGCTTGAAAAGAAATGTAAGTCTTTAAGGAAAAGAGAATACTTAAAAGCAGAAGCTTTATAGTTACAGTAGTAGTGTTTGAAATTATTCTGAGTACTATAAATACTCACATAAACTATAAAGGACTTATGAAAGAAGATGCTGTCTACCTCCAGAGGAAAAACTGATAAATAAAAGTATGCATAGTATAGTTTTAAATGTATTTACAAATCTACATTAAAAGATGGTCTTCTCTAGTGTGAGGTAGTAAGGACGAGAGACAGTTTGAACCTTAAAATGTAACAAAAAAATTTAAATTTGAAAATAAAAGTGGAAATTAATCATATAGAACCTGGCCAGACAATCCCAACTTTTTTGTTTAAATCAGATTTATGAACCCTCTGTTTATTTTTCTGTTTATGGTCAGTGAGTGAGCTCTTTGAAGATTATACCCTTTCTGGTTTTCAAAAATATTTATGGTAATTTGAGTTATGGGTATATATCTATTGTTTCTACACTTTCAATTTGTATGACCTTAGGAAAGTCTTCATCTTCCTGAGCCTCTGCTTTCCCATCTACAAAATGGGCAGCATTGCCCTCCTTTCACAGGTTTGTTATGAGTAAAGACTTTGTAATTCTTAAGACATTAAATTTGAGTTATTTTTATATCCATTACTAAGTATGCAGTTAGTATAATGTACTTTAGACAGAAAATGCTTTGGTGTTCATGATGTAGTAAAAGTTTTAACCTATGAAATGTGTGATGTAGTTTTTTTGTTTTTTTTTGTTTTTTTTTGCTCTGTATCATACAGATCAGTGGAGAAGCCCAGGAACTTTTCTCAATTCGACATGGCCCAGTTCGAGCTGCTCGGATCTTGCCATCCCCACAGATAGGTGAGTAGTAGTCTTTAGAGAATGAGTAATTTAGAAGGTGTTTCTTCTTATTTTTGCCTTTTGCTTTCTGACTAAATCATAACCAAATGCATCTGCTTTTTGGTCATTGGACTCCTTTAGCTGGCCTTGGTTTTATTGTATAGTTATCTCAACAGTCTCTGCTTCTTCATTGTCTCTCCCATCTTGTATTTTGTGTATTTCCCTTGTACTTATGCAGCTTTGTTATCTCAGGGTGGCCTCATTTTTTTTTTCAGCTTGGCAAATTCCTGCATATCCTTTAACAAACACCTTATTCATGTCACATATTCTTCACCAAACCATTCACATTGGCTCAAGCCCAGCCTGTTTTTATCCTTCTCAGAATGACTATTATTAATTGTTTTAGTTTTTTTTTTTTTAAAAACAATTTCTTTCTGATAGTTTAGCTCTTAATTATTTCATGTTCATCTATTTTTATTTCCTTACAGCTGAATATAAACTCTTTGAGAACAATGAGATTTTTTTTTTATTAGATCCTGAATGGTACTAAATTTAGCAGCTATTGAATAGGCACTCTTATTGATTAGTTCATTTTATAACCTTTCAGTTTGCAGTTAAGTTGACCTACTTCTTTCTAGTTCTTAATTATAAAAAATATAGCTTGTGAAATGAGTTAGTTATATTAGAAATGGAATTTAGGGCTTGTGGCCTGTTTTTTCTGCTCTAATCTAAAATTTGTATATTTAAGAAGTTCTATATTTGTATTTGTCTAGTTGATTTAGGTTGATTTTTAAAAGATCATATTTAGATTCAATTACTTTAATCTGTTGTTTGCACTTATAACTTGTAGAGTTTATAGTCCTATAATGCTTACGATAAAATGATTACTATTTTTTTCATTAGTTTGTCAGTGTACTTCCTAGTATTTTAAAATATTCTCTGATGAAATAGAAAACAACATATTCATCTGATTTGGATGGTTTGCATTGGATCTCCAGGAAGTCTTACACAGTTTTGATTCTTTTGCATCATTTCATGCATGATATATGTGTTTAATGAGTTCTAATAATGTCCCTTTCAGAAATAATTATTTTCTTAACTCACAAATATGATACTATTCAAAACTACTTACATGTATTTGTGTTTTGTTATTAATAAGCTTTAAAATCATTTAAGATTTTAGGTTACAGATTAAATCTGTTTTTAATGTAACATGAAGATCAAGGCCTCCCATGAAAATTATTCTAGAAGTTCATTATGGTTTTGTTTTTTTTTTTTGCTACTGACTATTTTTTGGAGAGCCTGTGACTAAAAGTGTAGAATTTTTGCGGAATAGGTTTATAAATTAGATTCTAGAACATCTTTCTCTGTAGTGTTTGAGGCACGGTAAAGGCATGTTTCTCTTTAGAATGATTTGAATACTTAATGTTAAAAACAGAAAGAGAGCCTTCATGAATTCTCAAGGTTGCTTTTGGAGTTTTGGACTCTCTAGGAAAGGATTCTTTCAGGCAGACCTGTCCCTCAGGCACATTCTGACAATTGGCATGAAATTTAGAGTGGAACTCTGCAAAGATTTTTTTAATTATCTTAAGTGTAGTGCCCTTCATTTTGTTTATCTTATATTTTGCACATGCAAACTAACTTTTCTTTGGAGAAAATCAAAGCAAAATGAGAATATTACTGACAATTGTTTGACTTAATTTAAGTTTTATTCACAGAGTATTTTGGTATTTGTATTCTATATTTTGGGAAGGTTGTATCTTTTTCCTTGATATAAGTGTAGTCTTATTTTAAATGTGTTGAATCCTTATATGAGTAAGGTAATAGAAAAGAATTGTCCAGGTATAACTTCATAAGAAAGTCTGTGTTACTCCAAGATAATTATACTGATCCCAAGCTAATGGCTTTATTTTATAACTTGTTACTAGCCCAGCATTATATGGTTACAGTTGTGATTAATTTGATTGTTATGAAAAGTTCCCATATATAAAGGTGATTAAATATATGCATTGTTAATAATGGGCCTCTCTTATCCTGAAAATCTTTTAAAATAAGAATAAAAATGATCATTTTTGTTTCCTTGGAGGAAAGTATTTGGCTACTTGACAGTTTTAGGTCTTATTTAAAACCTTTTATGATTCCATTGTATTTTCTTGAAAATGCAGCCGTAAGGTATAGAGGTAATATATATTTTGCATATTTAGTAGTTATTTCACCCTAATTGTTCCCCCTTTATGCCATTTCTCAGCAATTCCTCTAGCTTGACTAGGGAAACTCATTCTGCCTCCCTTTATCTGACTTAACTTACTAAAGTTGTGAGTTACGAGGCAAACTGCCTCCTTAAATGTAGGTAATCGTGTTGTCTTCATTCTCTGGAAATCCTGTCCTTTCTCTATAGGTTATATTGTAAGTGAGGTTCTAGATAAAATGACTGTTCTGTACCCCATAGAAAGATGATGCCTCTCATATCACCCATGTTATAGACTTTTCTTGAGGGTTGGCCTTGACAGAGGTATCCTAATATCATTTTAAACTGATACCCTTACCACTTTTCTCATCTTTCTCTTTAGCATCTTTGTTCCTTATTTATTCCTTGTATTTCAAAAATTCATTAAAATACCTACTGCCACTTCCACATATAACTTAATTAAACTTTCTTTTTTAGTACATTTTCCATTTGTTTCATAGTAAAGAAATAAAAACTTGAGGTGCTATCTAATTAAACATCTTATTGCTAATTCATGCATAAAATCAAGTTGAGAGGTAGTACATTTGAAGAGCTGACTTGATGGTCTAAAAACATCAATGATCAGATTAAAACTTTTCTAAATTTTAAAAACTTAGAATTCTGTTTGGATTCACTGGAACTTTGTTATTAGGGAGAATGGAAAAAGATCAAAATTTCTGTCTCTGGCTTGAAATGTGCAGTTTCTTAGAATTGCAGTTACAATCTCTTTCTCTCTTTTTCTTTAACCTTGTGACTCAGATGCACTCGTTTGGATGAGTTTTAACAAATCCAGAGTCTTTATTGTTCCCAGTGTAAGGGCAGTTTTTCAGATGGATGTGGTCTGTTGAAGACTTCTTGTGCCAAATTTCTGGCATCCAGCTGAAAAACCTTGGGCAACAGCAAACTTGGCTCATCCTTCTCTCATGTTAAGGTATTGCTCCTTACATCAAAGTTAAATTTGCTTTAGGTTCCATACTAGCAGGACATTCACACTATTACTTCTGAAAATGATCAAGATTTGTGAGAACCTTAAAAGCTTGCTTTTTCATTTTGCTTTTTGGGGGAGAAAAATGTCAAGTATTTTCTGAGGTTTTTAATACTGTAAACAGACCACCCATGAACCAACTCACAAATATCAATTGTTGCTGCTTTTTTATATAAAGCCTGACATTTGTTTTCTCAGAAATAAGCACAAGTAGAACAACTTTAAAGTTGTTAGTCAATGTTGAACTTTTTCCCGTTTTGCTTATTTTTTGGTAACTTTTCAAACAAAGTGACCTTTCCAGTCATTGGGTTTTTAGCTTTTTTCATAATGTACAAATAGCCCCCTCCTCCTTTGGAGATCACTTAAATGTGGTTTTATCAAGTCCTGAAAACAACTGTCTGATTTACTCTACTATATTGTTTCAGAAATTCTGAGTAACCCCCCCAGAAGGGTTTTCTGTAAAATTTAAGCAACTATGTATAAACAAGTGGATCCTTTAAAAAGCCAAGACTGCCCAAACCAAACATAAGCAATCCCCTAAAAGAACACCAGTTTAGATTTGCTTATAGTCATCTCTAGTACATTTGAAAATGGAGCTTTTCTATTTCCAGAAGCAACAACAACAAAAAAAATAACTGACATTTTGTCTTGCTGATTGAGGGGAGTTATGACTTTGTTATAATACTAGTTCTTTTTTTTTTTTCTACTTCTGTTGGTTTTAATGACTTTGTATGATGCTAAACTATTTATTCCATCATACACTAGGATCAAGGCACTGTGTTTTCTTTATGATTCATAATAATTTCTTATGTGGGAATGTGTTTGTGGTGTTTTTTGTTTTGTTTGTTTTTGCTTATCTTCAGTTCCCTTGAAGCACTTCCAAGAGTGCTGATGTAAAAGAATGCCTGCCACATTCCATTTTAGAGGTAACTAGCAATCTTTTAGAGTTGGGTAAAGTTGTCACAGTACCCGGTGTGAGAAATTGATTTGAAGGGAATCTCCCAAGCTTCAACATATCACTACTATCTTGTATGAAAGTACTGTCTAATAGAGCTGAAGTAGTTTTTTAATTGAAGAGAGAAAAATAGAATTCATTTCAATCCAAAATATTTTTTAAAAATAACTAATGTATGCTAAGGATGCAGAGACAAAAAGAACCTTATTGTGAGTATAGAACAACAATGTACACACACACACACACACACACACACACAAAATATAAAAAAATTTTATCCTGGTGGGAAATGATACACTGACAGTTGGAAAAGTTGGTCAAGAAAGAGCCTTGTATTGCAGGAGGAAATTAAACTGTGCCTTGAATTCATTGACTAAATGATTTATCCAGAAGCACTAAATGAGACATTGTTACTAAACATGTCATTGTTACTAAAACTCAGGGATCTAGATTCTCAGTTCTACCCTTCTGACCCACAAGACAACACACTAGTAATTTATTTAATAATTTAAAAATATACAAGTTTCCTCTAGATGTTTTTACAGTGTGTTATAAGTTATTTTATTATCTTAGTTATTTTAAAAGTTTTACTACATGTTTTTTGATTGATTCAGTAATCTTAATAGACTCAGTAGTCTTTTTTTTTTTTAAATAGCTTTTTTATTTACAAGTTATATGTATGGGTAATTTTACAGCATTGACAATTGCCAAACCTTTTGTTCCAATTTTTCCAATTTGTTTCCAATTTTTCCCCTCCTGCCTCCTCCCCCAGATGGTAGGATGACCAGTAGGTGTTAAATATATTAAAGTATAAATTAGATACACAATAAGTATACATGACCAAACCGTTATTTTGCTGTAGAAAAAGAATCGGACTCTGAAATATTATACAATTAGCCTGTGAAGGAAATCCAAAATGCTGGCAGGCAAAAATATAGGGATTGGGAATTCAATGTAGTGGTTCACACTCATTTCCCAGAGTTCTTTTGCTGGGCGTAGCTGGTTCAGTTCATTACTGCTCCATTGGAACTTATTTCGTTCATCTCATTGCTGAGGATGGCCAGGTCTATCAGAACTGATCATCAAATAATGTTGTTGTTGAAGTATGTAATGATCTCCTGGCCCTGCTCATTTCACTCAGCATCAGTTTGTGCAAGTCTCTCTAGGCCTTTTTTTTTTTTTTTTTAAAGCTATCACCTTTAATATGCATAAGGAACAGATTCAAAAATTAAGACAACTCTGAGATACCACTACACACCTGTCAGATTGGCTAGAATGACAGGGAAAGAAAAAGCGGAATGTTTGAGGGAATGTGGGAAAACAGGGACACTGATACATTGTTGGTGGAATTGTGAACACATCCAGCCATTCTGCAGAGCAGTTTGGAACTATGTTCAGAAATTTATCAAACTGTGCATACCCTTTGATCCAGCAGTGTTTCTACTGGGCTTATACCCCAAAGAGATACTAAAGAAGGGAAAGGGACCTATATGTGCCAAAATGTTTGTGGCAGCCCTGTTTGTAGTGACTAGAAGCTGGAAAATGAATGGATGCCCATCAATTGGAGAATGGTTGAGTAAATTGTGGTATATGAGTGTTATGGAATATTATTGTTCTGTAAAAAACGACCAACAGGATAAATACAGAGAGGATTGTCAAGACTTACATGAACTGATGCTGAGTGAAATGAGTAGAACCAGGAGATCATTATATACCTCAACAATGATACTGTATGACCTGTCAGATTGGCTAAGATGAGAGGAAAAAATAATGATGATTGTTGGAGGGGATACGGGAAAACTGGGACATTGATGCATTGTTGGTGGAGTTGTGAACAAATCCAACCATTCTGGAGAGTAGTTTGGAACTATGCTCAAAAAGTTATCAAACTGTGCATACCCTTTGACCCAGCAGTGTTTCTACTGGGCTTATATCCCAAAGAGATACTAAAGAAGGGAAGGGGACCTGTATGTTCACGAATGTTTGTGGCAGTCCTCTTTGTAGTGGCTAGAAACTGGAAACTGAGTTGATGCCATCAGTTGGAGAATGGCTGAATAAATTGTGGTATATGAATATTATGGAATATTATTGTTCTGTAAGAAATGACCAACAGGATGATTTCAGAAAGGCCTGGAGAGACTTACATGAACTGATGCTGAGTGAAATAGCCCACCAGGGAATTGTATACTTCAACAACAATACTATGTGATGGCCAGTTCTGATGGACCTGGCCATCCTCAACGATGAGATCAACCAAATCATTTCCAGTGGAGCGGTGATGAACTGAGCTAGCTACGCCCAGGGAAGGGGCTCTGGGAGATGACTAGGAACCATTCCATTGAATTCCCAATCCCTATATTAGTGCCCACCTGCATTTTTTATTTCCTTCACAGGCTAGTTGTGCAGTGTTTCAGGGTCTGATTCTTTTTGTGCAGTGGAGTGGCGGTTTGGTCATGTATACTTATTGTGTATCTAGTTTGTATTTTGATGTATTTGACATCTGCTGGTCATCCTGCCGTCTGGGGGAGGGGGTGGGGGGTGGGAGGTGAAGGGTTGGAGCAGGAGGTTTGGCAATTGTTGATGCTGTGGAGTTGCCCATGCATATGACCTGTAAATAGAAGGCTATTAAATAAAAAAAAAAAATGATACTGTATGAGGATGTATTTTAATGGAAGTGGATTTCTTCGACAAAGAGAAGATCTAACTTAGTTTCAATTGATCAAGGATAGACAGAAGCAGCTACATCCAAAGAATGAACACTAGGAAATGAATGTAAACTGCTTGCATTTTTGTTCTTCTTCCCGGGGTATTTATACCTTCTAAATCCAATTCTCCCTGAGCAACAAGAGAACTGTTCGGTTCTGCACACATATATTATATCCAAGATCTACTGTAACCTATTTAACATGTATAGGACTGCTTGCCATCTGGGGGAAGGGGTGGAGGGAGGGAGGGGAAAAATCGGAATAGAAGTGAGTGCAAGGGATAATGTTGTAAAAAATTACCCTGTCATGGGTTCTGTCAATAAAAAGTTATTTAAACAAATAAAAAAAAAGAAAATCTAGAGAGGGAATAGTATCTAGAAAAACGTGATTGACAATATTAAAACTGCAGAGAAGTAAAAAAGGATGAGGAATAAGAAAAAAAAGTGTAATGGATTTAGAAATTAAGAATTCATCAGCAACTTTGGACAATGAGATTTCAGGTCAGTCAAAAAGTAAGTAGTCATATTAAAATTTGCCAAATTCCATTTCTTTTTTGTTCTCCTTGACAATCTGATGGATATTAGGTGGAACCTGAGATCTGCTGTAATAGTCATTTTTGGTAGTTATTTGTCATTGGGAGTGTTTTTCATGTGGTTGTTGATATTTTAAAGTATCCTTTGCCCATTTACCTAATGGGGTATGGTATTTGTTCTTAAATTTTTGAATTTTTGACTCGGTAGTCTTATATAAGAAATTGCAATGTGAGCACCATAAACTGATAGGCACTGCATATGAACATAACCAATATAAGGACTGCCGAGTAGGAAAGATTTTTGCCTTGGGTAGATTAAGCACTATGTCACACACTTGTTAAAAATATTAACTAAATTTAAAATTAAATGCTTAAAAATATGTTTGTATCTCTTACATGAGGTAGTGTTAATTAAATCTTTGATTAAAAGTACATAAAAAGCATTCCTCATCAGTATTAAGAATCACATAAAAGCAGTGTTATAATATGAAACAAGTAATGAACACATGAGCTTTAATGGTTCAGTACCAAAGAAAAGGACTTGTAATAGAGCTGCTGATTACCATAAACATAGTTCAAATACTTAATTGGAAAACTCACTCTAAAGAGATTATTGCATGTAGGAAATTTGCTAGTTGGACTTGGCATAATTCTATAAATAGATGCTCACCTGTGATGCAGATGTGAAAGGAAAGCTCAGATTTCACATAGAAGTGCTTTCCACATTTAGAAATTAGGAATTTTGTAACTTTTTTTTTTTTAAATGATGGTGACATACAGATTTGCCTTTCAGTATTGGTAAGAGGCATTATATATACATAATTATATATATTATATATAATTATATATATATAATTGTTGAGAGAAAGTTATATACTCAGTGAATGATTTTTGCTTTAAAACTTTTTTTATATCTTCTGTTTTTATAACATTTTAATTCACATATTTATCCTTTAGTAAGCCACCCCTTGTGATAGAGATTAAACACAGACACATGCACATATACATATAATTCCACAAACTCAATCAACTCATTGATCATGTCTGACAGTATACTTATTATTCCCTATCCATAGTTTTTCATTTCTGCTATGAAAGTAGGGAGATTCATTTTCTTTATCTTTCCTGGTCTTTGGTGCCTTGGTTCATCATCACAATTAAAGAGTTTCTAGATTTGTTTTTATTCTTTCCTTTAGTATTGTTGTAATCATTATTTGTGTCATTATTTTCCCACTTTTACTGACTTTATTCTTCTTTAGTTCATATGATACTTTCCATGATTCATATTTGTCATTCATATAGTGGTATGATTTTTTTTCATTTTCATATTTGTTTAACCTCCATATACTAGAATGATATTTATGTTGTCTTTAATGTTTGCTAACACAGATAATATTGCATTTTGGTGTTTGTTTATGTGTGTGTATTTTATATATATATTTATAAAATACATATACATATATAATATACACACACACACCCCCTTAAAATATTTGATCTCTTGAGAGTAGGATACAGTATAAGCCTAGTGATGCAATCTATTCCATGTTCTCTGTTTACATGTTGGATCACCTGACTTAATAATTTCTAGAGTTGTACCTCTACATTAATTAATAGCATTATTAGTATTAAAAATCATCCAATTTTTCTATCTTGCAATGGAGAACATGCAACTTGTTCCTTTTCTCTGCTTTCCCTACTCCTATATCTTTGCCACAACTTCTCTGCCCAACTGACTGTGTATTCTTTATTCTTTCAATTCCAAGTAAAGGAAGGAATAAGCTGACAGTCTCTAGAATTTTTTTGTGTGTGTGTCTAGCAGCTTTCAATAGGACTATTGCTAGAAGCACATTTCATGTGTATGATAACAGTCCATTAATGGATGACAAGCCAGGAACATGACCCACAGAGTAGGATTGTGATATCAAGATTGGATCATATTTTCTTGAAAAATCAGACAAACAATACCCTTTAGACCTTTAGACAGAATATATTTGGACTTAGGCCAGTGTACCTTTTTAAAAAATATACAGAGATGTATGATTACTCTAGATGCTATGTTCAGTATATTCATTGCCTGGCTGGTCCTATTTTGTTGCAGTCATTGTACTCTGAACAGAGACAAAAGAAGACAGAGGTTGATTTGGAAAATTATATCTCTCTTATAGTCTCATCCTTTATTGTAATACATGCAGCTTCACTTATCAAAAAATTTATAGTTCCATACCATGGAGGATGATGTTTTCCAACACTAAAAATATATGTATTATATAATACATTGTACCTTCAGTGGTTATCGTCTTTGTTTATCCTTTGTCTTCGCTCTGGCTCTGATTATGGACCAGTCCATATTTAATACTTCTCTACTGAGATATGTTTACATGAGCTTTCACCCTTCATCTGCCCAACATTTGGAGATTCAGATTCATTACTTCTCACATAAATTTGCTATTGTTTCCCTGACACAATATGATCTTGTACAGAACTAATCCATTCTTTGGTTTTCAGATTCATCACTGCTTTTCTTCCTTTTTTATATGAGTTTCTTTCTGATAGAATGAGGCCTTTTATTTCCATCTATAGAAAGAAGTCTAAGGATTTCTGTGGGTTGCCAAAGATCACAAAGATGGCCCTAGCAATCTAAGTGTTCTATCTACAAATTCAGGAGTTTGTGACTTCTTTTCCTCTTTTACATTTCTTTTCTTTCTTTCTTTCTTTTATTTTTTTAAGTTTTTTATTTTCACAACATATGCATGGATAATTTTTCAACATTGACCTTTGTGTAGCCTTGTGTTTCAGATTTTCCCCTCCTTCCACCCCCCCCCCCCCCCCAGGATGGCAAGCAATCCAATATATTACATCTCTTTTTTTTTTTTTTGGTTTTTATTTAATAGCCTTTTATTTACAGGATATATGCATAAATAACTTTACAGCATTAACAATTGCCAAACCTCTTGTTCCAATTTTTTACCTCTTACCCCCCCCCCCCTCCCCTAGATGGCAGGATGACCAGTAGATGTTAAATATATTAAAATATAAATTAGATACACAATAAGTATACATGACCAAAACGTTATTTTGCTATTACATCTCTTTTTAACTAGGCAGTTTAAAACTGCAATGTCTGACTTATGAGGATGTAAGATTTTTTAAAGCCCAGTTTTCTGTCTGCATAAATTATATGACCTCTGTTTCGTAAAAATCATGAAACTCAATAAAATCTAATTATTCCTTTTATTATTTGGGGTTTAATAAGGTCTTCATGACTTTTTCATGAAAAGATAAAAAATCAAGGGATTCTTTCATTTCTTCTTGTCTTTCCTATGAATAGGGAAAGGTGTTTAAGACTGTACTTTATGAGTATCATTCAAGGGACTGTTTAAACTTTGCTTTAAAGGGTGTGGCAACATTTTTTTCCTCTTTCTTAATGTTTCTTGTCTTTAAAAAAATGTGTAGAACCTCAGCTATTATGATTTGAGCTATCAGCTTGAGACAATTACTTAAGCCACTTTGTATATCATCCTTTCAATGCTCTTGCTGGGATATTGTTTAGCACTTTAATGCCTAAATGTTCATTTGGCTTTGAGAAGTTTATAGAATTCTCTCTCTCTCTCTCTCTCTCTCTCTCTCTCTCTCTCCATTTATTGAATTGGATTTATGAGGAGTTAATTTATCCAGTTTCAGAGTTGCAAGAAATTGAATTTTCAGTTCTAAAAGTGAAAATTAAAGTCAGAAAAAGCAGGAAAGCTTCCAGTTATTGTAGGATGAAGTGGAAATATCTTGGGAAAAGCTTTATGATTAAAGAGATCAGAAACAAAACTAGTCTGTCTGTCTGAGCTAGTGAACTCATTTAAAAAAAGAAGAATAACCTGGAAATTTGTAGACAACTATTGAGATTTTGATTGGATAGTCAATATGAATAGCTTGAACCTCAAAGGAAGAGAAGTTACAATGATGGAGGCAGGGGGAGAACCTGGAAATAGCAGTGGGAAGCAAGAAATATTTCAACTGTTCTTTATCCTTGCTCCATCCTCAACAATGAACAAAGGTAATAAGTGAGAGTGTAGCCAGTTCAGGAAAGAGTGACCAGGAAGATTCATAGGAGAGCTGGATTTCAGTAAGAGCTAGTAGAAGTGAGAGAGGAATAGATTTAAGATGATGGGAAATTTATTACCTTTGGGCCATGTATTTCAGAGGGCATAGTAGAAAGACTGAGCACTGTTTCTTTGTTGTTAGTGTTGAAACTTTGAGATGGGGAGGGTTAAGGGGGATGGGGAAGGAATTCAATGATGAAGGAAGTAGAATTTATATATATTTATGTGAAAATATATAGATTATATGTATACACATCTGTTTTTGTATACACATACATATATGCACATATATTTTCCATCTATATCTATTTACATTTTATTTGATCATCATTGATGTGATGTGAGTGACATGATGTCACTCATCATTGAAACAATATGCAGTGGACGTTTCAGCAAGATTTATTTTTTGGAATATATAAAGCAATTTAAATTGTTCATTTGTTAGTTTGCACTCTATAAATTCATAAAGCTTAATAGTATACATAACTAACCACCTTTGTGGCATTAAGTGATATATGTAATATATCACATAAGTATATATGAAAACTCAGTCTAGGATTTGACCCAGTGGTAACTGTCATAGATAGATTTTCAAGGAGTTTAGTGCTTTATGCAGGTGTCTTGGGTATATGATGTAAGGAACATCTGGTTGTGTGGGAAGATAAAGACTTTAAGAAATTTTATTTTATAATTTCCATATGTACTATGTAGATACTAAAATCTGACACAAAAAAAATTGAGTGGTTTTTTTTTTTTGTGGATTACAGCTATTTTGTTAATTGTAGTATTAGTGCTCTAAATTGGTCAGACGCAGCTTTGGTCTTGACCATATCATATGACCGCTTTATGCCAATTTGTCTAAAGTACTAACTATGGAGGGATGATATGATTCTAAATCAGCTGAATCTGACCTTTCAGAGGGCAAAACTCAAGATTTCCTTGTGGTTATTTAATATCATCCCTTCTGAAAATGAGTTCTGGGTTTATGCTTTTATGTAGTTGACAGATTGAATAGTAAATGATGTATGTATTTTTTTAAACTTTTGAATGAATTTTCTAAGATGAGGAGATTTCTATTGTTGAGGTATGATCATCCAGAGGAGTTTTTATGTGGAGATATGCTAAAGAAACTGGCATGATCTCTGCTATTCATGCCAAGAAACACATTTGGGGCTCATTCAGAAAATTTCTATTTGTTAGAGTTTTGGCTCAGTGCTTCTTAGATTCATCTTTATATATGGAAAAGTCAAAGGATAATCTCTATAATAAGAGGGGAACATGATATAAGCCACATTTATTCATTTACAATAAATAGACTGTGATATTCCAATTGATTAGATGTTTCCATTATTATCTCTAACTCAAATAATATAATCATTAATATAGAGCTGAATGAAATTATAAAAATTATCTTGTGTTTAACCCCCATCTTTTACAGTTAAGGAGATGAAGTGATTTGCTTAATGTAAATAATAGAGTCTGGGCCTGAATCTAAGTCTTTAGATTTCAAAACTATTACTTTTTCTATTATATCCTTTATGAGATATTTAGTAAGATGACATACTGTCTTACAGGAACTTTCTTGTATATTCTGCAAGATAGAGAATCAATATTTAACCTGAATGTAAAATATTTGTATTTTGGGCAATTTTGCCACTATCACTATGTATTCTTTAAGCAATCACATTATATAGTGAGCACTGGGTCTGGAATTAAGAAGACTTGAGATCAAATCCAGCATAAACATTCATTAGCTTTGTGACCCTCTGATTCAGTTTCCTCAATTGTAAATTGTAAACCTCACATGTTTTTTTATGAGGATCAAGTGAGATAACATTTGTAAAGCACTTAGCATGGTATTTTATACCATGGTAAAAGGATGAGTCTTCATTTTATAACCAATCTAAACAGGTCTTAACTCTATTGAACAAAAAAAAAAAATTCTTCAGTTGATTGTGCTCCTCTTTTGACTTCCATCCAAACTCTTTCTTTTCTTTTCTTCAAGGAGAAGCAGAAAATGATTGCCTGAGTGGAATGACTTTTTATTTTCCTTACAACATTTTTCTCTTTAGTTGGCCAACATCTCACAAAGCATAGTTGACAAATGGATATATGACTCAGTTATAAAGGATGTTACCACAAATAAACTTAGAAGAACATAAAAGAAATTAACCTTTCAGATATATGGATAATTCCATATATCTGAGAGGATCACAGAAGATAAAATCAACAATTTTGATTACATAAATTGGCAGTTAAATTTAGAAGGGAAATATATAACTTGAAAAAAATCTTTGCAAGAAATTTCCTAATATGGTTCTTATTTCCAATGAGTTCATCTAAATTTGTAAGAAACATTCCTTATAGACAAATAGTTAAAGATTACAAACCGACAGCATTTAAGGGAAGAAATCTATGCTATTAATAACCACATGAAAAAATGTTCCATTCACAAATTATTAATGTATATCACACCCATTAGATTGACAAAATTAACCTTTCCTCTCCTCCCTCCAAAAGACCAATATCTTATATTGTATATACTTAGGCTCTATATGACTACATGACCTAAATATAAAGTATGACATTGTGAATAAATTAGAGGAGCAAAGTATTTTCTACCATAGATCTATGGAGAAAGTAAGAGTTCATGACCAAAAAAGAGGGAAAAAGAATCATAGAAAATAAAATGTACAATTTTGATTATATTAATGTTTTTATTTTTTCAAAGTGTTGTGATTTATTCTTTTTAGAAAATTTTATTGTTTTTTTGTTTTTTTTTTTTTTTAGATATCATTATAGTTTTCTCTCCTCTATCCTGTCCTAGAAAGCCATGCAATATAAGCAGAAGGGGGAAAGGAATAAGCATGAAGTGCCTTTTATATGCCAGCCACTGTTTAATACTATACAGATTTTATTTCTGGCATTAAAAAAAAAAAAGAGGGGAAAAAAACAGTATAACATCAGTACATTAAGAAAATCTGAAAAGATGTGCAAAGTGTAATACTTGTGGGCCTTCTACTTCTGCAAAACAGTATAGTGAGAATATCTTTTAACTCTTCTTTCAAGACATTCTTTTTTCACTTTCTTTTTTTTTTTTTTTTTTTTTTTTTTTTTTTTTTTTTTTTTTTTTTTTTTGGCTTACATTGATTGTAGTCATTGTATACATTCTTTTCTTGGCTTGATTTACTGAGAATCAGTTCATTTAGCTCTCCATGTTTTACTGTATTTATCAGAGTCAATATTTCTTAACAGTATAATATTCCATACATTTACATATTACATTTGCCTTCCTGTTCCAAGTTGTGTGCTGTTAACTGTTTTGACATCTGATTCTCTGGAAAAAATATATATCCAACACATTTTCATTTGCACTATTAAAATTTTTTCCCTTTACTGGTCTATAAAATGCTAATTATGTTTTGATTTATAGTGCTTGATGATTTCCTAAGTGTAAATTCCCACAATGAAAATTTGCCATTTGGCTTGTGAGCTGGCTTCAGGACACCCTTAGCTATTTCCCTTTTGATAGACATCTGCTTTTTCTAGTTCTTTGCTTCCCCTAAAAGGAATAATACAAACATTTTGATGTGTGCTGATGCTTTTTGAAAACTATTAATGGTCTCCTTAGAGTAAAAGCCCTGTAATGGAATATCTTGGTCTAAGGATATGGACATTTCAATCACTTTGTTTGCATAATTCCAAATTGTTTTCTACCACTCTACCAACAATGTACATATATGCCTATCTTCCCACAACCTTAATATATTGACTATTCCTGTCTTTTGTGAAATGAAATTCAAAGTTGTTTAGATTGTACTTATTATTTTTAGTGATTTGGAATCTTCTTTCATGTGTTTGTCCATAATTTATAATTTTTGGAGTACTATTTGTTCATATTATTTGACCACTTATCTATTGGAGAATTTTTTTGTCTCATATAGCTGCTATATAGCTTGGTTGCCAAACTCGTCAGTAAAATTTTGTTACATTTATTTCTTTCCCTTCTTCTAGGTAGGATAATATTTGTATATTTTATCTTTTGTGATTGCTTCTATCCTTTGTCTGGTTCGGAACATATATCCTATCCATATCTGCAAAAGTTATGTGATCTGATTCTCTTTTAATTTTTGTAATCTTTAATATTGAGCTCATATATCCACTTAGAATGTATTTTAAAATATGGTGTACAATTTTCATATAACTTAATTTCTGCCAAGTTGCTTGGCAGTTTTCCCAGAATTATTTTTGATCAAATAAAAAGTTCTTTCCTGAGTCACTTATGTTTTTTTAATTCAATGAGATTATTAACTTCTATTTCCAATTCTCTTATCCCTTCTGTTCTATTGATCTATCACTCTGTTTTTTGATGAAGAATGAGCCCTTTGAAAGTAAGGGTTAGTTTTCTCTAATATGGTTTGATTGAATTTTTTCCTTATTTGGGTTCTTGGTGTCCTAAGACTGTGGGGACAGTTCAGATTATTCTCTGTAGTATAATTCCTTTTTTGGAGAGGTTTGCCATTTTGTGAGGAATGGAGAAAATATGTAGTCCCCATCTTGTTTGTCATGTGGTCTGGAGGTACCATTTAAATTTTTTTAAATTTAAAAAGTTTTTCACAAACCTATGCAGCAAGAATTAGAAGAGAAGCAGGTAAAAGTTTTCCTTTCTAAATCATTTAGTGTATTGTGTCAGATTTATAAGTTTTAGAGCCATTCTACAATTGATGAATGGTCAAAGTTCAGAAAAAGTGATTTTTCAGAGCCAGAATAGAAATCCAAGCTATCAGTAACCAAGTTTTGAAAAATACTCTCAATCACTAATTAGGTAATATGAAATTTCACAATTTGAATTTGTGTCACCTCCCACTGAACAACGATTGCAAAAAATAGACATGTTAATTAATTTTTGATGGAGTTGTGTATTTGTTTAGTTATTTTGAGAAACAATTGGAAATAGGGCTTAAAAGTTACTGAACTGAACAGATCTTTTGGACCAACTGCTCTTAAATCTCTGAGGAGATAAAAGACCTAAGAAAAGAATACATCCATACAAAAATATTTATGGTAGCTTTTTTTTCTGGTAGCAAAATAGTAAAAACTGAGAAACTGATCATCAGTTGGAGAATGGCTGAACAAATTATGGTATATAAAATAATGGAATATTATTGTGCCATAAGCAGTGAAAAAAAAATTTCAGAGAAAGTTGGGAAGATGTATAGAAACTGGTGTATCATGAAGTGAGCAGAACAGAACCAGGAAAACAAGTTGCATGTGAAATAATATGAATACAAATATGAAACAATATTATATTAATAATATGAATAAAAATAGTATTGAAATCTTTAAGAATGCTTATCAATTCTTATCAAAATCAATCAAGTCACCAAAAAAAGTTTTGATAAGAGTATGCCGAATGTCCTTGTAGAGATGATGTCCTTCTAGAGGATGTAGATTGAGACATTATTTGTTTTGTTCATATCCAATGTATACATTTGTTTAATTATGCATTTTTGTTAAATTTTTTTCCCTCTTCATTGAGAGTATGTGTGGGAGGGAAATAAGATTTTTTTTTTTTGGTAAATTAAATGATAAAATTAATAAAAAGCTTTACCCATTGTTTTCTTTCAAAAATAAATTTTTATTAATATCTTTTGTTTTTAACATACCCTAAGTTCTTCCTGAATATCTCTCCATTTTCTGAAAGAGCTTTTACATGTTACAAGTAATTTTTGTAAAGGAATAAAAGGGAAGAGAAAACTTTAGTAAAACTGAGTTAACACATTAAAAACCAACTTTGATCAGCATATGCTATGTTTCCCATCCATTGGTACCCCTGTTTTTGCAGAGTCTGTGGAAGCTTCTTATATATTTCTTCATTGTGGTCAAGTTTTTACTATGTAATATTTCAACATTCATTTTCAATTACTTTTGGTATTTATTTCATTTACATTGTTGTAGTCATTGTGTATATTGTTTTCCTGGTTTCCTTCATTTTGAATCAGTATGTTTAAATAGTTCCATGCCTCTCTGTATTCATCATACATTCATTATTTCTTTTCACATATAATATATATTATTACATTGCATTTATTTACAACAATTTGTTTAGGTATTCCTCAGTTGATAGACGTCTACTTTGTTTCTAGTTCATTGCTACCATTAAAAAAAAATAAATGTTTTGTTGTATGTGAAACCTTTCTCATTTTTTTCCATATTACTAAAGATATATGTCTAACTCTCTAGATCCAAGTGTATGGGAATTTTTATCTCTTTTGTTTGTATAATTCCAAATTGCTTTCCAATATGTGCACAATGCCATCAGCATTGGATTACTGTGCTTGAATTTTCATAGCTTCTCCAACATTGGCCATTCCCAAGTGATATTATTTCATCCTTTAAAATGTATCTTGGATTTAATTCCTTTCCAGAATTTTAGTGCCAGTGTTATTGTGTTAGTTCATACTGGTCCTTATCAGTTCATTTCTTTGAACTAAACTGCTCTATTTACCTACCTCTTTACATTTTCTCCTTTGGGTTTCAGCTCAATTCAATTCAGTATATACTTTGTGCCAGACACTATGCTAATTACTGGGAATACAAATAAGAAAAAAAAATTCCTGACCTTAAGAAGCTTATAATATAATGGGGAAAAGGCAACATTAAAAAAGAAAACTAAAAAGCATGGGAAGGCAATCTAGTGGATATCTGGGGTAGGGGTATGATGTTCTTTAGAGTTGAAAACCAAGTAGATGAAATGAAGTTGATGAAAAGTTATAGAGGCTGATGGAAAATAAAGTTATTTGGAAAGTTCTATAAAGGAAGGCATCAGGATCTTCTCAGTACAGAGGGGAGAAGCAACTGAAGGAATGGAGAAAGTATTGAAGTTCAAAAACTGAGTTAGTCTATGTGGTAATGAGGCTTTAAGTCATGAGCTTTTCTTGGAGGAGCCAAGAAGTTTCCTGGTGTTGATACCAAGCAGATATGCTGTTAGAAAGTGATCCATTTTGTATATTGCTACCAGATTAATGTTTCATAAGCATTGCTTTCAATTTTTACTCTTCTACTCAAGCTCCATTATCATCCTCTATTTCATATCATTTGCCTGGCTGGTTTTTAGGGACCTACATAATCTGGCTTCGCCTTCCCTACTTTAATATAAATTTTACTTCATGTTGGGCTCAACTCTTTACCATTCTGTGAACATTACATGATTTTCTTTTTTTTCTCTTTACCCATATTTTTAGCTTTCTTTTTCCTATTTCAATTTCTATCTAAATTTAAAAACTCAGTTACAATTCCAGCTACTTCAATCAACATTTATCTTTTCTTTTGAATTGTTTTCTTAATAAAATTATAAGAATGAGTGTTCATGATTGAACAGAGAAATTATATTAATGTAAATAGTTTTCCCATTTGAAGTTTTCACTTAAGTGAAAACATGAAAATTCATACATATCTGGAATATAGTCATAAATCTAGATTAGGTAATTTATCAAGATGAATAGTAGTTTATAACTTCAAAAGATTACTAATTCCTCGGAATTATTCAACTTAATTTTAAGAGAGTTTTTATTTAAATTTAGAGATGGTATTTTCAGAATGGCCTGCCTATTGACACTGTGATACAAATTCTATTCAAAGCCCATTTCTAGGACTTAGTGATCTCATTAGGCAATTGATCATGAGTCAGTCATTCAGTCAACAAGCACTTACTAAGCACTGGATTGTCAAGAACTATATTGAGTGCTAGAAATACAAAGAAAAAGCAAAAAAAATGACCCTGGTCTCATCTCTTTTATCGGTAAATTGAAACCTAAAACATGATCACATTTTAAATAAAACATGTAACTTTCTTCTTGAGCATTTTTCAGAATGGAGAAGTCTTGCTTTTTTCATTCAGGAGACTATGGTGGTCTTCCTTTCTCAGGTTTATTTTGAATCGATTGTCCACTGTAGGCAGGTAACAGCAAAATTTGAAATGTTTTTATATAAATCAGTACATACTAGAAATATCCCTAGTAATGTGAGTAACCTAATAGAGAAAACCATAGGCAGGTCAGCTTGACTCTTTTTAATTCTGTAGTAGCAGCAACTAGTGAATGTTGAATTATTTCAGTTGAATAAACATGAATACCCATAATCAAAGAAAAAAATGAGCTATTTTTTTTTTTTAGGAAGTGAGATTTATAAGTTGACCTCAAAAAGGTATTTATTATTAAGCACATTAAAAAAATAAGTCTTCCATGCGTCATGAACTCAAAGTTCCAGATCATCTCCATGTCTTTATTTTACTTGCAAAATAGGCAATACTTCATAAATGAATTTCTGAACTACAGAAAATTCTTTGAAAATTTTTACCATATGTGCTATTTCTGTTTCTATGTAATTAGATTCTGGAATAAGGTACAAAGCAACCTTTGGTTAGTATTTCAAGCTCACTTAACTTATACCTCAAAATTGTGTTTACTGTAAGTGGACAGTGACCTTCATTTGAATTGTTCTAGGAAGTTGTTTTTTAATCTCTTAGGTCAAGCTAGCCATTTCAAGACTACAATTGATTATTTCAAGAGATGAAGCCCACTATTTCATGGAGGGGATTGTGATTCAAATGTCCCATAAACATCCCATAAAGCAGCTAAATTTCAGGATAAGACTATAAATAAATTGATTTTTTTTTGAAACTGACATTCCTTATATGCTTTCATCTATTTAGATTGTATTGGCAATTTTTATGATACCTATATTAATTCAGGATTAGTTTTATAACGAGCTAGAAAAAAGTGACATTTTGTTGGCTTTATTACAAGATATTTAAGAAGATTCTACTTAAATCCTAGCTTGTTGATTTCTGAAATTCTTGAATGATTGAAAATAATTTCTTTGACTTAAATTTTGCCCCTGTCAAAATACAAATGTCCTCATGGAGTCATAATATCTTCAGCCTTCTTAGGCATTTACTCTACCATAAGTTTGATTTTATAAGACTTTTTCTTTAGAGCAGGTAATTAAGAGAAAAAGGGTAAATGGAACATGAACACGTTTCAAAGGAGAACAAGGAGGTGTAGTGAAAGTGGAGGTAGAGGTACCATATACAGAGTGTAGGTGTTGCTACAGATGGCCCATTTTCCAATTTGACTGCCCATATTGCTTTCTCCCCTTTCCAGCTGTCATCCATAGCTGTCAAAGTGACTTTCCTAAATCATGAGATTGCCTCTTGTCATTATTGTACATTAAATTCCCTGAGTTCTCTCTGAGATAAAGTTTAAAGGGGTCTGATATTAAAAGCCTTTCACACCCTAAATTAAACTTTTCAGTTTTCATATACATTGTTCCTTTTACATGCTCTTCTGTCCAATCAAAGAAATGTTCATTTTGTTCTACACACACGTCATTTGATCTCTCCTGCCTGTGCCTTTCTTCCTACTTGGAATGAACTTCCCTCTCACTTCAGTTCCTTAGAAACCTTAAGAGGAAAGACCTTGTCAGGAAGACCTCAAGCACCACTTTCTGCATGAAGTCTTTCTTGATTATTCCTTCCTCCTTTTCCTACAGCCTATTCCTTCAAATTATCTTGGTTCTACTATTTGTGCTCATTTTGTATAAATTACCTATGTATGTGTTCCCCTTATATGATATGAGTTCCTTGAGGATAGTAAATGTATAATTTCCATTTTTGTAACTTAAGCACCAGCATAGTGCCTGGCACTTTACACTTTATAAATGCTTGTTGAAGTGAGGTGATTCAGGCTAGTTTCAGTGGTCTCGTAATAGAGAGTCACCTGCACCCTGAGAGAGGACTATGGGGATTGAGTGTAGATCACAACAGAGTATTTTCACTTTTTTTTTGTTGTTAATTTGCATTTAATTTTTTTCTAATTTTTTCCTTTTAGATTTGATTTTTCTTGTGAAGCATTATGATTATGGAAATATGTATAGAAGAATTCTACATGTTTAACATATTTTATTACTTGCTCTCTAGAGGAGGAGGTGGTGGGGAGGAAGGGAGAAAAAAATTTGGAACACAAAAGTTTTCTAAGGGTGAATGCTGAAAATGCTTCAGCCTTCTTAGGCATTTATTCTACCATGAGTTTTGCTGAAAATTATCTATGCAAATAATTTGAAAATAAAAAGCTTTAATTAAAAAAATAAATGCTTGTTGATTATTAGGAGTGTGTGCTTATATATGATGGAAGGAGGAATATTTCCAAAGGAAAATCAAAATTGATCTCATCTAGGATTTTAAAAGCATTCTTTTAGAGGAATAGTTTCAGTCATAGTAAAATAATAAAAATTCCTCCTGCCTTTTATCACTAGTTGGTACCTTTATAACTGCATAAGATGACAGCTTTGTTTTCCCATTATAATGCTTCCATATAAATTTTGACCTGGAAAAAAAATTCTGTTTCTGTACATTCCTTTAGTACTCTGTTATATTTTTGCAATAAAATATAACAAAAATATTATTTAAATGTCAATCAAATGGAAAATAATGTCACAAAAATTTCTGTAAACTTATTTTTTAAGTGAAATAAATGATTTTCATCTTCATATCCCATTGTATTTATGTGCAGTGTAGGGTAATAAACTTCAAGTTCTGCTCTATTGTTTGTTTCATCTTGGGGTTTGAAAAGCTCAAAAATTTTATTGAAGAACAACAGGACTCAGGATGTTTCATATGCATTACTTTGAGATTATTTGAAAAGTAAATTCCCCTTATTATTTTGGAGTTCAAGTTTCAGTATTATTAAAATTGAAGAGTCTAAACTAAGCCAATCATTTTCTTATTTTACAGAAGAGGAATTTGGAACTCTTTCCCCTTATTTGTAAAAAGTGAGGTTGTTAGATTAAATGCCTTCTAAGATCTCTTTCCAATGAACCTATATCATTTCTAGAATATAGATAATTGCTCTTGCAAACAGTGGACCTGAAATACATTTAAAACTATAGATGATGAAAAGAGATTCTTAATAATTATGTGTCTAAAGATGAGAAATAGAAACTTTCAAGTGTGCTACTTGCTTATATACTGTGCGTGCGCGCACGCGTGTGTGTGTGTGTGTGTGTAAGGAATCACTCTATGAATTAAGTATATTTCATAGTTATGTATAGCACAGTGGGCAAATGAACATATTTACAATTTAGAATGCTACTCCCTAATATAGAATTTCAAGAATTAGAATTATAAGGTACGACAAGTTTATTTGAGACCAATGACAGTATTTGTGGTGTCTAAATTCAGAAGCTATAAGACAGTGGAATCTGTTTTTCTTTTTTTTTTCCTGAGGAGTTTTGGTCTTTTATTTCCTCAACTGTCCTTATCCCATAGATACTTATTAATCTCTTACTATATGCAAAGAACTGTTGTTAAATCTGTCTTTGGTTTAACCAATGATTAAAGGTATATGAATGGGTAAAGATGATTTATGAGGCAGATTCCATTTGTTTCAGGGCAGTATGAAAGTTCATTTAAGCAAGTGCAAGTTGGTGGGGCAGGGATAGTATTTAACATTTTCTCTTCTGCACATGGTTTTGAATTTTTAAAAAACCATTTAGCTAAGTGAAATGCTAGGAGGTGGCATTTTATTGGTAGGCAGGTCCATTTTCATTACTTTAATTGTGTGATTTATCAGGATTTTCAGCTTTTTATAAATGTTAGAGTGTTATAGGACAGAATTAAAAGGATTTAGAATAAAAGGAGTTTAAGAAAAGGACTTTGTGACAGGATTGCTATACTTTTTACATTTGGTGGATTTAGCTAGCAGTTTTTCATTTTCATCATCATACTTCATTCAGTTAAACACTATGTAGAGCAGGTGTGTGTAACGTCATTCTCTCCCATATGTGAATAAACACACAATTTTATATATAAAAAAAAATTAATCCTCCACAACTTGGAGGATTACATTTTCCCTGGAATTACGCATGGGGTAGTGACTCCATTAGGCATTGTGGAGAGCACATGTTGCTGTTTGTACTGGATGAAAAATCAGGTTAATAGCTACATGTTCATGAGATTTCAAAGTCCCTATAGTAATGACTTTTCTAATGTATTAATATTCAAATTGTCAGAAAATTAACTTATTTCATGCAGATCAAGATTTTCATGCATTGTCTTCCAATGTCTAGTGTCATGTCCTGAATACATTTTTCTTAAAACATATCGTATATGGATAGTTTGTATTTTAGAATGGTTTTATTTATTCACATTTATCTATGCCATGGCTCTGCTCATTAATTTTCCTGCCCTTATGGATTTTCAAATTTGTTTGCCTTTGTAAGTTTGGTCATTACTTTGAAGAATCTAAAATTTTTAATTACATTAATCTATAGACTGATATGTTCTCAGTATAGTTGGTTCACTAATGTGAAAGTAGTTTTCCAAATTATAGAAAAGTTCCCAGGACTAATATGCCCTAAGAAATGAGTATCAACAAATGGAGTTCTTAACTACTTCTTTTTAAATCTAAATTCTAATTTATCAGTTGTTACTTTTACAGACTAGAGATGTTTCCTTTATCCAAATTTCAAATCAGTGTGTATAGTGTAAGTAGAAACCATAGAGATCTGATAAAGCCTAGAAAAAGAGGGACAAGGAAAATACTTTCAAATACTTTCAATACTTTATTACTTTCAAGTTATACATAAACTCCTTGTTGAATGTGAAGTTATTGATGGAGAACCATTTTAATATTACAGTTATCCAAGTATGTTGGAGTGAAGTTAGACTTGTACAGATAAGCTTTAGTCATAATTAATCTGTAACTTAAATATTGTATATGTACTAGATTTGTTAATTATTAATAGTTGAGTTAAAGGTGATATTTTTAATTATAGAATCTGACAAATCTGTTTTAAAAAGGATACCAGTATACAACATATTGTAAATTGTTTTAAACATATTTCAGATATTTTCTTTGGCAAAAATATCATTGGTTTACAAAGTACACTTATTGTTTCTCAATCTATACACTGGTTCTACCAGCTTAAAAATTTTTTTTTAAAAATAAGCTTTTATATATAAATTTTTTATATTTTACTTAATTTTCCCCTGTCATTTCCTCCCAGATATCCATCCTATATAAAATATAATATTTTCAGTATAAAAATTCAAAAACAAGAAAGAAAAGGAAAAATGTATAACTGTGATCAAAAAAGGAAGACTTTATGTATGTTGTAGTACACTTTTAAACCTCTCATTTCTGCAGAGGAATAGGGTGGAGATGTGTCTTTCCATATCTCTTTTTTTGAATCATGTTTGTTTTTGTTGTGGGTTTTTTTTTTAAATTTTTTCCAATTACATTAATACAACAAGAAGTATTAATTTAATGATTGTGGCAACAATAAAAGTTTTTGTGCAATGCTTGGCTTTTTTTTTTTTTTTTTTCTCCCCTGAGGCAGTTCGGATTAAGTGACTTGCCCAGGGTCACACAGCTAGGCAGTGCTAAGTATCTGAGACTAGATTTGAACTCGGTTCCTCCTGACTTCAGGGTTGGTGTTCAATGTACTGTGCCACCCACCTGCTCCCTGCTCCAGGCATTTTGAAAAATTATGTGTCCATTACATGATGTAGTCTAGTGCTCGTTGTGGTGTTTTTATGGTGTTGTGTGAGTGGTGCTCATTGGATACAAAAATTTTTTCCTTCATTTCCACTTTTGTTAAAGGATCCTGTGTTCAATTCTAAAGAATGTAATCAAGAAAGTTCTTCTCTAGCACTAACCTCAGGGTAAGGACAAGGGATATGTCCAGAAGGCTCAGGGTTTAAGACCTGTTTGCTCTTTTGTTATTTTTTAATTACTTTTTCTCCCTTCTCTTTTTTAAAAAGCTCAGAGTCTAACAGTGCAAATGAATCATTTCACTGTGTGGTAAATTAAAAAGAACAATGGAATAGAACTCAAAGAGGTTCTACGTAATAGTCACTACTTTTTCTATAGCTCTGTTACTTTTAGCATGTTGTTTTTCTTGTTTTCTTATCTATTAAATAGGGAAAATCATTTCTCCTACTGGGGACACAGAGTTCAGAATGAGAAGATAACATATAAGTTTATTTCAGCTGCTTTTTAAAGGATTCTCTAAAAGAGGCAGTGATTTTAAATATTACCTTTATTTGGTACATTTTAACTCACACAAAGAAAGGGAAAAGACCTAATTGAAGACATGTAGGGAAATGTGGAGAGGAGGAGCTGGGAAATATAGGGATCATAGTCACTAGAAAGATAAGCATACAACTGTATTCTTGGAGGAGATTTGGTATATATATGGTGCCTCAGTCTGGTAAAAGATGGAACTTGGGTCACCTGATCTTTTTGGCAAGTAGAACAAAAGGCTTAGTGATTCTTTCAGATCCTGTGAGTTCCTGACTTATATCAAGCTCTCTTCACTCTTCCTACTTTGGCACTATTCTCCATTTATTTATGCCTTCATCAGCCTCCCTGATGTGGATGAATACCACATATTTTACAGAAATGGATGGTATCTCTAGGAACTCATTTGATTTTTCTCTTTCTTTTGATATCATAAGCAGTATTAATTTCTTTTTTTTTACCTCGAGGCAATTAGGGTTAAGTGACTTGCTCTAGGTCACACAGCTAAGAAGTATTAAGTGTCCGAGGTTGGATTTGAACTCAGGTCCTCCTGACTTCAGGGCTGTTGCTGTATCCAGTGTACTACCTAGCTACTCCAAGCAGTATTAATTTCTAAGAAGAATTATTTCTGCTAACAAATATACAAAACACAATTTATGTAAAAAAAATTGACTTTCTTGATTGCACTTAGTTATTTAAATGTTATATTTCCTGTTAGAGTGTGAATTTCTTGAGAGAAGGTATCTTTTTCCTTTCTTTGTATCCTCAGTGCTTAGCATAGTGCCTGGGACATAAAACTTGCTTAATAATAATGATTAGTTTATTGATTAATTAATTACATGAAAAGATAAAAATTGAATAAATGAGAGCTAAGAGAACAATATAGACTTTGACTACAACAATGTAAATGGAAAGAATCATTTACCAAGATATAATTGAAAATGAATGCTTCAAAATTTCAAAGAACAAGCCTGATTCTAAAGAAGAGGTATGAAGAGACACCTCTCCCTGTGGTGGTTTTTTTCTTTAAAATATAATAATAGTTCTCTCTGGGAGAAAGCAGGTTTCTTGGGGAGGTTTTCTGGAGGTAGCTTTAGTTTCAGTTACAAGTAAATAATCACCCAAAATCTTATCACCTTGTAAGGATTGGTGTGAACCAATAAGCATTGTATCAATTCCATTGAGTTAACACTAGGATTCTAACATCTCCCTTGAGTTTTCACCTTGTTTCAAGTTGAGTTGACACTAGGATTCCAACATCTCCCCATATTTTTGATGAGATGGAAGGCAATAATTGTTGTAGCTGTTTATGATGATGACAGAGATGAGTATCCTTTTCTTCTTTAAAATGTTTTCTTTCTTGGTGAGAAACAAAATTCTGATGAATAGTACAGTATTGTGTGAGTATTATTTTGCTCTCAAGAAGTTTTTGTTGTAGATTAGATCATATAAAGACAGATAACTAGTGAGGAACTACTAAGAAAGCCTGATGAGGGGATGCCATTTACTTTTTTTTAAAAAGATTTTGTCTTTCTCGATTTCACACCAAATGCATAAATTCCTAATTTATATGTCTCATCATCATAGAGATGATTTTTTAAAAAGAGAGAAGATACACAAGGATACTTCTAACTTTAGTCTTTTTTATGCTTTTTAACAGATTCACAGAAATGTGACAACTTTGCTGAGAAGAGGCCTCTGCTTGGTGTTTGTAAGAGTATTGGATCTTCTGGGTAAGGAAAGATCTTTTTTAAAAAATGTTTTTTTTCAGTCACTCTCAAGAATGACTCATTAAAATTCCAAAAAAGCTTTGATTTCATAAACTTTTTTTCCTTTTGAAACCATTAGATTATATAGTGATATAACTACCAAATTTTGACTATAATGTCTGTCTTGAATATCCCTTCAGTTTCCATCACTGTTACCACTTCTAGTACCTCCTAGAGAAACATCCCTTAGAACAAATACTTTAAAAAAGAACAATAAGAAAAGCATTCCATAAAAGAAATAAATAAATCAAAACTTCTGACATTGCATATAAGGTCCCGCACCCAGGAACTCCCCACTTCTGATGAATTGAGGGGTAATGTTTTCTCAGTTCTCTTCCTTTTTAACTCTTTGTTTCCTGAACAATGGCATCTACTTATTTCTGATTTTTGCTACCACAAAAATCTTGTGTAATTTAAAGTAAATGAAGGCTTTGAGCTCATTTTATTGAGCAAATGGAGTGGCCTTACAACTCTGATTTTTTCTTTTGTATTGACTAATTAAATCACTTAACTGGGTAAGTAGGAATGGTAATATTGCTTCTCCTTAGAGGCTAACCATCATGTAGATTCATAAGATTGTATAACAGTGAAAACAAAAAGTTTCCTGCGTTTTTCTCATTTCTTTTCTGTCATGTTTCTTTAAATTGGGAGGAGTGTTTATTTAAATTGATGACATTACACATATATATTAAAAACATCATTGAGACTTGGAAGGGGAGATGAATAGAAAATGAATGAAACAGTTATGTGATATGCATTGCATTTCTTCCAAAAAAACTTTGCAGTTGCTTCTTGTTTCAAAGGTCTTGCTAGGCCTTAGTGACTTCCTAGGCTACCATGATATTATAGTACTGTATGTACCCATCATTATTGTGCAGTTATCACAATTTATTTTATGTGCTTGGAACTATTGCTAAGATATCAAAAAATAAATATTTATTGCTCTCTTTTGTTTTGACATGTCTAAATTTACTCTGTGTTGTTGTTCTTCAAGGGCCGTCCTCTGTAAAAAGGGTGGGGAACCTTTTTTTCTGCCAAGAAACATTTGGATATTTATTACATCATTTTGCAGGCATACAAAATTAACAGCTTATAGAACTCAAACAGTGGGAAGTTTTTGTACCTAGCTTTCAGTTTATCACCTGTAGTTGCCTTAGCAAATTATTTCTTGGGCCTTTCATGGTTTATAGGCTGGATGTTTCCCACCTCTGCCTTATAAATATGATAAACTGACAAAACATGACATTATATGCAATGTTCCACAATAGTGTCCAGCCTTCCACCTCATCAAAAGTATGGAGAGAGACCTCTCTCCATATCTCCTCTTTAGGATCAAGCTTGTTTTGTGGAATTTGCAAGTATTCATTTTTAGTTGTATTCTAGTAGATGGTGCTTTTTATTTACATTTGTAGTCATAATCTGTATTTTTTTTTTAGCTTTCATTTATTCAGTTTTTATCTCTGCATGTAAATCTCTTTATGTTCCTTTTTTCTTTTAATCATATTATTTTTTTACAGTGCCGTATGATATCATTACATTAATATGTCATAAATTTACAGGCATCTACTTTATTTCTAGTTCTTTTCCATTATAAAAAGTCCTGCTATAAATGTTTTAATGCTTGTGGGACCTTTGTCTTTGTTAGTAACTTGAGGATCCCAGATTTATATGTGCAACAGTGGAATCTCTGGATTAAAGGGTATAGACATTTTAGGTACTTTATTTGCATAATTCGAAATAGTAATAAACAGTTCCACTGTTTGTTTGCTTGTTTTTCTACAACTCTTCTAATATTGACTATTCCCATCCTTTTATGGTGTTTGCCCATTTGCTCAATAGGGAGTGAAACCTCAGGATTGTTTTTGCATTTCGTTTGTTGTTAAGGTTGTTACTAGTTTATGCTTCTTTTTGAGAACTGCTTCATTTGTTTTATTTCTTGTGTGTGGTGTTTTTCTTCTTTAAAATATAATGGTTCTCTCTGGGAGCAGGTTTCTCTGGGAAGTTTTCTGGAGGCAGCCTTAGTTTGAGTTGAAAGTAATAATCACTTCAAGTTGTAACCTCAGCTGCTATCATGCTCGGCCTGTTTTTTGATTGATATCGTGGAACTGGGCTCTGCCTCTCATTTCTCTGGGTCAATCTACATTCAGAGGTCCAGTGAAAGCCTCAGTTACATTTTGGACATGGGATTTTGGGTTTTATCCTCTCACCCTATCCTCTCACTCTGTCTCTATATCTACACTGAGCTCTTAAATGTCCAGCTTTTCCACACTGAAAACATGTTGTTATTTGTGAAGTTCTTTTTTTTTTTATTTTAAAATTTTTTTCTAATTTCTTTGAATTCACATTTTCCTTTTTTTTTTTAATATTGTTGTACTCATTTCATTAATTTAGCAAAATATATTTAAGCACTTCTAATTGAATTTTTTATCTCTGTCCTCAATATTTTCATTCTAGCTATACCACCTTTTGTTTGCTGTTCCCATTAGGGAACTCAGCAGGAAGTGAGTACTATAGAAAGTGGCTTTTATGCCATCCTTCTTACCAGTGATCCTTTTCTCTCTTTTGGCTAACTACTGAACCCCCCTCTGCCCACCTCTCCAGGAATAATCCCCAAGAGTGATCTCAGTGTTCCTAAATCATGTTTACATTCATATCCTCTTATTCCTTCCCAGCAATGGTGAGCTAAGACCATCTAGTTTCCTCCCCTTATATTTCTTCTATAACATTTATTTCTGCTTTATTCTTGGGATTGGGGGCACCCAATTTTGTGGGATTTTCAACAGTTTTTCTATTGTCCTTTCTTTGGTCAATCTGATTTTATCATGTTTACACTAAACTCAGAAGGTGCATTTAAGATACAGGCAAATTGACTCATCACTGGTACCTTTTTATATCTCATAGAAAATACTTAATTTTGAAAGCTTAATACATAATTCCAACAGATAGATTTCTGTTTTCTTATTTTAATGCTCAAGATTAGTTTTTGTTGTTTATTTGTTTGTTTTTGTTCCAACTTAATGCTTAATGATTTTCTCTTTAATAAAAATAAGAATTAAATCTTCACTTTTATCTCCAAGTCATTGTTCGATGTATATCCTTACTTTAATGTATTTTCTCTTCTTACCTTTTAAAAAAATAATCATGGTTTATCAGAAGTAAGTACGTTTGTTTTGACTTCTTGCTATGTTATCTGTTTACAATTTTCTAAACAGTTTACAATTTATGATGTGTTTGTCAGTGTCTTTAAAATCTTATGAATATTTTGAGAGAGGACTATGTGTTCAGTTTGTTGCAGTTGTTGCAATTGTTCTTGGTTAGCTAATATAATTCCACAATCCTAACAAATTGATTCCTGTAAAAAGTTTTGTTGCTAGAATTTTTATTAAATTTCTTGCGTACACCTAAAGTTAGTGAATTACAAAAGGAAAGGTCTCATAGATAGAAAAATAGTAACTGGTGTACTTTTTTGTGGTAGCAAAAAACTGGAAACAAGTGAGTGCCCATAACCTGGGGAGTAATTGAATATATTACTGTAATGTATTATTATTTTTTTTATTTTGTTATAAGAAATGATGAATGTAAAGAATTTGGAGAAAAATAATTATATGAATGATGATTAAAATAAGAAGAATCAGAATATCCACAATGATCATGATATTTTAAATGAAAACAACATTAAAAGGCATATAAAGTCATATTCAATATATTTACCAGTCTTGTTTCCAGAAGACATATAGTAAAGAGGTGTAAAATCCTGTCTATAGAATGTTGCATAACCTATCAGATGTAGTTGGTGAGTTGATTGATTTTGTTTTTGGTTTTCATTTTTTTATAAGAGAGTTTTATGTGAAATAAGGTATATTGGGAAATGATCTTATGGTAAAAATGCATCATTTACATTTTAAAAAGAAGAAGAAAATGAGTTCTTAAGTATTTATTGCCATAAAAAAAAAGATTGCCCACAACAACAGTAATTATATTGTTGCTCTATTGTTCCTTAGTGTTTATGTTTTGAGGTTTAAATTTTAATTTAAACAAAAATTGAGTTTGTGATAGGCAAGGAGAAAATTATATTGTTTGTTACATTGTTTTGATACAATTTGCTTAAGTCCTTTCAAAGACCTGTGAAAATTATTTGTTTTGGTAATCCTACTAAAGCAGGTAACAACACTTCTTTACCTATTCTTCCTATGTATTTGTTCAAATATTCCCATTAATAATCAACATAATATTATATTTCATCTTTCTCCTTTAGTATGTCATAGGTACCAATGTACTACTCAAGATTTACATCTTTCTCTTGACATTGCTTCTTGGTATGAGTTGTATCCCAGTCATACCCATTCTTAATAATGACGTAGTTGTCATCCTGGCTTCCTCACTGTCTTTTCCCTCTTACTGTCTGTAAGCCTGCTGTCAGATTGGATATGGGCTAGTAGTGGTGGTGTTTTTTTGTTTTGTTTTTTTAACCTTTCCAACATCTTTTGAATATGCCCTTTTTTCTGCTCTGATACTTCCATCATTCTGGTGAATGCTCTCATCACCTCTTGCTTAAGCTTTTATCATAGCCTGCTAGAGAGTCTGTCTCCATTCAGGTTTTCCCACTCCCATCCATCCTCCATTCAGCCACTAACGTGATATTTTTTCTAAAGTACAGATGCTATCATTTTACACACTGAGTAAACTGCGGAAATTAAATAAGTTGCTTGGAGTCACTTAGCAAGTGTGAGATAGGACTTCTTTCTATTACACCATTTATAAGGTCCATTATGGCTGATATTTTGTGGCGTGTGTGTGTGTGTGTATACACATATATCTCACATTTTGATATCAGCTCCCCTATGAAGAAACTCATTGAAGAGTAGAAGAACAATTTATTGATTAGAAATCAGTGAATACTAATACTAATGTTATCGTTATTGAAAACTAGGAACCAAAAATGTGTTTCTTGTATAAGATGGTTGAACCTTCTTTAAATATTATTTAAGAGACTGGTACAGATAACCACAAGTTATTAAGCAGGGATTTTTTTCTTATTTGGACAATTTTATTAGTTTTGTAAAATAATAACTTCTTATTTTTCAAAATACATGCAAAGATCATGTTCAACATCTACCCCCACAAAACCCCATGTTCCACACTTTTCTCCTTCCCTCCCCAATTTCCCTCTCTCCTATATAGCATGCAATCCAATATAGGTCAAGAAATATGTCAAACAAGTCCAAACACATCTCTACATCTATCATGCTGCACAAGAAAAATCAGAGAAAAAAAAAAAAAGCAAGAAAACAACATCAACAATAAAACAGGTGAAAATACTATATTGTGATCCACACTCGGTCCCCATACTCCTCTTTCTGAATGCAGATGACTCTTTCCATCACAAGTCTATTGAAATTGCCCTGAATCGCCTCATTGTATGAAAGAGCCAAGTCCATCGCAGTTGATCATCAATAATCTTGTTGGTGCTGTGCACAGTGATCTTTTGGTTCTAATCACTTCACTTAACATGTAAGTCCCTCCAGGCCTTTCAGAAAGCATCTTGCTGATTGTTTCTTATAGAACAATAATATTCCAATACATTCATATACCCTAACTTATTCAGTCATTCCCTAACTGATGGGTATCCACTCAGTTCCTTGCCCCTATAAAAAGGGCTACTACAAACATTTTTGCACAGGTGGGTCCTTTTCCCTTTTTTATGATCTCTTTGGGATACAGACCTAATAGAGACACTGCTGGATCCAAAGGGTATGAAGGGTTTGATGGCCTTTTGGGCATAGTTACAAATTAAGCAGGAATTTTTTATAGGAAGTAATATATAATTACCTAAGAGACCTTGCATAAATATTATGTTAATAAATTTCTACTTATATGAACTTGCATAAATATGATAATTTTATGATTATAAATTTAAGGTTGGAAGAGCTTTAGAAGCCAATTAACCCAACTTTCTTATTGTAGAGATTGAAAAACTAAGGCCAGATTAGGTTAAATGATTTACCCAAGTTCACAGAGGTACTAAGTAACAAAATAAAGATTTTGACCTAGGATCTTTTATTCCAAAATTGAATTCTATTTTTACTTTTTTTCTTTTTTGCCTCTTATAAACACTGAAAATAGTTTTGTTGTGATCTTGCCAAATACAACCTCTTAATTTATTTAGAACTTTGTCAGAGTGGAGAGATCCTCCCTGATGAGTTATTTCTTTGTTTGAATATTGTATCTGGTAAGTCCAAAGGGGATTTCCTTTATAAAATAGTAATAATATACAAAAAACAGATAAGAAAAAAAATAGTAACTGCTAATTTTGGAATCATTTCATAAAACATATCCACAGTGTTCTAAAAATTTTAGGGCAGTTTAAATCTACTTAAAATTAAAATTGCCCTACAACCCTTGAGACATCTTGTATAATGCTATTGGCATCGAATAAAAATTGGGAGAATTAGAAATGAATGAAGAGGAAAAGTGGAGAGGAAGATTATGAGGAAAGAGAGACATCCATCCCTAGATGCCAAAGAAGAGAAAGAACTATCTTTTCATTTTTATGTATAAAATAAAGCAAATTGAGAAGTATTTGAAGAAGTAAAATAAAATTAAAAAGAAGTTGAGAAGAATAAAGAAGGTGTTAGATAAGATGGGAAATTAGTAGATAGAGAGTTAGAGTAGAGTAGAAAGGAATGGAGAGAAAGGTCCCAGGAAAGATTATGGAGAATGGAAAAAGCCAGCTCCCTCTACTTTAACCTCCTTTTGGAGAAAATAACTCCATTTGTAGTATTAGACTAGCTTTGCATGCTTCTTGCAGACTTAGCCTATGCTATTTTCCATAAGAAGTAAATAGGTGGGCCCTTAGAGAAGGCCCTGGACTTGAAGTCAGGAATGTGAATTTAAATGCAGCTCCAGATACTTACTATGTATGTGATGTTAGGCAACCCACTTAACTTCTGTCTGTCTCAGTTTTCTCAACTGTAGTATGGAGACAATAGTATTGTATCTCCGAGGATTGAGGATCAAGTAGGACAATATTGATAAAATGCTCAGGTCCTAAAACTTAATAAGTTATTTAGAAATGCTTATTCTTTTTCTCCCTCCCCCTTTAGTATGTATTTCATTGCACAATATTCAAATATTAGATCTTCAAGTAATTGTTTTTAAACTTATTTCAATGTCCTTTTAAATTTAACATTCACTATTGGCATAATTTATATTGGCATTTTATTTTCTCTTAGAATAGTGTGTCTTTGGGGCAGCTAGTTGGTATAATGGATAGAACACCCCTGAATTCAGGAGGACCTGAGTTCATATCTGGCCTCAGATATTTAATACTTCTTAGCTATGTCATCCTGGGCAAATCACTTAACCCCAATTGCCTCAGGGGGGAAAAATAGTATGTCTTCTTTAAAGTAATGAAATGGCTATGTTTATCTCTGTAAAAGTGCTCGTGTGGTGAAAGGTTTGTGCATCCTCCACTAGATTAAATGGATCATGATGTAAGGCCATTCCACATCCTAGGAAAGATATCCACATATAACTGAAGGTATGCTTGAATGCCTTATATATGAGTTGGATTCTTCTAGAAACCTATTTATGGGATATAAGTAGAGCCCAACACATTGCTTTTAGGCATAGTCCACAAAATATTTTTCCATTTTTGTTTTTTTTGTAACTTTGTTAGTTTTCATTTTTAATATCGTTTCAAAATGGAATTATGTCGCAATCCCCTATGACTAGTCTTTCCAGTCTCCAAACTTTTTAGTTCCTCCTTTAAAAAGTCATATAACATCTGTGCAAAAATAAATACTTATGAAAAGGCATTTAAAGATTCTCTCTAGAAGAATTTTTTTTTTTTAAATCAGAATTTGGAACACCTTTTCATATGGGTAGAAATAGTTTCAATTTCATCATCTGAAAATTGTCTGTTCATATCCTTTGACCATTTATCAATTGGAGAATGACTTGATTTGTTATAAATTTGAGTCAATTCTCTTCATATTTTGGAAATGAGGCCTTTATCAGAACCTTTAATTGTAAAGATGTTTTCTCAGTTTATTGCTTCCTCCCTTCCCATTTCTAATGAATTGCTAAGTCTTGCTGAATGTCTCTCCAGCATTTCTTACATTTGTTCTGTTTTCCTTTTACCTCTTATAATTGTCCCATTAATCAGCTTGTCTTCATTATTACTATAATCTTTTTTTTTATTTTTTTTATTTAATAGCCTTTTATTTACAGGATATATGCATGGGTAACTTTACAGCATTAACAATTGCCAAACCTGTTCCAATTTTTCACCTTTACCCCCCACCCCCTCCCCTAGATGGCAGGATGACCAGTAGATGTTAAATATATTAAAATATAAATTAGATACACAATAATTATACATGACCAAAACGTTATTTTGCTGTACAAAAAGAATCAGACTCTGAAATATTGTACAATTAGCTTGTGAAGGAAATCAAAAATGCAGGTGTGCATAAATATAGGGATTGGGAATTCAATGTAATGGTTTTTAGTCATCTCCCAGAGTTCTTTTTCTGGGCATAGCTGGTTCAGTTCATTACTGCTCCATTAGAAATGATTTGGTTGATCTCGTTGCTGAGGATGGCCTGGTCCATCAGAACTGGTCATCATATAGTATTGTTGTTGAAGTATATAAAGATCTCCTGGTCCTGCTCATTTCACTCAGCATCAGTTCGTGTAAGTCTCTCCAGGCCTTTCTGAAATTATCCTGTTGGTCATTTCTTACAGAACAGTAATATTCCATAATATTCATATACCACAATTTATTCAGCCATTCTCCAACTGATGGACATCCATTCAGTTTCCAGTTGTCTTAATTTACATTTCTCTGATTAATAATGACTTGGAGCATCTTTTCATATGGCTAGAAATAGTTTCAATTTCTTCATCTGAGAATTGTCTGTTCATATCCTTTGACCACTTATCAATTAGAGAATGGCTTGATTTTTTATAAATTAGAGTTAATTCTCTATATATTTTGGAAATGAGGCCTTTATCAGAACCTTTGACTGTAAAAATATTTTCCCAGTTTATTGCTTCCCTTCTAATCTTGTCTGCATTAGCTTTGTTTGTACAAAAACTTTTCAGTTTGGTATAATCAAAATTTTCTATTTTGTGATCAGTAATGATCTCTAGTTCTGCTTTGGTCATAAAGACCTTCCCCTTCCACAGGTCTGAGAGGTAAACTATCCTGTGTTCCTCTAATTTATTAATAATTTCATTCTTTATGCCTAGGTCATGAACCCATTTTGACCTTATCTTGGTGTACGGCGTTAAGTATGGATCAATGCCTAGTTTCTGCCATATTAGTTTCCAATTTTCCCAGCAATTTTTATCAAACATATTACTATAATCTTCAATTGATTTCATTAATTCTAGCTCTCTCCAATCCATATTCTTCATAGTTTACTTAATACTAGCTTTCATGCCTAAGGATGTGTCGTAGGCATTTAACTGCTGTGTTGATTTAGCATTTATCAGGTTTCTCCTATGTGCCACATACTGGAAATTCAAAGACAACACCAAAATTGTCTCTGTGGCCCTCAAGGAATTCATTTTCCATTTTGTAGGAGCAGTGGAAAAAATGGGCTACTTACCAGTATCCTAGAATCATCTTCCTGGAATCTACAGTACTTTGTTTACTGTTTTCCAAGCCAGCTGTTCTCTTCCCACATTTCTAGATTATAGATATTTTCAGATTGGATTTTTGAGACTATTGACCCAGTAACCCAACAGAGTTCATTAGTAGTAAAGGATTGTATGAAAAGAATGTTATTTCAGTTGAAATGACAATATACACGGTAACAACAGTATAAATAGAAAGAACAACTACTACATACATTATTAGATTTTTAAAATCTATGTATTATTGCCTGATCATCATGTTGATTTTTTAAAATCCTTTTTTCATTTCTTAAAAAATTATTATATATGATTGCTGGTGAAAGGCAGATGGAGATGATTTACATGATGCTACAGGGGTAAGGAAGATGATTTAAAACTAAAAGTCAGTTTTTTTTTTTTTAAATTACAAGGATCGTTTCTATTAAAAGGATACAGTATGATTATTACTCGTATAAAGACCATAGAATGGTAGACTTGAAAGGGACTTTAGAAATCACATAGTCAGGGCAACTAGTTGGCACAGTAGTTCCAACCCTAAAGTCAGGAGGACCTGAGTTCAAATCTAGCCGTAGACATTTAACACTTCCTGGCTCTGTGATCCTGGGCAAGTCACTTTACCTCAATTGCCTCAGCAAAAAAAAAAAAAAAAAAAAAAATCACATAGTAAAGATCTCCATCTTACAGAGGATAAAATTGAGATTTGTAAAAGCTGAGTGACTTAGTGTTCTTGGTCTTACTATGAGTAAGTCTAGGACACAGGTTTGTAATGCAATGACAAAGTAGTAGTCGAAGGACTGATTCTCTTTGTATATGCTTTGAACTAAATGGCTCCTGAGCTTCCTTCCAATTCTCAGATTTTCGTGATTCTGTGATCCTATGATTGATATTGCCAACCAACATGAGATCAAGAGTTACCAGAATCACAGGTCCTTAGCTTCCTTTTTATTCTAGAATGACACCTTTGTTTGCACAAGGTTTACCAAAGGATCAGCTTAACATTGTCTCAAGTAAAGATGCTTCACGTGGAAACCAGTCACTAATATCACTATGCAGTGAACTACTCCTGAGGCTTTTCTTCTGATACCAAGCATGTCCAATTCCGACTGGGCTTCATCCTGCTGATCTTGTGAGGTCTGATAGAATCATGATCTCAATTGGTTTGCTTCAGGCACTGGAATAGATTTATGCCATTCTTCCAGACTCCTTTGATCAAAGTCCTGGACTTTAACAGCTGTTGTCTGGCCTTCCTTCAGGCACTGAGTTGCTCTCCTGCCAATCTCTGGTGCTCCCTAGGGCTTTTGTGGGTGTTCTGGCTTCTCTCCTGGCTCTCTACCACAACCCTTTGGCTCTCCAAGCTTCTTAGAAAGTGGGTTTGGCATTTATTGTGCTGTCTTTAGTAATGAGGATGGTGCCATTGGTTCCTGCAGCTCTGGGGAATTGCTTTTTTGGCACAAGCATTTATGTGAAAAAGAAGCCAAACTCTAAGGAGCCTAGTATCAGGTCAGATTCTTGGATCTCCTATGGCTTTATTTTAGAGCCACCAGATTCTTGGAGTATATTTACTATCAGCCTTGTTTTTCTGATTGTGAATGTTGTCCCATCTTAAGGAAATGAGATGACACTGTGTTATGAAAGAATTATTTTTCAGAAAGCCCATATCAGATAACTTAATTGTCTAAACCAGGCATTCTGACCTAGACTGCTGATTCTTCCCGAGATGTGGCATAAGGACATGTGGTAGGCCTTCTGAAATGTTAGAACATGGCCTCTAGTCACAAGGATCTGTCACATGAATTTTAAATGGGCATCACTCACTCTGATTCCAACTTCACTTATTAGCTTCAAGCTAATTTTTAACTTTTTTTGTGTGGATATAAGACATGAAGCCAGTACATTTTACACTTGACTCCATTAAAAAAATACAGACAGAGCATACTTCAGTATGTTTCTTATGATACTGAAGATTAAGGGGCCATGGGCTATATAAACCAATACATATGCTATTATGGAAAATGATAATCATGCGCCATATAAAACTGCTTCTCCCCCAGTAATATCTGAGCCCACATTAATTCCTAAGTGGTGTGTGAGATTTTATTTACAAATAATGTTCTGTGTTCTCCTGTGATTCCAGAGCTTTGTATTTCCAACAGCCATTCAAATGGCTATACATGAGCTATTTTTTCAAAGCTACAGCATAGTGAAGTGAAGAGAGTTTATTAAGATTTAAAAAGATCCTTCTACTCTGTTACTGTTGGCAAGTCACTTAACATTTTAGTGTCCCAGGTAGCTAATTCTTATAGTAAAGTTCAAATTAACATCAACATTGTGATAATAACCCCTTTATTTTGTGTCTTGACATCCTCCTTACCTAACATCCTTCTGAACATATAGTATGTAGTAATCATACATACTTACTGAATGAATCAATTTTTAGAAGTTCTCTTTATTGATGAAATTATTGGTTTGGACCTGAAGAAATAAGCAAAGAATCCCAGAATTGTTATTTTAGGGGAAAAACTCAATTTAAAGGAGTTTGGTTGCATTTTGAAGATACTTTTGTTTTAATATAAATTTGCAATATTTAGTAATTTTTCTATAAGTTCTCATCTTAATGAGCATTTCACGAAAATGCTTACTTTCTAAATATTTCTAAAAATAGTTCTAAATATTCTAAGTATTCTGAATATCCAGAATAAACAATGTACAGTTTAGAATTGAGATTTTGTGTTGAAATGTCTACTCTGTATTGCTGCTTAGCTCTGAAAATTGATGATAATATATTATCTCTAGTATTAAAAATGACAAAGATCCCTTCAGTTGTAGTTAAGTGTTCTTGTGCTACTTAATGCAATAGATTTTCTGTTCTTAGAGTGTAAGAACCAATTCAAGTGCATTTACCAACTACTGTCAATCATGTGAATTTGAAGTTGGTTTTGGAGGGAGGATCTTTTGAACAGTAAGGAAGACTTTTATTGTCAAGAGAATTTATTGTCAATAAAATTTAATTGTCAAGATCGACAGAATGGCTTGAAATGATTGTCAGTGCAGTAGGAAGCTTTCCCCAAGTTGTAGTGCAGAAACTAAATTATGGGTACTTTAAAAAAGAGAAGAATTTATTCCCCTATTGCAATCTATCCACTGTTTGCCAGATACAGTTGGAATTATATAGGATTTCAGTTTTAGATCCTAGCATCACAAATGTTTACTGGTGGATATGAAGTTTATTAATTTTTAGACTAGTCTGTTAACATTTTGGACAGTCTGGGATTTAGCATGCTAGGTCAGGAGTGAGTGAATTTGTGTTGTTTTAGAGACAGGAGGTTATAGTGAATAGATCTCCTATTTTGGAGTCAAGAAGATTTGGATTAGAATCCCATCTCAGACACTTATGATATGTGACCCTGGGACTTTTATGAGTTATAAATAAAAAGATATTGCAATTATAACTCAGGTTGGTTGAATGAAATGAAATGATGTATGTAAAGTGCTTTGCAAACCTCAAAATTATATATAAATGTTAGTTAAATTTATTGTTTTGGATTTGTAGTTTGGAACATAATTCTCTTCTTTTTGTCGGACATTTCTTTTTCTATACCTAGGGCATAATATTTACCCCCCAACTTTTAGCTTTTGAAGTTGTTTCTTTCTATTGTTTGTGTTTATTATGATACCTTTCAGAGAACAAGCATTTAAATATCAACTGCTTGAGTAAATCCATTCTTTATCCACCACAGTGCCTGCCACATAGTACACATTTATTAAATGTACATTGATTGTAAAAGAAAGATTACTAAGAATTTGCTAGAGTAATATTTACCTGGGAAAGGGGGAGTATAGCACCCTTTAGTTTGTGCTTTCTGTTGAAGATTTGCAGAAATTCAGCTAAAAAGTTTCATACCTAGAACAGAAATGTTAAATTTCTCATTTCAGGTCTTATATATGCTTTATTTTTAAAGCTGCTCATTTTTTTTTTCAATAACTTGTTTTGCCTTAATGATTCCTTAATCAAGGTAAAACATGGTTGTCTTTCATTGTCCACCATGATGTTGACCTCAATAACCTTGTGCAGTTCAGCAGACATTCTAATTTTCTGTAATAATCCTTTACAAGAATAAAGAAAACAGAACTGTTATTCAAGTATATATTCATTTTTTCCTGCAGTTTTTAATTGACTAGTCATTATTTAAGATATATCTTTATGTATGTGTATATGTGTGTATGTTTAATATATAAAAATAACTGAGTTTAAAGTGGAGCATACTAGAGATTATACAATGTTATGTTTCATATTTGGGGTAGTAACACACTATAAATCTTTACTTGGCATGGGTGCAATTACAGAAGGTAGTCATAGTTCAAAGGCAGATTTGGGCAGATACTTCCTTTGTTGAATATCCCTTTTAAAGGCTGGAGTACCTGGAGTTTTTTTTCCACAGTAGGAGGTACTTAGGTGAAGGAAGAAGTTCAACTATATTTCTGTAAGATCCTCTATAACTCACAGACAGTATCTTTGAATTTACAGGGACATACAGAAGAGGTTAACAAACTCAGTCAGTTGCTTGGACTTGCTTTTTATTGTATCCCTCTTCAAGTGTCAGCAACTGAAAGCAAGGCCAGGTGAGACAGTGCCAGAACTTCTCTTGATAGTGGTGACCTGAGACTAGCCAATATTATTTGTTCTAGACTGGTCAAAATACACGCAAAGCGCCATTGAGGATGTTTTGCAACATTTATTGCATGTGGTACTGAGCAATACATTTGTCATCTCTGTCCATGGGAGGAAGTAGGTTCATGACCCATCCTTCTCACAAATGAACCTTTGATGAGATGGTTGACAAGATGTGTGAAAAAGGGTCAAGTTTAAACTTGATCTTTTCTTTTAGAAGAGCATATTATTTTTTAAAATTTAAATTTTATTTAATAATATTGCTTTATGAATTATGTTGGGGGAGAAAGAGATATCTATCCCTTGACAGAAGGAACATGAGATTAGGAGCTGAAAGGTTCTAATCCTTGCCCCCCATCATTTAGAAGCTATATGATTCTGGAACAAGTCTCTAAACATTTCTGAGTTACAATTTCCTTATCTAAACCTAACAATCCCTCACCCATAGATGAATCACTTATTTTGTTTTCTTTGGGTAGAACATTAAAGAATGTTATGGCATTCTTTTCTTTTGAAGGGAGAGAAAGAAGAAGATAGAGGCAAATATGTGATGTACCCCAAATAACTTAAAAGCTAAAAATGAAGGACAAATAACTTCTTTAGTCTCTTGAGAAGAAGAGCTACGAGAAGATGGGCAAGAAGGCAAGAGAGGAACATTGAGACATGCTTTCTGGCTTTGAAGAATGGGAATCGGCTCTTGAGACCATTGATTAAAAAAATGGGAGGTCATGGATCCAAGGAAGAGATGTCAAGACAGGGGGAGAAATGACTAAGGAGAAGGCAAAGGTCAATATTAAACTGCACAATCAATGACATAGGAAGACTCCTGTCATAGGGTAATAACTATTATTACATGTGGGAATTGATATTCTATTTATGAGGGACACAGAAAATAAAGGACTAAATATAAGAACTTTCAGTTAAAGAATAGAAGTCTAGAATAAGCAGAAAGGAATGATAAATAATGAAGAGAATGAGGAAAAGAAATGCTTCTTACATGCAGAAAATGAAATTAAATTAATAAACAAAAATTGAATGGGGAAGAGCAGCCAGGGAACCATTCTTGACTACTTACCTGAGAGAAAAAAAAAGAATTTCAACAATCAATTAAAAGCCATTAAGACAAAAGAACTCATAAATAAAGTTTGAAAACTAAGGAAAAGAGCAATGAAATTGAGGATGGGAGTTGAGAGTAAGGGAAATAGAGGTAGGATAAACAGAGTTGTTTTGAAAATAAATTTAGCTAAAATAATCAAAGAGATGTAGTATATTATAGAGGAAGATGGGAAAATACCTTAATATGGATAGAAAATAACCTAATATTAGAGGCATAAGCTAACATTCAAAACAGTTTTGAATAAACATAACAGAAAGATAAATGAAGGGAAAATATAGAACCGAACAAATTGTTGAGAAACTAGAGCTAAAACTTCCGGCATCTTCTAAATGGAATTGTTAAAGAATATTCATATTTCTCAGCACCACATGGAACTTATACAAAATTGACCATGTATTAGGGCACAGAGATATTACAAACAAATAGAAAAAGACAAAAAAGAGTAAATACATCTTTTTTTTTTTTTTTAGGTTAATTTTCCAGTTTATATTTACATTCATTTATTTAGGAAAGAGAATCGCCAAATCAGAGAATAGTAGGAGGAGATCTCAGAGACATCCTATGACCACGTAACAGTAACTTAGTCTAAGCCAACTCCTCTTCAGCATTCCTGAGGAGCCTCTGCTTAAGTAAGGGAGCTAACCTCTATGTCAAAGCAATATAATGCTTTTTTTTTTACTAACTTCTTTTTTAAAATTTAATTTGATATTGTTCTATTTTTTCCAGTTAAATATAAAGACAATTTTCAACATTGAATTCCTGAAAAATTTTGAGCTCCAAATTTTTCTTCATTCCTTCTTCCCTCCCCATGGTGACCAGCAATTTCATATAAGTTATACATGTGTAATCATGTAAAATATATTCTTATATTGGTCATGAAGAAACAGAAAAAAGGGGAAAAATCATGAAAAAAAAAGTTAGAATAGCATGCTTCTCCAAAGGGAGAACTATGGAGTCTGAATATGGATCAGAATATAGTATTTTTTTTTTATTTTCTTGTTTTTACTTTCCTTTTTTTCCTTTTTGTCTGATTCTTCTTTCACAACATGACAAATATGGAAATATGTTTAGAAGGATTATACATGCTTATTTTGGATTGCTTACTATCTTGGAGAGAGAGGAGGAAGAGAGAAAATAATTGGGACACAAAATTTTGCAGAAATGAATGTTGAAAACTATCTTTACATGGTCATGGAAAAATACAATACTATTGAGAAAATGAATAAATAAAGTTTTTTCTTTTTGAAAGAAAATAGTATGTTTTAATTTTCATTTAGACATCAGTTTTTTTTCTAGATGTGGCCATTTTCCTTTGTAAATCCTTTGGAATTGCCTTGAATCATACTGCTGAGAAGAGCTAAGTCAAACATAGAGGATCACGATGCATTGTTACTGATATTATTTACAATTTTCTCTTGGTTCTTGTCACTTCAGTCAACATCAGTTTATGTAAATCTTTCCAGGTTTTTTAAAAATCTGCCTGTCAAGCAGTAGAATTCTTTTGATTTATTTATTTAAAAATTTTTTTTTTAAAAATTATTATTATAACTTTTTATTGGCAGAACCCATGCCAGGGTAATTTTTTACAACATTATCCCTTGCATTCACTTCTGTTCTGATTTTTCCCCTCTCTCCGTCCACTCCCTCCCCTAGATGGCAAGCAGTCCTATATATGTTAAATATGTCGCAGTATATCCTAGATACAATATATGTGTGCAGAACTGAACAGTTCTCTTGTAAGCAATAGAATTCTGAACCTTCACTGTTATGGCAGCCCACTTAAAGAGGACATTCATGACTCTCCTACCCATAAGGCTTTCTTATAGACTCAACATTCTCAGTTCCTTCTTCTTTCAACTAATTCTCTGAAAATATAATTGTCCTGTTCACTAAAGAATGACAGCTTACTTCTCATTGTTTTTGCTAAAATTTGGTGCCCCAAACTGAACACAATACTCCATATGTGGGCAGGCCAGGGATCTGAACTCTGTTTGACAGTTCAGATATGACCATATCCTCCTTCTCTAGCATAAGAAAACAACCTATCTATAAACAGAAATTCCATTATCCAATCAGCTTCACCTACAGTAAATACATCCTTTGTAGGGTATAATACAATTATCAGTACAGGGAGAACAAACAAAAGACACAGAACCTAAAGGAGAATTAAAAATGAAACCTAAATAACAAGCGGGATCAAAAAACAAATCAGAGCTACAGTTAGTTATTATTTGAAAAATGCTAATGATGGCACAAACAACAATTTCTGGCATAAAATTAAAGCAGCTTAGGTAAAATCATTCCCGAAAACTTATATTAAGAAAATTTAAAAGAGGCTTTATACTGTATACTTAATATACATTTTAAAAATTAGAAAGCTTACCAAATAAGCAAACCTAAAAATAAGCCCAAAAGAAGAGATTATAAAAATTAAATAACTGTTTGTAAAGTGCTACCAAAGAGGAAAAAAAAACCTCTAGGTTTTGTTGGATTCACAGAAGAACTTTATCAAATTCTAAAACAAATTGAACTCAAAACTAATCAAAAGTTCTTCAAAAAACAGAGAAAGAAATCTACCAAAATCATTTTATGAGATAGCTGTAGATCTAATACTTAAACCAGAGGAGAATAAAATATAAAAGGAAAATCATAGACCACTGTTATTAATGAATATCCATTAAATTTTTTTTTTTGAGAAAAACTGTGTTGAACAGATTATATAGTGATTTATCCAAGAAATCACTAATTTAAGACCAAGTTGGATATATATTAGGGATGCAACAAAGGTTTGCTAGTAGGGAAACAAATATCCTAAACCATATTAGTATCTCAGTAGATTAGGAGAAGTCTTTGGACATGTGCAACAATCATTTATGCTAAAAACAAAACACTGCCCCCCCTCTTCAATAACAACATCAACAAAAACCTGTTACAAAATGTAGACAAAGACAGATCTTTCTAATATATATAAAAAAAATCTATCCAAAATGAAAAGCAAGCACTGTATGCTATAGAGATGAACTAGATGCTTTCCCCCTTAATATGAGAGTATAACAAAGATGCCCACAGTTTCCAATATTATTTGCTGTATTTCTGGAAATGCTAGCAATATCTGTAAGACAACTCGGGCCAGAGATAAAACTGTATGGGGAATCAACAAATATATTAAAATAATAGTTTCTCCAAAATTCCAGGCTATATATCAAATTCTAAAAAATCAGTTGCATTTCTAAATAGTAAAAAAATCTAAGAGGCAATAATAGAAAAGGATATCCCATTCCAAATGTCTACAAAATGCATCAGGTATCTAGGGATCAGTTTACCAAACCACACAAAAACTTGTATAGATTTAATTACAAAGGACTTCTTAAAAAAAAAAAAAGAACAATTTAAATCACTGGAGAAATATTCAGTGCTCATGCTGGGGCTTTGTCACTATACTAATAATAAATGACAAGACCAGTAAAGTTACTTTATACTTTTGATTAGTTTTGAATTAACAATGGCATATTTTTTGGAACATTCTAAAAAAATAGGAATTCATTTGGAAAAACATAAGATCAAGAGAAATGGTGAAAAGAGATTGAGATATATTATAAAGCAACAATCATAGTTATTTGGTATTGGTCAAAAAATAATAGATAAGGGCAATTCAGAAATCAATGAATTCAATAACCCAGCCCTTGATAAACTGGAAAACATAAATTATGTAAGGAAGAAATCACTATTGTATTAAAATTTCTGGGAAAATTGGAAGACAGTCTTATAGAAAATAAGTTTAGATAAACATCTTATATATACTGAATTCTACAATACATCCTCCATGGATACTTGACCTTATTAATAGTAATGTTCATACTATAAAAAGTTAAGACATATTGCAGATCATATAACTTTCATAGACGTGGATAGAAAATGGATTTTTATCTTAACAAGGTATAACAATTACAAAAAAAATAGCATTTATTACAGTAAAATGAAAAGTTTCTGTGCAGAAAATATTAATGAACTTAGGATAAAAAAGAGATCAGTTGAATGGGGAAAAAACCCTTTATATCAAATTTTTCTAAAAGGGTCTTTGAATCCAAGATATATCAACAAGTAAGAGACATATATATGAGACCAAAACCCTTTCCCTAATGGACTTCCCTAAAGGATGTGAACAAAAAAGCTTTCAAAAAAAGAACAACAAATGACAGAATAAATAATATGAGAAATTTAAATAAAAACAATCTTGAGATTTTACTGTCCATCCTAAAACCTGGGAATAGTGATAAAATAGGAGAATATTTTAAATGTTTTTAAATAAAATATGATGAGAATAGTAAATACTGGAGTAGTTTTAGGAATATAGGCACACTGATATTTTTTAAAGCCCAAAAAAAGAGGAAATCAGTATAACTGAATAGTATGTTGAAAATGTTTTCAAATATGTGCAATGGACAATATTTATGCATCTTTAAAAGGGTGAGGCAGAAACATTTTGGGTATCTCTTAATTGATGCTTGTTCTTTATAATTTTGCAACATTCACTTTTGCAGTGTGTGTGTGTATGTGTGTGTGTGTGTGTGTGTGTGTGTGTGTATGTATGATTACTTTTTGTGTTTATACTATTGTAGTCATTGCATGTTGTATTCTTGGCTCTAATTTACTCTGCTTCTGTTCTGTAGATCTTTTCATGCTTCTCTATATTCGTCACATTCAATATATCTTAAAGCACAGTAATATTGCATATATGATTTGCCATAATGTGTTTGGCCATTCCCCAAGTTATGGGCATCTGCTTTATTCCTATGATCTTTTAATCACCAAATCTAATAGCCTTTTCTCAATTCAAATCCTTTGTTTATAAATCTTTGCTATCCCAAAAAGTGGTATTGTAAATATTTTGTTGTGAATATTCTTCTGATTACCAATGTTCTCTATGGGGTATAAACAATGAAGAATATGGAGAATAAAATGAAATTTAAGTAAGTTTGTGTCATAAATTAACCCTAGAATTGTTGGAAATGGAAGATCCATAATTAACAGAATAATAAGGAACTTTTTCAGAAAAAGATTCAGAGAAAATTTAAAAAAGTAAACAATAAGACAAGTTGAAAGTGAGAGGAAAGGGAATTCTTAACTATGTGCCTGAGAGGAAAAAAGAGGAGAACAATTATAGATCTAGATAAAAACAAGCAAGAAAACTAATAAAACTCATAAACAAAGGAAAGGCATAACAAACAAATGAGGATATGTGGAAGAGGTATGCGAGAGTATGTTGGAAATAAGATATTTCAAATATATTAAACTTAAATAACTGAAGAGATTTGGTTTGTGTTTCATAGAGGAAGAGGGAAAAAATATGCTAACTTGGAAATCCCTCAGTATTAGATATAAATGGAGGAAAATATAAACCTAACTCTCAGAACTTCAAATATGAATGAATTAAATAATCCAGTAGCCAGCTGGGTGGCATAGTAGAGAAAGTGCTAGGCCAGAAGAATTTAATTCAGATTCAGCTTTAGATACTCAGTTCTTAGTTGTGTCATCCTGATCAAATTACTTATTTGCTGATTGCCATAGTTTCCTACTTGTAAAGTGGGGTTAATGTCAGTTAACTGCTATGGTTTTTGTGAGGATCAAATAAGATAATATTTATAAAGTCCTTAGACAGTGGGTGGCATTTAATGCTTAATAATGCTGATTTTTACCTTTCCAAGAAAATTTTTAAAAGTACAGATTGGATAAGAAAACAAAATACATAATCTGTTGCTTACAAGAAACACATTTAAAAAACAAAGACATATACAGGATAAGAATGTGGGACTGGAAAAAATTTACTATGCATCAGAGGAATCCAAAAAAAGAGAAGTAGATACAATTAACATCAGACAAAAAACATTCAAACCATTAAAAGGGATGCTGAGGGGAGCTAGAGATGACAAGACATTAAACTTATAGGTTGTAAAATAAATGCATAAGGAAAATATCTATAATTATTTATTTAAATTTTTCTTTTGAATCATACAGTTCTTTATTTGACAAAGAGTTAGAAATTCAGGAGATGTCCATTACTTGGGGAATGACTGCAGAAGTTGTAGCATATGGTTTTGATGGAATACTATTATGTTGTAAGAAATGAGTAGAATAGTTTAAAAAACAAACAAAAAGACATATAAAATGATGCAAAATAAAGTGAGCAGAATGAAGGGAACATCATAGACAGTAACAACAATACTGTATGATCAAGTAAATGTGAATAACTTATCTATTTTCATCCAATGATCCAAGACAATTGTGAAGGACATATGATGAAAATTGCTCTATCCCTTTAGAGAGTGAACTCATAGAGGATGAATGAAGATAAAAAAATACTTTTTAGACTTTGTTTCTTGGTTTTCTTTGTTGTTGAGTCATTTCAGACACGTCTCCCTCCTTGTGACACCATTTTCTTTTGCAATGTGACTAACATGTAAATATATTCTGTCTGCCTGCACATGTATAATCTGTAAAATATTAGTTTCCTTCTCGACAGGAGTGCAGGTAAGGAGGAAGGGAAGGATGGAGACATTTCAGAACTCAAAATTTAAAAAAATCAAATGTTAATTTTTGTACATGTAATTGAGAAAATAAATAATGTTTTTAAAAGTATGTCTCCCTTTATTGTTCTGTAAGAAATGACCAGCAGGATGAATACAGAGAGGCTTGGAGAGACTTACATGAACTGATGCTAAGTGAAATGAGCAGAACCAGGAGATCATTATACACTTCAACAACAATACTGTATGAGGATGTATTCTGATGGAAGTGGATATCTTTGACAAAGAGAAGATCTAACTCAGTTCCAATTAATCTATGATGGACAGAAGCAGCTACACCCAGAGAAGGAACACTGGGAAATGAATGTAACCTGTTTACATTTTTGTTTTTCTTCCCAGGCTATTTTTACCTTCTGAATCCAATTCTTCCTGTGCAACAAGAGAACTATTCGGTTCTGCACAAATATGTTATATTTAGGACATACTATAACATATTTAACATGTATAGAACTGCTTGCCATCTATGGGAAGAGGTGGAGGGAGGGAAGGGAAAAATCGGAACAAAAGTGAGTGCAAGGGATAAATGTTGTAAAAAATTACCCAGGCATATGTTCTGTCAATAAAAAGTTATAATTTTAAAAATATATTATAGACTAGCTAAGACAGAGACAAAAAAAAAAAAATGTTGTCTGGCCCGCCCATCCTGTTCCTTTTTTTTTTTCCCATCATGGCTTTCAGATCATTCAATAATACTTAGATTCTCTCTCCTGGATCTATTTTCCCAGGTCAGTTGTTTTTCCAATGAGGTATTTTACATTTTCTTCTATTTTTTCATTTTTTGGATTTTGTTTGATTCTTGATTTCTCATTAAGTCATTTACTTCCATTTATCCAATTGTAAATTTTTGTGAATAATTTAAAAATTTTTTTACCTCCTTTTCCATCTGATCAATTGTAGTTTTTAAAAAATTATTTTATTCAGTGGATTTTTTCCCCTTTTGCCAATTCTATTTATTATTATTATTATTATTGTTGTTGTTATTTTTGGTGAGACAATTGGGGTTAAATGATTTGCCCAGGTTCACAGAGCTAGTAAGTACCTGAGGCTGGATTTGTACTGATATCCTCCTGACTTCAGGGCTGGTACTCTATCCATCATATCATTTATTTGCCCTCTATTTTTTAAGGAATTGTTTTCTTCAGTCACTTTTTGTGCTTCCTTTCTCAAGGTGTTGGCTTTTTCTCTCAAACTTTCATAACTCTCCTGCAGTGCTCTCATTTCTTTCCCTCATCTTTCTTCTCTCTTTTTAAATTCTTTCTGAACTTTTTCAAAAGAGCCTTTGAATTGGAGACCAGTTCATATCTTGCTTTGAGGCTTTATCTGCAGGCATTTTGCATTTGGTATCCTCTTCTGGGTTTTTGTTCTTGTCTTCCCAGTTTCTGTAGTAGCTCTCTATAGTCATAGCTTTTTGCTTCTTTTACTCATTTATAAAGGTTGAAGCCTACTCTTAGGGCACAGGGAAGATTGCCCAGAGCTTCCTCTTTAGAGCTACATGCACTTCTTACTGACTACACTGGGGCTGGCTCACAATTTGACTTCTGTGGTTGTGTTGGAGATCTCACAGCTGGTCTGTGGATCTGGCCTTATGAATCAGTAGAGAATATCTAAGTTATCTTAATTATCTAATATCTAATTAGCTATCTTAAGCTGGAAAATTATTACACTATTTGTGGATTCTTTCTCTCCTAAATCACTTGAGAGGCTTGATCTAGGATTGATTCTGAGAGAAACCAGAAAGAATCCAGGCAATGTCTTGTCTGCTCTCTGCTACCTTAACTCTGGTAGGACTCCTTTTCCCCTTGGTATTTCTTATAGCACGATATCAGCTTACAGTCTTCAAGAATGCTGTTTATGATGCTAAGTGAAGTGAATAGAACCAAGAGAACATTGTACACAGCAACAACAAGATTATGTGATGATCAGCTTTGTGATGGACTAGGCTCTTTTCTACAATGAGGTGATTCAGGGCAATTCTAATAGACTCGTGATGGAGACAGCCATCTGCATCCAGAGAGCACTGTGGGACCAAAGGATTACTTGCTGTCTAGGGGAAGGTAAAGATGGGGAGGTAGGCAGAAAAATTTGCAGCACAAGGTTTTGCAAAGGTGAATTTTGAAAATTATCTTTATGTATTTTGAAAAATAAAAAGCCATTATTATAAAAAAATTCAAAATTTGGAAAATATTTTATAAAGAACTGTGTTCAGCATTGAGAGGTTATTTGACCTTCACAAATTCCCACCGCCAGTACATCAGAGATGGAACTTGAATTAAATATCTTATGGCTTTCTATCTACTACTCTACCCTGCCTCTTAAATTACTGGATTTGTAAAATCATAATAGATAGAGAATTAAAAGGGACTTTAGATTCTGTCTAGTCCTATTGGACTTACTCTTACCAATAGCTTACTCTTACAAATGAGGAAACAGAGGCCCAGAGAGATGAAGTACCTTGCCTAAGTTATACAATTAGTATAGTGACTTTGAACCATGTTCCTTTGTGCTTAATAAATGCTTGTTCATTGATCTTTGGAGAATTTGAAACCATTGTACTCCATTTCACTATAATGTTTTGTTTTGTTCTGTTTTTTTCTTGTCTAAAAAGACACTGACAATCTATTAGAATAATTCCAATTCCTCTTTCCAGTTGAAATCATATGGAAACCAAGCCTATTTCTATTATTCCAACATTAGTTTGATTTTGTTTTGCCTATAGTTTTTCTTGATATTCGGCATTCATTTGATACAAAATGTTTTGCTTATGCCTGATAATTACATTTATAAGATAAAAGTCTTCAGCACAAAATGTGCCATTTCCCTGAAATTACATGATTTTCCCCAGTCGAACTTTAAGTTCAGTGACTTTCATTTTTCTTTTTGTATCTCTACTATCTAGCACAGCATTTGGTGTATTAGAAGCACTTATTAAAAACTTGTTAATTTTAATTTAATTTTTAACCCCATTTTAAAAATCTTTTTTTTAAAAATGAGTTTGAGTACTTAAAAAAAAAGGATTCTACTTCTTCTACTCTTATCCTACTAGAATTAACTCCCTCTACTCTCACCTTGACTGGAACTAACCTTGATATACACCTTTTGATGATATAACCTTTGATGAATTCATCAAAACAAAACAACATATTGACATCTGACAATGTCTGATTTGTTCTGTGTCAGTAAGCTACCACCTTTCTGTTGAATTTAGAAATAATAAATGGTCATTGCATTATTATATTATATTGCAGTATTTTCCTTTTATTGTTTTTTCCCTTCTGCTATTGTGATCAACATGTGAACTCTTTTGTTGGCCCTGTTGATTATATCAATTCATGTAAATTTTACTATTTTTTCTGCATTTTTCATAGTCTTTGCATGGTTAAATGATATTATCATACTTCATTATTCCACAATTTGTTTAGTTATTCTCTATTCATTGGATACTTCCAGGTTTTTGCTGTTTCAAAAATTGTTGCTCGAAATGTTTTCATACATGTACACCCTTTCCTATTGGCTTTAACTTCATTATATATTGCATAGTTAGAACCAAGGGATATTTATGGTTTTGCAAATTTTCCTAAATTACTCCATTTTTTTCTCTCAGAATTATTAGACCAATGTCCAGTTCTGCTAATAGTACTTTAGTGTTCCTAAACAGCCCATCTAACATTTTTCATCTTTTTGTTTTGTCTCCTCTGCCAGGATTATGTGAAATGTGAATTGTTCTTCTATTGTCTTAGATTGGTTTTAAGTGGTTCTTTTTAGTGCTCTAATTCTCCATTTTCACATGAGATAATATGCATATTTGTAATGCTTTTGAACATTGGATTTTATGTGTTACAGTTTTTTTCTCTTATATGTTATATATTAGTATGGAAATAACTTTCATCTGAAGTATAGCTTTAAATATGTCTTTTTCATTGAGAACTTTCAGTTGTTGATATTCATTTTGGTAATTTTTGCATGTGTGGTGCTAAGGTTTAAAAGGATTGAGCCCGTATATGCAAGATTTAGTACTTAAATGTCTTATCCCCAACTTATTACCAACAGGAAAGTTTTGACCACAAGTTTATTAAAATGATACAAATTCTGCAGCTGTTTTCCTAATTGATAGGTTGTATGTTTCATCTAGAAACTCTGTACAAGGGTTAGTTATTCCAAAAGCTGCATGACACATGATGCTGTCTGACTTTAATAGAATTCATGTGGGGGGAGAACTTACCCTTCTTTGAACAATCACTCTTGAATATAGGTATTGAAAACTCTTCAATAAAAGAAAATCAAGAGACTATTGGAATACTTATCTGTTTTCTTGCTGAGACTTTTCTCTGTTCTAATAGTTTTGACAGCTATTAACTTTGTATCTGGGAAATATTTTTAATTATCTGAGTAAGTTGCCTGCACCCATTGCATTTGTGCAAAGACACAATTTATAGTGACCTTCAAAGTTTCACTGTATAGATTCAACTGTCTTTGCTTACAGGCTTGCCTTTGGAACTTCTTCCACTTGCTTGTTCATTGCTTTAGGAGAATGGAGAAGTTTTTTGCTGCCTCCGTTCTACAAATACTCACAGACTAATAATTTTGAGAATCATGACAATCTGCTCAGAAAGCTTGAGATAATTTATATTGAAATTAACAGACTTGGTCTATCAATCAGAGGAATAATATCTGGATGGGTTTTTGAAAAGAATCTTCGCATTTTCCTGTATCAATGATAATCACTGCCATGGTGTCTAGAATTTCCGTTTTTTTACATGAACTGATGCTAAGTGAAATGAGCAGAACCAGGAGATCATTGTAAACAGCAACAATAAGATTATATGATAATCAGTTATGATGGATGTGGCTCTTTTCCACATTGAGATGATTCAGGCCAGTTCCAACAATCTTATGATGAAGAGAGCCATCTATACCCAGAGAAAGGATTGTGGGAACTATATGGATCACAACATAACATTTTTACTCTTTTTGATGTTGTTTGCTTGCATTTTATTTTTTCCTTTTTGATCTGATTTTTCTTGTGGACATATTAGATTTAACATATATATATTTTTTTCTTTTTACCATATTTCCATATTTAACATATATTGGATTACTTTCCATCTAGGGGAGAGAATAGAAGAAAGGGGGGGAATATTGGAGCATAAGGTTTTGCAAGAATCAATGTTGAAAAACATTCTTTGCATATGTTTTGAAAATAAAAAGCTTGAATTTAAAAAATGGAATTTCAGTCTTAACACTCTACTTTGCAGTAGCATCTAGGTTTAATAAATCAACTTGTGATTGTGTCTCTTAAATATTCAGTTTATGCCTTTATCCACTGAAGCTACTAAGTATTTATTGATCCTGTTGCTTGGTTGTGTGTGGAATGAGCAGTGCGTGGAAGCTTTTTTACTTCTTCCAATGGGGCTTCCGTTGACCATTCTTTTCAGCTACAAGGGAAATCTATTTGTGGTCCCCTGAGTATCTGGGCTACATACAAGACTCTTGGCCTCTCACTGTGCCAAATTTGGTAGATCATTGAAGATGAATAGCTACCCTCTGCTCTTATAGGAAAGTAGTAATTTGTTTATATCCTCCTAAGGAAACTCATGTTACATTGAGAAAAGAAGTAAGAGTGATTAAGAAAAATGATGGCAGAACACCAATAGAATAAATATATCTTTGGATAATGTTCCCCTTTGAACAAGACTCAGCTTTTCACTTAATGCACTGCGTTGAAGGACAGTTTCACTTCTCTTCGATTACTTTTGCCAGGGCTATAGTTTAAGGTGACAACCATATAGAAATGTCTAACTATAGTTTGATGAAACTGGAGACATTGTAAGTTTTCAAGTTGTTAAGAATACTGCTTTCTACACTAAATGGTTTGAAACCTAAACTAAAGTTGCTTCCCCCCTTATAAAGTCAAGTTTTCCATCTAGAACTAAGTTCATAAAACAACTAAAAAGGCTTGCATGGTTTTTCTACATAATCTTTTCAAAATAACAGTTTTTTTCAACCACCAAAAAGGATGCAGTCTTGACACATAAATGGAAAACAGATTGCATTTTTTGGCTGCTGCTGCTTTGCTGGTCTCGATGTCGATTCAGTCAACTTCAGGCTTAGATTACAAGATTTGCAAATTAAAGGAAAACCAAAAGGGAAGAACATCTGCATGAATTCTGTTTTTATGGAATTCCACCCAGGCACGCTTGTTCTGCTTCTGATGGGAGAGGTTGTGGGGAACTACATCGGAACATAAAGACTTGCAATGTTGAGTTTAAGTGTTGAAGGGTGAATTTAGAAGTACTTTACAGAAACCCCATGTAAATTTCCAAAGTGTTTTCTCCCTAGTAAGTCTTTAGAGAAAGTTTCATTGATTATATGGCTCTTTGTTATTTAGTCAATATAAAGCCTTGTTAAATTTTGTTAATTATGTAATCTGAGAGTTTACTGGGTCTAAGAGGATAGGAGTATGGGGGTGTGGACTGGCTTGAAGTGAAGCTGATATCTTCTTTTCCCAAAGATATATGGCTATATCTGTACCCTATATCATAGACACTGTACCCTGGATCATAGAAAGATTCATTGAGACCTAAGGAATGTGTAACTGCTATCTGACTGGTATGTTCAAAGGATCAGTAAGCTATTCTTCTTTTAAGTTGGGAAGTTCTTGGTGCTGTTTAATATAGTCTGATTTTAATGGTTTTCTTGCACTGGGGATTAGCAGTAATGTTGACATTTTCTCAGGTTTTTGATCAGTTCAATTATTTGATCAGTTTCCATTATGTGGTAACTAAGACAACCTCAATCTTTTGTACTTTACAAATTTGGAGGTTATTACTGAGGAGGAATTAAGTCCCATGAAGTTTATTTACTTGTTCTAAGTTGCTTAGGTAGCAAATTGGGATGTGATCCAAGTCGTCTTCCTCCAAATCCTTTGTTCTTTTCGCTGTACCATACTGAGAATCAATTTTTAATAATAATAGGTTTTTATTTTTCAAACTACATACAAAGATAGTTTTCAGCATTCACTTTTGCAAAACCTTATGTTCCAAATTTTTCTCCCTCCCTTCTCATCTCCTGCCTCCTCTAGACAGCAAGTAATCCAATATAAGTCAAACATGTGAAGTTTTTCTAAACATATTTCTATATGTATCATGCTGCACAAGAAAAATCAAAAGGAAAAAAAGAATGAGAAAAAAAACGGGTAAGCAAACAACAACAAAAAAAGGTGAAAATACTATGTTCTGATCCACATTCAGTCTGCATAGTTTTTTCTTGGGATGCTGATGGCTCTCTCCATCACAATTCTATTGAAATTGCCCTGAAAGGGCAATTGAAAAGAAACAAATCCATCACAGTTGATCATCAAATAATCTTGTTTTTGCTGTGTACAATGTTCTCTTGGTTCTATTTACTACATTTAACATCAGTTCATGTAAGTCTCTCCAGGCCTTTCTGAAATCAGCTTGCTGAACATTTCTTTTTAGAACAATAATATTCCATTACATTCATATACCATAGTTTATTCAGCCATTCTCCAACAGATGGGAATTCACTCAGTTTCTATTTCCTTGTCATGACATAAAGGACTGTCACAAACATTTTTGCACATGTGGGTTTTTTTTTTTTTTATCTTTTTTATGATCTTTTAAAAGGTATAGACCTGGATCAAAGGGTATGCACTGTTTGATAGCTCTTTGGGGATAATTCCAAATTGCTCTTCAGAATGGTTGAATCAGTTCACAACTCCTATTAGTGTTCCAGTTTTTCCACACTCCTTCCAGCATCTATCATTATATTTTCCTGTCATCTTAGCCAATCTGATAAATGTAAAATGGCACTTCAGAGTTGTCTTAATTTGCATTTGAAAATCAATTTTTTTTAAAGGATACTATTGAGCACATTATTTGTAGAAAAAGAAATACTGAAAATTACAAATACATTTTTGTAAGAAACTAGCATAATCCTCAAAAATAATTACACTGTGAAGTATATCCGAAAACCAGGATTGTCTCTTGATTTCATAAACCTGCTCATTTTCTGCAGGTAATCATTACTCAGTGAAACCTTGATTCCCATACTCTTTTAGTATTGTGGTGACCATGATCCACATCCTTTTAAAGCACTGGAAATATAGAAGAGCCCTAGAGTGTTATTGGAGATTGTTATTATCATAATTGAAATTAAACTCCCAGGCAACTATAGATTACTGTTGTTTTTGTGAAGAACATAAGTCTCTTGAAGAAGAAGTCTCCCTGAAAAGTATTTACAGTAGACTTTTGGAAAATAGAACCATATATTGTTATAAACTTGGTAGGCATTTTATAGATCACCTCATCTTAATCTCTTCATTTTATGGAAAGGAAAACTCAATCTTAGAGAGGTTAAGTGAGTTATAGGTCCAAGGTAACACAATTAGTAAATAGAAGAGGTTATAAAAGAAGCTACAAAAAGAGCTAATAATTTAATACACTAAAAAAAGCTTGAGAGTTAAACAGTTTCAAGATCATTTTTATAAAACAATTCTTGTTAAGGAAAGATGTGCGTATCCATTAATCCCCTATTATGTGCCGGGCACTGTGCCAAGCATTTTATAGTTATCTCTCACAACACCTTTGGGAAGTAGATTCTTTTCTTTCTTTCTTTCTTTCTTTTTTATTTAATAGCCTTTTATTTACAGGATATATGCATGGGTAACTTTACAGCATTAACAATTGCCAAACCTCTTGTTCCAATTTTTCACCTCTTACCCCCCCACCCCCTCCCCTAGATGGCAGGATGACCAGTAGATGTTAAATATATTAAAATATAAATTAGATACACAATAAGTATACATGACCAAAACGTTATTTTGCTGTACAAAAAGAATCAGACTCTGAAATATTGTACAATTAGCTTGTGAAGGAAATCAAAAATGCAGGTGTGCATAAATATAGGGATTGGGAATTCAATGTAATAGTTTTTAGTCATCTCCCAGAGTTCTTTTTCTGGGCGTAGCTGGTTCAGTTCATTACTGCCCCATTGGAAATGATTTGGTTGATGTCATTGCTGAGGATGGCCTGGTCCATCAGAACTGGTCATCATATAGTATTGTTGTTGAAGTATATAATGATCTCCTGGTCCTGCTCATTTCACTCAGCATCAGTTCGTGTAAGTCTCTCCAGGCCTTTCTGAAATCATCCTGTTGGTCATTTCTTACAGAACAGTAATATTCCATAATATTCATATACCACAATTTATTCAGCCATTCTCCAACTGATGGACATCCATTCAGTTTCCAGTTTCTAGCCACTACAAAAAGGGCTGCCACAAACATTCGTGCACATACAGGTCCCTTTCCCTTCTTTATAATCTCTTTGGGATATAATCCCAGTAGTAACACTGCTGGATCAAAGGGTATGCACAGTTTGATAACTTTTTGAGCATAGTTCCAAACTACTCTCCCAAAATGGTTAGATTCGTTCACAACTCCACCAACAATGCATCAATGTCCCAGTTTTCCCGCATCCCCTCCAACAATCATCATTAATTTTTTCTGTCATCTTAGCCAATCTGTCAGGTGTGTAGTGGTATCTTAGAGTTGTCTTAATTTGCATTTCTCTGATTAATAATGACTTGGAGCATCTTTTCATATGACTAGAAATAGTTTCAGTTTCTTCATCTGAGAATTGTCTGTTCATATCCTTTGACCATTTTTCAATTGGAGAATGGCTTGATTTTTTATAAATTAGAGTTAATTCTCTATATATTTTGGAAATGAGGCCTTTAAGTAGATTCTTTTATTATAACCATTTTACAATTGAGGATATTGAAGCAAAGTGTGATTTGCTTTTGAAATCAGGTCTTCCTGACTCTAGATGCAGTGTTGTCTCTACTGTGCCACCTAGCTTTTTAAGGGAACATCACCCAGCAATTTATTTAAATTTATTTTTTGGTAAATGTCAATTTTTATAGGGATCATAGGATTATAGATTTAGAGCCAGAAAGAACCCCAGAGCTCATTTAATTGAGCCTTCTATTTTTAGAAGTGGAAAATGAGACAGTGAAATTAATTGTCTATTTTTAACCATGTATTATCTAAGTAAAATTTGAACTCAGGTCCTCTGACTCTACTGCTTGTATTCTTATCTTTATGCTTAATTTGCTAAAAATCAGAAACCCTATTTTTATTGATAGGGTTAGTCATTCTTTTCTGTAAGAGAATGAATAAGTTTTTAAAAATCCATTTAACCTTTTAAAAAACCAAACTAGAATCCTTATCAACCTGCAGGATTTTTTTCCCACTCTCTTCTTTCAAATGATGTAAGAGTTACATATTTTATGATATTTAGTAGATGTAGTTTGACAAATGCAAGGATATTGGTATAATAAGTCATGGTTTTTAAATTTATATTCAATTATTTCTTTTACAGATTGTGGGTACAACTGCATTAAAGCAATGCATACAACTTATACTACATTATTATAATATTAAGTTATAATGTTATTTACATAAACAAGTTTCCATACTTTTTGTCATTTTTACTATTTAAATACTTGTTTTCTCTGAATTCATAAGAAATTTCCTCATGAATTCAGGTTTGAGCAAATACTGAAACAGCAGGAACAGTGGCTATTATTTCTTAGTCATCTGGCCTCAATTGTAACAGTGGACAAGTGACTGTTAATAAGGTTTTAATTTTACATAGTGACCTCGGAGGCAAGACAAGTAATACTATATTTGTTTTTGCTCCTTCGTAATGATTTCTTTTTCTGATGATTAAGTCTACAAATGAAGCACTGGTGTACCTCTCTTATTATTATAACTAAATATAGACTGGATTTCTAGTAGAGAAGCCACATAATTCTTTGTTCCCTTGGGACCCTTCTCTTTTGAGAATTTGGTTGATTCTGACTTATTGTAAATTCTGCATTTAGGTCTGGTATTCTAATTATTGAGCGTATTTAAATATCTTTCCATATGTCTAAATGTCAGTTGGCTTTAAGATCCAGTGCTGCTGCTCAATTGCTGTTGGGGATTACTTCTTAGAAATAGAGTTCTTTGCTATTGTGATCCTGGGGATGAAAATTGAACAGAAAATCTTGGAGAACAGATTTACACCAAAAAATTCAATTTAACAAATGTATTAAAAAATATATGTACAGATCACTGTGCTACTTGCTGGGAATGCAAAAATGAAAGACACGGTCTTTATCCCTGAGGGACTTATGCTCCAGTTTGATAAATACATATCTGTACTTCAAGTTGGAATGGCAGGAAGTGCAGAGAAATCAAACATAGTGCTATGAGATATGACAGAAAGATGGGAACATGTCTAATTGATATGATTAGAGAAGGCATCATGGAGGATGGTGTACCTGGAAGCAAGAGATAGAGTTAAATGGTCAACTCATAAAAGGAAAAGAATTCATTCTAGAATGGGTGATTATTTGAATGAAAAGATGAATGTGAGGAAGTTCTCCCTTTTCACCAGACATTGTTTTGCAAGGACCTTCCCAAGCTTCCAATTATTAATCATTTTTCAATATTCAAAGTAGCATTGAAAAAGACTAGACAAGATGTCTTCATTCTTGTAGTTTGTACAGAAACCAGGGAAAATACCACACTGTAAAGAATATTGTTTTAAGGCTTAGTTTTCAATTCTTTCATAATTTTAGCACAGAAGAGCTTTCAAGTATCATTGCATTGGGAAGAAAACTGAGAAATGCAAAAGGATCTTTCTGGTTCTATAAGGATAGTAATCACAACTAATTTGACAAGGTTTGAACATCCTGCTCCTTTTTTTTTTTTTTTTTTTTTTTTGGCCAGGCAATCAGACTTAAATAACTTGCCCAAGATCATACAGCTAGTAAGTGTCAAGTGTCTGAGGTTGAATTTGAACTCAGATTCTCTTGATTCCAGGGCCAGTTCTATCCACTCCACCACTAGCTTCCTTCATTACTACTTTTTTTAAATTTCTAAAGGTTTTGAAGCTACTTTACTAAATGTTATAAATACATTGCTTTATAATTTTGTTGAGAAAAATAATAACCATAATGTTTATTTATTTTTATGTAATTGCTTATATATGGCATTTCTAATGTTTGGATAAGTATGGAAAGATGTATGAAGTCAGAGTAATTGTTTCTCAGAGAAATAGCCTATCTAATTAGGACTTCAAGATTTTGTGAGAAAATTAGCCCCTTTCATTTGGGCTTTGCTAGTCCACAAGAGCTTTATCATGCTGATATAACTGGAGAGAGACCTGTATATGTTTTAGGGCTAAAGTAAAGGTGATAAATTGGCTTGTGTTAAAAAGTTATATAATTTTGTATTACTTTCAGTTGGTCATTTCCTTATTTCTCTTTTGCTTTGCTTAGAAATTTTTCAATTTTTGAACATTTTCATCCATACTTTAAGAGAGAAAGAAATAAAACCTAAGTTTATGTTGACTGGAGACTTAGATGAAAACAGCTGTGATGCATACCTTCCTTGAGTGACTTGTCAAATGCAATGGTAGCACAGGACAAATAGTGATGCAGCTCAACTGTTACAAGCAAAATTGTTGCCATTGGAACCGTTTTAAATTATTAAATACTATAAACGCCATAAAGTTAATTAGAAGAGGAACAAATTCTACAAAGATAAATATGTTTTCAATATGGTTCTCAGGGAGGGTACAGTAGAAACCAGTGAATGGGAGAGGAAATTTATTTCTGGCAGCACTCTAGACATAGAACTGTGGCTGAACTTTTTACCCTAATTACGTTCCTGCTAATGCCTGCAGCGGTCTGGAATCAAAGTGGCGCTTCAGGCCCTGGAAATTCTCTGATGTGGCAAGCGTTTGTTGTGTGATGAGGGTTACTTAAGAAAAAGCAGAATATTGTGACAGGATTTTTCAAGATTTCTCAGTTACCACCCACCTCACTTGTTGCCTACAAAAATAGAGTAATTGTTTGCATGTGTGTGTGTGTGTGTGTGTGTGTGTGTGTGTGTGTGTGTGTGTGTGTCTTCCTTGGAAATAACTGTTATAAATCAATGTGACATAGATCCAGTGAACCTGCTGAGGTAGAGTCCCACAACTCTCACTTTGCTCTCCTGTTTTGCATTTTAGGTATGATAAAGAATGATAAGGAAGTTATTTTTTAAAGATTTCTTTTGAAGATATGTCTTTTTAAGAGAATTAGATGTTAAACTATGCCTTTCACAAAATAGGGGGATATAAACTTTGCTTTTTCATCTGTAAAATTTCTGAAGCTTAGAATTAGGAATGGGAACTTCCAAGTCCCATTCTTTAGCTACCCAATTCATACTCAAAAGACAAAACTCTTTTCAGAATCCTGCGATTCAATTTCCTCCTATTTGTTAAGTGTCATAATGTTGGGTTGTTTGCACATGCACTTTAAAACCAAAAAGTTTTTTTTTTCCAAGTCATGAAAATAAAGATGATTTTACCACCTTGGTCTTAGCCATTCTCTTCTTTTTGGTGCATTTTTTCCTTTGCATCTCTTTCTTCTACCTAATCCATTCTTTGGAATAAGTTGTTTAATATATATATTTGTGTATGTATGTATGTATGTATGTATGTAACAGCTTCTTGTCCTAAGTATTTTCCACTGGATATAAAAGTCATTTCAGTCTTTAGTTTTATTTATTCATTTGTTTGTTTTACTTGTATCTTTGTGAAAGAAAGTCATGGCTTCAGTTTTGCAAAAGGAGTTTGATGTTTTAAATCAGACTTTGATATTGTCTTATGGGAATGCCTTAAGATTCCTCTGTAGTGAATGAGGTAGCAGGGATAATGTGGAAGAGATTCAAAACAAAAAGTTATTTGAAATTTGAATTTTTCTAACATTACCATGGTTAAGCTTTGGTTATGAATTTGAGATATTATCCCAATAAGGCATATAGTTCCTTTGTATGCTCTACACTAATAATTTGTATCTTTCATAAGTTAGAAAAAGTTTTTTTTTTTTTTTAAACTAATCCCTAATTATGAATGAGTTATTTCTTCATGGTTTTCATGGTTTTCAAAATTGTTTTGCAAAAAGGTAATTTTTGTAATGCTCCACATTTTGAATATATCCTTTTTTCTTTTTCCTTTTGTTTGTTGAAGCAATAGGTCAGTTTCAGTTTTGGAGGTTTGTTTTAAAATCGTAATTATCTACCCTGCACTCAATTTCCCCAACTCTTTGTTAGACTTTTATGCCACTCAAACATTTAATCTTGCTATTTTCATTGGATGTTCCTTTGTGATTATTAATGCAATATAAGTAAAATCACACTCATTTTATTTGCTAGTCAGAATGGGAAATTCTTTACGTCCATCTAAATTATCCTTTCACTTTGGTTTTACAGATTGATTATAGTAGAAAATAATTTTTGATAAAATGAAATCATCATGTGTTTGCATAAGAAAAGAAAAACTGTTAGTCCTTAAGTCTAAATTTCAAAAAGATAAATTGGAAATAATTTTAAGGTATGTAAATATAAAGCAAAACACAGCAAAACTAAATAATAGAAGAAATCCTAAGCAGAAAAAAAAAGTACAATAATTTTTTTTAAGTGGGATCTTATTATCAGGTTTCAAATATAATTCACTGTGAACTTATATTCATTAAATCATCACATCAATATTTAAAACAGCTCTGATTTAGATGCATTTAAATATGCTTTTGCATATATATATATATATATATATATATATATTGTTTTTTGCAAAAAGCACTGTTCACAAATAAAATAATACGGTCAGTTTTGGGTCAAAATGAATGTAAATCTTCCTGACAGACTTTAGGATAATAAATTTTCCTTAGACTTTGATAATGTAAGGAAATAATTATATAATGTAAAGAAGGCAAATTGCAATTCATTTCAATTTAACAGGAATTTATTATAGAGCCATCAGATAAAGTAGCAGGCCCCAAGTTATGCCAAACATATTGAGAAAATGTACCAAATTAAATATTGGTTGAGAAATTAAAAAAAAAACACACACAAAACTTTCTTTTTGGCCCAGGTTTGCATAGAATGGAAGATTATTCTAGGAACCCTAGGGCTGAGATCTGACCAAGATCTTGCTGCTTCAGAGTGCTTCCATGCAGAGAAAGGGTTTACACCTGAATAAATAGAAGTCCTAGATTTAACATAGAGGGGGGACCTGAAGTTTTGTACAGTGCAGTAGGTTACCAAATGGTAGTTTAGTTCCTCATTGCTCAGTTTCAGGTCATGCACAGATACAGAGTAGACTGAGAAATAAACCTGGTAAGTAGGGTTTACACTCCAAAGGGAAGAATGCTTGAAATCCTTAAACTATGTGAATAGTAGTTAGCAAGTTCAAAAACAAATAGCAGTTGGATAAACCTGTCTCCAGGGTAAACTGGAGTCCCAGTTCCAGTTTCCAGCTGAATGAATCCCTTGGTAGAATACAATGTAGGGCAGGAATTCCAGACCAAAGGGGAACTTCATTTGTAAGAAGTTGTTTGCTATTCATTTTCAAAGATGATGAGTGACTGAAGGATGTCTTGACTTGCACATAAATTCGATTTATTTATTTAAGCAAGGCAGTTAAGTTACTTGTTCAGGATGACACAACTAGTAAATATCAAGTGTCTGAAGACAGATTTGATCACAGATCCTCCTGTCTCCAGGGTTGGTGCCCTAGTCATTGTGCCATCTGGTTGCCTCATGAATTAGATTTAAGTGAAGTAGAGTTGCACAAAATCATCAGCTTCACTCTCTTTCTGAGTCACTCAAATCCAATGGCAAGACAAATATCAAGACAACTGGCTATGGTGCATAATGGAGTGGATGACCTTGGTGTCTCCTGTTTGACCAAGGTTTAAGTGCTCTACAGTGTTTGCTTCAGCTGCCTTTATAGCCATTGGAACAAATTGTTTTCATCTGCTCATTTTGTCAGGAGATATTTTTACATGCTTGGGATCTTCACATTCCCCTAACTCACTGACAGATTTGAGACTAAGTTATCCTCAAACTGGTTTAAGTCCATCTCTTGAGATGGTCTTACTAGAGTGTCTCAGCTGCATGTGCTATAGTAAAGTAAACACAGCAAAGAAAACTATATTTATCTCTGTCACATTGGAACGTTCCTTATCACAATTTTGATATAGTGTGGGTCCCCATAAGATATTAAATGGGAATTTTGGGAGAGTTTATGCCACAGATGATACAGAGCTTATGACCAAATACTTAACCCAGATTTTATAATAAGGTAGTGTAAACAGTCCATAAAAGAATAAAAAAAATTCAGACTTCTCCAGTATGAAGGGAGTGCCAAAAATTTTTACATGGATTTTTCAGATCATGAGGATGCCCTTTAACCCTTGTATTATGGAAGAGACAGATGTATACAATATATGCATTGACTACAACAATGTAAAGAATACACAAAAATCACATATACAAAAATCAAAAGTGACTGTAACAAAATTATAATGCTCAAACATGACTATAATGAAGAAAGATGAGAGGACATTTCCTAATACACTCCTTCATGAAGAATGGAGAGTTATGGGTGTTAAAGATTGCACATATTTTCAGATTTTTTCCCCAGTATATTTGTCAATTGCATTAACTAGAAGAATGAGTAAACAAAGAAAATCTCATTATAATAAATTTGTACAATGCTCTAATAATATGGAGAGAAGATGCCATCTGAATTGGTAGAGGGAGTCTCTTCACTTAGGCATTCTCAAATCAGTGAAATCATAGGTCCAGACTCTATCTCTATTCTTTTATATCTTTAAAAATCTGAAAAATAATAACCACTAAAAAGAAACATATTTTTAGGTCTGTTTTTAAAGTGTGAAATGGCCTTTCTTGGTAATAATTTCTGAAGGTTACTATCTGGGTCTGGTTTAGAAGAATGTGAATATGGTAAATTCCTAGACCTGTTTATTCCGGTATTCTTATCTCTTCTCAATAAAATGCACATAATGTGGTCATTGGTTTTATTTCAAGGATGTTTAATAATAATTTTGCATTGATTTCATATCTATGTGCATTCACAGATTGTAAAGTAATCAAACCAGCTGTTGCCATTAAAGACTTGAGACTCCATATAACATGAAGTGCAACCTCTACAACTTTCCTTATAAAATAGCTCACAGGCATTAAGATCTTTCAAAGCATTTTAACTGAATTATAATGTCAGACCAAGAATAAAGACTGACTTTTGCTTATCCTGACTCCGGCTGATTCTAGGGTGTTCTGGGTGCTAGCGCGGTCATTACAGAGTCCATGTCATTTGATTCCAGATCCCATACTGTATTTTAAAGATGGAAGAAGAATGCCTTCCCTCACGTCTATGGCCAAAAGTGTGTCCTTCCCTCGTCTTACTCCACCCCCTTGTTCTTCCTACAATCCTCTATACACGTCATTGAGCCAGTACAGATAGTGGAAAGGACCATTTTCCAAGTATATGCCCATAGAGTATTGTCCAATCAGAAGTTAGCCTCAAGTGCTCAGCAGTCCCTGACCTCAGTGCTTCAACCCAATTGTTTCAGCCCTCTACACCTCCACCTTCCACTTTCTTTTGTTTTAGAACACAGGTGATCCCGCCCACCCTGACTTCTCAGGAAAGGAGGTGAAAACAATGAAAAGGAGGTGATCAAGCCTCCCCCACCTCAGCTTCTCAAGAAGGGAAATGAAAAGCACCAAAGGGAAGTGGGGATTGCTAGCGGGTTTCTGGGCTGAAGGCTCTTATTAGAAACAGGTATGCACAAACCCATCAGCATGGGAGGTATTACATGAGCATATAGCAATAACACATAGGCTATTAGTGATGATTCTCCCCACAACCAGTGCAGGCTCAATGTGGTGCAACAAACATGAATTGTATATGCAAGTAGTGATATAACAAACAATATAAATCAATATGGTATTATAAGAGATTTCCAGAAGTCCCAGAAGTCCTATGTAAACAATAGTCACCCATATGCCTTCTTTAGCAGCCAAGAAATAGTCCAAAACCAATCTATTATCCATTGCTTCACGTGTCAGGGAATCCAATGATCCCCGCAAGTTTTTAAAGTCCTGCAATAGTCTTTTCATGGATTAGGGAATCCAATGATCCCTGCAAGTTTTTGAAGTCTTGCAACAGTCTTTTTATGTGTTAGGGAATCCAATGATCCCAGCAGATTTTGAAGTCCTGCAACAGTCTTATCATTTCTCAGAAAATCCAATGATTCCTGAGAGTTTTCAAGTCCTACAACAGTCTTATCATGTCTCAGAGAATCCAAAGATTCCTGAGGGTTCTGAAGTCTAACAATTTTTGATGTCCATCAGTCAAACACCGTAATTGCCATGCTCTTTCAATGGTGGGCACAGTCAGCAACGGAACCACCTGATGTTTCTTGGGTTTTCTCTGTTTCAAGGGCTGCTCCATCTCTCTCCGATGGACAAGGCGAATACAGCTTGTTGGCATCTATCTGATTCCTTCTCCATCTATGGAGATACAAGCAAACCCTCTCCCCCAAGCAGTTAACCTATCTGGTCCCTTCCATACACCATTTTCTGGGTCTCTCCACATCACCTGTTGATTATCTAAAGATAGTGGAGCTGCTCACACTAGACACTGCCCTTCCGGTGGGTTATAAAACCTGTCTGCTGGAGCCACTGCATCTTTGTCAAAAATCAAGAAAATAATAGTATAAAGAGTTACTTGTGGCTCCCCCTTTCTTTTGTTTTTGGAGGAGCATCTTAATGTCTCTGTTTCTCCTACTATTGCCTATCTTTGAGGATTAAAGGGTATGCCAGCCATGTGTAAAATCTTATACTGTGCACAAAAGTATGCAAAATGTTTAGAAGTATATGCAGGTCTTCAACAGCAGCCCTGCCTAAAAAACCAAGATACTCATTTTTAATCCTAATGGTTGTAAAATGTCTCTTCCCCACAGATTGATGGCTATTTTTTTTCAACTATAAAAGGAGTAAAATCTCCTGTTTCATCTTCAAATATCCATCTCAAAGGGGTAGCACTAACATCAGCTGCTATTGATCCCCCTACACCAAACATGTAACTGTTTGCCTTAATCTTTGGCCAGTGACTGGGCCAGTTGACACCTCTAATGACTGTACGATCTGCACCTGTGTCTACCAATCCTTCTAATTGTATGCCATTTATACAGATAGTGAGCATAGGTTGGTCAGCTGTCACAGCTGCTGTCCAGTATATTCCTGGGTTTTTTTGCTTGGAGGCAGAATCTGGGCGATTATCATCAGGTTGCTTATTAGGAGTCTGTATTGGTAAACCTGCTGCTACTACTTCTGGTTGATAAGTCACACTTTGTCTATCTATATTATTGATTGAGATGTTATCTACACATTCCCCAGTTTCCCACATCAGTGTATGGATGGACACTGTTTTGTAAGTGCTCTCAGGAGGTGAAATGCTCAAGCCTACTGTGCCTGGAGGCAAGGGATCCATAGGCTGGAGAGGAAAAGATTTCACCTCTCCACAGGGTATCTCAGTTGTCCCAGCTGCATACAACTCTATTCTCCCCAATTGTAATCCCTTTCTCCCATCAGATTGCTTTCTGGCTGGTTGATTGTGTAATCTCCTTCTCCCATCATATGGCTTCCTGGCTGATTGGTCATGTCTGGGTACTGGACTTCTAGGCGCACTCTGGGTGCAGCATTGGCTGCCTTCATGCCCCAAGTGTTTTTGTCTGGACCCTGTGGTATTCTCTTCTTTTATATAATATAATTGGTCTGTCTGGGAGCAGGTTTCTTGGGGAGGTTTCTGGAGGCAGCCTTAGTTTCAGTTCAAAGTAATAATCACTTCAAATGCAGCCAGCTGATAAAATTCAAACATTTATTTCTTATCTCTTTCCTTGTGCCCAGTAAGCTTTCTTAGAGGCCTATCTCTCTGCTTGGTTCCAAGAGCTCTTGCAGCTTGTCCTTTGCCTCTGCTTTCTTCAGCCCCCAGCCAGCACAAAGGTGGAAGATGGAATGAATCTGACTCCACCTCCAAGAGTAGGCTTGTGGGCTTCTGTATCTCCAAGAGTGCTGTTTGGCCCTGAGAGTTCCTTAATTATATGCTATTCACTGAGTATACACCAATCATTATATCACTAGGAAACTATTATTTGTTATATGATTAAATCAATGCTAAACTAGATTTAAACATTGTCTCCTCAATTCCATTTAGTATCTTGTTTCAAGTTCTGGCACATAACATCTCCTTGTAGGATCAGATCAATCATACTGAACCATGCTAAATTAGATAATTATTGTCTCTATCAACTCTAATGAGTTAACACCTTGTAAGGATTCCAACAGGGTCCCTCATCCTATTTCCCTGAATCAGTCTACCTTCTGAGGCCCAATGGAAGCCTCTGTTGCATTTTGGACATGGGGTTTTGGGTCTTATTCTGCCACCCTGTTTTCTCATTCTGTCTCTATGCCAACATTGAGCTTTCAGATGCCCTACTTTATCACATTGAAAGCATTGACGAGTCTCTCTGGAAGTCCCTTGCCAAAAGGGACTCTGTCTCCCCATGTTTGGATTTTGGGAAGTCTGCATCGTAGCCTGGCTATAAAAGGCATTTGTGCCCACTTATGAGCTCCTCTAAAGGAGCATCCTTGTGAAGTCCTAGTATAATTTTTCTGCAAACCTCATTAGCATTTTCTTTAGCAAATTGCTTTATTATAATGTCTGTTACTGCATTTTCACCATTAGTTCTTGTGATAGCTGTCTGCAAACATCCCACACAGTCAGCAGAGGGTTCATTTGGTCCTTGTGTTATTTTTGTGAAGGCTTCACCCTTGTAATTCTTATTGTGAAGTGAACTCCATACTTTGATAGCAGCAGCAATTTGCCCATAAGTTGCTAAGGGGTAATTAATCTGTACTGAAATTTCTGCATAAGAACCTACACCCATTAGTTGGTCATAGGTGATTGGAGGATTAAGTCCACTATGACTATTTTGTTGGGCTTGTATCCTATAGAGCTCATTACATTCAGAAAACCATAACAAGTTTTGTCTAGGTTCTAAGTACGTCCTTGCTATAGATTTCCAGTCCCCAGGGGTTAAGACTTCATAAGCCAAATTTTATAGTAATATCTTAACATAAGCTGATGTAGCGCCATAAAGAGTGCAAGACTTTTTCAGGTCTTTGAGGATTTCTATATCAAAAGGAGTGTATCTTCTACTTTCTTGACCTGAAGAGTCAAACTCTTGAATCACTGGATACATTTCCAGTTGCTAATCACTTAAATTCTGGCCTTCTTCCCTGGCTTTAACTACTTCCTTTTGCAATCTAGTCATGGGGGGGGGGAGTGATTTTTTGGGGGGAGGTGCTGGTGGTGTCACAGCCCCTCCTACTACTCCTTCCCCCTCCATCCTAGAAGATGAAGTTAATGGGGGCGTGTCAAGAACCAGTTCCGGGTTAGGTGGGGTTGAAACTGCTTTGTGAGAGCCAGAATCAGCACATCCTTCACCCTGCCTTCATCCTTACTTAACTCCCCATGCCCTCTGGTGATATTGCCTTTAATCCCTCCTTTGTCCTCCTCATTTTCCTCATACTTCCTCATCTGGCCATTCTGAAAATTTTTCTTTTTTCTATAACTCGGAGAGTTTTTTTTTTTTTTTTAAGACCAATTGTATTATTTTGTATACATATAGTGTTTCTTTGATAAGTGACTTGGAACAATTATCATTATAATATTCACATAGTTGATTTCCTACAAGTTTTCAATTATTTAGACATCTCTTCTTCCTCAAAGAACCAAGGGAAAGCACATTCTAATGTATCCAGGAATCCATCAATCTGCTCCCAAGTCATAAATAAGCCCTGTCTCTTTATCAGTCTGAGTATGCTTCCTGCAGATCTCCTTGGGGTGGGGCTGGGGCTGGAGCTGGGGCTGGGCCTGGGGGTGGGGGAGAATCTTTTCCCAATATCTGCCCCATTGCAGCTAGAAAAGGATACAAGTTTAGCCCTTAACAAAGTTAAGTTCCCTGTTTGTCTATTTAAATACTCATCCTATTTCCTGGTCATCCAAGACTTCTTCAGTGAAGTTAGGGTCCTTGGTTCCCATGCTTGGGCGCCAAATGTAATGACCGTGCTAGCACCCAGGACACCCCAGAATCAGCCAGAGTCAAGATAAGCAAAAGTCCTCAGTCTTTATTCTTGCTCTTAGACACAGGATTGAACAGATTGGAAGTAGAATCTCCACAACCACCTTCCCTCAAGTCTGCCGCCAAAAGTGTGTCCCTTCCTCATCTTATTCCACCCCCTAGTTCCTCCTACAATCCTCTATACACCAATCATTGAGCCAGTACGGATAGTGGAAAGGACCATTTTCCAAGCATTTGCCCATAGAGTATTGTCCAATCAGTAGTTAGCCTCAAGTGCTCAGCAGTCCCTGACCTCAGTGCATCCAACCCAGTAGTTTCAGCCCTCTACAGGACTCAATTTAATAAAATTTTATTCAATAAACATTTATTAAGTGCCTTGTGCCAGGCACATCAATACTCGTGATAAGAAAATAAGAAAAAGATAGCATCTGGCCTCAAGGAAAGAGTTTAATGGCGAAAATATAATCTAGCGGAGTAGCTTGCATTTTAATGGCTTTATACCCCAGTTTTTCTATTCAACAACTTTGGCTAATTTCCTCCAAGGCATTTTTTGGAACTTGACTCACTAATCTTTTAAATGAGAGTGATGGAACAGGTGATCTCTAAGATGCCACTTTTAGATCTATTTGATATTTTATAGTACTGCATAAAGAAAAAAAGCATAGGTGCTCTGTGTGGTAAGACAGAATCACTGAGACCTGTGTATTTTCAGTCCAGTTCAATATAATGCTAATGACTAGAATGAAAAAGGTTTGTCAGTTAATCAAATAGTCAACAAAAATTTGATTTCACTCCTGTTAAATATTCACACAATGTCTGTCCAACCAATATAGAGGCCAAAAATATCACCCACAACAATTAATGATTTAATTCTTTGCCTAATTTAAATTCAGAATAATGATAAATAAAATTTTGAGGATAAAAGGTAATTGCATAGCTACTTGGACTTTGGTGCACCAAAATGATTTCTAAAAATTATTTCATGTAATAAAAAGATTTTTACAATACTATCATCTAAATCAGACCATAACAGCCTTTTCCCAGGTATTCCTTACTAGATAACTTAGATGCAATCAATGTGGTTTTTTAGCACCCAAATGTATTTGTGCTTAAAAATACTGAATAATTTTCTATAAGTAATAAGTATAATAAGTAATATAAGTAATATATTCTATAAGTAATAAGTATTCTATAAGTAATATAAGTATAAGACTGTATTAAATATTCAAATTCAGAAAGCATTAACTTGTTGGTCCACATCTATTGCAGCCAAGATTTAAAGATTAAAAATATGTGATGATGATTATGCTTCTGTATGTATTTGACAGATTATAAATAAAGCAGCATCCATATAATGATTGGTGTTCGAAATCCAATTTCACATATGTAAGAGATAGGAATAGAACCATCTCTTACATTCTTAAGCTGTGGGTCTTTGTGTCAGGTCACTTATTTTCTCTTAATCTCAGTCTCCTCATCTGAAAAATGGGAATAATGATGTTTATACTACAGGTTTCATAGACTCAAAATTTAGAATTGGAAGATAAGAATAAAAGAACATCTATTCTAAAAGAGAAATTAGACTTTAAAGATTATATTATTCTGAAAAAAATTCATTTATCAGCCACTATATGCTATATAAATATGGGTTGACTTAAGTGTTTTTTTTTTTTTTTCTTGGACTGTTTAGAATTCTGCCAGGCATCTTCCTTGAAACATTGTACCAGTACATATACACACACAATACACATACAATGCACATGTACATGTGCATTATGTGAATGTATACACACACCAGCACACACGGGCACATATGAATACATGCATACATATACCCCAAAATTTCATAAAGTAAGGGAGTTGTTCTGCATGATCTGTAAAGGTCCTTCATAGCTCCATCAGTCTTATGACTTGTGACTCATCCTATTATTTCCTTCTGACTAAACATAACTTTTTTTTTTTATTTTTTAGAATGTGAAAGAAAACAGAATGTTTTAAAGCTATTTAAAACAAATTGGCAAATGAGTTTGCCTGCAGAAAGGTAAATGAGGCATAATTGAATCCAAATAAACTTTCACATTCAGACAATAATGATGATAGAATTCATTAGAAGCCAAAATTTTGGATCATAATGATTAAAAAATGCATTTGAATATTATAACTTTCCTTTCATTTCTTCTACTTCCTCTAGAAAATATCTTTTATTTTACTGGAGTGATACTGGCTCATTTTGTTTCCAGTTTTTTGCATGCTTCTCTTAAATCTAAGTGAAAATTTAGCATAAACAATGCCAAGTTGATTAAGGATCAGTAGCATATAATTTCATTTGTAAGAAAAAAGAAATAAGAAATTTACTTAAGAAAAAAATAATAATTAGTCAAAACTATTAAAAACTCAAAAAGATATTTTTATGAGAGTCGCCAATTATATACACTACATTGAATTTTAAAAATAAAGATTTGATCTCAACATTCTACTTTTCATTTGCCCCAAGTTGAGAATGAATGAAAATCAAAGCAAAACCCATGCTACAAATATTTATAAATAAGCAAAACAAATCCCCACACTATGTCCAAAAATATATTTCATTCTGTATTATGAATTCTTTATATCTTTATGTTGAGTGGGTGGCATGTTTCATAATTGTGGATCATAATTGATCAAAGTTCTGACCTCTTTCAGAATTGTTTATTTTTATCTCATTATTGATTTTATAAGTTGTTTTGGTTCTTTCACTTCACTGTTCTTTAGTTCATACAGATCTTTTACAGGTTTTTCCTGAAACTATTTTCTTCAGCATTTCTTAAGCACAATAATATTCCATCATGTTTATCTACCACAGCTTGTTCAGCCATTCCTCATGTGATGAACACTCATCAGTCCCATTTTTTTGCCATCTCAAAAACCGCTATAAATGTTTTTGCATGTCCTGAAGAGTTTCATATCACATTATTATGGTCATATATTTGCAATGTGACATAAGATCTCTAACTTAGTAGTTTCTCCTACATTTTAAGTTATAAAGCATAAAGCTTCCAACAAAAATTGTTAGTAAAAATGATCCTAAAATAAGTATTATTATGAAACTTAGATATTTAATCTGTTTTCTTGATTAACTTTTCTAATATTTTGATTGTATTAAATAGCTTTTAATAATTAGTGCTTTGTATTATAGTTTGACATCTGGCACTGCCAGACATTCTTTCTCTCTTACTTTTATTTCCCTTGAGATTCTTGACTTTTTATTCCATCAATTGAACTGTTATTATTTTCTAATCAGTTTTGTATAGAAATTCTCTTTTTGCAATGACATGAAAGCTATAAATTAATTTAGGTTACATTATAATTTCTATTATATTAGTAGGATTCATCCATTATCATCTCTAATTCATCTCCAATTTATTTCTATGCTATCCTTATTTATTTATTTATTACTGTTTATTTTCCTAAAGGGTGTCTTCACACCTATTCATGCAATTAATTTGCATACCTTGGCAAGCAGAATTTTTGCATTTTGAATGGAATTTCTTTTTCTCTCTTATTATTGGGTTTTATTTATGTGATAGTATATCATAACACTGATTTTTGTAGGTTTATTTTACAGTCTGTACTACTTTACTGAAGTTATTATTTCTATTTTTCATCGCATTTCTGGAATTCTCTAAATAGACTGTCATGTCATTTTCTTTTTATTAATTTATTTTTAACATCCTGTTTTTCTACATTTTGAATTCCAAATTCTCTTCCTCCCCCCTGCTTCTACCCTTTCTCATTGAGATGGCTATGATATCATATATACACCTGCAATTATGCAAAACATTTTTGTATATTAGACATGTGGGAGAAAAAAAAAACAAGAAAGGTAAAGCAAATGAAAAAAGTATACTTACCTCTACATTCTAGCATTTTTTCATCATGGGCCTTTTGGAATTTTCTTGTATCAGTCTTGATAAGAGGAGTAGCCTTTCACAGCTGATCATAATTTGAATTTTACTGTTACTGTGTATAATTTTCTGATTCTATTCACTTTGTTTTATATAAGTTTGCATAAGTTTTCTCAAGTTTTTCTGAACAATCCTGTGTATCATTTCTTATAATAGTAATATTCCATCACAATTATAATTGCAATTTGTTTATCCATTTTTCAATTGATTGGCATCCCCTAACTAGTGGTATTGCGGAGTTAAAGAGTATACAAAGTTTCATAAACCTCTGGGCATAGTTCCACATTCTTTTCCAAATAGACTGTCATGTCATTTTCAGTCAGAAGTAAAATTTTATCTTCCTTGCCATGCTTATTTTTAACATTTCTTTTTTCTTCACTTATTATAGTGAGTTGTTCTTCAAATTTATTATTTACTTTTAGTATTTTTCACATGCACATATGCATACACATTTACACATGCATAGACATGCATTTAAAACATTAATATAGCTAACATAACACAGATTTCTCTCATGATTGAATCTTTGTTTAAATTTTTTTTCATCTTCTCTTTCTCTGTTTTATATATGTAAGCATCTAGTGATAGAAAATTTCCCTTAGGAACTGCTTTGGCCACCTCCCATAAGTTTTGGTATGTTGTCTTATTATCGTCATTTTTTTGGATGAAATTATTAATTGTTTCTCTAGTTTTTTGTTTGACCCATTCATTCTTTAGGATTAGAATATTCTGTTTCCAATTACTTTTTGGTCTATTTTTTCATGGTCCTTTATTACACATAATTTTTTATTGCATCACAATCTGAAAAGGATGCATTTACTGCATTTCTGCATTTGATTTTGAATTTTTTGTATCTCAATACACGGTCAGTTTTGTGTAAGTGCCATGTACTACTATCCCCATTCAATTTTCTCCAAAATTCTGTCATACCTAACTTTTCTCTTTCTTTCTTTCTTTCTTTCTTTCTTTCTTTCATGCATGGGTAATTTTTCAGCATTGACAATGGCAAAACCTTTTGTTCCAATTTTTCTCCTCCCTCTTCCCCAGATGGCAGGTTGACCAATACATGTTAAATATATTAAAGTATAAGTTAAATATAATATATGTATACATGTCCATACAGTTATTTTGTTGTACAAAAAGAATTGGACTTTGAAATCGTGTACAGTTAACCTGTGAAGGAAATCAAAAATGCAGGCAGTCAAAAATAGAGGCATTGGGAATTCTATGAAGTGGTTCATACTCATTTCCCAGAGTTCTTTCGCTGGGTATGGCTGGTTCAATTCATTACTACTCTATTGTAACTGATTTGGTTCATCTCATTGTTGAAGAGGGCCACATCCATCAGAATTGATCATCATATAGTATTGTTGTTGAAGTATATAATGATCTCCTGGTCCTGCTCATTTCACTCAGCATCAGTTCATGTAAGTCTCTCCACGCCTTTCTGAAATTGTCCTGCTGCATACTTAACTTTTCTAAAATTCAATTCACCACCTTCATTTCTTGTTTATTTTGTGGTTAGATTTATTTAGTTCTGAAAGAGGGAAATGGAGATTCTCCCCATTAAAGTTCTGCTTTCGATTTGTCCTTGCAACTCACTTAACTTCTCCTCTAGGAATTTAGATACTATACTTCTTTGTGCATATATGTTTAGTAATGATATTACTTCATTATCTGTGATACCCTTTAGCAAGATGTAATTACCTTCCTCCTCTCTTTTAATTAGATCTATTTTTGCTATTGCTTGATCTGAGATCAGGATTGCTATTCCTGCTTTTTTATTTTTTTTTAAACTTCAGATGAAGCATAATAGATTATGCTCTAGCCCTTTACCTAATTTATTCTGTGTGTCTCTCTCTGCTTCAAATGTGTTAATTGTAAACATATTTTAGGATTCTGTATTTTAATCCAGTCTGCTATCTGCTTCCATTTTATGGGTGAATTCATCACATTCACATTCACAGTTAAAATTACTAATTCTTTATTAACTTCCATCCTATTTTTCCCAAATTGTACTTTTCTCTCTTCTTTTCTTCTCTATCTCCTCACCAATCTTTTGCTTCTGTGATTACCACCTCCCTCAATCTGCCCTCCCTTTTTTTTTTCAGCCCTTCTCCCCTTGCTTATCCCTTTCCCCTTCTATTATCCTTCTCCTTCTTTTTCCCCTCCTGTTTTCTCATAAGGTGAGACAAGTTTCTATACCAAACTGAGTATCCATGATATTCTTTCTTTGAACTAAATCTGATGAGACTAAGGATCAAACAATTCTTACCCTCCTTCCTTTTTTTCCTCAACTGAAGTAGATCTTTTGTGCCTTCTCATGTGATGCAATTTTCCCCTTTTTTACTTTTCCTCTTCTAGTACAATCCCTTTTCCATCCCAGTTTCTTTTTTATATCATCACATTAAAGTCAGCTTTTACCTATATCCTCTAACTATACTCCTGACAAAGATACAGTTCTTAAAATTCACACGTATAATCTTCCCATGTAGAGAAGTAAACATTTAAACTTTTAAGAAAACATATTTTTTTCTTCCTTTTTTCACTTTCTTATGCTTCTCTTGAGTCTTGTATTTGTAGTTCAAGTTTTCTATTCAGCTCTGCAATTTTCATCAAATATGATTGAAAGTTCCCTATTTCCTTGAATGTTCATTTATTTCCCTGAGAGATAATGCCTAATTTTGCTGGATAATTGATTCTTGATTGTAGTTCAATCCTCTTTGCCTTCCAGGGTATCATATAATAAGCTCTCCAGTACTTTAAAGTAAAAACTACATTGTCTTGAACAATCCCGATTATGCTAGTCCTATTTAAAAAAAATAAATTCTATTCCTCATCATTGTTAATGTGTTTATATCTTATTTCCTATCCTTGCTTAATTTTCTACTTTAGTTCTACTCCTTAACTTGCCTTACTATTACTTAAACTCCTCCCACCCATGAATCTTTCCCTTATCTTCTGCCCCACCTTTTCCCTCCCCCTTTGTTCCACTACCATAAATCTACTCATCTTTCTGTATTTCACCTTATTCTATTCCCCACTCCTTTATTTCTTTATAAATTTTGCTGTACCCTTCATAGTACATATTTAAATTGTTCCCTATTTAACCCATTGCCAATGTGAGTTGGTTCTCAGAACTACCAGCCTCATCCCCAATCTAATACTTTTTATTATTTTTTTCTTCTGCACGTCATCCATACAGCGTTATTCCTATTTTTACTTTTTCCTAGATGAAGTTACTTTTTAGAGTCAGGTAATACTGAGCTCTACCCCAATCTTTCTTTTGCACTACCCAATTATGTCAGCCTTACACATATTATATTTCCCCATATAAAACATAAACAGTTTATTTTTGTTGAATGCCTTGAAATTTGTTTTTGATGTTGACTTTTTACATGTTAGTTTTGTTTTATTGAGTTCAGGTTTGGTTGAGACAAAATCTTGAAAACCTGTGAATTCATTGAATTTTTCTCCCATTCAATATTATGTTTAATTTTGTTGAAAATGATATTTTTGGTCATGGGCCTTAGTTATTTTGATTGTTGATATATAATATTCCAGGATCTGTGATCTTTTATTGTAGCTGCTGATAAATCCTTTTTTTTTTCAATTCTAACATTCTAATTCTTTTTTTAATTTTTTTTATAGTAACTTTTTATTGACAAAACCCATGCCAGGGTAATTTTTTTTACAACATTATCCCTTGCACTCCCTTCTGTTCCGTTTTTTCCCTCCCACCCTCAACCCCACTCCCCTAGATGGCAAGCAGTCCTATATATGTGGAATATGTCGTAGTATATCCTAGATGCAATGTATGTGTGCAGATCCAAACAGTTTTCTTGTTGCACAGGGAGAATTGGATTCAGAAGGTAAAAATAACCCGGGAAGAAAAACAAAAATGCAAACAGTTTACATTCATTTCCCTGTGTTTTTTTCTTTGGGTGTAGCTGCTTCTGTCCATCATTGATCAATTGAAACTGAATTAGGTCTCTTTGTCAAAGAAATCCACTTCCATCAGATTACATCATACAGTATCGTTGTTGACGTATATAATGATCTCTTGATTCTGCTCATTTCACTTAGCATCAGTTCATGTAATTCTCTCCAAGCCTCTCTGTATTCATCCTGCTGGTCATTTCTTACAGAACAATAATATTCCATAACATTCATATACCACAATTTACCCAACCATTCTCCAATTGATGGGCATCCATTCATTTTCCAGTTTCTAGCCACTACAAACAGGGCTGCCACAAACATTTTGGCACATACTGGTCCCTTTCCCTTCTTTAGTATCTCCTTGGGGTATAAGCCCAGTAGAAACACTGATGGATCAAAGGGTATGCACAGTTTGATAACTTTTTGGGCATAATTCCAGATTGCTCTCCAGAATGATTGGATTCGTTCACAACTCCAGCAACAATGTATCAGTGTCCCAGTTTTCCTGCATCCCCTCCAACAATCATCATTATTTTTTCTTGTCATCTTAGCCAATCTGACAGGTGTGTAGTGGTATCTTAGAGTTGTCTTAATTTGCATTTCACTGATTAATAATGATTTGGAACAATAATGATTTGGCTTTAAGAGAAAAAATTTTAGACATATTCAATGTATGGTGAAACTTCTCCCATCTCATTGAAAAGTGAGAAGGGAAAAGTGAAAAGGGAAGGAATAAGCTAAGCAGAAGGGAATACAGAAACTGTAAGGGTAAAAAAACACTTGATAAATCCTATAACATTCTAATAGTAGCTCCAGCATATTTGAATTGATTTTTTGTTTGTTTATTTGTTTTAATTTTTTTTTTTTTTATTTTTAAACTAATTGCTTTATGCAATCTTGGGAGAGAAAAATCGAAGCAAAAGGGAAAAACCCTGGGAGAGAAAAAAAAAAAAGAGGTAAACATATCATGTGTTGATTTACATTTAGTCTCCTTAGTTCTTTTTTCTTCATGCAGATGGCATTTTCTGTCCAAAGTCTATTGGGATTGCTTTAGATCACTTAACTACTAAGAAGAACCAAGTCTTTCATAGTTGATCATTGCACATTCTTGCTGTTATTATGTACAATGTATTCCTGGTTCTGCGTATTTTACTCAGCATCAGTTCATATAAATCTTTCCAGTACTTTCTAAAATCAGCTTGTTCATCATTTTTTATAAAACAATAATATTTCATTACCTTCATATACCATAATTTGTTCAGCCTTCTCCCTATTGATGGGCATCTACTCATTTTCCAATTCTTTGCTAAATTTGTTTCTTTTAATTTTTATCATTCTTAAAATTTTTTTTTGTGTTCCAAATTCTCTCTTTCGCTTTAATTCCCTCCCTACCTCTTAAAGAAGCAAACAATGTCATTTATAAATGTAAAATGATATAAAACTTATTTCCATATTAGCCTTATTGTGAAATGAAAAGTAAGAAAATAAAATGAAAAAAATTACACTTCAGTTTATACTCATAGATCATATCTTTTGATCATTTATCAGATGGGGAATGGCTTTTTAAAAATATACATTTGTCTTATTTCCTTAAGTATTTGAGAAATGAGATTTTCATAAGATAAACTTGCTTCAGAGTTCCTTGTACAATTACTATTGCTAACTATATTTTTGACTGATTTTTTTTCTATTTTCTCTCTTCTTTCTCACTCTCCTTCCTTAAAAGTGTTTTGGTTTTGACCAAACTCTCCCCAGTATGCCCTTTTATCAATCTTCCTCTCCTACTTTTCCATAGAGGAAGGTAGATTTCTATATTCTATTGAGTGTGTTATTTTTTTCTTTGAATCAATTCTGATGAGAGTAAGGTTCCTTATTCCTCCCTCTCTTGCCTTCCTCTGTGAAATCTTCTTGCTTTTTTTTTGTTGGAGATAATTTTTACCATTGTACCTTTCCCTTTCCCTTCTAGTACATTCCTCTCTCACCTCTTTTTTTTTTGATATTATCCCTTTATATTTATATTTCTAAACTGTATTAAATAGTCATAATAAAAAAGAATATCTTTGTTTTTTTTCTGATCTTATTGGAGAGACGTCTAGCATTTTCCTATTACAAGTAAGACTAGATATTGGCTCCTGATAAATACTGCTTATTATAGTAGGTATAGTTTTCTCTATTCCTTTCCTTTCAAGCTAAAAAAGATGATGTATTTTAAATCTTTTCTTTATATCTTGATATAATCTTATGATATTTTATTCTTTTTGGTATTAATATGGTTTATTATATTTTTATGTTTCTAATATTGAATTTATGCTAAATTGCTAACATAAATCCAATCTGATTTTAGTATATAATCTTTTTTAGGTTTATATAAATTTTAGATAGCTGCACAGCTCAGTGGGAATCAGTGAGATTTGAGTGCAAATCCAGTCCCAGACATTTACTAACTGTATGATCTCTGAACGAGTTACTTAACCTCTGTTTACCTTAGCTCTTCATTACAGCTTGACTTATTCCAATTTTATTTTCTTCATTATAATTTGTATTGTAAAATTAACAGTACCTATCTTACAAGATACTTGTGAGCCCCAAATGAAATAATATTTGTAAAGTGTTTAGGATGATGCTTATGTAAATGCTTATTCATTCCCTTTTTAAAATACGTGTTACAGGTTTTTTTTTTTTTTTTTTTTTACACTAATCTTTTATATTTTTCCATCAAAATTCTTCAGAGATATTGGTGTATAGTTTTCTTTCTTTCTCTCTCTATATTTTAAATGTCAGTACCACATTTGTCTCATTGACAACAGTTTCTAATAGCTTTGAGGATGTAAATAAAAAGTATTGAATGTACTCTTTTTGTATGTTTGCTAAAAAGCTGTCCTTTCATTGAAGTCCCTTCAAATACCAAAATTATTGAATTTTGTTGTTAAGTAGATTTGGATTCAATTAGTTTAGGGGTGAAAAAGCCTTTCCTTCTTAAGATAAACTTTCCTCACACATTTTCACTGTAAGACGAATTTTATCTTCTTCATTCTAACAAATTTCTCATCCAATTTCAGCTATTAATAGCAAAAGTTAATATTTTAATTATAATAAATAACAGCATATTGATTATATTAGATGAAGCTGTGTAGAAATGGAACCATTGAGAATACTTTCTGTATGCACCTGATTATCTGAATTAAAACCAGTCAGGGGATTTGTAAATGAGCTTGTGTTTATTTTAGGGCTAATTCCTTTTGATATTAACAGATTTTTTTTTTCTTTTACATAGACTGGATTCTTATTTTTATTTTTAGGGGAAATGGTAAGATGAAATAATTAGAAATGTTTGCTCTTTTGAGAAACTAGAAGAACTAGTAATTCCCTATAGTATTGACTGATTTTAACATGTTGTCAAATGATTACACTTTAATCTTGTTTTTTTTTTTCCCACGTGGATGCCTTACTGTTCTTGCTCAGGAGGGATTTAAAAAAAGCTGAACCACTTCCAGCTGGGTAGGTTAACAGATGATATACATTTTTAGAAAATCTTGGTGAGATTTTGGATTTGGAGTACTTTTTTTTTTAAACATTTATATTAATTTTTCATCACCTTTTTTTCATTATGATTCTTCCTTGTTTCTACTTAAAAACTCATCCCGTGACAAAGAATAAAAAAAGAGAGAAGAAAGAACATTTCTATAAAATTAACCAAATAATCACTTGTATATAAAAGGTTCTGAATCAATAATCTTCTGCCAATGCACAGGAATAAAGAATCTACATTTTCTTATTTTCTGGTCTCAGCTTGCTTTTTACAGTTATGTAATGTTCAGTTTTTGTTTGTTATTTCCTTTTACATTGTTGTGATCATTTAGCATATCATTTACTTTGTTTTCCTTAATATATTCTCCATTACTTCATACATAAATAGATTTAGAGCTTTAGGTCTATAAATATACACATGGATATAGATCTAGGTATGGATAGATAGATTGCTATCTAGATATTGATAGAGCTATATGTATTGACCTAACTCTATTTAAACAAAGGTTACCAAAGACATGTTTTAATCCAAATTGTTGGAACAATGTAATCTTGCTCTCACTTAAAAAGTATTTGAGATATAGAGAGCTCTATACACATGTCTATAGAGGCACTTTTATAACTCTACAGCTAGATATCTATTGATCTGCTCAACAACTAGGTAGTACAGTGGATACAGTTGGTCCAGGAGTCTGGAGAATCTTTGTTTAAATTTGGTCTCAGTGACTTAGTAACTGTATGACCCCGGGTAATTTGCTTAAGTCTGTTTGCCTCCATTTCCAAATTCGTAAAATCAATTGAAGAAGAAAATGGCAAACCAATCCAGTATCTTTGACAAAAAAATAACCAAACAAACCCAAATAAGGTCATGAAGAGTTGGAAGTAATGGAAATGATTCAAAAACAATAAACTGATCTTTCTATATCTATCTATCTATACCCTTGCTTTTCTAAATTCATCATGTGTGATGACCGCGTTAGCACCCTGGATACCTTAGAATCAACCAGAGTCAGGATGAGCAAAAGTCCTTAGTTTTTATTCTTGGTCTTTAGAAGTAGGATTGTATTAGATGGAAGCAGAATCTCTGTGACCTCCTTCTTCCTCATCTACTGCCAAAGTGACCCTGGGTCATCTTACTCCACCCCCTAGTCCCTCCTACAATTCTCTGCATACACCAATTATTGAGCCAGCGCAGGATAGTAGGAAGGGCCATTCCCCAAGCACATGCCCATAGAGTATTGTCCAATCAGTAATTAGTCTTAAGTGCTCCAACTGACCTCAGTGCATCGTCTCAAGAGTTTCAGCCCTCTACAATCATGTGCATTGTTTATGGTACAGTAATATTCTATTACATTCATTCACCAAAGTTTGATACAACGCTATTGCAATGTGGAGCATGTTTTGCAAATTTTCAAGTTCTTTTTTAGGTGGTGAGAAGGGGGGCGGAATTACTTTCATCATTTTGAATGAAAACCTGTCTTTGGCTAATAATTGTCTTCTTCCTTAAAGTGGTTTGTGCCATTCCAATCTTTCTAATCTTATGTAGCACTGATACTTCAACAAAGAAGAAAAAAAAGATTGTGTTAGCCTTTTTTTTTTTTTTTTTTTTTTTTTTTTTGCTGCTTCTTGACATTGAATATCCTACTGTCTTTCTTCTTCCCAAAGTAGATAAAGTTGATCCCTTGTGGAGAGAGTATTAAAATTACTATTTTAAGGAGTCACATGATTGTTGATTTATGTAGGTGCTCTGAGTGCTATCCATACTTACATTCTTATATATAGGATTTGATACATACTAATAATTACTAGATTGAGAGGAAACTCTCATAAGGTAGGTCAAATCTCAGAAGCATCCTTTTGTAGTATATAAAAAAGATAATAGCAAGAAAAACCACTTTTATGCAGTGAAGTATGAAAAGGATGTGCTCAATTATGCCTTTCTAGCTTGTGTTTATTTTGTTGTTAGGCTTAAAAAAAATCAGTTCCTATACTGTACATGTAGTCTTTTAGCATTAACAAATGTTGTACTTTGTTAGACGTTTATCTTTATTGAGATAATCATATGATTTGGAATATTTTAATAGGATTAATTATGTTCATGTTTTCTAAAAGGAAATGATTCTTCCATCCCTAGCATATATCCATGGGCATTATGATTTTTTTAAAAAATTTAATAGCCTTTTATTTACAGGTTATATGTATGGGTAACTTTACAGCATTAACAATTGCCAAACCTCTTGTTCCAGTTTTTCCTTTCCTTCCCCCCACCACCTCCCCCAGATGGCAGGATGACCAGTAGATGTTAAATATATTAAAGTATAAATTAGATACCCAATAAGTATACATGACCAAACCGTTATTTTGCTGTACAAAAAGAATCAGACTCTGAAATATTGTACAATTAGCTTGTGAAGGAAATCAAAAATGCACGTGGGCATAAATATAGGGATTGGGAATTCAATGTAATGGTTTTTAGTCATCTCCCAGAGTTCTTTCTCTGGGAGTAGCTGGTTCAGTTCATTACTGCTCCATTAGAAATGATTTGGTTGATCTCGTTGCTGAGGATGGCCTGGTCCATCAGAACTGGTCATCATATAGTATTGTTGTTGAAGTATATAATGATCTCCTGGTCCTGCTCATTTCACTCAGCATCAGTTCGTGTAAGTCTCTCCAGGCCTTTCTGAAATCATCCTGTTGGTCATTTCTTACAGAAAATAATATTTCATAATATTCATATACCACAATTTATTCAGCCATTCTCCAACTGATGGGCATCCACTCAGTTTCCAGTTTCTAGCCACTACAAAGAGGGCTGCCACAAACATTCATGCACATTCAGGTCCCTTTCCCTTCTTTATAATCTCTTTGGGATATAAGCCCAGTAGTAACACTGCTGGATCAAAGGGTATGCACAGTTTGATAACTTTTTGAGCATAGTTCCAAACTACTCTCCAGAATGGTTGGATTCGTTCACAGCTCCATCAACAATGCATCAATGTCCCAGTTTTCCCGCATCCCCTCCAACAATCATCATTATTTTTTCCTGTCATCTTAGCCAATCTGACAGGTGTGTAGTGGAATCTTAGAGTTGTCTTAATTTGCATTTCTCTGATTAATAATGACTTGGAGCATCTTTTCATATGACTAAGAAATAGTTTCAATTTCTTCATCTGAGAATTGTCTGTTCATATCCTTTGACCATTTTTCAATTGGAGAATGGCTTGATTTTTTATAAATTAGAGTTAATTCTCTATATATTTTGGAAATGAGGCCTTTATCAGAACCTTTGACTGTAAAAATATTTTCATGGGCATTATGATTTATAATTACTTGGATGAATTGTTCTTTTCTATTTGAATATATATTATATATATATATATAATTTAAAATTTTTGAATCTATATTCATTGATGATATTGGTCTACTGTTTTATTCCATGTTTTATCCTACCCTAGTTTTAATAATAGGACTATAATAAAAGAGTAGTGTCCTTCTTAATTTTTTGAGACTAATATCTATTTTGTTTGTTTTAATTCTTTTTTAAAAGTTTGAATTTTCCTCTTATCCCATGTGGATCCAAAGGTTTTTTTCTTTGATAGTTCCTTTTTGGGCTATTAGTTTCTTTTTCTGAAATTTATAATAATTAAGATGCCTATTTGGGATTGAGTGCCAGGAAATGGCAGAGGAGAATTATCTCTAATAACCCCGCCATAAAGACTTAGAGAATGTATCAGATTTGATCAGAAAAACACAAAGTCACAGAGAGTCTTTTTTTTTTTTTTTTAAAGCCCAGGTGCTTTAGGGAAATAGACAAAGAGAACTACAGATGCTGAGGATTGGGATTGGAAGGTTCTTGGGCTATAATGCATAACAATCTAGCATCCTGGGATTGAGAGAGGGATGAGACAGGATACCAAAAGATATCGCTGGATGGTGCAGTGGATAGAGTGGTGGCCCTGAAGTCAGGAGGACCTGAGTTCAAATCTGGTCTCAGACACTTAACACTTGCTAGCTGTGTGACCCTGGGCAAGTCACTTAACCCCAATTGCCTCAGCCAAAAAAAAAAAAAAAAAAAAAAAAAAAAAAGATATCCTGGGACTTCTTTGACTTAATACTTGATACAAGGAATAGATACATGGAAGAAATTACCTGTCATTACCTGTAGATTGTACATTACTAAAGAAAAGCTAAAGAGGTTTATAGGATGTTATATGGAGTTTTTGATTACACAAAAATCATTGTTTTTGCACAAACAAAACAAATGCAGCTAAAATCAGAAGAAAAAAACTTTGAAAAAATTTTCTAGCATATTTCTCTGATAATGTTCATATTTTTAAATCAATTTAAGTCAAATTTACAAGAGAAAAAGCTATTTCCCCAGTTAATAATGATCAAAGGATTTGAATAGGCAGTTTTCAGTGAAATAAATTTGAGCTATTAATAGCCAAGGGAAAAAATGTACTAAATCACTAATAATTTGAGAAATTCAAATTAAAACAAATGTGTGGTACCACTTCATACCCATCAGATTGCCCAAAAGAATACAACGAAAAAGGCCAGAATTTTTTTATGTGTCTGCCTCTTTCTACTATTATACTTTTAACATATGTATGGGAGTCAATAAATCATTCATTAAATCTATTGTAAAGTAAAAAGTTTTCTTAAATGACTTTTGGCTTTTAGGAAAATTTGGATTTACTGTATCATAGGAATTTAGCTCCATAGCTGGAAAGGACCATAAGCTATATATAGTTGAATCCTCTAATTTTATAGATAAGTTAAATTGAAGTTTTTGAAAGGTAAGTGACTTCTCTAAAATCATACAGATGGTAATGCACATAGAGAAAAGATTTGACCTCAGGGCCTCTGGTTGTATATCCATTGTCCCATACTGTCTCAGCCGTGTGTTTACTCATTCCAGATTTGTCTTTCAGTGAAATAAATAAATTTTTAGGTCTCTGTAGTTAAGCTAGACTTTAGTCAGTACCTGTGAGCTGCAAGGTTCATGTGATTAGGATTTAATTAAATGTATGATTTATTATGTGAAAAATCTTTGGATTAAGAGCCAAAAATGTAGGTTGTGACCCTGGCTATGCCATAGATCTTTTAGTTGATTTGAAGGCATCATGTTTCTTTTCCATAATTCAATTTGCCCATCTATAAAATTGTAATTATGATATCATACCTTTCTTTTTTTATTCCACAATAGTTTTTATTGGATTTAGTAATTTTGTCTACTGTTGTAAAAACTGATTAAATCCTTAATGTTTATATGAGTTTATATTATAATATGTGAGCAGGACATACAGAAGCAGTGCTGATTTTGGACCTGGAAGACTATGTGAAATCCCCCCTGCTCAGTTGGCAATAGTCAATTTACGTAGATTCACTAAGTCTCAATTTCTTTGTGAAATGAAGAAACTTTCACTTTCTACATACAGTAGTTGTGGAACAAGTGTTTAACAAATCTTAAAGTACTATAAAATTTGAATTGCATCTATTACTTTTATTATTTATATTAAATTATGTGCTCTAAAGTTTTTTGGGTTTTTTTGGGAGAGGTGGAGTGACAAAAGATTGAGGTGGTCCAAGCATCTTGACAGCTTTTTGAATTAGGGTGTGGACGACACATGCTCTGAGAAGTAGGTGCTTAGAACATCTGAATTTTGACATATCTCCTTTTTTCCTGAACAATTTACTTAAGTTCCTGTTCTTGATATCCCCATATATAAGGGAACATGCTTAATAACATTATCTCAAGTGATGTGAATTTTAATTAACTAGTGTTTGTTTAAGGCTTTGAAGAAAAAAATGCACGTTAATATTAATGACTAATCACAAGCTTAGATCTTAATATGTAAGTTTCCATTTTTCTCTGAAGTTACTTTTAATTACTTTATAAAGAATGAAGCCAACAGAATTTTCTTCTCCTGGAGCTGAATACAAATAGAAATAATATAACACTATATCAAAAGTTTTCCTCTTATATTTAAAGGATTAGATTTAGTAACACATGTCTAAGTTCAGTACAGCTTTTTCCTATTTAAAAATAAATGTTTCCATGCTTCTTGCAATTTGTGGTAGATTTAAAATGTCTTTGCTGTTTTGTGTTTCACTTATATGTGCACATTTTTGGAAAATGTCACTTTCTCAAATACTTTGTTCTGCTTTTCCTAATTTTGGTTGAATCTGTTAAATAACATGAATGAAAATAAAAATCTGTGTAAAGAAAAATGGCATGTTGTTTAGAAACTCAAAGTTATAAAAATCTTATTTTATATTGCTTTTTAAGGTGATATGTGACATTTCTGAAAAAACTTATGGAAACATTTCTTTGATTATGTTATAAAATAATTTTGATCAAGAACCTATATATGAGCATATAAGGATTAAATATTATTATGAAGAATTTTAAGTAGACCTTGAGTCTTTTATTTTTGATTGTGTTGAAATTGACACAAGTTGAAATCAGAATTATTTTTCAGAGTTCATTCAATTTGTATCCTGTTTCATTCAGAATAAAAGAATATGAGATTATTCTCCATTCATGGAATTCATTTCTTTTTGTAGAAGTTTTTTATTCTAGTGTTGTTCTAAATCCTATGGTCCTATGGTCAGCATCTACGTTCTTATAGGTGAAAGTCAAAAGAAATGGAAAAATATGCAGATTCTACTTTCTCTTCAGTCATAGTGACACAATTAGACAGACACAATTAGAAGAATGGGATGAATTACTAATCAATTGAATTTAGATTCTTTTCAAAGATCTAAAATTATGTTGTGGAAAAATTAACTTGCATTCTAAAATATAATTATCTAGGGCAACCTGATATCATTTTGAAGTAGCTCAAAAGTAAGAATTTTTAAAAATAATTATAATAAATATATCATTATTCATTATTATATTATTCATATTATAGTATAATAAATGAAATAAAACTACTAGATTTTAATAATGATTTCCATATTTTTAATACATGCCCTTCCATTTTTGATTAGATTTTTTTTTTTTTGTTAAGAATCTAGATATAGGTAGAATTTGTTATGGTGCTGCCTTCATTTTCTATAACTGAGTAATGAGTTTTCAGAGAGTCCTCATTTTACTTTGTGATGGAGAGACATTTTCCCCCTCTTATCCTCTGATTTCATTCATGTAGAAAATACACAAGATCCTTTCTTGAATGTGGATGGGCATCTATTTTGTAATTTATTAGAAAATTTCCTTGGTATACTGAGACATTAAGCATCCTGCCCATACTTGCATAGCTGGTATATATTAGAGTTAGAAGTTGAACCTGCATTGTCTTAACCCAAAGACTGGTCCAGTATACTATGTTGCCTTTGGGTGGAGAGATATAAGTAATGTGTGAACTTATAGGCATTGACATATTAAGATCATGTTTCACAGCTATAGTGAATATTAATAATAATGACTAAGAAGGTATAATTAATAAAAAGCCTGTAGCTAAATCATTTGACAGTTTCCTACTAAATTGTATCATCTGAGTTATTACTCAGATTGCTATCAAATTTTGAACAAATATTTCAGGTCATAAAATTCAGGTTCTTCATTATGATTATTCCTCTAGATTCCAGTTCATGTACCCTGATAATCTTGGTGACTGAAGTTTCCTCACTCTATTCTGGAGTGCTACTGTTCCAAGTTGCTTGTTTCTTAGTAGCACAGTGAGAAGAGAAAATGTTCACTCTTTCTGGATTTTTCCTAAATTTGTAATTAGATCCTGAAAGTCTGAGGCTAGCTATGCTTATATAACTTCTGTCTTGTTTATAAATAATGTCCAGTTGACTTATGTTACATCTATCACCAAGTCCCTCTAATTAGACACTGATTAATAATAATGTTTTTCTCCAAATACCTTTGCACCCTAGATATAAAAATACATCATCTGTCTGTGAGAGTGTTTGTATTTGCTTGGTTCAGTATGATGGTGGTATTTGGGTCTATATAAGGAACTTTTTTTTTTTTTTGTAGCCTTCATAGAAATTCATTGTTATATCTTCTGTGTCTGAAAGAATGGTAGTTGGAGAGTGTCTTATACTAAAAATAACACTGTATATTGGGAAAACAATTATATGCCTTCAGGCACTTTTATACATCAGATACTATATTGTATTGATTCTTTGTCAACATTTTTATCAGTGATGCTAATGACTAGCTTTTTTAAATTTATAGATAATATGAAGATGAAAGGAACCAATGATATAGTGAATGATGGAATTGAGATCTCAATAGATCATAACTAAGTTTGAACAATGGAACAGATCCAACAGGATGATATTTAATGTTATTCAATCACATCTGACACTTCATGACTCTGTTGTTGTTGTTTGTTGTTTTGGCAATTTGGGCAAATTTGGCAATAGAGTGGTTTGCCATTTCCTTCTCCAGGTTATTTTACAGATGGAAAAACTGAGGCAAATATGTGACTTAAGTGATATGCCCAGGGTCTTAGAGTTAGGAAGTGTCTGAGGCCATATTTGAACTCAGGAAGATGAATCTTGATGAATCCAGGCCTTGGATATCTATCTACTGCACCATCTTTAATTGATCCTTGCAGTATCCTGAGAGGTAGCTGCTTTTATTATCCTCATTTTATATTTGAGGAAACTGAGACAAACAGAGGTTAAATGTGTCTGCAGTCAGATTTGAAATGAGATCACCTGCATTCAAGTCCAGTGCTTTATTCACAAAGGAATCAGAAAACCAGTGTTTGATAAACTACAAAATACTAAGTAACTCAGGAAAACATTCCCTAATTGACCAAAATTTCTGGAAAAATTAGGAAGTAGTCTGGCAGAAATTAGAGGTGTGGGTTTGAAGTGTCATTTAATTTCTTTCTTCTAGTCATGCTTGATCTATATAATTTTGTTATATATATTTTCAATTTTTTTGCATGTGATTCTTTCCATTTATCTTGTAGTTACTATATATATTTGTTTTCTTTGTATATTTCACTCATCAGTTCACGTAGATCTTTCCTTTCTTTTTATGTATCATATGCATAATTTCTTTGGCATAATAGTATTCTATTACATTCATGCACCATGATTTGTTTATCCATTCCCCAGTTTATGGACATTTACTTTACTTCCAGTTTCTAAAAAGACAGTTTCTTCATCCTAACTAGCTTATCATTTATTAGTGGAAAATATTACAAAAAAAGAAACTAAAAAGTTGTAGGGGATCAGGGGAAAATGATGAAGTATAAAGTTCAGTCTGGTGTACTATAAAGTGCAGTCTGGGATGTTTGGAAAGTGTTGGGAGTAGACATGTGTTATTTTTAAAATACTTTTTAATGATTATCTTGTTTTACATCATGTAGATTTTCTTTTCTTTCACCCAAACAAAAATTTTTTTAAAGCAAAAAAATACAATGAAGAAATCTCTGGGAACCATGGCCCAGAGAGTTGATGTGATTTGCCTGTTGTCTCTTTCTGAGGACAGACCCAGAAATAGAAACTAGATCTTTTGGTTCCCAAATGTAGTATTCTTTCCACTTTCCTTCCTTCTCTGTCTCTCTCTGTCTCTTTCTCTTTCTCTGTTTCTGTCTGTCTCCATCCCTTTCTTTCTTCTTTCCCCTCTCCTCCCACAGTTTTGCCTCATTCACAAGCAAGAGATTCTTAATGCTTATAACTATTTTGAGAAGAATTGCACTGCTTTTGGTGATAACTATTTTCTATAATTGGAAGTTTTCGTACAGATGTTTGATGACCACTTGATGGAATGTTATACTACTAGACAAAAAGGTGGACTAAATGGTCTCTTTGGTCTCATCTAAGTCATATTTAAAGGCTATAAGTATATGGATCATGGGTTGTCAAAATGAGGGAATTGCCTCAAGCAATAAATTACATCTGGATGTATAATTCAGATGAATACAGATCCTGGACAAGGATTTCAACAATGGCTGATCTGTCCAGAAATGAATTTAATGCTTGCTATGTATAGATGTATGGTAATAACAGTTGGAATTAGCTGTAATTTGAATTAGAAATTTCTGACATGCTTGAATTTTTGTTCCTATTCTTTCTCTTTAATTTCTTATTGGTAGTGATTCCTAATACTTCCATTGAATTTTTGCATATAGTTTCTTGTCTTTGTGCCTTTGCCTTGAGTGTCTACCAGATCATGTTTTTATTCATTTGTGTCTCATACAATCTTTTTTCCTTCAAGATATATTTTCTACTTGAATCTTCTATAGTATCCTTTCTCTCTAAATTTTCTTAAATTTTATATTTCCTTCTTTATAATGAATAGTAGTATGAAATGATAGATAGAGATCTGGTTTAACAGTCAGGAAGACCTGGGTTCATGTTTTATCTTTGACACGTATTTTCTAGATAAATCAACTTTTAGTAATCTAGGTCAGGGTTTCTCAAACTTTTTCCACTCATGATCCCTTTTTGCCTGAGGAATTTTTACATGATTTAGCATATATAGCTATATATTATTGGTATACAAATCAAACATGTACTGATAATAAATCATAATTTTGCAACTCCCACATTAGGTTATGCAACCCCATATGAGGTTGCTACCCACATTTTTTTTAGCTTTTTATTTACAAGATATATCCATGGGTAATTTTTCAATATTGGATTCTTGCAAAACCTTCTATTCCAACTTTTCCCCTCCTTTCCCCACCCCCTCCCCTAGATGGCAGGTAGACCATACATGTTAAATATGTTAAAGTATATGTTACAATATATGTATACATATCCATACAGTTATTTTGCTACACAAAAAAAATCAGACTTAGACATAAAGTAAAAATAACCTGAGAAGGAAATCAGAAATGCAAGTGGACAGAAACAGAGGGAGTAGAAATGCTATGTTGTGGTTCATACTCATTTCCCATAGTTCTTTCTCTGGGTGTAGCTAGTTCTCTTCATTATTGAACAAATAGTACTGATTTGGTTCATCTCATTGTTGAAGAGAGCTATGTCCATCAGAATTGATCATTTTAGAGTATTGTTGTTGAAGTATATAATGATCTCCTGATCCTACTTGTTTCACTCGGCATCAGTTCATTTAAGTCTCTCTAGGCCTTTCTGAAATCCTCCTGCTGGTCATTTCTTACAAAACAAAGATATTTCGTAACATTCATATACCATAATTTATTCAGCCATTTTCCAATTGACGGGCTTCCACTCAGTTTCCAGTTTCTGGCCACTACAAAAAGGGCTGCCACAAACATTCCTGCACATACAGGTCCCTTTCCCTTCTTTAAGATCTCTTTGGGATATAAGCCCAGGTACCTACATTTTAAGAAGCTTTGTTCTAGGCCAGAGGTATCAAATTTATCTTAAAATGGGGCCATTAAACCAATCTTAAACCTTACATAAAGGTTCCTGAATGCCACATACGGTCTGAGAAGGTGCATATTTATGTAACCTATCTGTGTTTTATTATATTTTCCTTTATTTTGTTAAATATTTCCCAATTTCATTTTAATGTGGTTTCTGTTGCATTCTGGTATGTTGAATTGCTGTATTTGACAATTCTCCCTTATTAGCAAGTCTCATAGTCTTAAATTGTTGAGAAGAGATGGGTTTTCATTGGTAAAGGGAATTTCCTTATCCAAGAATTCTCTGTACAAATTAAATCTCAGGTCCATACTCTATCTTTTTTGGGGGGGGAGAGGGATAGTGTTTGTTTGGGGAGTGTTGGGAGTAGACATATGTTGTTTTTAAAATACTTTTTTTTATCATTATCTTGTTTTTTATCTTGTAGATTTTCTTCTCTGTCACCCAGTTTTTCATCATAACAAAGTTTTTTTAAAAGCAAAAAAATATAAATAATCAACAAAACTGATCTGTACCTTAAAAAGATCTGAATAGTGCTATATTCATTGTTCTTCACCCAGAAATTCTTCATTTCTGCAAATGAATTGAAAGGAAGTATCCCTGTACTTCCTCTGGTTAGATTATAAACTGCTTAAGAATCGACACTGTTTAATTCTTTGTAGTCTCAGTCTTTTGAAATCAGAGAATATTTTTTGTCTTTTTTGGGGGGTACTGTAGCACTTAGAATGTCTGGCAAATAATATGTTCTTAATGGACTTATTGATTGAAATAATCAGTTACTTATTATTTCCTTATTATATGGAAGAAACTGTGTGCTTTTTGTGTATATATATATTATGTATTTTTGTATATATATATATATAGTATATATAAATTAAAAACCAAAAATTTCCAGGGATAATTCAGCATATGCACAGATGAATTCAAGGTTTTTTGAAGAGAAAAAGAATAGTGTTATCATAAGATTCTAGATGAGGAGAAGGAATAGAGCTTAGAGGCTATCTCCTCCAAATCCCTCATTCACAGAAGAAGAAACTTAGGACCTAAAGTCCCATAGGTTACGAGTGCCTGTGTTGGCAAGTATTTCAGTCACAACTGGCTCACAGGCATTCGAGGAGGACAAAACTGTATGGTTTGGTGGTGTTCCGTTGTGTCCAACTCTTTGTGATACCATGGATCATAGCACATCAGGATCATAGCATATTAGGACCATCTGCCTTTGTTTTCATTTTAAACTGGTACCAAGTAGTTTTGGTTATTATGGCTTTATGATATCATTTGAAATCTGGAAGGAATATTCCTCTACTATTTCAATTTTTTTCCCCATTATTTCCCTTGAGATTCTAGAATATTTGTATCTTCCAATAATTTTTTTCTAGATCTATAATGATGATTTAATTATAATATCACTAAATTTGTTATAGAATTGTCATTTTATGATTTCATTGCGACTCAGCTATGTGTATTGACTATCCCTCAGTTATTTAAATCCTTCTTTATTTTTTTTAAAATATATATTATTTTACTGTTTGAATCTCCTTGTGGCCTGGGTGTACCTTAGTATATTGACTTCTTAGTTATAATTTTTCTAAGTTTCATAAATTGCTTTAAAATCTGCACCATTAAAAATGTTAAAAAAAAAAAAAAGGGAGGATTAGCAATACCAGATCTTAAACTACATTATAAAGTGATAATTATCAAAACTCTCTGGTAGTGGCTAAGAAATAGAAAGTTAGCTCAATGAAATAGAGTAGGCATATAATTTACAACAGCAAATAAATACAACCTTTTATTTGACAAGTATAAAGACAAGTTTTTGGGATAAGAATTCATTATCTGGTTAAAAAAAATTGTTGGGAAAACTGGAAAACAGAATGACAGCAACTTAATATAGATCAATGTCTTATACTGTTCACCAAGATAAGATCAAAATAGATTTACAACCTAGATATAAAAAGAGATATTAGAAGACAATTAAAAAACATGGAACATATGATCAGACTTACGGATAAGTGAACAATTTATGGATAAACAAGAGATAGAGAACAAAGTTAGGTGTAACCTGGATAATTTTGATTGCATTAAATTAAGAACTTTTTGAACAAATAAAACAAATGTTACCAAGACCAAAAGGAAAGCAAAACATTTTTTGGGGGGAGAAGGAAATTCATAGACTATTTTTCTGAGATAAAAGTTTCATATCTCAATAATAAAGAACTTTGTCAAAAATCTATAAGACTACGAATCATCTCCCAACTGAGAAATCAAAATAATTCATAATACTCTGAAAAAAATTACTCCGTCATCATTGATTAGAGAAATGCAAAATAAAATAATTTTGAGATAACATTTTATACCTGCCAGATTGTCTAAAATAAGTGAAGGGGAAAATGACAAATGTTGGAGGGGATGTGGACATATATCGAACAATAATTCATTGTTCATTGGCATTGTAAACTGATCCAACCATTTTGAAGACAATTCTGGAATTACATCCAAAGAATTACTAAACTCTTTATACCCTTTGACTTAGAAATTCTAGTTTTAGATTGATTTCCAAAGATGATTAGGGGGAAAGGAAAAGAACCTATTTTTCCTAAAATTTTTATAGTAGCTCTCTTTGTGGTGTTGAAGAACTGGAAATTGCTGGAATGCCCATTAATTAGTGAATGAACAAGTTATGATATGAGATGATGATGGAAATAATAAGCTTGCTGATATTAGAAAAACATGGTCAGATTTGCTTGAAATAATGAAAAACAATGAGCAGAATTAGGAGAACATCTTATGTGGTAATAGCAATATTGTTTTGAGAACAACATTGAATAAGTTGTTTTGAGTATTATAAATATCCAAGTTAACTCTAAATGACATATGAAGATGTTATCTGCATATAGAGAAAGAACTGATAAATGGAAGTTTATATAGAATAAAACTACATATATTTATTTTTGCCAAATTGTAGCCCTTTCTAGGATGAGGGGAGGGCAGAGGGATAACTTTATTATGTATTTGTAAGGAATAGCAAGTTGTATATAATATAGCTTTTTAGTTTCACATGCAATCATATTTTTAATTATACTATATTATGGAAGTGCTTATTTTATTCCATAAATTAAAAATAAGATAAATAGATGTGGGGGAAAAAAGAAACCTGCAACATCATTGAGCATATAGTTTCTTATCTGTATTGAAGTATGAGTATTAGTTGGAATTTAAAGAGTAACTCATTATTTCTCCATGAACAGTTTTAATTTTGTTAATTTCACAAGTGGGTTTTTATTTTAATTTGATAGTTGGTTAGATTTTTAAAAATAACAGGGCTTTGAGAGTTCTCTTTTGTAGGGACATTAATATTTATAAAAGTTTAAAATTTTACCCCTAAGGTGTTTTAATAGGAAATCAGCAAAATAAAATATATTTTTGTAGTTCACAGTTAATCAAACCATTTCATTTCAATAATGGCAGAATTTTTTGTTTTGGTTGGTGGGGTTAAGGGAAGAATTAGCTCTTTAAAGGGGGTCAGTCAGCTCACTTCATCAGTTGCTAAATTTTGTAGATTTGGCCAATGTAATTGAGCAAAATGAAAGTTTTCTTTCCCTAGTAAAGATTTAATGTCTTCTGTACCAAATTTTAGAGTGTAGGTCAGATGCAAAGCAAGTCACAGATTGTTCTGATAAAAATTATTGCCTGTAAACACATTCTATTATATGATATAAAGTAAATTATATAGGTAAAGAAGGTCAATACAAGAGGCATTCATTTAGAAACTGGATCAGTTTTATTTTATATTTGAAGTGAAAAATTCTGGATAACTTTCCATATATTGGTAAATTCCTGTATTTAATTGTAATTAATTAACTTTGCCCACAAATTGTAGATATTCAAAGAGTTTTTCCCTAGTAAAAAGATTATTGTTTCAGCTAATTTCTGTCGTGATTTGACAATAGTTTAGGTCCATTTTAGTGCTTCAATTGAAAGGGGGAAAAAAAGTACATGATTTCTTTTTTTTTTTTTTAATTGTCAGACTTCCTTTTAATGTGAATTGACAAGTTTATGTGTAAATGTCAAATCCAAACCTTTTAAAATGTTAACCCATTTCATCTGAGCTGCTCTGTGGAAAGTAGATTTAGACTGCATTTTATTAAAGTGTGTACTCTATCACTGACTCTTGGGGATTTTTAAAAATGGTACAAGGGGCAAGTTTTGTAGTATCTTCTATATGCCAGCTTCTTAAACTGTGGTTTGCAAACCCATATGGATTTTGTAACTGAATGCGGGGGTCATGAAATTATGATTTTTTTTTCAGGAAATGTTTGATTTGTATACTTACTTTATATACCTATATAGCCAGTATCATATAAAAATTTCTCTGATGAAAAGGGGTCACAAGTGGAAAAACTTTAAGAAGCCCTCTATATCATAAATATTCTGTGTGATGGAAGAGAAAAAAAAACAACACTTCTGCAGATTTTGCAACATATGCATAGTAGGCCTTTCTGGGTTGGCAGCCTTTCATTTAAAGGAACACGATTGAAAATTTTCGCATTGGCCTGCTTAGAGACAAATTGGCATTGTGTTTGTTATTCAGGCCTAGAGAGTGGGATAAGGCATCCAGAGAGCAGAGGGAAACTGAGAACAAAGGGCCAATCTCAGGCATGCATGCAACTCTGTTCTGGCAGGGAGTATGTTGCCTCTTCTCTGAATGTGTGACTTTGTGAAGTCTCTTTACTTTAAAAGATTGTCTTTCCTTATTAGGCCAGCAAATGAGAATATTTTCCATATATAAAAATAGTTTTGGGTTCTGCCAACACTTTTCTGTTAGCATCTAAATTTCACCCTTCCAGCAACTGTTTTGTCTAGTTTTACTTTCTGCTTTCTGGGGCAGGGGAGTGGTTGGGGATTGACATTTCTGTTGTGAAATTGTATAGTTGCCAGCAGAATGATCAGAGTTTTAGTTTCCAGTATGTGGCATGATGAGCTGCTAATTGAAGGTGACAGTCTGTTGTTTCTTGTTGGCTTGGTAAAATGTTACCCTTTACTCAAATAGTTAACTCATTCCTTCTCAGCATAGGAATTTGAGTATTGCCAAGGGGCCACTTTAGCTAGAACTTGTAGTGATTTTGTAAGTTAAATTTGGGTTTGAGATTAAATCACTTATTAAGTAACATTTGTGACATCTGTCAGTAGTCTTAGAAAAGAGACAGATTCATTGAAAAATTTAAAAATGAACTCCATTCCTGAAAAGCTCCAGGATGACCTTTGTTTTATTGTCAACCATTGCAACAAAGTAGATGATTTCTAGCAGCATATTGAAGCATTTGGAGGGAGGCTCCTCATGAAATAAAACCTTGAGGTGTGGGTAGGAGAAGCAGAGAGGAACAAGAAGATTTATAGGCATGAGTTATGATTTGTATCAGTAAATGTTTGATTTGTATACCTACTTTATATACCTATATAGCCAGTATCATATAAAAATTTCTCCAGTGAAAAGGAGTCATGAGTGGAAAAAGTTTAAGAAGCTCTATAATCAGAGTTACAGGCATGGCTGGTAGAGAAATATATTAGTGTGCCAATTTAAAATTGGTAGGATTCAGGCCTTGTATCATAGTCTATATCTGTAAGATTTGGATATTTTAATGCCCGATTTTTTTTAGAAATTTCCCCTCATCCTGAAATGTTATAAAATAGTCATAAGTGGACATCTGAATTGTTTTGTCTTTGCTTTTTTCAGCTTACAGTTTTTACAGCTTAATGATTAGTTATATAAAAATAACCAGTATTTTAATATCTTTCTTTCACAAGGTTTTTAAAATTTGTCCTCTAGGATCAGAAAGTTTTGTATTTAATAAAAAGTTGATACAGTTTTCCTTCAGTTAAACCAATTTTCATAAATGAACAAAGTAAATATGGATAGGAAGAGGCATGTTTATTTTTTTGTGTGTCACTCTTGAAATCATTCTGAAGCAACTATCTCTTTGCAGCTGAATTTTGAAAAATAAACTTCTTGCAGAATTACCTCTTGCCCATCCTGATACATGCTTTAAGAGCCACAAACTGGTCAAATTGCTTAGTCAGATTGGTCTGCTGTTGGGAAACATGTTTTGATTGGACTGCACAGAACTGATTCTTGGTTTTGGGGAAACAAGCTCCAGTTTGCTAATGATTATATGCTAGAAGTTTGTTTATTTATTTTGGTTTGGAACTTACAGTATATTTTCCCAATTCTTATGCTTTTAAAATAAATCTGGAAGAACAAAAGGTTAAGAATATCAGGATAATCAATGAAAAAAAGTGTTAATGTTGACTAGCATTCCAGATTTTGAACTATAATACAAAGTAGTAATCTTCAAACATTCTGGTACTGGCAAAAAGAGTGTAGATTAGTGAAATAGATTGAGTATATAGTATACAATAGTAATTGACCATAGTAATATAGTGTTTGATAAACCCAAATATCCAAGCTTTTGGAGTAAAAACTTGACATTTGACAAAAATTGTTGGGAAAGTTGGAAAACATTTAAGCAGAAATTAGGTATAGACTAACATGTTACATCATATACCAATATAGGGTAAAAATGGATAAATGAATTAGATGTAAAGAATGCACCTATCAGATCTATGGATAATGGAAGAGTTTTTGACCAACAGAGAGAAGATTATAGAAAATAAAATGAACAGTTTTGATAACACGAAATTCAAAAGCTTTCTAATGAATATAGCCAAAATTATAAGGAAAAGAGGAAATTGGGGGGAAATTTTGCAGCAAAGTTCTCGGATAAAGGCTCATTTCTCATATATATAGAAAACTGACCCAAATTTCTAAAAATAAGATCCATTCATTTCTCCATTGATAAATGGTCAAAAGAAATGAACTATCTGTGGTTACATAAAAAATGCTCTAAATCACTACTGATTAGGCAAATGAATATTAAAATAACTCTGAGATGCATTTCATCTATTATTGTGGCTATCATGACAGAAAAGAATGCTGGCAGAGATGTGGAAATATTAGGACATTAATGCACTATTGAGTTGTGAACGGGTCCAACCATTCTGAAAAATGTGGAACTATGCCCAAGAGGTTATAACCCTTTGCATATCCTTTGTTTCAGTAATATTACTACTAGGTCTATATCCCAAAGAGATCAAAGAAAAGGAAAAAGGATTTTTTTGTACAAAAAAATATTTGTGGCAGGATTTTGTTTTGTTTGTTTTGGTGGTGGTGGCAAAGAATTAGAAATTGGGGGAATGGCCACCACCTGGGGGACAAGTTGTATGTGATTGTCATGGAATGTTTTTATGCTTTAAGAAATGATGATGAAGTTGGTTTCAAAAAGCCTGACTGATAAACATATCTTCCATTCTGTGGCTTTCCCTAAAATGCCTAGAGAAATGATTTGAAACTATTTAGGATAATTAAATTTCCAAATTTCTTTTGGAGAAGGAAAATTTTTAAGCTTCTTTTAACTTCTGTTCTGAAGTTAAGGTGTTCTGAATTGAGAAACAAAGGGCATATGTTTCCATAAGGATTGTAGGAGCTCTGGACTTAAACACCTTTGACTGATGTCTGTCAGTCATGTGTGCTTGAAATTCACTGAGGATTTGAGTGTTTCTCAGTTGGGAACTGCTGGTATATGATGGAAAATATCTCGTTCCTCTACTACCATTGCCAATTGCAATTAATATTGATACTTTATATGATACTATCACTAGAAGATTTAATGAGAAAAGGTTTCTTAAGTCATTTCAGAAATCTATTTAAAACTTAACTGTGGAGCCCCAATTATGTAAACTACATAGGGCATGTATAGGTGTGATGGCAGCTTCTTATTTATTTAGATTGTGATCAGAAATAAATTCAGCTTTCAACTAGAGATGTTTATTATTAGTCCTATCACTAGGAATAAACCCCATTCTCTACCTGCTTGTCCTTTCAAGTTTTTTCCTGAAATTAATGCAGTTTGCTGGTGGTTTTGAGATTTTTTTTTATTCGCTTAATTGTGGGCTTGGTAAAATCTCCAGTATTTCCAATGCATAATTATTTACTCTTCCTTTCTGTCTTCATTTTATAGTAATGAATTTTTCTTCTTTTTAGTACAAGTCCTCCATATTGTTGTGTGGATTTACATTCCTTTCGTACTGGGGAGATGGTGAAGTCCATTCAGTTCAAGACACCCATCTATGACCTCCATTGCAATAAACAGTATGTATTTTTCCAGCTGTTTCCAACCTAAGATAACATATCTTTTGAGGCATGTATAAATCTAGTAATGTCTTTTAATTTTACATTAGCACATATCAGTTTCATTGTTAATCAGATTCATAAAAAATAAATCAAGTCCTTTGGCATCTAACTGGTATAGAAGTCAAGTATTCTACCTGGTCCTTGAAAGGCCCAAGTACTAGTTACTATTTGACCATGGGCAAATCCTTTGGTCTATGTCCCAGTTCCCTAAACTATAATAAAGAGAAAATAATACTACCTACCTCCCAGGCTTATTGTGAGGATCAAATGAAATAATATCTTAAAAAGTAAGTATAGTACTTTGTATATGGTAAGCACTTAATAAATATTCCCTCCTTCCTTCTGCTCTTCCCCCGTTCCTTTCTTCTTCCCTCCATTTCTTCCTTCCTTTGTCTCACTTTTCTAGGGCCAATACTTAACCTCCCAGGGTTCTTTTTCTCTTTGGGAAAATGCCCACTTTTCACTTAGGTTCATGGGGCCCATTGGGCATTTCCTGAGGCTGTGCCTCGCTTTAATAAGTAGGATATTATCCTTCCAGGAAATTGAACAATAATATGGTTCTTCTTATCTACAAATAATGCAAGTACATATTTTTAAAACTGAAATTAAACTTACATATTAGCAAACATATTTATACTCAAAGAGATTATTGATAGCATATAGTATAATCCATAACCCAGTGTATTAGACATTCTGAGGATTCCATTGATCATAGTATTTTATCTTTCACAGTTTCTTAAAATTTTTTTTGCCAGTTTAAATCCTATCCATTTACCCATTTACCCAATTTAACCAAGGAAAACATTGATTCTTGTAGGTAAGAATAAGAAAGAGGAAAAATGCTTTCCACTTGGAAAGCATAAATTATGAGAGGTGATGTGACAAGTTCTAGAGATTAGCCTTTGAATAGGAATTGGGTTCAAGTCACTCATCTGACTAGCATAAAAATTTCTCAATACCTAGGCAGTTCGTCTATTGTGGAGGAATTATCAAACTCCATGAATGAAATCACAGTTCCTAACAGAATTTAAAAAGTTAAGTAAAATTAAATTTTATTTCTGGAATAGAATACTGTTTTAAAGGAACATATCACTTAAACAACCATCTTGCAAAAGTCTCTGGCTATGGTTTTTTCTCCTCTATATTGCTTCACAGTCTGTTAGCTAAAGTTAGATTTTTAAAATGAATATTTTTTGTATTGAATATGAACAATTACAGTGTTCATAAGATTTCCTATATACCTTTTACTGTGTCCTTCAGATTAAAAAGTCTTAAATTCTACAGTAGTAAATTCCTGTTCTCTTCCTTTTATCTTGGTAAATGAGTCAATTATTGGCCTTTTTCTTAGTATCAATAATTCTCTTCCTTCTGAATGTTAATTACACCCTGCCTGCTTTCAAACTATTTTGATCGCAAATTTTGTTTCCTTTTAGTTAGGCTTTAAGTTGGAAAAAGTAAGCTTTTTAAGTGGAATACTTGATTCCTTTATGGAATATTTACCAGTGATGGAAAATAATGCCATAGTTCACCTTTGGGGTTGCCTTTACCGCTCAGGTATCTTCTCTTTCTGGTTAACTTTCTGGTTAAGCTACCTGCTGATTTACTGTACTTTATATTACCATTGATTTTCCATTCAAAGGCTCAAAAAACTTTCCATTAATTACATGCATATGCCTTATATACTTAATATAATTTTAAAATACTTGAAAAAAATGGAGTCATCTGGATTTTTCACTGTTTTAACTTTTTATCCTTATCTCCATTGTTTGCACAGTTCTTAACCCATTATACATGCATGTTAGCAAATGTTTGTTGATACAATTAAAAAAATCATAAGGGAAATCAATACTTTCTTTCTCTCTCACCAGTACAATATATTTTGTTAAAATTTCAAACTGTTCCTTTATAAATGAGGGCTATTTTTTTTAAGAATATAATAAATACTAGAATGTTAAACCTGAATTCATAAAGGTTTTTCTTTCTGTTTTTTGATGGTTCATGAGAAATTTTTTAAAATAGTGGACGATCTTTATTTAGAGATAAATTTGGTATATTTCTTTCTGTCTTAGAAAGTGAGAACACTGGTCATGCTCTAATGTTACTAAAAATAATTATTTTAGAAATGATTATGACTTTTTATCTTTTTTGACCTCTTTATATCTTAGTTTTGACTTATCATTGTTGTTCTTTTGTGTTTTACTTTTACCCTCTCAAAAAGTTAAGTCCTTGTTTTTATTGAGCTCACTATTTGGTTCCAGCAAAAGATGGATCTGTCATTTTAACAACCAAATGTGAACCAAATATAAGCTCCATCTGTGCTAGCTGATTTTCTTCATAACTAAAATTGTTGTTGGTATTCTTTGTGAATTCTTAGTGAAGAATTGAACCCTAATGTTTCTGAATGAACAAAAAATTTCTAAATTTATCTTCCTGTATCATAACACATTTGACTGCATAGACTTTTATCTGAAACTGAGATTTCAGTCAAGTTTTGGTATAGGTTGACTTTATTGTTGTCATTATTTTATTTTCCTTTATATTATTCTCTCAGTCATACAAATCATGGTGAATAGTCTTTTCCTTTTTAACTTCTTTGTGGGTATCTTAATTATGTCATTGGACAAAATGCCCAACTGTTTGTAAAGCCCTAGAGGAAAATGGTACTTTAAGTTGCCTGAAATCCTTGGTTTCTTATAAGGAAATACTGAGATGAATGTAACTATTATTCCCCTTTGATTGAATTCTCATCTATTTTATGTAAAAAGTTGATTCAATTCATTCATTCATTCTGGTTAGCTACTGTTCTCTTGTTTTTTTTTTTTGCTTCCCTATTGTCCTTGCTCTTGGAAATCCAGCAATCATTTTAATGACAGTTTTCATAAATCCATTTGATCTCTAATTCCCTGACTCTGAGCTGTCACAGGAAAAACACTTTTAGAAAACGATGAACAATTGATTCTTAAACTTAGCCATTTGTAATGAAGATGGATTTCACAGAATTATAATCACTGGAAATTCCATTTGGGTAAATAGAATTGAGGGAGGACAAAATACATTCCCGTTAACAGTTGCTAAAATTTGTCTTTTATGTTAGATTTTTTCTTTTGATTCATTCCTTTTCTCTTTCCCCTCCCCTCCCTTTATGATCTTAGCAGCTTTGTTATGAATTTTTCATCTTCCTTTTAACAGGTTTGGGTTTTTGGGGTTTGGGGGGTTTTGTTTTTGTTTTTAGTCTATGAAAGGTACTATAGTTCTAGTTTGAGCATTCTTTTGAATTACAGTCATCAGTAGTTGTATTGGTGACTTGATTTCTTCAAAATTTTTACATCATTCATGATATAACAGTGAAATTAATTTGCAGAATTTCACATGATTGATTATTCACTCTTGGTTTTTTCACTTTTTTTTTCTTTTCCCATTTCAGAATCCTCGTTGTAGTCTTACAAGAGAAAATTGCTGCCTTTGATAGCTGCACTTTCACAAAAAAATTCTTTGTTACAAGTACGTACATATCTGTTTTAATTTACTGTCTATTTATATTTATGTTGCATATCTGCTATAATCAAAATAAGATTTTACATACAATTCTCTGATCTTTTGTATAAATTGTTATCAATGTTTGATAGGTCTTCACTCTTGTTTTCCTATGAATCTCCTTTTATGTTTAATATGGAAACTCAGAAGACAAATTCTTTCTGTATACTATATGTTCTGTTAAAACGTTTTCTTATTTTAGTGTTGTAATTTCCCTCTGTGTAAAATGGAAGTAGGAATATCTAATTCTTCATTAATAATTATGGCTTTGTAATGATTTTTTCATGCTTTAAAGCAGTTAGCATTTATTCAGTTAATATGGCATTCTTAAACAGGAGATAGCTTAATTATATAATTCAGAAGCAAGGGAGTAGACTCCCATAGATTTGAAGCCCCTTGTACAAGGTGATTGACTGAGGTGGGGTAAGGTCATGATTCATTCTTAAGGAACTGCCTGCCACTCAGTTCTTCTAAGAAAGCCACTTATGGAGGCCACATCCTTTGTAGTAGAAAATATTTTCTGAAAAAGAGGGTTGTTCTATACAATAAATTACATATATTTAAGAACAAAGATTTTCTCATCTCTATCCTAATTCTGATTTCTTTCTTTTGCTTGTTGTATTAAGATCTTATGGACCCTCTCATTGCTTCTGTTGCATTGAATATCAAACGGCTCAAAGCTGAACTGTGGAATTTTTGGCTTTTTGCTAATGTATGCATCTGCCCATAGATACCTTGTATTAGACACGCTTGTACATTTTTTGGAATACTTTCTGCTCTGGTGCTAGAGTTAGTTTTCCCATAAATGCTGCATGCTTTTGTAGAGCAAAATTGAGAATGAATTCAATTTTGAAGCTGTCATTTTATTCCTTGCCCCCTCGTACTACTAATAGAAGTAGGATTGAGAAATGTCATTCAAATTTTTCTATGCATGTTTTTGTTTGTTTGTTTTGGGGAATAAATGTGATAATAGATTTTCTTTAGAATTTAGGAGAGTGGATGCTGTCATAAATCCCAAGAAAATCAGGGTCTTTAGCCCAATATAGTATAAAATATTCCAATAGAGTGTTCAACTTGGAGTCAAATTAAAGTGAGTTCAAATCCTAATGACTCTTTCTAGGTATATGACTATGGGACATGCCACTAAATCTTTTCCTCCTTAGTTTTCTCATGTGTTGGGAGAGTCATTTGAAAAAAAAAATAATACCTGTTGTAGTCTTTGAATCTTTGAATCAGCTATTTATTGCTTATTGTTTTTTGGTCCTCTCACAACTTTTTTTCCCACAGTTAACCAGACAGTACTTGGTGGATCAATAGTGTCTCTAGAGAGGTCAGTATGGATAATTAGGTGCTTCTTTTTAACTTTAGGAAAAACAGCTCAAGTCTATGAGACATATTTGATAGGTTAAAATGGAATTGAATTGATTCAAGAAATGTTGATTAAGTATTTACCGTGGACTAAGTATTGTGACCTCTGCCTAGAAATATGGCAGAAAGTTTATTTGTTCCAAAATTGTGTAATATATATATGTATTTTTTGGTCCTCTTTTTAAATTTTTACTTTTTTTTTCTGGTTATACATGTACATTCATTTTTTAAAAACTTATTTTCTTATGAATCATTTTGGGAGAGAAAAATCAGAACAAAAGGAAAAACCATGAAAGAAAAAAACAAAAGAAAAAGAAAAAAAGAGTGAACAAGCATGTGTTGATTTACATCAGAAACAAGAATGCTCATTGTTGGCTTTAGCAATAGGAAAAGAAAAAAGAATTACACCAGGTAATGAGATAAAATTAGCACTCTTTGTAGATGATATGATAGCATATTTAGAGAGTCCTAGAGAATCATCTAAAAACCTTCGTGAAACAATTAACAGCTTTAGAGGATATAAAATAAACCCATAGAAATCATTAGCATTTTACAACATACAGCATTTTACAAGTTACAACAAATCCCAATAGCAAGAGATAGAAAGAGAAATTCCATTTAAAATAACTGTAGATAAAATAAAATATTTGCATGTACCCCAGTCAAAACAAGCCCATGAATAAGATCACAAAACACTTTTCTACAAGTAAAGTCAGATGTAAACATTTGGAAAAATATCAGTTGCTCATGGATAGGCTGAGCTAATATAATAACAATGATAATTCTATCTAATTGATCTATTTGTTTAGTGCCATGCCAATCAAACTGCCAAGAAATTATTTTATAGAATTAGAAAAAAATAACAAAATTCATCTGGAAGAACAAAAAAACAAAAATATCAAGAGAATTAATGGAAAAAAAAAATACAAAGGATGGTTGCCTAGCAGTATCAGACCTAAAACTCTATTATAAAGCAACAGTCATCTAAAATATATGATAATGACTAAGAAATAGAGTGTTAGATCAGTGGAATAGATTACATACACATGATATAATAATCAATGACTATAGTAATCTAGAATTTGATAAGTCCTCAAATTCTAGCTTCTGGGATAAGTACTCATTATTTCACAAACTGGGGAAACTGAAAAATAATGTCAGAAACTCAACATAGACTTGCATCTCATACTTCATACCAAAATAGGTCAAATGGATACATGATTTGGATGTGAAGGGTAATACCATAAGCAAATTAGGAGAGCATAGAATAATTTATCTATCATGTCTTTGGAGAAGGGAGGAATTTATGACCAGAAGAACTAACATTAGAAATACAAAATTGATATCTTTAATTACATTAAATTTAAAAGGCTTTGTACAAACAAAACTAACACAGACAAGATTAAAAGGGAAAACACAAAGCTGGCCTCATTTCTAAAATATATTTAAAAACTATCTCAAATTTATATGAAGTCATTCCTCAACTGAAAAAAGGTCAAAGGGGATATGAACAAATAATTTTAAGGTGAACAAAAAATTAAAACTATAGTCATATGAAAAAATGATCTATTGATTAAAGAAGTGTAAATTCAGACAACTCTGAGGTACCACCTTACACCTCTCAGATTGGCTAAGAGGACAAGAAAAAATAATGATAAATATTAGAGGGGATATGGGAAAATTGGAACACTAATACACTGTGGTGGAGTTGTGAAATGATCCAGGATTATAATGTCTTGTTGAGTTCTTATACTCTGTTTGCTGTCACCATCTTTACACAAAGTTCAACATATTTCCTGAGTAGCTTTATTTGCTTTACAGCTTAATAAAATTGGGATCTTTCTCAATATCTATTTTTTGCCCCAGAAACCTGATTAATTGTAGTTTATTGAAAATGTTGATACAGGAATATATTATTTAAATCTTAATGTGACCTATTGAATTGAAATTGAAAACTGTTGAATGAACTACTGAAAGGCCTTTCCTTTATTTCTCACTTTATTACCCACATTAGGACAAGGGAGTTTATCAGGACAGTGGGAGAATTGTTCTACTTGCCTTATTTCTCTTCACTTTCCTATTTTTCCTTCCTACTGAACTGCAGGGCAAAAACTAGGAGCTCTAAAATAATAAAGTCTAGCTACTAAGATTTTCTGTCATTGTGCTCTGAGACCCTATTAGTAACCTCAGTTATTCATTGCTTATCAAATCAAATGTATATTATCTTGAGTTCTGAGAAAGAGATAGGTTGCCAAATTCCTGCTGTGTCCTCACCATATTATCCCACATTTCTTTGTAGTGATTTTTTTTTTCTTTTTCTGTGAGGCCATCTAAAAACTACCAAGTGTAGAGCTACTTCTAGGGACAGCTGTTATGGTATGGATTTTGAGAACAAAATAAAAAATTCTGGAGTTATCATCATTCAGTTTCTAATGGGAATAGCTATGGGTATGTAGTTGGGGGTGGGGCAGGCAGATGGATTTAGAAAATATCTAGGTTTTTGAAACCATGGGTCTATGTACAACTCAAGATGTATTCTGGTTAGGTAATATTAAAGTTACCAATAGGTGTCAGTTTCTCCCTTTGTTAGGAATATTTTACAGAAACATTCACAAGACAGAGGAGACATTGGATTATACACTTAAGGGAAGGTCTTGATTTTGTAGCTGTTTTTTTTTTTAACAAAAATTTACTTTTGGACTTTTTCAGAGGTAGGTCAGTAGCAGATGAAAATAGAATAAACTTAATTGTAGCTGTACAGTCTCGAGGGAAGTAGATTTGGATCTAATTTGAAAGAAAGATTATGGAAATATGTAGTAATATTTAATATTAAAATTTTAGAATAAGAATGAAGCTATCACATTACCTTTTTTTGATGAAGAAAAATACAAATTATGCTAAGTGATGATTTCAATTTGGGGAATCTAAGAACATGAGCATAAAATTGGGGATCTTTTTATGTCTCTTATCCATAAACATATAGCATGTTTAGAGAGGCACACTTGGTATATTCAACACAATTTATATTATTTTGCTTTCTCATAAAACTCTCTAAAAGAACGAAGCCAAATTCTAGGCTATAACAAAAGAAAGAGCTTTAAAAAAATCATCAATATAAGGTACAATCAAGTTGTTGATTTTGGAAAAATTGTTTCCCTAGTGTGACCTTTTAGGAATAGTTTCTTTTTTTTTTTTTAAGTTAGATTCTCCCCACCCCCCCATCCCTTCCACCATGAAGTATACAGTTTTGTCCCCGTCTTTTCTATGACAGTGTCAGTCCACTTGAGGACCAGTGAAATCAGACTTTAACCTCTGTCTTCCAAATTCTAAGAAAAAATAGTAGAAGAAAGGATGTATATCCAAAAATTTGATGAAGTTTTAAGCACAGAACAAATTGTCTGCTTCTTAAAAGAAATAATGATAAATCGCTTATTCTGTCCAAAAATTCCAGCCTCATTTCTCACGTTTGTTAACTTTAAATACTTTTTTGGGGATAAACTTTGAAATTTAAAGCCTTTAAGCTTTAAGTTATGTAATGGCTATTTGTGTTTTTAAATTGCCATTACATTATAATATTTTCTCTTGCCTTTTTTTCCTCCGTCACCACAAAATGGTTAACTACACACTGAACCTTGTAAATCCTTTCTATTTATATGAACCTTTGTTTGTCTAGTAAATGTGTAGTTGTGTTTTTGCAGAGCATTTTTCGTTTGTTTAGCACAGTACTGTTATTGTAGGTATAGGCCTCATCTGTGGTGATAAGGCCTATTGAAGTAATATAGACAATTAAACAGTCTCTAAATGGGAAGCTTCACAAAACCTTTTTTGTTGTTATTTTTATGTTTAACCAACAGTTCAAAATTGATAGTGATGCTTCTTCCTCAGTTGTCAGCAACAGCCAAGATAGACTGTATGGTGTTCACAAGTGCTTCTTTCCCTCACATTCCAACCTTCCTTTCCTAACTGTACTGTACTGTAGCCAAGGGAAAGCTGGCGTCATGGAAGAAGCACAGAGCTGGTCCAAAAGGGGCCGAGACTTGGCTGTTTGGAACAGCTTTCTCCAAAAGCCTGCCTTTCCACAACTCCTTGAATTCCTTTAAAAACAGGTCTCTGTTGTAAGCTGTGGGTCTCAATGTAGAGGTGAATCCTTCTTGGGCTCTCTGCCTTTCAGATTTGCTTTGGCGGCCTTGACCTTCAGTTACTTAGAAGAGGAAGTGGCCTCTGGTCCTCCAGCTCGTTAGTCTTGAAGCAGTTCGGTGTGCTCACTGTTCTTGCTTTAAAGGACATACGTTCCCTCAGATGCTTAGAGAATTGAGATTCCCGGGTGTGGAGATGTGTGTTTTCTTTCCTACAGTAACAAATGCTATGCTGTGGCAGCACATAAGAAGCATAGTCACAAATTCCTGGTGCAAATCATTCCCCAAATGACCAGAGGACAAAGGGTGTCACTGGGGAGATGGTGCCTTAGTGTTCTCCTGGATCGGGTCCCACAGAGATGAGCCATGCTCCTTCGAGCCCCTCCCTGGGAAGTTTCATAAGCAACATGGATTCTGCCCTGGCTGCCTCTTTGGGACTGTCTAGCATGAAGCTACTGTTAGAGAGGAATACATTTGTTACAAACTTCTGGCTACAGTGGATGTTCAGTCAGAGGAGGAAGAAAGCATCTTATGATAAGGACAGCAATAAAAACATCAAAATAACAACAAGAACAATAGTACACTTTCACAGGAAGCTTTATATAGTGATTACTGACAAAAGTATTATCCATCAGGTCCTAAAAAGAGTCTCATTAAGATGAGAAGGAAGATGATTTCTCTTAAAAGTCACTTTAGAGTGACTCAAGGGCATCAAATTGTTTTAAAATAGTCAGTTTGTATGTGCCAGTTTGGTTAGCAGATCTCTCTTGGGTTCTTTGGTTGTCTGATAAAAACTTCCCTAGTCAGGTCTCTTTTTAAAACTAGCACTTTTCAACATAGGGCCTTCTATTTCCTGAGAAATCAGAAACCACAAAAATTGTGAAAATAAAATATGGAATTGATTTGCTGACACTCTTTTTGAATGACCTCTATTCCTCTTTTTAGTCTCTTCAGGACTATTTCCTTTCCCCTTTGCTGTGCATTCTTAAATATTTTCCTGTCTAGCCTTTCTTTGGTTGTCTTGCTGAGGCATTTTTAATTTTTTTTTTTTTTTTGCAAAATTATGGTCTTAATGTACAATTGAGCAAGTACTGTTTGGGTATTGACCTTTGCTATATTCTGTCAGTGGTTCATCGTAGGAAGGAGAGATCCAGAGAGTTAGCAGTTCCTCTAGGAATGAAATAAAGCACTTTATAAATGGCAAGTAACTTATAATTCAGTTCGGACCAAGAAGCTTGAAGTCCATTGTAGAGACTTTTATGTAATCCTTGCCCTATGAGGATTATCACTTATATTTTCAGATTATGTTTCCTTTTTTTTTTTTTTTAATAACACTTTTCCTTTGGTCAGATAGAGTTGAAGTTCTTTTAGATTCTCAAGCTATCTGATTGAACAGAAAATATGTAGTTCTTTTTTTTTTTTTAACTCAAAGTTCTATAGGTTTTTTTTCTCACATCACCAAAATGTGCCCCATTATCCCTCCTTCTCTTCCTTGCAGAGCTACTTCATATAGCAATGTTTATTTTAGAAATAACAGAAGAAAAAATAATAAAAGTATGTTGGAAGACTTGGGGAGGTAATGAACTTTGCGTTTCTGAATTTTTAATGATGAATAGTAGGTTCATATCTGGCACTACTAATTTTTTCAAATAGAGTAGAAATAAATCATCTGTTTATAATTGAGTTAAAAAACATTGTTGTTGGTATTTTTCCCCATTATGATCTTGTCCTGCCAGTGATTATGTGAAGAACACCTTTTTCAATCACTGATTTAATGGATTTCCTTATGCTTAAAATTGGACACAACATGGTATGATGAAAAGAGCACTGATTGGGTAGTCAGAAGACCTGTTCAGACACCTATATCATCTTTGGCAGGTTCTTCTTGAAACTCAGTTTCCTCATTTTTAAGATGAGATCTTTGATTTCATCTAGCTTTAAATTGATAATCCTAGGATCCTTTGTATATATCATCTTTCCAAGTACTCTAGGATAGTGAGGAACAAAACTAAGTCCTTATCATTTTTTGGGTTTACAGAGAAGACACATCAAAAATAGTCATAGTGAAAGGTAAAATAGAACCAATAGGGTAAGATTAGTGCCAAATTCCAAACAACAGAGGGGAGAGCTCACTTTTGCCTAAGGTTAGTAGCAAACCTTTTTACTAGTAGTTGAGTTATGAACTTATGTATTTGTATAGGCAGAGAAAGTTGGGAGAGCATAGAGATGATGCATGAAAGCATACATGGATGACATCCTATGGAACAAGGCAGGGAAATGACAAATTCAATGTCCTTGTGAAATGATAGTTTGACCTATTTGGTTAACTATTTAAATGGATTATCGAGTTTAAGAGGTGAGTTGGTACTAGACTTAGTGTGATCACTAAAAAGATAAAATATCTAGACTTGTTTTGGTTGTCAGTGGTAAACCTTTAAATGTTTTGGAGGAGAGAGTGATCAGAAAAATTTATGATCTTTAATCTGATGACAAGTTAGAGATTGAATTGGGGGCAGGAGAGACTGCAAGAACTGAAAGGAGTCAAAAAAGGTTTAATCAGACTAGTGATTTTTTTTTACTATTATTATTCTGAAAGTTCTATTTTGCATTTTTAAAGTGGAATTGATAGGACATCCACCAACTTGCTGAGAGAGAAATGAAAGAATCAGAATTAGTATAAGATTTTGAATAGTTGCATCATCAATAGAGATAGGGAAGCTTAAAAGAATCATCTTTGGGAGAAATTTCGTGAATTTTGTTTGAGTTTAATAAATTGATAGATTGTATAGAAGTAGTTGTCTTAGTAGGTATTTGAAAATGGAGGCCTTGTGAGTACAAAATCAAGATTAGAAATGTAGATTTTGGAGTTAACTGTGTAGAGGTAATGAAGTCTTAGCAGGAGGACAGCAATGGAAAGTGATCATACATTAGTATGTCCACTTGTGCTGGCGGGTTTGAACAACCAGTTAATTTAGCCAGTGAGATATAACCAAGGCTGGTGTATTTGAGACTCATTTTGATAATATTGCAGCTGCAGAGTGATTAGGAACAGAAAAAACAGATGAGCTGGGTAGAATTATGTTTATGTTAAGATTGCTTAATTGCAGTATTTTATGTACTGAAGTACATATTTTGTTTTGAAACATTATGCATATGTCCTACTTATAGCACCTATTCCAGAAAAGATTTGCTGTCCTATATGTTTCTCATGCATATTATTTTTCCTGTAATGAATTTATGCTTTGCATGGTTCAAATGAAAGTACAAACTTAGTAGGTGCCTTCTGAGAGGTGAACTCTCCATCCTTTGAAACATAACTTAATTGCTATTATCTATAAAAGTTGATAGGATTTCTAGAGCAGAGAAAATCAAGGAGCTAGATAAGTATGGAATCTTGGGACACAAATTCATTTCAGGGAAGAAAAAAGGCAGCTATTTTCCCTTAGATTTTTAGTGGCAATGCATCTCATAGTGCTCCATTCAGACATGTTCATTTTTCATGGTATTAAACATATAACCTTCTTAGATATTAACTCCTTTGGACAATTGTGGTGTTTTTGTTCTTTAGAATAATAATAGTTCTCTCTGGGAGAGAGGTTTCTTGGGGAGGTTTTCTGGAGGCAGCCATAGTTTCAGTTAAAAATAATAATCACCCAAACACAGCCAGGTGATAAAAGTTCAGATCTTTTATTGTATCTTTCAGTATAACCCGGTTAGTTTTCTTAGAGGCCTATCTTTCTGCTTGGTTCCAAGAGCTCTTGCAACTTTGTCCTTTGCTTCTGCCTCTGCTCCCTTCAGCCTCCAGCCAGCAAACCTGATGGAATGAATCTCTCTTGCCTCCGAGAGAGGGCTTGTGGGCTTCTTCCCAGAGTGCTCCTCTCTGATCCCTGGGAATGTTCCCAAGTAATTCCCTCCAATGGCTCACTAAAGCTCTATTTATGCTGAGTGTAAAAGGTTGACTCCGCCTTCTGGAGGCAGGGCTTAAGGGAGGTGTGAATTCGGATAGCTCATACTAAACCCTGAAATCTCCCAAATGTGTGAACTCCAATGCGTACTTAAATACTTCTTGCTTATATGAGCTCTCTAAAGGTGTGAACACAAGCATTGTATCAATTCCATTGAGTTAACACTAGGATTCTAACATCTCTCTCAAGTTATCACCTTGTTTCAAGTTAACACAGGCAATAAACAGGCTTACCTATATGATGTTAAATTGATTCCATTGGTGCTTCTCAGTGAACAATGACCTTTATAAAAAGATCCACTTATTGCTCTGAATTCTGTTGTGGTTTCAGTAGAATTGTAAACAACAACTCGGCAGCACTTATTCTTAAGGCCACAAAATAATGCTTATCCTATTTAATTTGGAAAATATGTTGTATTCCTCTGTTCTAATTCAAACCTCACATTCAACCTCTGCCATTGGGAGGGATATGCCATTGGTCAAAATGCCAGAATAATTCATCATTTTTCCCAAGCATTCTGATTTAGGTGCATGCCCCATGATATATGTACTATAATGGCACTGGTGACAGATAGATGATTGATCCTAATATCATGTGGGACATAACCAATAAAGGAATTTTGTCATATGTTCCATACTTTTACAAACAGTATTGGTAGTCTGCCAGTGAGTTGCAACAAAGACCAATCTTCTTTAAGGAGCCTTTACAGAATGACAATAAACAGCCTAATTACACAACTTAATGGGAATCATTAGATAATCAGACTTTACAAAATAGTTTGAAAAGCCACTGTTCACCACAATTCTAAACTCCTGAAGTGTTTGTTTATGTGAGTACAATGCTGGGACTAGGGACAGCTCTACTCATCAGTGTAATTATCTTGGTGTTTTGTCCCAGGTAAGGGAGAGATCTGATAGGGACTTGGGGGGAAAAAGACAGACAATATGATCCGAAAGGAGACGCTTTTGTCAGTGATGACATAGAAAAGATGGACAGGAGCAGCTTTACAGATGTTGCTACTTTACTGGAAACTGAACACCCAAGCAAGATGACAAAAACAAAAGGCAATGACCAATATATGTCATTTGCACGAATTTTAGAGCCTCTTCAATGGGTATAGATAAGTAGCCTCAAATGAACAATCATGATTGGAGAGCCTTCTGGATTAGCCTATGTATTTACCTTGAAGAAAATTATGTTTCTTATATGGCATTTCCTTTTTAAAACTGATTTTGAAGTACACTAAAAACCATTAAATAGCACTCAGATTTAAATTATTCATCAATAATTCATATCCTTTTTTCAGTATTCGTTTTTCCATTTGATTTGGACCAGGAAGATATAAATATAGATACATACTTACATATGTTGATTGGCACATAGACATATATATGTACAGATGCTGTAAATAATCATAATAATTACCTTTAAGTTACAGGTGCTATACATTTTAGCTGTTTCTTCTTATTGTTGTTTGTTCCTGTCATGTTAAATCAGAAGGGAATTTTAATCATAAGGTTCAGTTTGGATAATTGAGGGTTTTGTTTTTCAATTTTCAAGATAAGAAAGAATCCCTTTGCCTTTTGAGTGCAGGTAGAAGAGATTTGCAGCCTTAATGAGATTTTGGTTTATTCCCTGTCAGAAGTACACCCAGGTTATCTTACTGAGATTCCTATACTCATATGCAGGAATGTGGTGGCTTTTAGGCATGCAAGTCAATTTATCAGTTCTCTTTAGATTTAGTTTAAGTCAATAGGCCTTTAGTAACTGTCTGCTGCTATGTGAAAGACAACACTCTTAGTCCAAGGTTATAATTAAAATGGCTCAAGGACTGCTGAAAAGTGGAATGATAGCCCTATGGAATATATGCACATTTTCTTAAACCAAGAAAGTATCACTTTATCATTACAATACCAAAATCTGTTAAAATTTGAGGTTAGGATTTTGTTCATTATTTATTATTATAGTTTAATTTGTAATTAAACCTGAAATGACAAGAATTTTGGTTGGTAATATTTCTAAGGATTTCAGGGAGGCCAACCAAGACATATTAGGCTTTAGTGTTTGAAATAATGATAATGTAATAAGCATATTTTACATAATATACAATTCTAAGTATTAAATTTTAGCTACCTTTCTCTATAGTTCTGTAAGACCAAGAGAGTATAACATTTGTCCTGTATAGTTTATGATAGATAATATTTTCTGGTCACCAGTTTTGAGATACTTCTTCTCTAGACTCTCAAGTTAGATCAAAACTGAGCCTGTCCTTTTATTTCTACATTCTTCATTTGTATATTCCTGTTAGTTTTTCTTAGATTAAGTAATACAGGTTTACCTGTATACAGGTATAGATACCATTTTTCTGCCAAGGCACTCTGCTCTGCTTCTCCCCAGTTTCTTTCCCCACTGTACTCTTCTCTCCCCCTTCTCAAAACCCCAAAGGTTTTTTGCTTTTTGGTCTGGGCATTTGACTGTACTAAAACTTTTAAAGCAATCTTTTTCTATAGAATTTCACATAGCCATTGTGAAGGTGGGGCCATGTTAAAAATAAGGAACAAAAATAACACCTTAATATTTTCTTTCCTGTTTTCAAATTTATGAGCTTGGCTGGTGATATTGCTGAATCATTTGAAATTGCTTATTTGCAGACCTTAGCCTCTGTAGCTTTTGTCACAATTTTTTTTTTTTTAATCTTTAGGAATAATTTTTAAGATGTAATAGAAAGATAATTTAAAAAAATTTTAGTTTTTAGTGCAAAGTCCACCAAATGGTCATCAAATCTATAAATGGTCATCATATCTAGCAAATTTTTTTTAATAGCCTTTTATTTACAGGTTATATGCATGGGTAACTTTACAGCATTAACAATTGCCAAACCTCTTGTTCCAATTTTTCACCTCTTACCCCCCACCCCCTCCCAGATGGCAGGATGACCAGTAGATGTTAAATATATTAAAATATAAATTAGATACACAATAAGTATACATGACCAAACTGTTATTTTGCTGTACAAAAAGAATCAGACTCTGAAATATTGTACAATTAGCTTGTGAAGGAAATAAAAAATGCAGGTGTGCATAAATATAGGGATTGGGAGTTCAATGTAATGGTTTTTAGTCATCACCCAGAGTTCTTTCTCTGGGCGTAGCTGGTTCAATTCATTACTGCTCCATTGGAGATGATTTGGTTGATCTCCTTGCTTGAGGATGGCCAGGTCCGTCAGAACTGGTCATCATATAGTATTGTTGTTGAAGTATATAATGATCTCCTGGTCCTGCTCATTTCACTCAGCATCAGTTCGTGTAAGTCTCTCCAGGCCTTTCTGAAATCATCCTGTTGGTCATTTCTTACAGAACAATAATATTCCATAATATTCATATACCACAATTTATTCAGCCATTCTCCAACTGATGGGCATCCATTCAGTTTCCAGTTTCTAGCCACTACAAAGAGGGCTGCCACAAACATTCGTGCACATACAGGTCCCTTTCCCTTCTTTATGATCTCTTTGGGATATAAGCCCAGTAGTAACACTGCTGGATCAAAGGGTATGCACAGTTTGATAACTTTTTGAGCATAGTTCCAAACTACTCTCCAAAATGGTTGGATTCATTCACAACTCCACCAACAATGCATCAATGTCCCAGTTTTCCCGCATCCCCTCCAACAATCATCATTATTTTTTCCTGTCATCTTAGCCAATCTGACAGGTGTGTAGTGGTATCTTAGAGTTGTCTTAATTTGCATTTCTCTGATTAATAATGACTTGGAGCATTCTAGCAAATGTTTTAAAAAATTTAAACCAAATACAAATCCAAAAAATATAGATGAAAATCAAAATATGTTCACAAATTTTCTTTTGAAATAATCATAGTGAGTGAATTTTCTAATATTTGATGATGATTCATTCTTAAAATGCATTTTCTGAATCTTAGCAAAATAGATACAAAACAAGTTCCTTTTGAGAAATGCAATTTGAAAATTTAAGAGAATAAATTGTTCTATGAGAAGCTAAGAGCACACATAGCTTGCTTAGAAGGAAAATGTACCCTTAAATAAATTTTTATATGTCACTCTTTATATGACACAAATCAGAAAATTGGGTTTAGTAGAATTTCTCTTCCTTCCTCCCTCCTTCCCTCCCTTGCTCCCTTTCCTTCCCTTCCTTCCTTCCTTTCCTTCCTTCCTTCCTTCCTTCCTCTTGCCCAGAGTCACACAGCTAGGAAATGTTAAGTGTCTGAGGTCAGATTTGAACTCATATCCTCCTCACTTCAGGGCTGGTGCTCTTTCCACTGTGCCACCTAGCTACCCCTAGAATATTTTTCATGAAATATTTTCTGAGGAACCTATTTGGTATGTAGTATAAAAGGGGAAAACACTGATTCTTGGGTCAGCAGACCTGAATTCAAATCCTGACTCTGCAATTAGCAGAATTCCTTGGATAAATCAATTGATTTCATTTGATCTCAATTTCCTCTTTTGTAAAATGAAGATATTCTACTTTGTCTTCTGAGGTCCTTTCTAGATTTCTATCATACATGCATCTATGATCATTTGTTTATAGAGCTTGTTTAGCAAACAACTGTCTCTGTAAATGACTAATTAAAGGTACCATGTTCAACATTTACTGTGAATATAAAATGCAAATTCTTGCCGGTACCCTTTAAAAAAGTGACCAGGCCCATTTGAGTAGGCTACCAATATGTTCCCCTAAGAGTAACCAAGAGGCATTTAAATCAGTTTTTGTCAGATGTGCTCATGTTCTGTATTTTACCTCTTGATAAGGGCCGATTTTCCAAAAGGACTCCATCTGAAATTGGAATGTGTTCTAGTGGCTTGTTAAGTACTTGCATGATTGCCTCTGCTTTTGGAAGGACTTTTACTTAGTACTCTTCTCTTGGATGACCTCTCTATAGCTCCATTTAAACTTGGAAACTTTGGTCCTTCAAACAGTTAGCCTTACCTTCTCATTCTGCTAGTGTTCATTGTAAACACATTAGAATTATCCCCAAGACTGCATAAGATCTGTTTTTTCCTTCAGTTGTTTTCAAAGTTTAGTGGAGGTAAAAGTTAATTTTTAGCAGGGTCATGCTTGTAAGGATTGGATAATGAAGTGAGCACAGGTCACATTGTCAGCCCTTTCTTTTGCTGAGTGGCTGCTGTTCTGCTGACTACAGTGCTAACTGGGGTTTTTTGGAGAGCAGGAAAACAAGTTGCTTTTCATTCCAACATTGTACAGCCCTGAGGTGCACTGTATTTTCACTTAAACAACCCCAAAAGTGGAAATGGAAAACGGTAAATTACACTTGGCTTTTCAGGGACTTTTTGCAGGAGAACAGATTTTAGTAAGCATTTTTTGACATTAAATAAAGTTAAGATCATTATTAGATTATATTGAAAGCAGCATATTTTAATGGATTAAAAGTAGGTGGTTACTTCCAATGTAGTGATAGAATTGCAGAAAACAATGTTTATAATGAATGCTCCTCACAAATTATGTACAAAACTCATCCTGGCTATTAGAAACTGTTGCATTTTATACTAGAATAGAATGTGATGGAGATTGATCACATGATTTCATTGGTCACCCTCTGCCAAAGTAGATTAACACCTTTTGTGTCTAAAGAATCCATCTGAATATACATCTGAGGTGGAATTTAAACAGGCCTTCCTAGCTTTAGGACAAACCCTTTTTGTGCTGTTATGCTGCTTCTCACATTTTTCTTTTTAGAAACAGACATATTTACATTACCCCCAATTGTTGATTAAAGAATTTTGCATATCAAAAGAATACTGGGTCTAGCTGTCCAGAAATTGGAATTCTTTTCCTGATTAATCTGCTAACTAGTTTTGTGAGTTTTACTTGTCTAGGTTTCAGTTTTCTCCTTTTAAAAATGAGATTGTTGGATTAAGATTAGATCCCTTTTATCTTTTCTGGAGGTCCTTGGGGCTAGAATTAAGGTTGCATGCAAAGGGGTGTGGCAGGTAGAAAGTTAATCACTTCATTGGAGATTTCACCAATGAGGAAAGATATGAGGATAAGGTCTAGAGATTTATAGGTGTTGAAATTGGGAAAAGAGATTTGGTTTCCAAAGATCTATTTTATTTTTTGATAAAAGTATGAATTTAGTTTCTTTTTCCTGAAGTGTAGACCATGTTAATTCCCTAAAGTAATAAGTTCACCCACTTCTAATTGGCATCAAAAACAGTTTCCTGCTGGATTGTTTATGCTCAGCCTCTTTTGGCTTCTAGAGGCTTGAAGGGCAAAGAGAATGCTTAATGATCATTAAGCAAGAAAATGTATGTTGCTTACTTGAATGACACATAAAAAATGTGTTGTGTACATTTATAAATAATATAAATTACTTCACTATTAATTAAAAAATAAAGTATAAGCTATCCATCGTATGCCCAACACATAGCATATAATAGAAGACTTTAGTTATCTCAAGTTAGATAAATTTGTGTTTTTTAATGAGTATCGTGTCTATTACTATAAACATTAATGCTAATTTTATCTGGAAGTCTGTCTAGCCACCTTACCAATCTATAACACATGCTCTGAGGTGAGTGAAGCAAATTCAGTGAGGAAAATTACTATTATAAATACTTGACTTGGTGGAGAAATGTGGAGCCACTCTTAGGTCCATTAATATAAGTAGAATAGGTGAAAAGAAATTTAGCATGATAATTGGAAAAATATGTTAGTTTTTTAGTCAAAAAATTTAGATTTTAATCCCATCTCTTTCACTTATTACCTGTTCGTCCAATTACCAGCCTTCTGTGGTCTTTGTGGAACAAATAACCCCCTGCATTTCAGTAGCCTCCATCACTGGAATTTGGTTACATGCAGTACAGTTATTCAGCATCTGTAATTTGATATCTGGAATCAACAAAGAAAGGTTTAATTAGAGAAAGGGAAGGATAAAATATAAAGTTTTTTTTTTTTAATGAAAATTGATTATTTTTAATTTTTAAAAATGATGCTTTTGGATTGCTTCAGTTTTGCTCTTTATCCTTCTTTCAGAGACTAATTTTATATAATAAATAACATTCTTTTAAAAGAAAAAGAGAAAGAAAAAAAAGCCATTAAAACCTAAGAATATATGTGGGGGAAAAAGCCATGAGAATATATGCATTTTTATTTCTTGTAGACCCTTTCCCTCTAGAATGGACTGATCAAAGGTGTTCTCTTTTATGTCTTCTTGGGGACCATGCTTGTTATTTGTAATTTTCAACAAATATCTGATTTTTATGCTAATTGTTCTTTCCATTGCCAGTGTTCTGTTCATTTTGGACATTATTTTCTTGGCTCTGCTTACATCCCTTTTCATCATGTCCTTTAAGTCCCATCATAGTTGAGATAATTGGTGATTCTGGAGACAGTAGTTTGAGTTGAATGAGGACAAATTACCAAATCTTAAAGGGTCTTGGGGTGAATGAGAGGAAATGAATAATAGATAGTAAGTGTAGAAAGCTTTTTCATGGACTTTTCTGAGGAAGGGAGAAGAGAAAAAAAAAACAAAAAAACGACCCTATAGCTTTAGGAGAATATAGAGTTTTTAAAGATTGAGGAAAATTTAGGCATGTTTGAAACTGAAGGTTAAAGAGGGAGAGGATAACAGAAAATTATTGAGGATAATTTAATTTTCTGGAGAAGATAGGAGGGGATGGGTTCAAGTGTACATTTATAGGAGTTGGCCTTCTCAAAGAGAAAGCCTTCCTTAGTGTCACAGACTATGGGAAAGGAGAACAGAATAAGTGGTGATGTTAATGGATATTTTAAACAAGAGAAAGGGTGTAGAAGGAACTCATGGTGAATTACCTCGATTTTCTCATTTAGTTAAGAGACAATATCTCCAGTTGAGAAAGAGATAGATGCAGGAGATATAAATAGATGATTTGAAGAGGAAAGAGAAAGTAAAGATTAGCTAGCTGCAAGACATCCCTCACTGTAGAAATTACCTTCACCACTGGAGATCAGCAATTCATCTGTACTTTGTTTTAAAGAGTTCCCCAAGTTGTTGAAACCTGGCATGACTTACTTATTAGTGTATGTCGCATGTAGAATTTGAACCGAGGTTTTTCAGATTCCCAAGGCAATCCTTGATCTACTCTGCCCCACCATCTCTCAGCTTTCTTGCACAACTGAGGGAATTAAAATATTTCACCTAAACTAATTTTTTATTTACTTGAAGTCTACAGGAAGATGAACTTCCATAATTCTTTTTGTTTGCCAGTAGAATCATAAGTGGACTGACAGTCAGACTATTTCAAAGTGACAGACAAATAATTTACTTTTGGGCCCTGGCAGATACTAATTTTCCCCTACTTTGTAAAATGACTAAAGTCAGTTATTCATTAGCAAAGTTAAAAAAAAAAGTCTAAATAACATCACCTAAGAAAGTTAAACTGATTTAGATTTCTTGGGAGAAAAGAGTTTGAAATAGAACGTGTGTGTGTGTGTGTGTGTGTGTGTGTGTGTGTGTGTGTGTACTAGAAGACTGTAGGTTTCTTTTCCTTAATAGCTTCCTGCTACCTTTATAGCATGCAAAACTCAGGAACGTGACAATATTTTTTACATCTCTCTTAATTTTGGGCTGAATTTATAACCCTAACTTTGATATTCTTTTCCTCCTTCCCCCTCAATATTCTATATAAGGGAAGATTTCAATGTATGTAGTTTGGATATTGGTAAATTTCCTTTGTTCTAGAACAAGTAATTATATTTACTGTTTCAAAAGTTTTTTCATTTCATAAAATGCCATGCTTGATTTGAAAAAAAACTATTATTAGGCATGTATCTTTGAGATTTGCTTGTGCAAAAACACATAGGCTTATGATAGAGAAAAAAACCTTTAAAGCTGGTTTTTGCCCTTCCAACCTCACATTTCTGTTATCGTTGTGATAGATTAAGTTTTCTGTGCCTTTCATAATGAGAACTTTAGGCTGTATTTTTCAGACTCATTAGATTTTTATTCCCAAATTCTAGCAGCACTGCAAATTAGTTTTCTTTGAACATCAGTATCCCTTCACTTTGTGTCGTGGACACATAATTGTTAATACTTTTTAGTCTACTTTGAATCATAACTCCAATTTTTGCTAGCAATGATAAAGATACTTGCTTCTTTGGAGGAAAAAAAAAAGGTAACCCCATTGCTGTGACCTCTTAGAGAATCTGTCTTGGTTAGTCTTCTATTAATGACAGAGATGGTTGAAAACTTGCTTAATGATCGACTTATTTGTTCTGTAGTCAACTAGTAAGGAAGATAGATATTGATTATGTACTTCCTCTCAGGATCAATAAGAGTTTGGAAAATCCTGCTCGGTAGGGTACTTTGAGTTATATATTGTATGCTATGCCAATTAATAGCATTTCCATGCTCTTTTTTAGCTTGCTTTCTTTTTTGTTTTTCTTTCTTTCTTTCCTTCTGTTTCCTTCTTCCATCTTTTATATATCTTTGCTTTTAATTGCCACTTAAAAACAAATCCTTATCAGTAATTAGTTTCTCTACTTTCTCCTCATTTGTACATGTTGTACATAATTGTTTTAGGGACCAGCTTGTGCTCATGAGAAACTTCCTACACAATCAATAAGTCAGTATTTACAGGGAATTGTTTGTTTTTAAAGTATTTTGGGAATGCTTTACATTGTCTTATTGCTGCTATATCCTACTTGAGTCACTTTATAGATGATCAAGGCACAGAGAAAGAAGAGTATCTTCTAGACAAATGAGCAAAATTATTGGTAAAGTTGGGATTTTTCAGTCTCTCTGTAAACACTTGCTAAATTGCTGAATGATCTACTGTTACTTCATTGTAGGTGAAACTGGATAAGGGCATGTAGGTTTTTCCAGTCCTCTTAATTCTTTGCTGCCAAGAATATTAAATTTGTTCTTGCTAATTGGAGGGAAATAAAAAACCTAGACTTAGTGTTGTTATTAATACTTAGGACAGGAAACACAAAAGATGAAATTGAATGTTAAGTGTAAATACACAGCATAAATGATTCTTCACCATCTTTCTACCAAAGACTACTGTGTGAACATTCTTTCTGTTGTTTCTGCCTCAGTTTTTTAATTCTTTGTGTCCTACAGTCATTCTGAAATAGTTCCAGGACCCTCTTCTCTTTTTTTTTTTCTTTTTGTCCACAGAATAACTTCTGGCTTCTTTCAAATGCAAAAGTTATGGATTATAGAATTAGTTTAATTTGGTGTTCTTTTCACTCATGTTCCTGATTTCATTCTGTCCTTGTTTTCCCCTAATTCTCTTCATATTCTGCATATTTGAGGTTTGAAGATTCATATGCTTTCCAACATTTTCCAGGAGTTGTTGCATCTTACTGTAGAAGGGATGGACAAGAAGGTATATAGGTTACCCAATTTCTACTAAAAAGTAACTTATACTTCCACCTAAATTTTATGTGATATTGCAAAAAAGCTGCAAAATGTTTCTCTTTTCAAAATGTACAGTCAGAATAAAGAAAAAAGGCCCAGCAGAAGGAAAAATGAACAGTTACACTCAATTAACTCTTAAAATGATGGCTTGTATCAGTGGAATTTTATCTTCCACTTTAAAAATGTAAGCATTTGTTGATTGTTTGTCACTTAAAAATTTTTTTGTTTAGATTCTTTGGGGGTCTCTTTTCCTGGCACTAATACATAAAATTCCTAGTAAATGGTGATTAAGAGATTTCTTAAAGTTGCTATTTGAAATTTTTCAGGCTGCTATCCTTGTCCAGGGCCAAACATGAATCCCATTGCTCTTGGAAGCCGCTGGCTTGCATATGCAGAAAACAAGGTAAGACAGCATAAGCTTTAACGATTTCCTTTCTTGCAAGAGCCAAGTAGTATTTTCCATTCCAGTCAAAACAGTACACAACTATGTCCTTTTGAGTTTTGAGTGTTAATCATTCCAGTGCAAAACCCCATCTCCCTGTTCTGTGTGCTTGTAATCTTGTAGGGTTTGAATTAGATAAAGAATTTTAATTTTGCATATCTTTTTTTTAATTTTTAAAATTTATTTTATTAAAAAAAAAGAAAAACAGAAAAGGAAAACAAAACAAAATAAAACAAAACAAAAGAGAACACTGTCATGTACTCCAGAGAACATCAGAGAGGATTTAAAATATATAACAAATTGCCAGTTCAAAAAGTATATCTATATGTAGAAGAAATTATATTAATGAGTGTCCATCTTTTCTTTACTTATTTGTAAATTGTTCTTTTGTTCTCTACTGCACACATTTTTATTTTATTCTTCCCCCCCCTTTCGTCTCCTGCCCCCCCAAGCAAGCTATAGTTAAGAAAGGATTTTTTTATATGAACATATGTGGATATACATATATATATATATATATATATACACACACACACACACACACACACACACACACACACATACTTACACACACATACCCTCCCACCCTCCCATCTTTTACCCCCATATATACCTTTCCTATTCCTGTTGACTCTTTGCTTTAATTCTGCTCTTAGCTTGCCTTGCTGTTGCTTAGCTTCCTCCCACCCCTGAATCCCTCCCTTGTCTTCTTCCTTCAAGACATAGAATTGGATTTGGAACTGGGTGATGGAACGCTAAAGTTTTGATAATAAAAGGTCATCTAGAATGCTCTTTCCCACTCACTCAAAAGCATAGCATAGATATCAATATTTAAATATACTTTAATATTTAATTACTTTTGTAAGAGTTGAGGACAGCAGTTAATTTACCCCTAGTGTCTCTATCAATAAATTGGGGAAACTGAGACAGTTGTTTCAATCAGAACTTGAGTCTTTCTCCAAATGCAACACTTTAATCTATTGTCCAAGCCATATTCAACTAAAGGGTCAAGTCTTAATTATTTAAATAACTAAAGCCATAGTACTCCAACTAAACTAGCCAGGGTTCTGGCTATTCCTAGGATGATGTTCCTGGGAATGGATCTTTCATCTCTTGAATCCCTATTAAGATATTTGACTAATGGACAAAATTCCTTTCTTATAGAAACTATATGTTTATTATTATTTTTCCTTGCTTGGCATCTTTACATAAACAGCAAAAGAAAATTTTTCTTTGAAAAATTAGCATTTTCTATGGCATCTAGGAACTTGAATACTAATAAATTTAGCTTATGGCCAATTGTTCCATATCTCAAAGGTGACCACCAATTCAGTATTTTTTTGGTTTGTTTTTTTTTTTTTTTTTTTTTTGTTTTGCCAAATTGCAATGGTTATTGTAAGTTAGGCACAAGTAGAAGTAAAGAGCTTTTGAAAAATAAGGATGTGGTAAGGAAAATAATTATTTGGTAAACCTACAGAGCTAGTAAAATCCTCAGCCTCTAAAAATGCATCAAGTTTTTTTTTTTTTTTTAAATCTTGTAAGGCTTTTTCTAAATATATTCAATGATATATCCAAATTTTCATTTATGTCACATGGACTTTTGGCATTTGACCCAATACCTTATTTAGGCTGTTCTTCTTGGCCATTTTCCAATTTATTTTTCCTCAAGATTGTCCTTTCTTAACTTTGTTGGCAAATGGTTTGCAATGCTGTATAGTGACATAATGATATCTTCTCATTTTCACATCTGCAATATATTTCTGTTGAAGGCTAGAGACATAAATAGAAGGCTATACATTGTCTTTTGGTGATTATAAATGTATCCTTATTTTTGCCAAATTTTGCATATACATTTTAAGGTTTTGTGTAAATAATTAAGTTCTGTGTGTATAGACACACAATAGAAATGGGGATCTGCTGTCATAGGCACAATCATTCCATATGATACACTATGAATTCTTTTGTAAGAGCTCATGATGGGGCAGACCATAGGTCCTAAATTTGTATATATTGCAGATATTACATCATGATCAACTAAGAAAAAGATTGCTACTCTAATACTGATTCTGCTTTTGAGAAGAAGATATTGTCTTCTTACCGTGATAGATTGCTTTAGAATTCCACGGCCCATAATAGCTAGTCGTATTCCTTCTTATTGTTGTTTCTGAGCAATTACTTTTGAATGACATTTTGACTGGGCTTTCCTAGATTGAACCAAATTGCCAGTCAATCAATCAGTGAGATATTATTAAGCAATTGCTTTGAATCAGTCCGTGTGCTTAGAGCTTGGGTAATTATCTTTATTTTACTTTATATTTTAAAATAAACTTTTATTGCTATATTTTTAAAATTACTAAAATGTTCCCCTAATATCCCAGAGAGCCTCCTCATTTGTAAAATGATATTTTTTAAAGACAAAAAAGAGAATTAAAATTGAAAAAAAAAACAGTCAAACTGATCAGAACATTAAAAAGGCTGAAAAATCTATGTGATGGACCAATGTTGTATTTCCTTCTTTCATTTTTAAACTAAAGGCAGTGAAGGTTATTTGAGAATTTCAACAATTTTCAAAATGACTCCTGATCTTTATTGACTTTCTGAATAATAGGGAGATTGCCTTTTTTCAAATTTGATACCCTGTTATGCCACCCTAAATGGGCTTTTAATAAAATCATTGTAGGAAACTTCAACTTTGGTTAGCTTGATAGAAAAATATCTTTGTCTCTATCTATATGTCTATCTATTCATTAGAATAGATATTTTATTTTTCAATTTTATTATTTTATTTTATTATTTATTTTATATTTTAATTTTTAAAATTTTAATTTTCTATGTTCTTGAAGTTGGGAAGGAGAAAGAGTTGGTGGAAATTTATGAGGCTATTTCTAAGGCCAAGTTTTTCCCTGGATAGGCAGCAGGAGGCAGCAAAGAGATGCAATTGTTTTCATGTTTCTCACCCACCAGTCCAGTGATCTTGCTTTCCTTGGTCTATGTAATAGAACCTTACTTTCAGGTTAACCTTCCATGCAGTAATTTCTGACCACTCATCTTCTGTTTCTAGCCAGTGGTTGGTTCTATTGAAAAATTTCAAAAGAGACTTTCTGTAAGATTCGTGTATTATGTTAAATTCTGTTCAATTTTAAAAGACTATATTAAATTCTATATTTTATTCAAAATTAAAATTGCTTAAAAACATTATTCCTAATCATAGTAATTATCAATGGTAGACCATGTTTTTTGCTTAGGGACCATGATCAGAACTAACATTCGTTCTACATGTTCACTGTTATTTAATGCTTTCATTAGCTCTCAGGATCATAAGTTTAGAGCTGGATAAAAGCTTACAGTTTCTGTCATCCATCCCCATTATTTATAGGATAAGAAACTGAGAAGGCAAGCAATTTGCCAGAGGTCTCACAAAGCTTCAAGGTCTTTCTAGGATGCAAACTCAGGCCCTCTGATTTGAAGTTCTTCAATTTTTCCATTGTCCCTCTTGGATATATTTTCTTTTCAGGACAGAATAATGAAGGAGTTATAGTATAGTATAGTCAAATACATATAAATAATAAGCTTAAGTTATTATGAAGCGATTTTGGACAATGGCTATTTCTATAAGTTAAATAGATTATCCAAGGATTTTTTGTTTTGTTTTGTTTTGCTTTGCTTTTTACCTTTGTGGGGGAGTTGTTTGCTTCTTCTTCTTTTTTATAGAACTAGGAAGAATGGAATGAAATGGTGACTTTTTAATAACTTTTCATGATCATTTTCTGTGAATGAAATTTGTGATTTAAAATCTTCAGTAATTGACAGCATTGAATTATTTGTATCAAAAGAACTGTATGACTTTTTAAAATTACTTCTTTATTTTCAAAGCAAGAAGTACTTTGTCCTGCTATAGAAAATCACTAAGAGTTTTATACACAGAACATGATAAGCATAGTAAAGCATGTTGCAGGTAGCTATCTTTATCTCTTTCCCTTTCCCATGGTATACCAAAACACAGTTTTAAATGGACATATGGCAAATTATTTGCCATTTTAAAAAAAAAGCCTTATAATCACTAAAATGAAAAGAAAATTAGTTTTATCCAAATTTCTAGAATGTCAAATATTTAATGATACAAAGGCATGACTAAGGCCTTTGATTATATTTATTTAAATTTATTTGTGGTAAAGCTGCCAGACCCCAAATCCTGCTATTTCAAAGTTTATGAATTCTTAGGGAGTAGTCATCTTGTAATTAAAAACCAGAAAGTTGAGAATTCAGCATCTGGGTGGTACCCAGGAGATGATTTTTTTTTAAAAAAATGAAGTGTCTCAGCAGGACTTTTTTTTCTTTTTCTTTGAAAAAAATGTCCTCTACACCTGCACACGCCCTTCCACATATGTAGAGTAAATAGATCCCATGTTAATAGGTTGTGGAGGTGTACATTTTAATAGTAGTAATTTGTTGGCGGTGTTTTTCTAGCTGATCCGGTGCCATCAGTCCCGTGGTGGAGCCTGTGGAGACAACATTCAGTCCTACACTGCCACAGTCATTAGTGCTGCCAAAGTGAGTATCTCTACCCCCTGGGAGAGGTGATCATGTTAGAGAAATGCTCAGGTTTCCTTGCTGGGCTCTATTGAGGCTGCCCTTTTCCCTTTCTCAAATGAAAGAAGTAAAGAAATCGGGCAGAATTGTTTTGCCCCTCATAAGAATTGCTGATTAAATGATGTGATATTTGATCTTTCTATGTTCACAAATGCACTTCGTTTTCTCCAGTACCAATTACATTATTTGTGTTTATCATCTTATTTTATCATCTTTTCAAAATCCTCTCTTTTATTTCAATTGATACAACTTTTGAAGAAAGCCTCATATTTCCAAGGCAAAGGTACCTTTTCTTTTTTCTTTTCTTTTCTTTTCTTTTCTTTTCTTTTCTTTTCTTTTCTTTCTTTCTTTCTTTCTTTCTTTCTTTCTTTCTTTCTTTCTTTCTTTCTTTCTTTTTTTTGTCAATGATTTCTATGAGTCTGTTAGCTGCATGAGAACATCTCTTTGCATCTTGGAAATTTTCTGTGTTTTCTTGATGTGAAAGAATGAATATTCTTTGGGGAAAGTTTAGAGAAGCCACTAGAGTATCCAAAGGTTCATTCATGTCAAATAGCCTTTTTACCCTAGCATTTATCAAATGAATTCTTTCTACTGGAGGAAAAAAGCAAAGGAAGGAAAAGAAAATGAATTTGTATATTGACTGGTCGAATTCACACTAATTTCAATCTTTTCTTATAGCTGCTATCCTTATGATTTGTGAAGTATACAATGAAACCCTTTTAATAATAGGGACTAAAATGTAAATCTACATGACATTATGTAATAGAAAGCACAAATATACAGAAGAAAACAGCAGAAAAAAAAGAAATCAAAAATGATGTAGTGTCATATAAAGCAAATTTCACTTTGAAATGAAAATGATTTTAAAACTGATCAGAAGTACTTAACTGAGGCATTTTGAGTTTGTCCTATGGGTGACTGAGAAAAACACTTCCCATTTTTAGGTTACAAGTTATCTTGTAATTAAAAACCAGAAAGTTGAGAATTCAGCATCTGGGTGGTACCCAGGAGATTATTTTTTTTTTTTTAAATGAAGTGTCTCAGCAGGAATTTTTTTTAAAATGGTGTTTTATTTCCCCAAACACATGTTAAGATACTTTTTAGATTTCATTTTTATAAAACTTTGTGTTTTAAACTTTTCTCCCTTCCTCTCTTATCTCTCCCATCCCCAAGACAGCAAACAATCTGATGTAGGTTAAATATATACAATCCTTCTAAACATTTTTTTATATTTACCATTTTATACAGAAAAAAAATCAGACCAAAAGAAAAAAAAAACACAAGAAAAAAACAAATAAAAAAGTGAAAATATTTTACTTTGATCCAGATTCAATCTCCATAGTTCTTTCTCTGGATGCTGCTATAACCGTTTTTGCATATGTGGGTCCTTTTCTTTTTTTTTTTTTATGATCTTTTTGGCATATAGACCCAGTAAATATTGCTGGATCAAAGGGTATGCAGTTTTATAGTCCTTTGAGCATAGTTTCTTTTTTTATTATTATTATAGCTTTTTATTTACAAGACATATGCATGGTAATTTTTCAGCATCGACAATTGCCAAACCTTTTGTTCCAATTTTTCCCTTCCTTCCCTCTATTCCCCCCAGATGGCAGGTAGAACAATACATGCTAAATATGTTAAATACAATATATATATATATATATATATATATATATATATATATATATATATACATATCCATACAGTTATTTTGCTGCACAAGAAGAATCAGACTTTGAAATAATGTACAATTAACCTGTGAAGGAAATAAAAAATGCAGGCGGACAAAAACAGAGGAATTGGGAATGCTATGTAGTGGTTCACACTCTTTTCCCAGAGTTCTTTTGCTGGGTGTGGCTGGTTCTATTCTAATTGAACAAATGGAACTGATTTAGTTCATCTTATTATTGAAGAGAGTCACATCCAGCAGAATTGATCATCATATAGTATTGTTGTTGAAGTATATAATGATCTTCTGGTCCTGCTCATTTCACTCAGCATCAGTTCATGTAAGTTTGAGCATAGTTTCAAATTGCTTTCCAGAATGCTTTGAATCATTTCACAACTCTACCAACAGTACCTTAGTGTCCTGCCTTTCCCACATCCTCTCCAGCATTTATCCTTTACAGTCATCTTAGCCAATCTTATAGATGTGAAGTGGTATCTCAGTTTTATTTTCATTTCCTTTAATCATTTTAAAAAAATATTTAGAGCATTTTTTCATATGACTAGAAATGGCTTTAATTTCTTCATCTGAAAATTGTCTGTTCATATCCTTTGACCATTTATCAATTCTGGAATGACTTGTATTCTTATAAGTTATACTCATTTCTTTTTGTATTTTAGAAATGAGGCTTTAATTAGAAACACTAGATGTAAAATTTTCCCCCAGCATACTGCTTCCCTTCTAATCTTGACAGCATTGGTTTTGTTTGTGCAAAACCTTTTTAATTTAAAATAATCAAAATTATTCATGTTTTATTTCATACTGTTCCCTAGTTCTTCTTTGGCCATAAATTTTTCCCTTGTCCAAAGAACTGACTGGTAGACTATCCCTTGGTCTACTACTTTGCATATGATACAACTTCTATATCTAAATCATGAACCCATTTAGACCTTATCTTGATATAGGGTATTAGGTATTTGTCAGTAGCTAATTTCTGCCGTGTTATTTTCCATTTTTCCCAATAATTTTTGTCAAATAGTGAATTCTTATCCCAGAAGTTGGAGTCTTTGAGTTTATCAAATACTAGATTATCATAATCATTGACTATTGTTTCTTGTGTACCTGACTTTTTCCAGTGATCCACTTCTCTTATTTTTTAGTTAGTACCAAATGGTTTTGATGATTGTTGCTTGATAATATAATTTTAGGTCTTATATTGCTAGACCACCTTCCTTCACATTTTTTCCCATTCATTTCCTTGAACTTCCTGACCTTGTATTCTTCCAGGTGAATTTTGTTATTAGTCTTTTTTAAAATAGTAGTTCTCTTTCTAAATACATGCAAAAAGAGTTTTCAACATTCATCTTTTTAAAAAAAAATCTATTTTTTATTATTGAAGCTTTTTATTCACAAAGCATATGCATGAGTAATTTCTCAACATTGCCCCTTGCATAACCTTTCATTCCAAATTTTCCCCTCCTTTCCCCTCACCCCTTCTCCTACCTGGTAGGTAGTCCAATATATGTTATATATGTTGAAATCCAGGTTAGGTCCAATATATGTGTACATATTTATACAGTTATCTTGTTGCACAAGAAAAATCAGATCAAGAAGGAAGAAAAAGAAAAACTGAGAAAGAAAACAAAATGCAAGCAAATAACATCAGAAAGACTGAGAATGCTATGTTGTGTTCCACACTGTTCCCATGGTTCTCTCTCTCTCATGGCTCTCTTCATCACTGAACAAGTGGAATTGATTTGAATCATCTCAATATTGAATAGAGCCATGTCCATCAGAATTGATCTTCATATAATCTTGTTGTTTTCTTGTATAATGATCTCCTAGTTCTGCTCATTTCACTTAGTGTCAATTCATATAAATCTCTCCAGACTTCTCTGAAATCATCCTGCTGATTATTTCTTACAGAACAATAATATTCCATAACATTGATATCCCATAATTTATTCAGCCATTCTCCAATTGATGGGCATCCACTCAGTTTCCAGTTTCTTGCCACTACAAACTGGGCTGCCACAAACATTTTTGCTCATGTGGATCCCTTTCCCTCCTTTAATATCTCTTTGGGCTATAATCCCAGTAGAAACACTGCTGGGTCAAAGGGTATGCACAGTTTGATAACTTTTTCAGCATAATTCCAAACTTCTTTCTAGAATGGTTGGATCCGTTCACAGTTCCACCAATAATTCAACATTCATCTTTGCAAAGCCTTGTGTTCCAAATTTTTCTTCCTCTTTCCTCTGCCTTCATCTTCCCCAAGACTGCAAGCAATTCTATATAGATTAAATACATGCCATTCTTCTAAATATATTTGTTACTACTTTTTTTCTAGTTTTATAAAGTAATTTTTTCAAGCCTTTTAAAACCCTCATTATTGCCTGACCCTCATATGAAAATAAGGTAATTTATTGTTATTGTCCAAATAAGTAATTGATTCATTTACTGATTCTGATGACTCATCACACTCACAGGATCACAAGATTTAGAGAGAACCTTAGAGATCATCTAATTGCATCTTTCCTTTCCAATTTTTCAAATTGAGGGAATTAGCCCATGAGCTTGTGTGCTTCACAAGATCCAAGTCTTCTAACTCCAGACCCTCTATTCTTTACCATCTTCATCACAAGCATCAGACTTTTCTCTCTTTGCAGCTGCCTTTTTTGTGCTTTTCAGGAAAACTCTTTATGGTATGCATTTGAATGCTGTCACTTATAGCATGGAAAATAATTTCCCTCGCTTTCTTGATATAAATGTTTAGATTTTTTTTTTTTTTCAAATGAGATTTGGGATTGAATAGCTGACCATTTCCTGTAAATGCTTTTGTGGACATATTTTACTGAAGATAGACATAATGTTTCTGAAAAGAGCAAGTTGAAGCTGTGTGTAGAAACAGCAGGGCCTGATATCTAATTCAGAGTCTTACATTAGCATTTCAAGTTTATTTTGGATATCCTTAGACCAGAGTCTCTGGCATTTGGATTACAAATAACCTCCTATGTCCCTGACCTGGTTAGTCTTTGTACGATCATTGGGGAGGTTAGAAGCAATAAAACCATAGCTCCTATTTTTTCCATAACTTTAAAGCTCTCTCATGTTTGTTTGAACAATTAGTATTCAAACTTGTGGAGTTCTTTCTTGATTTATTATTCAATCAGGTATAAGCTCCTTGGAAAATCTCCTGCAGGAGAAAAGGTTTTCATTTGAACTAAGTGGACTTTCCCTGGGACTTCCCTAAGATTAATTTTCCCTTATGTTATTTATTTATCATCATTGTCTCTAAACTCAGGGACTTAAAACTTGCCATTTAGCAATAAAGTTTCTTTCCCTAGCATTACAGTGACTATGACTTGGATAGAAAGCATCTAGCTGTAGAGAAGGTGTAGAGTGATTCTCCTAACATAAATGTTTCCCCCTAGATATCTGGTCTTATCTGTAGTAGCTTATTAAAAACTTTCTTTTGATGTGTGTTATGTATCTGAAGAACAATTTAGTTCCAAGTGGTTAAGTTTCAATTTTATTGGTTTTGTAAAATGGTGCAAGGTACAAATACTTTATCACTGGGTGACATCCAAATCAAAATAACTTCTCTCTTTGAGGGATACACATTTCAAATATTTGCTGATCTCTGACCTTCATTATGGGCCATATTTTCTTCATTTAAATAAACTTTCAGAGGCCTATGCCTTAGTAACATCTTTCCAGAATGAAGTAATTTGAGATAGATTTTTTTGATCAGTCTATGCTTTTTAAAAATTCTGTACTCTGTTGATCAATATTTATTTTTATTTTTTCTTTCAGAAACAGATCTCTTTCTAGTTTCTGTCTTTTCATTAGCTGTAGAAAGTCAACTGCTATGTTAGTTATGCTTCCCTTTTTCATCGTGGTTATGTTTTCTAGTTAAAGGATAGTGCAAGCAAAAGGATAGGTATTCTTTCATTACTCTTTACACTTGGCTTCAAGTAGATTTGATTTGATGGAATTTCTCTTATACAAAATCTAATGCTACTTAATTATAGCCAGAAGAGTGACTCTAGGCTGTCTATTAAGGACAGATTTATTTTTTAAATTATCAAAGTAAACTCTTTAAAATATTTAATTTTCATTATTAACCCTGATATTTTTTTCTTGTCAGAGTGTCTACTCCCTCTCTTAATGTTTAATGCTATATATAAAAGCAAAGGTACATTGGAAAATTTTCCAAGGTACATTTTCCAGTAGATTAGCTTTTTTTTTTTGATTGTATGAGAGTTTCAAGGTGAAAATTGGATCTATATTAATGTTAGATTCATTTTTCTTTATCAGAGAAATGTCATCTCACATAAAACCTTGTGCATTGCCTATAAGTAGGAAACAAGGATAATTTTGTTGAGGGCCTTAGAAACTCTCCTAGTAACCCAAGTTTGAGAATTTAGAATTATGTTTGATTCTTTCCTACTCCCACCCTTTATCTCACACTTAGGATTGTGTACCTAGTCTCATAATTTCTTTCTTTCTGATGTTTCTAAAGATCATCTCTTCATTTTCAATTGCATTGCCACTACCCATTATGAGATTTTTTTTTCATGCTGAAGCCATATGAGAAGTACAGAATAGTGGGAATAGGACTAAACATAGAGTCAGCAAACATTGACTCTATTTTCTTCCATCTTTTCTCTTAAACTTTGTATCCAAGAAATCATTTGCCAGTTCTGTTGATTTTAGTTTACCATCTCTCCATTTTCTTGTTATACTTTTTGAAAAGGCTGTCTAAAATAGGTGTTCCCATTTCCTTTCATCTCTCTTCTTAATTCTTTACAGTCTGGTTTCTGACCTCATCATTCATTCAGAGTGCTCTCTTTAAAGTCATCTCTTAAATCTATAGGTTTTTTTCTCAGTGTTCTTCCACTTTGACTTCTCTGTAGTCTTTGACTATACCAGTTGGTTATTGTTTTCCTCTTGATATTTCTTTCTCTCTAGGGTCTTTCATGACCCTACTCCTATCTTCCAGCTCTTTTTCAATCTCTTGCTGGATCAGCCAGATATCATCAGCTGACTCTCAAGAGTTTCACAGTACTCTGCCCAGGGTTACATTTCTTCTTTTTCTAAACTAATTAGAAGTTTGTCTGTTAATCTCATGCCTCTCATGGATTTAGTTTTCATTTCTACACTGATGGTTTTCAAATTTCCTTATCCAGCTTTATACTTTCTATTGATCTTCAATCTCACATTTTCACTTTTGAACATCCCAAACTGGATATACTATAGACATCTGAAGCTTAACATGTTCAAAACTTATATTATCTTTCAATCAATATCAATATCTTTTCTCTCTTTTTTCTTCCTAAATTCCATATTGTTATTGAGGATGTTAACCCTTCTTCGGTTTACACTGGCTCATAACCTAGCTGTTAACCTTAACTCTTCACTTTCTTCTATCTCCCATTTTCAATATATTGTCAGGGCCTATCAATTTTATCTTTGTATAGCTCTGTCATTTGTCCCCTCTTTCTTGTGACACTGCCACATGGTTAGCTATCATCATGTCACACACCTGAATTATTGCAAGAACATGCTAATTTGTCTCCTTGCCTCAAGTTTCTTCCCACTTTAGTCTTTCTTCCATTCAGCAGTCAAGTGGGAATTTCCTAAAGTGCAAGTCTGATCAATCACATTGGTCTCCTCCTTCCTGCTTCATTCTCCCATTTAGTAAATTTTAGTAGCTCCTTATCCCTTCCAGGATCATTTATAAAATTTCCTAGCTTTTAAGCCCTTTATAACTTTGTCTCTCCTGTTTAACTTTGCCATGTTCTTATACCTTAAATTTTTCCTGCTGCAACCCCAATTTTTTGATCAAGTGACATAGCCTCTTTCTTGTTCTTTGAACAAGACAACCTATTTCCTGACTCCATATAGTTTCACTGTTTATCCTTCTGTTTGGAATTCTCTTTTTCTTCCATTCCCTCTTCTGGCTTTCCTTGCTTCCTTCAAATCCTGGCTAGAATCTCACCTAGATCCAAATGGTTTTGGAAGGAAAGTGAGGCAGGGGACCTTGTACAGCCTCCCTCCCTTAAATCCAATTCACTTGCATATCATGGTATCCTCTCCCTGATGTCATGGAACTCTTTGAGAATGAAGGACAAACAAGAAGACTCTTTTCTACAGGATGCCCTTCTCCATCTTATGTGAATCTATTCCTTCCCTGTATTGATTATTTCTAATTCATTTTGAACTTGTTATTTGTAAATAGTTTTTTGCATGTTGCTTGTGAGTAACTTGAGCAGAGAAACTTTGTCTTTTCACTCCAAAAGAAGGACCAAGAATATTTTCTTCGCCAATGCCTTGTGCCTTCCTTCTTTTGCTGGTGCCATGGTTTCCTTGAGGGAAGATGATAAGAGGCTGGGCTTGGCATTTTCCTTTGATTCCAAAGGGCAAACCCCAAACAACGATTTCTTCTATGTCAACAAAAAGCAACTTCTGCTTCCTGCTACCAACTTAATCTCTTAATTAGAAAATGGAGAGCCTGGCATTCTCCGGAGCAGCACTTTAACTTTTGTTCCTAGGTCTTCTATCTCCTGTTGCACTTTCCCTTTGAGGAAAAAGGAAAAAGAAAGTTTTTTGGGAATAAGACTTTTTTCTCTTGCAGTGCAGGTTTCACCTCCATCTCCAGTGTGTGTTTTTCATCCTAATCTCCATCCATAAGAAGGAAGAGGAGTTGTGAAGCAGAGCTTCTCATCTGACTTTGTCCTTTCCATCTCATGCTGTACTTGGCTCCAGCTTGATCACTTACCTCCTTTGAGAAGAATGGAACCCCTCTATTCGATGATGAACATTTCATACCTGGTCATATTTCTCACATCCAAGCGATTCTGAACTCCTTCAAACTCTGTTCCTCACTTAGCCCATATTACTCAGTTCCTTATTCCCTTTGTGCCCTTCCCCAGCACCCTGTGGAATGCCTATTCCAAAGACAACGTATTTCTCTTTCTCTTAAATTTTTCCCCTTCCAACTCCTTTTATCTTCTTGCTATTACTGAAAACTTTCTCTCTCTTGATGGCATAGCTTCCCTTTCCACTCTTTCCAGACTGGCTGTACTACTTCACTCATTGCCCTTGACTCGCTGGGGAGTTGAAATACTTTCCCACTTTGAGGTTTTCTTCCTACCTCTATCACTCAGTAACACTTACTCCTCTGATGTTCATACTATTCATTTTTGACTCGGTATTGTTTATAAACCCCCCAATTTCTTCTTTTTCTCTTTAATGAATTTGGAATCTGAATCACAATTTTTCTTTCCCTTGCAACTTCTTTCTTCTTTCTAGGGGATTTCACCATATATATTGACTTTCCTTCAACTTACTCACTTCTCATTACCTACTTATCCACCCTACCTCACATACACACCCAAATGATCATACTCCTAATCTTACCTTCACTCACAAATGTATGACCTTGATGTTCAATAATTCTGAAATTCCTTTGTTTGACCAGAGGTTTTTTATCTGCTTCCCTTTACAAAATCCTATTCTTCTTTCATATAAAGACAATTAATCCCTTGACTTCTCAATTCTTTCCTTGACCATCTATCCTTTATTAATCACTGTTTTCTCTTTTTCCCATCTTGATTCCTTGGTAAACCAGTTGAATTCTAACATGTCCTCCTTTCTCAAATCTCTTTACTTTGCTAAGCCAAGGCTCTCTTCACTCCATCCTGTTCATCCTCCTTTCAGTCAAAAATATTTTTGAGGTGCAGGTCTGGTCTCATCATCCTCTTTCTGCTCAAACAATGCAAGAGAATGTACTTCTTGGAAATGGCTTAACCTAATTATCACTGTAATGATGGTTTTGATGTCTCTTGTTTCTCAACTGTCACTTCATCTAGAATTTTAAACATCAAAAGATCTATCCCTGGAGTTATTTCTTTCTTCACTTGTACAAATGTATTCTTTGAGATATCAGATTTAGCTCCTTTTCTGAACCTTTGATAGGAACCCTTATTCAAATTTTTATTTATCTGAGTCATTGTCATTTGTACTATTATCTAGCATAGGCAGTGTGTCTGCAGTGGCTGGAATGTCTTATTAAAGAAAAAGATGCTGTTTGGTTGACTTGCTAAATCTCTTTTCTTCATTATTCCCTAATAAACAATATATGATTGTAATAATTACTGACCATTTTTGGTAGCTAATTTTTTTAATTGTTCTATTTTCAGCTACTTTCTATGGGATGATTTTCCAGTGTTCCTCTCTCTTCTATGTTCAGAAACACAGAATTTCTTAGTAGAATTTCTACTTTGTTGAAGATAGGGACAGTGAACTTGATCACTGTATCTTTTCTTATCCAGTCTCTCAGAATTTTGAGTCTCAAATTTTTTGAGACTCCTATAGCATATTTCAGTTGATCATCACATAATCTTGTTGTTACTATGTACAATACTCTTTTGGTTCTGCTTGCTTCACTTAGCATTAGTTCATATAAGTCTTTCCAGGCTTTTCTGAAATCAGCCTGCTCATTTTTTTTATAGAACAATAATATTCCGTTAACATTCATATACCATAATTTGTTTAGACATTCCCCAACTACATTTTTGCATATGTGAATCCTTTTCCCCTTTTATGATCTCTTTGAGATATAGACCCAGTAGAAACACTGCTGAATCAAAGGGTATGTACAGTTTGATAGCTCTTTGGGCATGGCTCCAAATTGCTCTATAGAATGGTTGGATTATTTCTACCAATAACATATAAGTTCCCTTCAACATTAATCATTATCCTTTCCTGTCATCTTTGCCAATCTGAAGTGTTACCTCAGAGTTGTATTAATTTGCATTTCTCTAATCAATAGTGATTTAGAGCATTTTTTTCATTATGATTAAAAATAGCTTTAATTTCTTCATTTGAAAATTTTTTGTTCATATCCTTTGAGCATTTATCAGTTGGAGAATGATATGTATTCTTATAAATTTGAGTCAGTTCTCTATATATTTTAGAAATGAGTCCTTTGTCAGAATCATTGGCTGTAAAATTTTTTTCCCAGCTTTCTGCTTGCCTGCTAATCATGGCTGCATTGGTTTTATTTGGTTTTGTTTGGAGTCATATCATTCTTAAATGATCTCTCCTTGACATGTTTTATAGGCTAGCTGTTTATATCAGATACCTTACATTTTCTTCTCTTTTTAGATGTTTTAATTGTATTCTTATATTTCTTACTATCTCATGCATTCACTCATTTCTTCTTCTTCCTTGCTAGTTTTCATGTAGCCTATTTTTTGGACACATTTTGCCATTTTCTCTTTTAAGCTATTTATTCTCCTTCAATTCTTCCCTCTTGAACTTTTATTTATTTATTTTTTATGCTCCCCCTGCCCCCCTTTTCTCTTGATATATATGAGTTCTTATATAAATTCCTTTTTTTCCCCCTTTGGATCTCACCCCACATTTATTATGGAGAAAATTATTCCTCCTGGGAGATGGATATCAACAGCTACAGTAATTTTTTAATAATGATTGGAGTTTTCCTTGACTTACTCCATGTTTTTGACTTTATTTCCAGAACTGGGGCTTTTGTTATAGCCAGGCTTTTCTTAATGCCCTGGTCCGTGGTGATTAATCCTTATTTGATCTTTTTTTGTGTTTGTACTTCTACCTCCTGGGGTTGGATTTTTCCTCCCTCCCTTGTTCCTTCTAATCTTTGAAGTTGTAAGGATCTTGACAGCACTCTCTAGAAGTTCAGGACAGAATGTTAGGCAACTTTAGAGCTCTCAGTCCTGGGATGTCCTCATCCACTGCTGTGAATATAGGCTTTCTGTACTGGTCATTGCTGCATGTCACATTTAAGGTCTGTGCTGTGCATTTCTGACCTACCTGGAGTTTTCATAGCTCTCTGTTCTTTCTGCTTTTGCATTCAAGCATTAACAGCTACACGTTTTTGGTGCTGTGCAAAGATATTGACTTGTTTTCCTAAGCTCAGGGATGGTTTTTCTGGGAGCTCACATTCATATTGGTTTTGGATTTCTTGCGTGCATGCATGTGTGTGTGTGTGTGTGTGCGTGTGCATAAGAGTATAAAAAGTTGCTGTAGCTGTTCATTGAATTACAAGATATGCTGTAATCTTTAGGTTTTTGCTGATATCTGGGTTTTGGAATTGGAACCACTTGTCATCATGAACAGATTCTTTTTATCTTTACAGGGATTTTTAAAATTATAAACTTTGCTGCTTCTGGTTCTCTCTGTATCTGAATAAGAAAAAATTGAAGCTAATTCATACAAAAATAACTTGAATAAACCCCATATCTAATTGTGCTGAACATGTGAAAGAGGAAAGCAAAGGAACCCATTTAATGTGCTCATATTTGCCCTTTGTTTTTTTATCAAAAAGTATTTTGCAAAACCTATTTGCATAGGTTTTGTTCCTCTCTTGTTTACATCTTTATTTTTTTCTTGTTTGCAAGATTTTAAATGAAAATTTTCTCTTTTATTCTCAGGCTTTCTATTGAAGCACCTAATGAAAAATTCAATTTTACAGACTTTCAGTGACTTCTCTTCACTATATAGTCTATTAGATATTGGGATTTCAAAGTTAATTGTGGTATACATATTAATTTTTTTTAAAAATTTTATTATAGCTTTTTATTTACAAGATATATGCATGGGTACTTTTTCAGCATTGACAGTATTCATATTACTTTTAAGCAGAGATGAGAATGATGGTGGCAGAACAGGGAATGAAATAAATACAAATATGATATCTAACAAAAGTATAGGATATCTGATGGGTGAGAACTCATTTTCATCTGACGGACCTGAAGATTCATAAAGAATTGTATTTTAATTTGAATCTTAAAGGAAAGAAGCACTTTACCAGATGGAAACAGGGCTAGGTCATTCTAGTTTTAGAGAATTGAACAAACGTGTGGGAATAGGCAGTGGCAGGTTGAAAATGGGTGGGGGGGATGGAAATATTTCAGGTTAACTCAAATATAACACATATGAATTAGTTTATTATGAAATAAAATTGGATAGCTAAATCAAGCATCAAGCCTTCATATTTTATCTAGATGTCAATGGGAAAACCCCTTAACTTTTTTGAGTAGAGCAGTGATCATATTATACCGATGAATTATGATGATTTGGGCAATGATTCATAGGATGAATTAAGTAGAAAGAGAGACTGGTGCCTGAAGACCAGTTAAGGGACTAATATAATAGTCAAGGACAGAGGTGGTAAACATCTGTATTAAGATGTTTGCACTGGGATTTACGAAACAATTCCACATTTCCAAATGTAAGTATTGTAGAGATATTATAGAGGCACAAATTACAATCTTAGCAACTCCTTTTATGTTGGAAGATACATTTGTGTTGCTGAGTTCCATGTGGAAAAATGCTTTACTGTTGCTGAATCCCAAACCAGGTCTGAGTGCTTGCTGTTTGGTTAGTTGTGAATGTTAGGAAGTGGTGTAATATATAATGAACCAGAAAATCAAAAAGGAATCACTGGAGTTAACTAAGTAGGACAATAGCAAAATCAGTTCTGTCCTTGAGGAGAGTTAATTTAGAATGAACTTGGGAGGGGAGAGTATGAGGGAGATCAGTTAGAAGTTCTTTACTATAAGCTAGGTGAGGAGTGATATAGTTTTGTACTAAAGCTATCAATTAAAAAAATAGGTCGAGATATATTTGGAACTTTTGGGGAAAAGTTCCTGCTGAAGAAATAAGTGCACAATGATTTGTCCAAGGCTTCACAGGGGAGATTGTTGATTTAAGAAGTATGTTTTTCTTCCCTTCATTTTCTAAATTGTATGAAGTTACTACTTCCTTTTATGTTTTTCTGATAATTTCTTGGAATTTTTGTTATCAGGTGGCTTATGTTAAAAGAAAAAACAAAATTCATTTCCTTACTCCAAAAAGAAGATACATTTTGTTTTTTGTTTTTTTCTTTGCAATAAGGGTATACTGCTTTGATGACCTGGGTAGTCTTTCCCATAAAACTTTGATCTAGCTTTTCTGCTTATTTCATAATTGTCACAGTTGATTCTTCCTTTTAGTGTCTTTAACCTCAAGGTGATAAATTGATTTAGCAAAAAATGCGCTGTTTTCTTTTGTTACCTGATAACTTCTTAATGACAACAGCTTATGTGGACGAAGGCTATTAACACTAATGGATAGAAGGATAATTGATATAGCATGGGAAAGGTTAAGATGATCAAGAAAGTTTTGGCAAGTGTGCTTGTGACAGGAAGGCTTAAGGACTATGAGAATGTTTCACTGATGTCATAATGGATTGAGATGCCTTCTTTGCCTTTCTTATTATCCTTCTTTCTCACAGAGTATGTTCTGTACTTTCACAGTCTTGTCAAAGACAGATATTAGAAAAGTGTCTAATATTTTTATTTTAAGTTCTTCAGCTTGTAAGCTACCTTCAGTTTGATTTAATTTATCATAATCAAATTATATTTTTCTTTCAGTAAATACTTGTGAAAACCAGTTTTCCCTCTTTTATCTTTTTGTCATCTTTTATACAGACTTGAAAAGAGAGGACTTTTTTTCTGACTACTAGGCTTTCTGAAGTATTCCATTCTGCTTTGACAATTCACACCTCATTAGTTTTGCAAGCCAAGAAGTAGATGCCATCAATTTGCTATCTATGGGACTGAGAATTCTCAGCATAAATATTTTTAGATTGCTTATTTCTTAAAAGCAGTGCCCAGATCTCTGGGTATCCATATAATACTGGAAAAATACTAAGTATTGTCTGATTCTAAAACACAGCCACTAACTTTCCTTAGAAGTAAGCAATAAGACTCCTTACAGAAAAAAAGCAGCATGAAATAGGAGAGCTAGTGTAGTATAGAGGGAAGTGCCCTAGGCCTGGCATTTGGAGAGCTTGCTTTGGATCCCGAGTTGGTCAAATCAGCATGTGGCTTATGAAAGGCACTTCCCCATATTTCAACCTCAGTTTCTGTCTCCATAAAAAAATGGAGCTTGGACTAGATAATCTTAAAGGTTTCTTCCGATTCAAATCCTATGATTAAAAACAAGTGAGTTTCTCTCCTACCATTCTCTTCTTCTTCCATACTTCCCAAAATAATGTTTTTTCATTGTCTCCTCTAATAAATTGAGGTAGAATGTATGCAACTTCTTGTTCTTCATGATGGAGACTGTTCACTGATAATGAACTGAGGGCAAGGGACTGGGCCCTTGTGATTTCATAACTTTTTAATGACTTCAGTTCAGAGAAGAGAGCTTATGGCCATTTATTGATAGAGCAACACTTTGAATTAACCATGGTTTTTCTTTGAGCCTACTAATTCCTCTCAAGTAGAACAAACCTTGAGCTTTGTGAGATGCCCTGCTCAGCTGTCTTTCTCCTCCAAAGGAGTTCTGTCCGTCATGCGTATTAACCTCTCTTAGCATCTGGCGCTCTACATTGGTGCATGACTTTGCCTCTTGTGTGCTTCACTTGTTTAATTATATTCCCATTTGTTGGCATGAGAGCATGAAACAAGAAGCTTGGGGCAGATGGAGAGGTTATACAACTGAAGTCTTTAAAACCAAGAGGCATTCCTTTGATAAAGGAATGGCTCCTCCGTGTAAGTGGGAGCACCTCCATTAGCATTAATGGAGTAAGTACATCAGCCAAGGCATCTCAGAGGTTAATCACGCTTCCTGGCTGGCCTTTGCCGTCAATACTGTGTGGCGCCTAATTCTGTTGCTCCTTCAGAGGCTTTCCTGACAGCACACTAACAGACTCTGTGTAAGTCATTTCTTATGAATTATTGAAACAAACGTTTGGCTGCTAATTGATGAACACTAATGTGTTTTCTAATCACTGCAGTTTGAGTTTTTAGCACTAAACAAAACAGTTACAATTGATTTGTGGCTTTTCCTGGGATTCAGTCTGCTGCGAGCTGTGTCTTTGTATTTGAATTCAGCAGACAGCTTTGCTGGTCATTTTAGTTAAGTATTTATTAGGACGCAGTATTATGGTTCTTTAGTTGTCCCCCCTTTCCATAAATCTAAAAGACAGTTGAGGAATGATTATTTAGCTTCTTTTCCATTCTTATAAGGTATGACTGGTACTAGATCCATGGTAGGACAAATGGCCTGCTTGCATATTCAATCAAATCTGAATATAAATAGTAATAACAATGGTGTGCCTACATAAAAGATACAAAAACTTGTTTTGCTGGGTTGCTGATAGAGATGTGTCCTAGCCTATATTCTAGTTCTGAAACACTTGGGAGGCTCTTTTTAATTTTTTACAAGTTATTAACCCATCGATGTATTTTGTAGCTTGCTTGTAAAGCATCCTGTATCCCTCTAAGGAGTATTCTGAGTAGAGAGGATTCTAATTTAACATCTAAGATACTGCATGCAACAAGCTTTAGTTGTTTATATGTTTGCTTTAAGTGGAAAAGGACCAATTGAAAATATTCCATGATATTAAACCATAACAGTATTTTAGAAACAAATTGAATTGCCATATAGGGGTAGGAGCTTCAAGGCTAATTTTTTGTAATACTTCATTTACTAGTTATTAGCATTTTAGTGGGAGATGGCAAGTTCATCATTCCAGACCTTAGTGGTTAGGATGTGATATTACAAAACAGTAAATTTCAGCTATGTTGGAAAGAGTAGTCCCAACTGCTTGGCAGAATTACCAATGTAATTTGACCTGATTTAAATAAAGGACAGAGTTATGAGAATATTTCAACAAGAGAGTTGCATATCATACTGTCCATGTTTTTTTAAATTAGGATATTTCTTTTAAAATATGCATTTTAAAGAAGGAAAAAAAGATGTGTATCTGTGCATGTTAATTCATGTGCATATACTAATATATCTAGATCATTTGATATTCATATCAAGGCAACATTGTATAGTGGAAGGTAGTGTGATATTATGACATAGTTGAAAAATTGCCAGATATGGAATCCCTGGATCTGCCTTTTGCTACTAATGTCAATCCTTCCTGGGCCTCATTTTGTAAAATTTAGGGCATTAGACTAAGGGAAATTTAAGGTGTCTTTCCAATTTTAAATCTCATGTGTGTAATATACTCTCAAGAGGAGAAAATTAATTTTCTGATTTTTAAAAAATCTCTTCCTCCTTGCCTCCCTACAACCAATGTCAGCTAAAAGAACATTTGCCAACCTTTGATTTTGTACTCCCCTAATTTACTGAAATCTGAAAATCATGTTAAAAGGCACTGGATCAGCCTTAATATGATTTCTTTTTCATTAAATTCATGGGGGGGAAAGTAGCTTATGGGTTTTTAGAGATACTTCCAATTTGTGAGAAAAAATGGTGTAGAATATGAATGCAGTGGGCACTTGCATGGGAAATCCAAGTGCCATCCTTTTTATTTTTCATTGCTTTAGACTCTGAAAACTGGACTGACAATGGTTGGGAAAGTGGTTACCCAGCTGACTGGTACACTGCCTTCGGGTGTAACTGAGGAGGACGTTGCCATCCACAGCAATACTCGTCGAAGTCCTCTGGTCCCAGGAATTATCACAGTTATTGACACGGAGACAGTCGGAGAAGGACAGGTAAGAAGCTCTGGTGCATGTAGCAAGCAGAAACTAAATTTTTTTCCTGGATTTCTGCTTCTTGCAGGGATTGCCTTGCTTTTATCTTGCTTCAACACAATAGGGAGTGTCTTTGTGTCTGCCAGGTCAGCAGCATCTGCATGTTTGCTCTGCTGCCTGTGTTGGTGAAGCATCATTGAGGATCCAGCTGAGCCAACATGTATACAGACCTTAATGCTCATTTACATGACATTTTGACAACATCGAGTGTGAACTGTCAGTTGTGCTTTCCTCACACTTGCTCAGCATTGACACTGATTTATGCTGACCAGTGGTGGTGTTGCTCTGATTACAGTTATTAATGCAGAGTAGCAACAAACTCTGACTAGGATTTAGAATCTTGGTGAACTGTTTGATATGGTGTAATGAAGGAATAATTAGGAATCCATTGTAACTTGAGTGAGCTGGAATATTTGTGAAATAAATTTGAGTGGACAAGGGCGGTGCTGGGCATGTTGAAAACAGCTATAAATCCTGTTTCTGGTAATCCATTTGCTTTAGAAAGAAAAAAAAAAGAAACCTTCTAAATGAATTTATAAGCCTTCTATCTTAACTTCACATTTAGAATTTTCTAGAAGAAAGATGAGTAAAAAGTTTCAGTGATTCAAATATTATAACTGACTTTTTGGCTTTGGAATTGGTTCTTTATTAGTTTGCCATTATTTTACAAATATTTTCTGCTGTTTACTTGTTTTAAAAATTAAATCATGAAGTTCTTCAAAAATGTGCTGGAAATTGAGTTTACTTTTGTAAATAGAAATATAATAAAAGCAGAAAAAGGATTTAAAATTTCAGAATCAATGGCATGACTTTAAGTCCTGTTTTATTTTAGAAATTATTGCAATATAAATCCATTTTTTTTCCCCAGAATGTACTAGTGTTGAGCTAGATGAGTTTAGGGGCCTGAGATATTTTTTTCCTTTCCAGAATTTATGACATTATGTTTTATTTTCTTACTAAAGACAAAAATGAAAAATTAGAAGTTTTGTAGAATTGCATGAAGCCTTTATATTTTCCTTTGTAATATCTAACTGGATAGTGATTTTAAGTTCATATTTGAAATGAGATAAATAATTTTATTTATAAGGCAGAGATTTTTTAAAAGCACAAATCAAAAGCAAACATCATAATGGGGCTTATCTATTTATTTTTTTATTTGGTTCTGTGTTAAATAATATCATTGACTTTGCACGTGTGATATATCCATGTGATGAATAATCCCAACCATTGTTAAAAAGTTAAAAGGTTTAATTCCCTTCAATCCCCCAAATATTATAGGTTAACACTGGAATTCAAGATAGTCATTATTTAAAAATATTACCCTAGAAATAAATTTTTGTGACTTCAGTTTGCAGTATACTTTTTGAAGTCATGGCAGTTGAAAATCTTTAAAGCTTAATTTTAATTTTATTTCGTTTTTCATTTTGCAAGAAAGAGACTGAATAAACATGAACATAATAAATGGGATTTTTCAGTACAATAAAAAATGTTTCCATAGCAATATTTTAATCGAGTATTTCTAAAACAATTATGCAAGCAAGGAAAAAAGAAAAAAATTCATTTTCACCAGTTTGTGAATGTTTATGTTAAAATACAATATAAAATTAGCTCAATTGTGTAAAATAACAGCTCAACATTGATGGAATTAAAATTGTTTTAGCTTTGTGCCATGCATATGCTCATTTCCTTCTTCAGAAAATACCATTTAGAAAGTATCAGAGGCTTTAAAGTATTAGCCCCAAATATCAAATGTTCCTTGGGAAAATATGCTTTTAGTATATTGTGGTAGACATCTTGGTGAAATATGGCATATGGCAGCTGCTTAGGAGTGAGTTCTTGCATTAACAAACAGTGGCTTTGAAAAAGTTTGAACTACAGTGTAGTGAAAAGAGAAAAGTCTTTAGAATTCTGAGCCAGTGGATCTGGCTGTCATATTTTATTTTAAAACAGAATAAAAATAATTTTCCCGAAGCCCAAATAACTTTGTGGTAAACCAAAATATGTTAACAAGGCTCATGTGCTTGTTTAAACTTCCTTTTAATGAAGTGTTAGCAAACTTTTCAGTTTGCCTTAATGGCTATTTATTTAGACCTGTTAATTAGCTGAAATGGATAGAAATAAACCTATACAGATGTTCCCCTTTTAAAAATTGGAATTAAATACATAAACTTTAAGTGGTTTGTGAGTTTTAAAGAAAAAATATTTGCTTTTGACCTTTGATACTTGATTCTTAATTAATTCATCGCTAGGCCACCCACATTTAGTTTCTAGTAATGATCCTCAACACTAGGCAGTTTTCTGACTACAAATAAGTCTGTTAAACATCTAACATTTGTTGACACAGAGATAGGGGGTCATTTAAAAGTTTAATATTCTTTCTTTAATGTTTTTGATGAAACATAAAGGTGAGAATAGCATATTAATTAAGAGCTCTCATATATTATCTGGAATATAGAAAAACAGAAGAAAATAGAAAAAAAGTTAACTGCGTCCAAGCATAGCATTTTGTACTCTTTGAATTTTCAAATGTGATTGAATTTTCCCCTGTTCCTTATTAATTTTTTATTACATTAAAAAGGAATTCTCTGGAGTTTGGTAGAGGAGGTAGAGTTTTGAGAGGAATGAAAGGAAGGAAGAACTATAGATCTCTGCCATTTCAAAAGTTCATTTCCATTTAGTTTGAAAATGATAACAATTGAACCCAATAAAGATTCTTATCAAGAAGTAAGAATCATAGCAATAAAAGCAATGTTCAGCTTTTCAGATGCCAAAAGTTAAATAATATTCAACACCAATAAATTATCTCATGTAATTATCATTTAGAAAAAAGATAGTACCTTTTCTGCCTTGGTTAATGATTAATAATATATGTTCTAAAATATTGCATATTTTTTCATTCTGTTGCCACACATTTTTGAAAGTATTTAGGTAAAATTAAGTTTAATGTCTACATGTATTACAGAATAATTCTTTGTTAAAAAAAAAAGCAACAGGATTCCCTCAGAGCATAATTTTGTCTGCCTTTCTTTTATTGAAGGGAATCTGTTTTTTGTCAAGAAGACATTTTTGTCTCAGATAAATAGTTCAGTCTGAGCGCAAGGCTGTTTTGAGTTTATGCTGGATTCTATTAAAAGGAGTGCAGTAGTTAATGTTATAGATTTATCACTTTTAGCCCCTTTCCACTGATGTTTGACCTTAGCTATAATGTTTTTTTCTTCCTCATACATCTTGGGAACTGAAGCTGACAATGCATTGGTTTTTGCTCTTTAAATCCATCAAGTCTTTAATAAAGATATTTCCATGTTTACAGTAAAGAGGTATAAAATCTGATCTGTCATCTTTCTGATGCTAATCTGATTTGTTTGATTTTATGATGACGTGATCCTTCTTTAGTAACTGCATTAAGGACAAAAGCAATTTGATTGGATTTGTACCCATTTTTATTCATGTTACTTTCATGTTTTATATAAAAGCATTTCTAGACCTGGATAAATTAAATGGTATAATTTGCCATTAAGGATTGTTATAATTGTTCTTCTAATTGCTTTTGACTACTAGTCAACAGTCTTGATCACTCTCAAAATGAAAAAAAATATATTTTGGGAGGATAAAAAAATGTAAGCCACCCTTACCCAGAAAATAAATGCTGCTTTTGATAACAAATTTAGTGATTTCCTAGGTGTTTTGTCAGCCTCTCTGTTCAGATGACAAAGACTGGCTTATCCATCTTGTATCAATTATGGTGTTCTGTTGAACTTTAATACAGTCAAGTTGACAATGCTTGCTCATTGGTTCAGTGTGCTCAGTCAAGTGGTGAGTAGAGACTGGTCTTTTGGAAAATTATATTTTGTTTTCTGGTGGTGCTGACACCCTGGCATTTCAAACAGGAAGAGAAGTGATTCTGTGGACCCTCTCCAAAAGAGCTTGTTGTTATTATATGGAATCACTTCTCTTTTAGTGATTTTGAAATCTATTGAGAGGATATTGGAAAAGCATTCTCTTCCTATATGATGACACACTGGCCTGCAGAAAACCTAAGCTCATCTGTATTTTTACCTTGTGGCTTGGCTTTTAATTCATTCTGACATGAAATATAGTATCAAGATTACTGTGTTATAAAGAGAAGAAAATAAAGATCTACCAAAACAAGAACTACCAATTCACCAGCTTTTTGAATGTTTATGGCAATTTGCTCAGTAACATAAGGGAAATCCACAGAATTGGCTATTTGACCAGCTCTGCCAGATATATTTTTCTTCCTGCATTTGACCAGCTTCGGAGCTTGGGAGACCTAGGGAAACAGGGTCCTCAAATTCATGGGTGACTTCTATCTCCCTTGTTTGGCGGCTTTGTTCATACCTTCTCTCCTTCATTGCGCTTCAGTTCTGAGGCAATCAGTAAGAAGAGGCCCACGATCCCTATCTGTTACAAGAGTACATTGTTATGACACAGCTATGATGAAGGGTAGGCTATATCCAGAGACTAATTTTGTTTAAAAGTTCACTTCTTCCTCAAGGATTTTGAAAAATATGCCTAGCTGCAGGAAATATGGAAAAGAAAAGATGGGAAACAAGAGGGAAAAGTGATGTTTAATTATGAGATCTGATAAGGAAAGATACATATGGTTCAATCAACACTGATTACCACCAAAGAGAAGAGTGAAGGGTTATAGAAAAGAAAAGAAGAGAATCATCTTGGATATGTCAACACGGCTTTCTGGGGTTAACTCTTGAATAAAACTGGGTAAGATTAGTAATAAGTAGCAGGAACAATTTAATTTAATAATTTAATTAGGTCTTCTTGCCTATTTTTGTTTAAATTTTTAAGAATGGGCCATTTGAGGAGAGTTTCATGACTTTATTTCTCACCACACATTACAGTTGGCCTTCTTCCTAAGGTCAAGAGAAGGCTTCATTTTCATAATTTTCTGGTGATATTTACTTTTTTCTTCCAATGATCTCTATCAGTATACCAGTATAATATCATAATATTTTAACCTGAATGGTATATATGATCCCATCAAAGTTAGTAGGCCTTTAATTTTATGTACTATTGTTAGCATCCACATAGAGTTTTGATACTAAAAGCAAACACTTATTTTGTAAGGGGGTAGAACTTTGGTCCCCCTTTCCTGTAACTTGAATCTTTTATAATTAGCCTTTATGAAATTCCAATGCTTATTGAAATGAATTTTTATTCAAAAGATATTGTCAACTCTGAAGGTACTACCTCACACCTCTCAAACTGGCTAAGCTGATAGGAAAAAAAAATTGGTCACTGTTGCAGGGGATGTGGAAAAACTGGGACACTAATGCATTGTTAGTGGAGTTGTGAAATGATCTAACCATTGTGGAGAACAATTTGGAACTATGCCCAAAATGCTATCAAATTGTCCATACCTTTTGATCTAGCAGTGTTTCTACTGAGTCTTTGTCCCAAAGAAATCGTAAAAGAGGAAGAAGGAACCACATGTACAAAAATGTTTTAGCAGTTCTTTTTATAGTGGCAAAGAAGTGACATTTAAGTAGATGCTCACCAATTGGAGATTGGCTAAAAAAGTTACGGTATAGGAATGTAATAGAATATTATTGTTCTATAAAAAATGATGAGTGGACTTATTTCAGAAAAGTTTGAAAATATTTACATGAAATTATGCTGATTGAAGTATACAAAGCCAAGAAAAACAACAAGATTATGTTATAGTCAACTGTGATGGACTTGGTTCTTCTCAAGAAGCTTATATTGTGAAAGGGGAGACAACCTATACAAACAATTATGTAGGTATAGGATGTACTTAAAGTTGATGGAAAATAGCCTCAGAAGGAAGTCAGTAACACAATGATGGGCCCTGAAGACCGAGTATAAAGAGATAACTTGTCAAAAATGACATTTGACTTGATTTTTAAAGCAAGTCAGAGAAACTAGCAGGCAGAAGTGAAGCTAGAGAACATTTCAGGCATGGTAGATAGCTGAATAGTAGATATTCAGGAGATGGAGGGTATTCTGACAGCAATATCAAGAGGGCAAATATTACTGCATTGTCAAATATGTGGAGGGTATTAAGTGTAAGAAAAAATAGAAATATAGGTTATTGAGTACCTTAAATGGCAAACAGAGCATTTTATATTTGAATCTTGGAACAAATGGAGTTTCTTTAATAGGAGGTTATATGATCTGAACTGTACTTTAGGAAAATCACTTTGGCAGCTCATTGGAAGATTAATTGAAGTGAGGAAAGACTAGATACAATGATACCCAACTAGAAAACTATTGGTGTGAAATGAAAAGGGCCTGTAGCAGTATAATATGTAGGTCAGTGGAAAGAGAGGGCATAAGAACCATTCCCTAATTGATAAATGGTCAAAAGATATGAATATGCTGTGTTTAGAGGAAAAAATTAAGATGTCAATAAATAATTGAAAAATATTTTAATCGTTAATAATTGGAGAAATGTAAATTAAAATTATTTTGAGATACCACTTCATATCCATCAGATTTGCTAAATTGACAAAAATGGAAAATGACAAACACATAAAGGGTTGTGAGAAAACAAGTTACTTTATTGCATTATTGGTAGAATGTTAGTCTGATCTAAAATGCAATTTGAACTATACCCAAAAAGTTATTAAACTCTTTATACCTTTTCACTCAGTTATACTACTACTTTGACCATGTCTGAAAGAGATAAAATTTTTTTAAAAGACTTTCATAGCACTAAGATGGCATGCACTTAATAAATCCTGTTTAAATACTGATATATATATATATGTCAGCATATATAAAGAGAGAGAGAGAGAGAGAGAGAACGCATCTCTGTTTTGTTTTTTGGTGATAAAGGACTGAAAACAGAGTGACCTATTAGAGAATTGGCGGGAGAAGTTATGGTATATGAAGATGCTGAAATGCAGTTGTGATGTAAGAAAGGCGATAGCTTCGAAAGACTTGGGAAAGCGTAAATGAATTGATGCGTAGTAAATTGAGGAGAACTGAGAGCAATTTATACAAAAACAACAGTACTGTAAAGATATGAAATACTTAGCAATTCTTTTCAGCAAAATGATCTTCTATCTCATTAGTAGAGGACTCATGATAAAACACACTGTCCACCTTGAGACAGAAAATGGGTATTTTCACAGAGTAGATTGAAGAATCTACTCTCTCTGTCTCCTTTTTTTCTTTTTTTCAAAGTGAAAATTTTCTTTGCATGATAATACATATTTGTAACAAGTTTTTTTTTATCATTAGATAGGAAGTGGGAAACAAGGGAGAGAATGTGAGAGAATTCAGAACTGAAAATAAAATAAAACAAAAAAAGGAAAAAAAAGAATAAAGAAACACATGAGAAATAGTGTGAAGTGACTAAACTTGGTACTAGATTTATTATGCATAGTTATTTCCAAGAAGAGTGTTGAGGAGTGAATAGTAAAGGAGACCTCAGATGTCAGATTCATATTTGTTGTTGTTTAGTCCTTTCAGTTGTATCTCTTTGTGATTCCATTTGGGATTTTCTTGGCAAAGATTGTGGAGTGGTTTGCCGTTTCCTTCTGCAACTCAGTTTACAGATAAAGAAACTGAGGTAAACAGGGTAAAGTGACTTGTTCAGGATCATGCACGTAGTAAATGTCTAACTAAAACCATATTTTAACTCAGATCCGCCTGATTCCAGGGTCAGCATGCTATCCACTATGCTACCTAGCTGTCCACTGTATTATATTTAGCTGCTGGTAATTTTTTGTTATTGGATCACAGCTTGTTAGAGTTTCACTGGTCTTTAAGTAATGATTGTCCTCCTACATTTTTGTGGATGAGGAAAAGGAAAGAATTTTTCCAATATGATGCATCTACTTAGTAATATAGCTGGGACTAGGATCCAGGTTTGCTGGCTACCAGATTCTTTCTGCTTAAGTAGAAAGTAGAAATTCCTGAATTTCATCTTATGTTTTTGAAGACATGATTGGTACATTTTTTTCCTTAAAATTTTATATATGTATGTGTGTGTACATATATATGCATAAATGTTTATTTTTTAAAATTTTCTTCTTTTTAGTGATATCGCTTTTATTTCTAAACATTTTTCTTCCTTTCTTTCCCAAGAAAGCTCTGCCTTGTAACAAAGAAACCAAGCAATGCAAGAAAAGTAACCTACATGTCACCTGAGTCTGATTCAGTCTTCCTTGCCCATAGGTATTATACTGAGAAAATATACTTCTACCAGGCTTCCAAACATGTATAGGATTTATGATTTCAATTTTGTCTGTAATGTAGTTTCCTAGTCAGTTAGTTGCCTGATGCACTTCGAAATTTTGCAGCTTGTAGAATCCAAATCCAGTTCTCTGTACTAGTAATTCAAATTTTGAAATTGTATTGTATGTGTTTGTATATGCATGTAAAGATATGAGACAAAGAGTTTACCTTCAAATTCTGATTTCTGAAAACCATTTTTGGCTGTTGCATACATTAGATCTAGATTCTGCCTTCTATTTTTAGAATATAGAGCATATTTTTCATCATTGTATAAGTTGGATTTCAGTGAAAGTTTCTCTGAAAATCACTAGAGTTTTGTTTCAAGCAATTATAAGTAGTAGGAGGAAGTTTTTTCATTTTCACTTTGAAATTTAGTAACTCCATTAAAGGAGGATGTCTTCATAGTCTCTACTTTGGAGTCTCCTCCTACAGGCATTAACGAACCATTTATTTATTAAGCTAGCCAATCTACAGATGTTTCCTCTCAGTAAACAAAGGGAGACTATGAAACACCTGAAATCATGGCTATTCCTTCTGATAGTGAACTATCCTGACAAATGAAATTTGACTCTGATTGGTGAATATTTAATGAGGAGGAAGGCTAGAAAATCTTCACTTCCTCCTCTTGAGAACATGACTTGATCATGAAACTTGGCAGCTTCTAGCAGTCTGTGCAGGGGAAACCATTTCCATCTGGACTTTCCTGGCTAGTTTTCTCTTTCATTGCCTGGGTCATCATAAACTCCAATGAAGGGGTTAAGGACAGGAGTTCCTTCTCCCAGGGAAAGGAAGATTCACCTAAATTGGAAGCTAGTTATAACCTAAAAAGAAATTATGTTTCCCAATTGGTTGGGGTCTTGTCCAAATACCTTGAGCAAAGCTGTAATCCTTCTGATATTCTTTAGAAGGAGAGAGACTTCTCTGTCTTTTTACAGAGAAGGAAATTCAAATTGTATTAATAATCAAATAGTACAGCATTAAAATTAATTTATCTATACCTATTTTCTGCCAAATTACTTTCTAGTTTTCCAAGCAAATTTTGCCAGATAGCAAGTTCTTGTCCCCAAAGCTTGGATTATTTTAGTCATTTATTACTGTGTATTGTATACCTAATCTATTCTGCTGATCCACCATTATATTTCTTAACTAGTACCAGATTGTTTTTATGATGGCCATTTTGTAATACAGTTTGAGATCTAGTACCAACTAACTAGGAAATCTTTCACTTCACTTTTCCCCTATTATTCTTGACCTTTTGTCACGGTTCTTTTTTGAATAAGACTATTAAAATAATCTCATTTTAACTCAGTGAGAATTAAGGAAGGCAAATTTATGTAGGTCCAAATGATTTTGTAACCAAATACAAAAATCAGTAGCAAATTCTTAATGGAAACATTTTATAGAATGAGAGAGTGACTTAGAGAATCTGAAAGCTTTTTCTTTTTTTTGTCTTGTGTCCTTCCTACAACTTTTTAGTGTATTATATTCTAAAGTGATGAATTTTACATTACTCTAAAAAGATTGAGTGGTTCTTGGCTTCTTATGAAATAAATGTTTTGCTGTGAATATTAAGGTGGTATCATTGTTACTATTTTCAAAGTCGCAGAAAACTTTTGTCTTTTCAGGGTATATTCAAATCAATCCAGAAGATGCTATTCATTTGAAGTTTATGGCTAAAGTACCAGACTATTGTTATTTATTTCAGTACATAGAAATGTATGTCTAAAGTGGAGTAGATTCCCTTATTTTATTGTCTTTCTAATAGAATAAGATAGATTTTAGGTCTTCCAATGCATAAAATTTCTGGGTATCTTCAGCATCTTTAAAGAAATGAATTAAATTTTCATTATGGTAAATTTGTTTAGTAAGATATACTTCAATATGACCGGTTACATTAAGCAAGCATCTTTGCTTCCATAATATATCTGTGTGGGCAAATATAGTGGTTGTATGTTTGAATGAAAATTGTCTTTTTTGATATAGTTATGTGACTTTTATCTCCCCATGCATACAAAGGAAAAATTGAAACAGCCCTTTGCTCATAGATGTATAATGGTAGCTACTCTTGATTGGTGGTATCCATGCAAAAAGATAATCTGTTTTTGAAAATTTTCTCATACAAATTAAGGTATTAGATAATAATGGGGTAGAAATAAGAATTAACTATGTGCTGTAATGATGATCTATATCTGCTTAAAAAGAATTAACCACGAAAACTACCTCATTCTTTAATTCATTAAGATTTATGAGTCACTCTTCAAGGAGTCATAATGCATCACTGCTAATAATTAGCCTTATTAAGTATGTATGTCTGAATTGGTAGAAAATGGATATTGAATGAAGTTTTCAGTTATTTTGTTCATATTTTTAGAACACTACTATATAGATTTGGTAGCATTTATTAAGTAATTATTTTGTGAAAAGAAATAGAACAAGGTGCTTTGAAGAATTTCAAAGAAATATAGTACTAGTTGAATTTATTAGATTTTTTAGAAGCAGAGGGTAATGTGAAAATTAATCCATTGATTGCCTCTTCAAAACAAACTCAAATTGAGAATTTCCAAGAATGTTATAATAAAAACACAATGATTTCGGGTAAAAGAAAAGATGCTGCAGAGAGAGAATAAGCATAGGCAAAGTGAACAAAAAAAATCCCCTTTTCCAGATGATATGATGGTTTACTTAGAGGACTCTAGAGATTCAATTTAAAATTTCTATGAAACAATTTCTTACTTTAGCAGAATTGCAGAATATAAAATAAACTTACGGACTTTTTTTTTTACATTATCAGTGAAACCCAGCAGGAAGAGATAGAAAGAAAAACTATTTAAAAATTCTCCTGAATTACAAATATTTGGGATTATATAAATTATATAATTATTTAATAATTATATAAATGATTTACAAAACATTACAAAACATATGTATCTTTTGCTGCTGCTCCTTCTTTTGTTTGTCCTTCTACATCCAATTCTGCAGAGTGAGATGAAGTCATCTACCTACCCATTGTGAAGTTGGTTGCTATACCTCAACGATCATAGATATGTTTTCTGTAATGTCACATATGAAGCAAAAAGAACATAAGAAAGAAGAATTAGTATTTATATTCGGGGATTTTAAAAAAGCATGGTATTTTAAAAATACATGGTATTTCTAAAGATGCAATTAAAAAGAAATTTATACTTATTGAACACAAGTGGCTAGTAATTGACTTGTGATATCAAGGATGATTCAACATTCCCAGAGAAATCAAGAGGCAATGTAACAATTTCATATGAAGGAAGATTTTTTTTTTTTTTTAGGGCTAATATTTATTTTCTTTTTCTTTTTTTTTCTTTTTTTTTTATTTAATAGCCTTTTATTTACAGGTTATATGCATGGGTAACTTTACAGAATTAACAATTGCCAAACCTCTTGTTCCAATTTTTCACCTCTTACCTCCCCTAGATGGCAGGATGACCAGTAGATGTTAAATACATTAAAATATAAATTAGATACACAATAAGTATACATGACCAAAACGTTATTTTGCTGTACAAAAAGAATCAGACTTTGAAATATTGTACAATTAGCTTGTGAAGGAAATCAAAAATGCAGGTGGGCATAGATATAGGGATTGGGAATTCAATGTAATGGTTTTTAGTCATCTCCCAGGGTTCTTTCTCTGGGTGTAGCTGGTTCAGTTCATTACTGCTCCATTGGAAATGATTTGGTTGATCTCGTTGCTGAGGATGGCCAGAAGGAAGATCTTTATATAATGACAGTGAAGTGCCATTTCATTTGTAGCTCAGTTGGTTAAAAAGTTAAATTTTTATATTCTGTCATATTCTCCCTGGAAACACAAAGGAGATATTAATTTAAATAACCTACACATGAGTGTCTTTAGACTCTTTTCTCCTGGTGATTTTAGTAGAACCTATGGAATGCTCTTACATCATATTTTCACCAAAACAAATTGCATTAGATGCATCCCTTGGAGAACTAAAGTGAATATGATAGTCATTGTTTAGAGAACTGCAGAGGTTAAACTAATTCTTGAAAGTATATTCAATGATTAGATATTAAATTTAATTCATTATTATAGTTTGATTATGAGTTTTTTGAGATCAGAGATTGTTTCCTTTTGTATCCCTTACACAGTACCTGCAGTATGATAGGCACTTAATAAATATTTGTTGATTTTACTTGACTTTAATTGTACTTGTGCATTTACTTCTGCTCCCTTTCATAAGCCTGTTATCTTGATATGACATCATATATGTATATATATGTATAATTATGAATTTAAAAATTGGGTTTGACCTCCTCAAAATGGTTTGCCAATCAAGGTGTCATAATGGGTTATAAAGCCATTATAATAACTTCTATTTTTATTCTACATTTTTTCCTAAATGAAATGCCTAAGTTTGTTTTTCATTGAAGGTACTTTGTTGAACAATAGTAAGAGTTAAGTATTCAACCACATGTATTTTGCAAAGCTATGGACATTTTCAGTAACAGTCCATTCAGTAACAACAGTTTCTGTACTAGGTAAAGAAAATGGTTGATCATGAAGATACTTAAAGGAAACATTGTGTTTTGAAATCAAACTACTGACATATGCAGAATTTCCATGTAAAATTTTTGGATGATTTTTTTTAAAGAACAAAAAGAAAAAAGAAATAGACTTAAAATTGGAATAGTTATTAGTTAGCTTTAGACAGTGCTAATACAGTTAAAATGACACTACTACCCAAATTAAGTTTATTATGTGCTATACCAATCAAATTCCTTAATCATTTATAGTTTATAGAGCTTCATAAAAATAATAAAATTCATGTCAAGCAATAAACATTCAAGAATCTCAAGGAAAATAACAACCAAAAAATTTGCAAGAGTACTAGCTATACAAAATCTCAAATTTTATTACAAAGTGATAATCCTCAAAAATATTTTATATTGATAAACAATAGGGAAAAAAAGAGCCAAAATGGTTATGTACACTGCACCAGTATCAAATCTATATAGAAATATAGTTTTGATAAGCCAAAAGACACCAGCTATTACGCAAAGTCCTAATGGGAAAAAAGTCCTGATAGCAATTCAGTTTAGCCCAATTTCACACTAGATATTTAACACAATAAGCTCTAAGTAGATACATGACCTAGATATAAAAATTTTATTATAAATAAATTAGAATAGCAGGTAAGGATATATCTTTTACAGCTATGGAAAGATTTTTTTTTATATAGTATTTTATTTTTTCCAAATACATGTAAAGACAATTTTCAATGTTAATTTATTTTTTTCCATTAAAGTCATGTTGTGAAAGAAAACATTGATCTTCCCTGCCCTACCCAAAAAACAAGCCCCCCCACCAAAAAAACCTTCAAGAAAAATAAAGTTAAAAAAAAAGTATGCTTCTATGTTCAGGCACATTCAATTCTTTCTCTGGGTATGAGGAGCATTTTTCATCATAAGTCCTTCAGAATAGTCTTAGATTATTGTATTGCTGAAAAGAGCTAAGTCTGTCAAAGTTGATCATCGCACAATGTTGCTGTTGCTGAACTATAGCTAGTTAGAGAAAGAAAGAAGACGTCTATATAATAATCAGTGTTCTATCCCCTTCCATATTGTTTATTTATTGGTGTTGACTGCAAAACTAAGGAAAGAACTTAAAAATAATTCAGTAGCTTGCATGAAAGGAATGTCAGTAAAGACTCCAAGAAACAGATGACTCACATCATTTATTCTTTGAGCTGCAGTATGACTATGCCCATAGACTATGATTGGAAGTTTGAAGGAATGAATATCTAAACCCCATTTCAAATGAGTTTAGATAATGTTTTACCAGTAGATTAATTTCTTATGATGGTTAATATTTTAGTAGTGGAAAAAAAAATATAGGACAGCTACTTCTGGTTTTGAGTGACTGTGAGTATCTATCCATGTCTGTCTGCAAATTGTTTATCTACTCCAAACAGTAAAAAAGAATGACATCCCCCCAAATCTTCCTATTCTCAACTTGCAGTACAATCTTCCCAGTCATCCAGACTCTTCAACTCCTCTGTTAAACTTATTCTATACATCTAATCTGTTGCCAAATCTTGTTTTTATCTTCACAATGACGTAAATTGAGATCTTTTGTAAACTGAGATCTTTTTTTGGGGGGGGAATAATAGGGGCGAACCCTGAAACTTCCCCCCAAAAGATCTCAGTTTACATCAGTAATATCTTTATGTCTCTCAGGAATATCTTTACTTTATGTCTCTTTTGGAATCACATAGCTGAGACTTTAGCTCAAATCTTCAAGACCTTGTACCTAAGACTGCTACAGTATAATACAGGTATGCTTCTCATTGATCTCAAAACTCTTTCTCCTCCATTCCATTTTCTACTTAGTTGTTGAAATGATTTCCCTAAAATACAGATTTGACCATATTATTCTCTCTTCCCCACTACTTCAAGTACTGCTCCTTATTATTACCTATAAAATCAAATATATAATATTTTGCATAGCATTTAAAACCAAGCCTTTATACTTTTAAAATTTTCCTATATCTAATTATCTGCCTCTTCCTGTTCCTTGCATATTATGCATTGCCTCCCTACTTCATGCTGAACTATGGCTAATGTAGACAGAAAAATAAAACTATTCTGTATAGTGATAAATGTTCTGAACCCTACTATGTTGTTTATGATTGGTGTTAATTACAGAACTGAGGAAAGAACTTTTTAACAATTCAGTAGTTTGTTACTGGTCTCTTTCACTTTTCACTGTTCTCTTGAATGTTTTCTGTTTTTACTTCTGCTGCTTAGACTCTTTGATTTCTTTTACAACAGAGGTAAATTTTCATCTTCTATATGAAAGCTTGATTAGCTTGATGTGCTTTAAAAATGCTCATTGAGGCAGTTGATGTAGTTCAGCCCCATTTTTTATTTTATTTTATTTTTTTGGCTAAGGCAATTGGGTTAAGTGACTTGCCCAGGGTCACACAGCTAAGAAGTATTAAGTGTCTGAAACCGGATTTGAACTCAGGTCCTCCTAACTTTAGGGCTGGTGCTCTATCCACTGCACCATCTAGCTGCCCCACCCCAGTCCCATTTTTTTAAAGGTAAGGAAAATGAGTCTAATAGAAGTGATGTGACTTGTACAAAGTGACTCTTCCCCTGCTAACATTGAGAAATATGAATACTGGTAATAGTAGGTGATTGTCGCTATGAAAGTTAATGAATTCACTAGAGAATTATAAGAGAAGAGGAACTACTCTGTAAGGATAGAATTTAGAAAGGTATCCATAGTTAAGAAATGAATGTAGGACCCACACTTAACACCGTATACCAAGATAAGATCAAAATGGATTCATGATTTAGACATAAAGAACGAGATTATAAACAAATTGGAGGAACATAGGATAGTTTATCTCTCAGACTTGTGGAAGAGGAAGAAATTTGTGACTAAAGACCAACTAGAGACCATTATTTATCACAAAATAGAAAATTTTGATTACATCAAATTAAAAAGCTTCTGTACAAACAAAACTAATGTAAACAAGATTAGAAGGGAAGCAACAAACTGGGAAAATATCTTCACAGTTAAAGGTTCTGATAAAGGCCTCATTTCCAAAATATATAGAGAACTGACTCTAATTTATAAGAAACCAAGCCATTCTCCAATTGATAAATGGTCAAAGGATATGAACAGACAATTTTCAGATGATGAAATTGAAATCATTACCACTCATATGAAAGAGTGTTCCAAATCATTATTAATCCGAGAAATGCAAATTAAGACAACTCTGAGATACCACTACACATCTGTCAGATTGGCTAAGATGACAGGAAAAAATAATGATGATTGTTGGAGGGGATGCAGGAAAACTGGGACACTGATACATTGTTGGTGGAGCTGTGAACGAATCCAACCATTCTGGAGAGCAATCTGGAATTATGTCCAAAAAGTTATCAAACTGTGCATACCTTTTGATCCAGCAGTGTTTCTACTGGGTTTATATTCCAAGGAGATACTAAAGAAGGGAAAGGGACCAGTATGTGCCAAAATGTTTGTGGCAGCCCTGTTTGTAGTGGCTAGAAGCTGGAAAATGAATGGATGCCCATCAATTGGAGAATGGTTGGGTAAATTGTGGTATATGAATGTTATGGAATATTATTGTTCTGTAAGAAATGACCAGCAAGATGAATACAGAGAAGCTTGGAGAGAATTACATGAACTGATGCTAAGTGAAATGAGCAGAACCAAGAGATCATTATATACATCAACAACGATACTGTATGAAGATGTAATCTGATGGAAGTGGATTTCTTTGACAAAGAGAACTAATTCAGTTTCAATTGATCAATGATGGACAGAAGCAGCTACACCCAAAGAAAAAACACTGGGAAATGAATGTAAACTGTTTGCATTTTTGTTTTTCTTCCCGGGTTTTTTCTACTTTCTGAATCCAATTCTCCCTATGCAACAAGAAAACTGTTTGGATCTGCACAATGTTGTAAAAAAAAATTACCCTGGCATGGATTCTGTCAATAAAAAGTTACTATAATTAAAAAAAGAAAAGAATGTAGATCCATCAAAGTTCTTTGTCACACAAACTAAAGTAAGAGGTATTTTCAAGTGTCAAATGCTACTGAGAAGTAAATGATTTGAATTAAAAAAAAAAAAAACCACTGGATCTGCCACAGAGGACATCATTAGTCACATTTGAGAGAGAAATTTCAATTAGTTGAGGATAAAAATGGGGATGTTAGTATCTTCAGTGTACTGCTACAAGGATTTCAGCCATATTGTATTACCACTCTTTCCAGGCAAGGCAGAACAATGTGGTCATTGGGATTCTCTGGCCCTCAATTTGCTCAACTTTAAAATGTTGATAACAGCACTTCTGTCATAGAATTGCAATGGAATAATGTATATAAAATCCTTTGTGAACCTTAAGTGCTATGTAATTATGAGTTATCATCATGATCATTATTAATTTTTTTAGATTTAGAGCTGAAATGGATCTCAAAGAGGAAGATCAAGTTTTGTTTTGGTTTTTTCCTATCATAAAAATATATTTAAATCCAAAAGCTAGCATGGCAATACAATAGATACTTTCCCATAAAATATAAGACAAAAGCAAGAATGCCCCCTTTTCTTACTATTATTTGTCATAAGTTTAGAAATGTTAGCAAGTGCTAACATGCTCAGCGAAACAGCAAAGAGCGAAACATGAAAATAAAACTAAAGACATAAAGATAGTCAAAGGAAGAAATAAAGGTATCCCTTTTTTGCTAATGACAGCATAGTTTGTTTACTTTTTAAAAAGCCTAGGAAATCAACAAAAAAAATTTATTGAAATAAGAGCTTTAGCAAAGTTACAGTCTACAAAATAAATTAACAGAAAACAATCACCACCACTACCACATTTCTCTATAATAACAAATTCAGTTGTCCTGATCTATGTATTTCCATTGTGCCCAGATGACTCCAGAGGAGAGAATAAGGCTGGTGACTTTGTATAGCTATTCCTTCCTTTAAATCCAATTCACTTGTGAGTCATGTCATCACCTTCCCAATGTCATGATCCTCTTTGAGAACAAAGGACAAACAAACAACAATAATAACAAATAAATCTAAGAGACATAATGCAAAGGAATATTTCATTCAAAATAATTACATGTATAGTGTTATTTGGGAGTCCTTTTACCAAAACACACTCAGTTTTTATATAAATTTAACTACAAAATGATCCTTTAAAAAATGCATTTTAATCAATTGAGGGAATATTTTGCGCAATTGAGTGGGCCATTTCAATACAATAAAATCACAATACCACCAAAGCTAATTCACACACTTAATGCAGTTCCAATTTAAGAACCAATCAAGACACATTGTGGAATAACAATCATTGGTAGGAACAAAAGATCTGGAATATTGAGAGAAGTAATAAAAATGTTAGGAATGAATAGGGAACAACACTTTGAGACCTTAAAATATATTATAAAGCACTTGCCATTAAAAATATTTGGTAGGGGTTAACCCCCAGAAACTACAGATTCCACAAGAGAGAATTTGACATAATAGAGCTTTGTAACCCAATGTTTTGTAAAATGAAAGTATAAATTAGTCAGGAAAGAAATTCTAAGAAAATTGTTAATGTGGGCTATCTGAAATTATATCAATTACATTGATATCTCAAATTTAACCATATGAGTATATCCCAAATATTATAGAATATTGATTATTTTTAGATCATTTATGGGATAGAGATGGAGAATGCTATTTATGTATATATAGGACATGACCAAAATATGGATTTTTTTCTTTGTTAACAAGGAGTGATTTTGGGGAGGGTATTTAGGAGAATTGGTAACATGAAACTGTCTTTTAAAATTTTTTTAAGATTATATTTAAATACAATTTTTAACATTTATATTTTAAAATTTTAAGTTGCAAAATCTTCCCCTTTCTTCTTCTTCCCCTTTCACCTCTTTGAGAATGCAAACATTTTGATACACAGTATATGTGCAGTTACACAAAACATATTTCCCTATTAGTTATATTATGAAAGAAAATACAAGAACACCTACTCCTAAGTTATTTTAAAAGTTAAAGTTTTAAAAGTTAAAGTTTAAAAAAATATTATAATCAGCATTTAGACTTCATTGATTCTTTTTGTGTAGATAGATAGCATTTTTCATCATAAACCCCAGAAATCAAAGAATTTGGAAAGGGACCTATTTGTATTGAAATATTGGTAGCAATTCTTTTTGTTTGCTTGTTTTTGCTGAGGCAATTGGGGTTAAGTGACTTGCCCAGGATCACACAGCCAGGACGTGTTAAATGTATGAGGTCAGATTTGAACTCAGGTCCTCCTGACTTCAGGACTGGTGCTCTATCCACTGTGCCATCTAGCTAATAACAATGTCATAATTGTTCACCTACTTCCGCTCACTTAGCACTGCACCTAAGACATAGTAAGTGCTTAATTAATGTCTATAGACTGAGGGATTGACTACCAACTTTGCTCTTCTCCAGAAAGAGAGATCTGGGTAGGTACTAAGTTCCTGAAAATGTCAATTTCATCATTTAATTATGGCATAATTATGTTCCATTACATATTTACATAATATGTAGACGGACACAGTCCTGCCACAGTAGAAGGACACTCAATTAGTTTCTAATTTGGGGGAAACACAAAAAGAATTGCTACAGGGGCAACTAGATGGCACAGTGGATAGATCACCAGCTCTAAAGTCAGGAGGACCTGAGTTCAAATTTGGACTCAGATACTTAACACTTCCTGGCTGTGTGACCCTGGGCAAGTCACTTAACCCCCAATTGCCTCAGCAAAAAAAAAAAAACAAAAAAAAAACACAAAAAACAAAATTAAGGAAACATTAACATTATTTGAAATATGTTAGAACTCTAGTCAATGCAATGATATGTCAGAAGTCTATAGGACTGAAGATGAGTCATGCCCCTCTTTCTTTGCCAAAGTGAAAATTAACTTATATTGGAGAGGAAAAAATTTTCTGGGCATGTGTCATATGGGCATTTATTTTGCTGGACTCGGCATACTTTATTGTGAGAGGTTCTTTTTGTTTTGTTTTTTGTTCATGGATTGGGAGGGGAGTGGTAGGAATATATTTTCAGTGCATATAATAATAAATATTTTGAAAAACCCCCAAACTGATTGTACACTTTTTTTTGTACTAGGTGGTAGGTATTATGCCAAGTAATTCTTTCAAAATGGAAACAAAATATATTGTTTGTGATTCGTATGTATGGTATGATCTAATTATTTGAAAAATAAAAGAATTGCTGATATATTTTTTTATCTTGAAGAGTTCTTTACTTTTTTGTTCATTATTTTGGGCACATTTCTTTCTTGACTTCTGTCATATCAGTTTTATTACTGAAAAGAAAATCATTAGTTCTATTATTAGTTTCTTTTCTTGGAAACCACATGTGTTATTAATATAAGTTGCTCAGTTTCTTCTATCTGTGAGATCAAGAGTCACAAGATCACTATTTAAAACACTGATTAGAATCTTTCAGATAACTAGGGAGTAGTTCCCTGATCCTATTATTCTGGTCTAGGTTTATAGGTATGTTTATTTCAATTGTTTTGCAAGTGGTGATATTTTTTTTTTAATTTTAAAGAATCACTCAAGTTATAAATCCAAGAAAAAAAGGCAAAAAGAATTACGTGCTCAATTTATGTATGTAAAACTGATTTTTTTTCCTCCTTATTACTCATTGACAAAAAGCTTTACTCCTTTCCTATAATGATCCGGTAAGAGCTACAATATGTGTGATGATGTTTTCCCATCTCACCATTCCGAAAGTAATGATGTGTTGACCTTAGTCTACAAGTTTTGGTCATGTGCTAGGATGGGGCCCTCCACAAAATGCAATAATTCTTCTTGTATTTTTATCCAAGAAATGTTTCATTGGCCTTGTTTTCTATGCTTTTGTGTAGGTGCTTGTAAGTGAAGACTCCGATGGCAATGGCATTGTGGCCCATTTCCCTGCCCATGAAAAGCCTGTTTGCTGTATGGCTTTTAACACAAGTGGTAAGTGGTCTTTCTGGCATTGCTTTGTTTCTGAATTTGGATTAGTTGAAGTGAATATTCACTATCTTTAATAGAATCCTACTTTTCTACAAAATTCTGATTTAGCCCAAGTCAGTAAATTGTTCTCATCCAATTCAATATTTCCTGCCATTGTTTTTTTGTATTGTTATCCATCACCAGGATAAACCATTTTAGTTCTAGTATAAATTATTATAGATTTGTTCTTTTTACTTTGCATTAATTCATGCTTGTTTACTCAGATTTCTCGTGGTAATACTTTTAACTTATTTCTCAGAATTGTAATACTTACTCAAAATTCCACCAATAGTGCAATAATGTGCCTATTTTCCTACAATCTAGCCATCATTTGCTATTGCTTTATTTATTTTTTTGTGAAAAATTTGTACCATCCTTTTGGATGCATAGTAGAACTTCAGAATTGCTTCTATTTCACTTCTCTAATTACTAGTGATATGGAGTATTTTTAAAAAATAATGGCTTTAAGTGGTTTGGATTTCTTTCCATGAGAATTGCCTTTTTATATTTCCTGACCATTTATGTCTTATGCAGTAGTATAACCTTCTAGAGGAGCAAATTAGAAATCAATACTTATTCAAACTCAGAATATTTGAGAAGGGGATGTAAATTTTCAAACTACTTAATCGACTTTATTTTATTCATATTGATAGTATTATGTACTTATCTAGTTGTTTGTGAACTGTTTTATCATCAGATATAATAGGAAAATATGTTAATTTATTTTTAAAAGTATGTTTTATTCATATTTTCTGTTTCTTACATCATTATAGTATCACTGCATATCTCTCCTTTCTCAGACCTTATAACCAATAATTTTTTTTGGTATGGAAAGAAAAGTCATCATAGCTGATTGAAACATTGAAAATATTCCAAAATATGTGTAATATGCAATAATTGTGAACTTCCCATCTCCATGATATTTTTCAAATCTTTTCATTTAAGTCCCACTTCATATTTATAATTTTGTTATATATATTTTTGATTTTTTGATGTGTTGTCCTTTATATTAAATTATGGTAGTTACTGTGAATATTGTTGTCTTCACTCTGCTAACTTTATTCTGCATTAATTCATAAAAATTATGAATTTTCCCATGTATCTATTAGTCACAAACATCATTTCTTTTAGGACAGTAATATATCCATGTATCACAATTTCTGAGCTGCTTTTCAACCAGTGGATATCTTTCTATATCTATTATCTTTGTTAGTTTTAGCAGTAAGAGAAGAAAAAAAAATTAAAGGAATTAGAATCGGTAATGACGAAAAAACTATCATTCTTTGCAGATGATATGATGGTATACTTAGAAAATCCTAGAGAATCAACTAAAAACTACTAGAAACAATTATCAACTTTAGCAAAATTGCAGAGTACAAAATAAATCCACATAAATCATCAGGATTTCTCTATGTTATAAACTAAGTCCAATAGTAAGACATACAAAGCGAAATTCTATTTAAAATAACTGTAGATAATATAAAATATTTAGGTGTCTAACCTGCCAAGACAAATTTAGGAACTATGTGAACATTATTACAAAACACTTTCCATACAAATAAAGTGAGATCTAAACAATTGGAAGAATATTGAGTGCTCATGGGTAGACAGAGCTAATATAATAAAAATGATGATTCTGCCTAAATTAATCTACTTATTCAGTGCCATGCTAATTAAACTGCCAAGAAATTACAGAGCTAGAAAAAGATAACACAGTTCATCTAGAAGAATAAATGTTCAGGAATTTTAAGGAGGATTATTGAAAAAAATGCAAATGAAGGTGACCTGGCTGTATCACACCTGAAATTATGTTATAAAGCAATGATCATCAAAGCCATTTGATACTGGCTAAGAAATAGAGTAATGGATCAGTGAAATATGTTAGGTTCACAAGACACAATAGCCAATGATTAGGGTAATCTAGTGTTTGATTAAAGCCAAAGACTCTAGTTTCTGGGATAAAAACTCACTGTTTGACAAAGATTTCTGGAAAAATCAGAAAATAATATGGCAGAAATTAGGCAGTGACCAACACCTAACACCCTATATTAAGATAAGTTTAAAATGGGTTCATGATTTAGATATAAAGAGTGATACTATAAGTAAATTAGGAGAACAAAGGATAGTCTATCTTATAGATCTGTAGAGAAGGAAGGAATTTATGACCAAACAAATATTAGAATACATTATGAAATGCAAAAAGGATAATTTTGATTATATTAAATTAAAAAGGTTTTGTACAAACAGTACCAATACAGACAAGATTAGAAGAGAAGCAAAAAACTGGTAAAACTTTTTTACATTCAAGGGTTCTCATAAAGACCTCATTTCTTTTTTTATTATTATAGCTTTTTATTTACAAAACATATGCATTGATAATTTTTCAGCATTTACCCTTGCAAAACTTTCTGTTCCAGCTTTCCCTCTCCTTTTTCCCACCCCCTCCCCTAGATGGCAGGTAGTTCAATACATGTTAAATATGTTAAGGTATATGGTAAATCCAGTATATGTATACATATTTGTACAGTTATCTTGCTGAATAAGGAAAATTGGATCTAGAAAGAAAGAAAAAACCTGAGAAAGAAAACAAAAATTCAAGCAAACAATAGCAGAAAGAGAGGAAATTCTATGTTGTGATCCACACTTATATCCCATAGTTCTCTCTCTGGGTGTAGTTGATTCTCTTCTTTACTGAACAATTGGAACTGGTTTGAATCATCTCATTGTTGAAGAGAGCCATGTCCATCAGAGTTGATCATTGTATAATCTTGTTGCCTTGTATAATGATTGCCTGGTTCTGCTTATTTCACTTAGCATCAATTCATGTAAGTCTCTCCAGGCCTCCCGGAACTCATCTTGCTGGTCATTTCTTACAGAACAATAATATTCCATAACATTCATATACCACAGCTTATTCAGATAAAGGCCTCATTTCAAAAATATACAGAGAATTGATTCAAATTTATAAGAATGGAAGCCATTCTCCAGTTGACAAATGGAGGAAGGAAATTAGCAGACAGTTTTTAGATGAAGAACTTAAAACCATTTCTAGACATGTGAAAAAATGCTCTATATCACTATTGATCAGAGAAATATAAATTAAGACAATTCTGAGGTACCACTGCACATCTTTCAGATAGGCTAAAATGATAGGAAAAGATAATGATAAAAGTTGGAAGTGATGTGGGAAAACTGAGACACTGATACATTCTTAATGGAGTTGTGAAATGATCCAACTATTCTGGAGAACAATTTTGAACTAACTGTGCATACCCTTTGATCCAGCAGTATTTCTATTGGTCTTGTATACCAAATCATAAAAAAAGGAAAAAGAACTCACTTGTACAAAAAATGTTTGTAGCAACCCTTTTTGTAATGGCAAGAAACTGGAAACTGATTGGATGCCCATCAATTGGGGAATGGTTGAATAAGTTATGGTATATGAATGTTATGGAATATTATTGTTCGATGAGAAACAATCAGCAGGATGATTTCAGAGAGGCCTGGAGAGACATGAATTGATGCTAAGTGAAGTGAGTAGAACCAAGAGAACTGTGTACATGGCAACAGTAAGATTATGCGATGATCAATTCTGGTGAACATGGCTCTTTTCAACCATTTCAGGCCAATTCCAGTAGACTTGTGATGTAGAGAGCCATCTGCATTCAGAAAGAGGACCATGGGGACTGAATGTGAATCACAACATAATATTCTTACCTTTTTTGTTGTTGTTTGCTTGGTTTTTGTTTTCTTTCTCATTTTTCTTCCTTTTTTGACCTGATTTTTCTTGTGCAGCATGGTAATTGTGGAAATATGTATTGAAGAATTGAACATGTTTAACATATGTTGGATTACTTGCTGTCTAGGAGAGAAGGGAAGGGGAAGGAAGGGAGAAAAATTTGGAACACAAGGTTTTGTAAGGATGAATGTCGAAAACTATCTTTGCATATATTTTGAAACTAAAAAGAATCTATGAGGATCTGACTTGTAAAATGAGTCCTTCTGCTTAGATTTGATATTTACCAAAGTAGGAGTATAAGATAGGGCTAAAGGAGCTTTAAAACTAGCATTGATTCCATTGTCATCTTTGTACTATGTAAATCAACAAAATATTATGTTGAGATATTTTAAAAATTCAAATACTAACTAAAAAAATTTTAACAATTTAAAAAAGAATTTTTTGCCCCTAGTAATAAGAGGTATATGATGTGTTTTTCTTCTTTTTCTTTTCTTTTTTTCATGGTCATAATGTTTGATGTTAAAGATATATAGATATCCATTATCCATGTATCACACATCCATCCACAATCCAAACTATTTTTGTAATATTTTATTTTTAAGCAAATATTTTCGTTCACATGAGACAAAATTATTTAATATTAGACATTTTATTTTTAAATAAAGGACTTGGCATTTTCCACATATTCACTATTTGTATATCTTCAGTTATGATCAGATTCTTTGAAATTGATTAAAAAATAAAGTCCATCTTTTATCTCTCAATCTTTCTAGTTGAAGAATGGTAGTAGAAGAGTAGTTATAATACTTTATTTAATGAGTATGTTTTACAGTAACTTCATTAGTTATAGAGAGTTTATAGAGAGAAATATTTTGGATAATGACTGATGAGTGAGTAGAATAGGTTTGACTTAATTAATGAAATCAAACATAAATTGAAATTTGATTATGGGAAAAAATTACATTTCAAAGAAGTTGAACTTTTGTCACCGCTTTCAGAGTGACCAATGAGATTTCTTTTGAAATTCAAAAGTTTTTAGTAGCCTGAATTACTAAGTATTTCTGATATTCAGAGTTGTGGAAGAGGAGTGGGAAGAGACTTGAGGCAGGTAGACCCTGCCTGATGGAGTGTTTTGTTTGAAGAACTGCAAGGTATTACTGGAGTATATGGAATGGTGTAAGATGTAAGAAGACTAGAAAGGTAGAGAAGGGAAAGCTACAAAGGGCTTTTGGTACCACACAGGATTTTTATATTTGGTTGTGAAGATGATAATAATATTAATTTTAGGTAATATTTATATAGACTTTTTATGTCCCAGATACAGTGATAAACATAGTTCAGCTAGTCAGTCTCTGAAACTGCATTTTAACTTGGGTCTTCATGGCTAGAGACACTGTCTCTCTTTGCAAAATGATAGAGAGCCACTGGGGTTTATAAAGTTGGTGAGCTGACAAGTGTTGACCTGTATTTTAAGATGATCACTTCATTAGTCGAGATGGGAATGGACTGGATTTAGGTAAGGCTTGTCACAGATGGATTGGTCAGGTTTTTTCAGTGATCTAGGTGTGAGGGGATGACAGCTTATACAATGTTAGAAGCAGTGTCAGATGTTATAAGGTGATATATGAGAAATATTATGAAGATAAAACTTATAGGCTATTGTAACAGTTTTTATTTGGATATTGAGAGACAATGAGATCTAGAAGTTGACCCTTAGCCTGAGTGCATATTAAGATAGGAATATTTTGAGGATATTCCTCAACAATAACAGGAAAGTTAGGAAGAGAGGAAGGTTTGAGGCAGAAAAATAATGCTCAATTTTGATCTATAAATGTCTAAAGGATATTTGATTTGAGATGTCTAATAGACAGGTGGAGATTCAAGATTGGAGGTAGGTCAGAGATGTTAGAGGTGGATAATTAGATTTGAGAATCATTAGCATAGAGATTATAATTGAAACCATGGGAGCTGCTGAGCTCTCCAAGTGAAATAGTATGGAAGGAGAAAGGAAAGTAGCCCAAGACAGAGCTCTTGGGGAAACCTACCATTAGAAACCTTAACTTGAATGCAGATCTTGTAAAGGAGACTGAAAAAGAGCATTCAGGTAGATTTAAGGAGAAATAGAAGAGATTAATATATAATTAATATCATAAAAATCTAGCGAAGAGAGAATAAAGGAGAGAGTGATAGAGTGATTTGCATTATCAGAGACTTCACTGTGATTAAAGAAAGATGAAGATTGAGAAAAGACCATTGCACTTAACATTTCAGAGATAATTAGTAACTTTAGAGAGAACTGTTATGTTTTTTTTTTAAATGATTTTAATAGCTAGATTCTAGAGAGTTGAAAAGAGATTGGAAAAAAAGGGATGAGATGTTATAGATCAACTTCTCAAGGAGTTTACAATAGGCTAGCTTGCTCAGATGATAGATCAAGTGGGGATTTTCTGAGGATGGGGAGGACGTGGACATCTTAGGCAGTGGACAACTGGCTGGTAGAAAGTAGTAGAGAAACAGATAAGTGAGAGTAGGAGTGATAATCTATTATCTATTGGAGAATATGTGAATGTAAAGAAATTTGTTTTGGTAAAAAGAAGGCCTATCACTTCTTGGGTGACAGAGATAAAGGCAGTGATAGTTGCAGAAGGCATCTGGAAAATATGAGATGAGGAGGAGAGGAGAAGAGAAAGTTATAGTGGTCTTCGTTTTTCAGTGAAACATTAAAGTTTTCTGCTAACATAGTGCAGGGATCGGACCTATAGAAGGACTAAAGAAGCATAAAATAGTTTGACATAATCCATTTATGGTAGTAGCTTTAGCAAATCATTTGGTATAGTGCTTATGTTAGTAGTTTTACCAAAGTGGCCAGTTAAGATGGTCACATAAATTTGTAATTTTGATGCAATCAAAATGATTTCATAATTTTCTGCTAGTTTTTTTCAGCAGCATTTTGTGTAGGGGGCAACCTGTGGATGATGAGTAATCAAGGCTTTCCAAAATAAGATAGTTGAGATGATAAAAGATTTAAGAGAAAAGGAAAGTGTAGAGCTGAAATATTTCATTGAGTAGAATAGAGAAGGATTGTAGGCAGGGCAGTGATGAGCAAGAATTAATATGTTGTGGAATTGGAGGTCATAGTGAAGATAAAGAACAGGTTTTGGGGTTGCAAGGCAGAGGAAGAAGTGGGATAAGAGAGCAATCAGCTAAAGAAAGATTTTTAAGAATTTATGAACATGAAAGTAGTGCATTACAGGTAATGGCAAGATCAAGGTTTGTACCATTTCTGTAGTTTAGGTGTCTTGGAAGTGTAGGTCATGGAAAATGAGCAAGTTTAGAAACTGTGATATAAGGATATTTGAAGGAGTTCATTCCAATATGTGTTTTGAAGTATTTTAGGATGAGGATGAGGAGCAAGTTGAGGAGCAGCAAACAACTGTGAGTCAAGCACTGGACTCTCTGAGAACAAAAAGGGGAATTGTTTTGGAGATTAGTAGAGAAAAGCTAACAGAATTTTGATTGGGTGATAAAGATTAAAGGAAACTTTACTTACTTATGGTAGTAGAAAGTGAGCATGATGATAATTGCAATACTATTATACTGATATTAGTGTAGGAATCTTCAACTTTTACCAGTGACTCCAAGAAGCTTTAATGCATAACAGGCACAACCCAGTAAATTATCTTGCAAACAGGCTAACCTTGTTTGAGGGTAACCAACAAGTCTCAACCTTGTCACTGAGTTGGGGGGAGGTGTCTATCTCAAGCATGTGAAGACTTTTCTGGATAATGGTTTGATTAAAGCAGTTTATTCCAGTGGCCATGAAATCAGCTGAAACAAGCATTGTGGAATGCTTAAAGTTTAGTCAGACATCAAAGACCTAAGATCATCCATTGTATCCTGGGCTATTGCCAATCACTTTGACTGTTGTCCTACTACTGGGCTTTGGATGACTCAGAAAGAGAAAGGCCAAAGATGATGACTTTATGCAACTCAGTATCATCTGTGATGTCATTTGTCCTCCTCAAAAACAACAAGAGAAATGGTGAGCAAGAACTTTTCCAAAGCCCCTGTCTTGACCAGTTAATTAGGAGGAATTTGAGTAAAAGTCAAACTAATGCTGCAAAGGATGTTCAGAGATGCTGTGATGTAGCCACAGTAGCTTTCCTCTTCATACTATAGTGCCAATATGTTGGAATTGAACATTTAAAAATGAATCAAAGACTCGAGTGTGAAATAAATATGGAGCTGCTAATCAAATAGAATCTCACCTGGGCTATTCTGCTAATTCTCTTTCTAGGAGATACCTAAGAGCTAATGATCAATATTTTCTTCTGAAAAATCAGGATTTCTACAATCAATTTTCATATTTCTTTCAAATCTAAAGCCTGTGGATCAGTGAAATGACTAAGAACCAAATTTTTCTTTCTTTCTTTTTTTAAAACATATCATCTGTTTTCCATTAATCAAATGGTAATGGGGCAGCTATATGGCACAGTGGATAGTATGCCAGCTCTGAAGTCAGGAGGATCTGAGTTCAAATCTGGCCTCAGACACTTAATACTTCCTAACTGTGTGACCTTGGGCAAGTCACTTACCTCCTTTTGCCTGGGGGGGGGGGAAATCAAATGGTAATATACAGTATTCTAAGTAAACTTTTATCATTAAGGGCTGATTAGGGGATATGAACATACAAGTGGAAACTAAGTATTTTCATGAAACTTTATCTTAGGAGTAGTTTATATTGATATTGTGCAACTCCATTATGTGAACCATACTTAAATATTTTTTAAGTGTTTAAACAGAGAAATACAATTTGCCAAAACCTGCAGTAATGACAGTGAATGGGAAAAACATGACTGCTATATAATGTAAATTGACATGGATTCTGTATATAAACATGTTCAAAGTCACCTTGTCTAAGAAACTTGGGGAGGTCACATATTGAAAATACATATTATGAAGAAAAGTGTTATTTAATCGAGGATGTTTATGAAAAAGCTTATAAGATGTTTGTATTTATGGTGTAATGCCCAGAAATATACATATAAGACTTAAAAAGAGCAGGAATGAAAAACTATTGCCAATTCAGCATCAAGAAGAATGAATAGCTTCAGATTTCTCTAGAATACATCTATGCTGGAAGCAAGGAGGAGACACACAAATATCCTTTTTGCTCACAAATCAAAGTAATAGCACTGTATTGCTATTATTGAGTAGAAAAATTATTAAAATAATAAATTCTGTGTCTTTTCTTGCCTTTTACATAAAATATGATTAAAAAGTCACAATCTGAATGTATTGAATAAAGATATTGCTTACAGTTAGATGTACTGTTTGAAAGAATTCTTCACTGGATTTCTTCGACAAAGAGATCTAACTCAGTTTCAGTTGATCAATGATGGACAGAAGCAGCTACACCCAAAGAAAGAATACTGGGAAATAAATGTAAACTGTTTGCATTTTTGTTTTTCTTCCCAGGTTATTTTTACCTTCTGAATCCAATTCTTCCTGTGCAGCAAGAAAACTATTCGGTTCTGCACACATATATTGTATCTAGGATATACTGTGACATATTTAACATGTATAGGAAGGACTGCTTGCCATCTAGGGGAGGGGGTGGAGGGAGGGAGGGAAAAAGTCGGAACAGAAGTAAGTGCAAGGGATAATGTGGTAAAAAATTACCCAGGCATGGGTTGTGTCAATAAAAAGTTATAATTATGGGAAAAAAAAAAGAATTCTTCACATTAAACAGGATGATAATTTCTATCAGAGTTCTCTGACTTCCTAACCACTGAGTGAGGATTAGGTTAACTTGTGAAGAAACATCCCAATGCAAATCTGGTAAAAGTCGTGAGAATTTTCTTTTTAGATCTTCACCAAATGATGACATGACATAGAGCATTATTAATTCCATACTATTATAAATTTCATCTGCCTCCCATCATCAAAAATACACAATCATCAAGATTAGACAGGGAACAATTCAGAGAAATATTTTCCTAAGATCACCCTAGATTCCAGATTTCCTACCTGAGCTTAGACGGGTTGTTATCCTCACATATTTCAAGTTTATAAACATCTTTTTAAGTGGCTAATGTGACAGAAAAGGAAAAAAGAACATATTGGAGAAAGTGTGGAAAAATGAGTCATTTTTGTCTCTGGGAAAGTCTTAATTCTCACACTTGTCAGATTGACAATGATGAAGAAAAGCAGAGTTGTTGCAGTTTTGAGAGGATAGGCATACTAATGTTTTGTTGGAGGTCCTATGAAATAGTCTAAAACAGAATTAATCTGATGAGGGAAAGTAATGTGCAATTATAGCCAAAAGATCAATAAACTAAGTATGTCCTTTTATCTGTTGATGCTGTACATTGAAACAATGTACACCAAGAAACAAAAGAATGTGCATATATGGATTTTTTTGTTCTTCTTTTATCTCTTTTATTTTTAATTATATATAAACATTTTAAACATAAATTTAAAAACAATTTGAGTTCAGAATTCTTTCCTTCCTTCTCTTTTCTTCCCATTGAAAAGTCAAGCAATTTAATGTAGATTATGCCTATGCAGTTATGCAAAATATATTTCCACACTCGCCATGTGGCAGACCCCTTACCCTGAAAAAGAATCTGGTTAAAATAAAGTAAAAAAAAAAGTTTTCAGTCTACATTACGATTGTATCAGTTATTTTTCTGGAAATGGATAGCATTTTTCATCACCAGTCCTTTGGAATTGTCTGGGATCATTGTATTGCTGAGGACAGTTCATTCACAGTTGGTCACCATAGAATATTGCTGTTACTGAGTACAATGTTCTCCTGTTTCTGCTCACTTTACTTTGCATTGGTTTATATGTATTCCCAGATTTTTCTGAAAGCATCTTGTTTGTCATTTCTTATAGCACAGTACTATTCTATCCCAATCATCTCTCTCAATTTGTTCAGTCTTTTCCCAATTTTTGGACATCTCCTCAATTTCCAGTTTTTTTTTTTATCACCACAAAAAGAGCAGCTATAACTATTTTCATATATAAAAGGTCTTTTCCTTTTTGAGTGATCTCTTTGAGATATAGGACTAGTAATGGCATTGTTTGATCAGAGGTTATGCAGAGTTTTATAACCCTTTGGGCATAGTTCCAGATTGTCCTCCACAGTTGAATTGGTTCACAATTTTACCACCAATGCTATAGTGTGTCTCATTTTTTTCAATATTCGTTATTTTTCCTTTTCTATCATTTTATATGTGTATAAATAGCTGTGTATAATTTGATAGATGTGTATAAATTTGAACTATGTGAGGACAATAACCTCTCTCAGTTCAGGTAGAAAGCCTGGAAATCCAGAATGACCTTAGGAAAATGTTTCTCTGTACTTTTTCTTCATTTAATGTACTGAGATTGGGTGCATGGTACAACTGGAACTTTATCTCAGTATTAAAAAATGATGCATGGTGGTCCCAATTATGATTTAAAATTGTATATGCCTTGGAAAGTCATTTACTTCTTAGTAACACAGTAATATTGACTTTCCAAGTTGATAAGCATTTATCAGTTTGTGTTGCTAGAGGAAGTTTCTTCAATCAGAGATCAAATATTTTAGCACAAGCTATTTGCTGATTCCAGATATGCGTCTCAAACTGCCTATTGGACATCTAGAACTGGATGTCTTTTAGACATCTCAAACATAATATGTCTGAAATGGAACTCATGATTTTTCCCTTTAAACTTTTCCCTTCTTTTAACTCCCCAATTATTGTTGAGAATTCTCTACCATCCTTTCTGTCCTTCAGGCTCTCAACCTAAATGCCATACTCAATTCTTATGTCTCTCACTATGCGCCCCCTGCACATCTCCATATTCAATCCTTGCCCTCATAAAACTGCCATCTCCTTACTTTTTCAGTCTTTTTATATATTTCCCTGTATGTAGTCTGTGATTCGGTGGCACTACTCTGTTTCATATTCTTTGCAAAAGATATTCCATGTCCCAATTTTTGTCATTTTTGTTGGCTATCTCATCATTTTTGCTTATTGGATTCCTTGGTTTCCTTCAAGACTTTTCTACAAAAAATTTTTCCTGGTCCCTCTTACAGCTAGCATCTTCCATATTTTTATTATCTTCTATTTATCCCATATATATCTTATTGGTCCATATTTCTTTGCATATTTCTCCTTTAGGTTGTGAATATCTTAAGATCAGATTGTCTTTTGTTTTTAATATTTCTTCAGCTTTTAGCACAATACCATGCGCATAGTAAAAGCTGAATAAATGTTTGACTGACTACTACACTGAAGTGTTTTTCTCTTGTGCATTCTTTACTAATTTTTTTTTTTAATTTCCCTTATGATAGAATGTTTTCCCCTTGCCATTCTTAATTCATGTTGCCTCTTTTTCCCACAAAACACAGATTTATGAAAAAAATTCCTGAGTACATATGTGATTAGAAATTAATTTGGTCGACTTTATTAAAATATATTAAAATTTTATTGTTTTGAGGCTACATTAATCAAGCAAAGAATTGCAAAGATAGCATTCACAATTTTTCTTTTAGATACTGATTATTTTTAAAAATATAAGCCCTGATTTAATCAATGCTATCTTCCTTCAACTTTTACATGTATAGTAGTTTGAAATTGCTTTCTTTGAGATTGTTTGGGCGCCTAATGGTTCCAAAGTTATTCTGTAAGTTTGGTCAAGGTATTTTCATAGGTTATATAATGGGGCCACTAACAACAATAATACCCATTACAATACTTTTAACAAGTTTTGGGAAGTTCATAAAAAGCTCAGTGACCACTTTACTAGATTTTAACTGTGTGATTTTTAAAAAGCCCATCTGTATCAAATAATAGTAACTCAGGTTGGTTTAGGTATGTCATTTTTGTACTGATGTTTACTCAGAAATTCTTTATTTTATGATAGTAGGTTTGGATGTGATAATTATGTTCCAAAAATGTATGATAGAACTTCTGAGAAACACAAAGTAGTATACTTTTAACAGTGAATGGCAGACCAGTGCAATCTCCTGGGCAGTGTTAAAGAATACTGTAAAATTTATGTGACAGAATAATGGTACAGAATGAGCTGAAAGCAAAATGCTGGTTGGTGGAATGGCTAGCATGCATTCTGTGGTGTATGAATTCTAGTCATAGAGTTGAAATTAAAAGATGCTATTAAACAGAGTTGTGAAACATCTAGTCCCACAGCTGTATTTGGTTTGTTTTCTAATTTCTCATTGCCTTTCTTGTTTATTAGCTGTGACTCTGACTTCAAAATTAAAACAAATATTTTAAAGGCAGCATTTATGATTTTGTCAAACAGGGGGAGGGGCCCAGGACTCAAGAGTTGGTTAGGATAATGTGGGTGGTGCTAAGTAATCTCATTATATTCTGCAATCATAGTTAGTGAGCTTTTTTTACAAAATAGTGTCCATAAGTCAAGTAGCCAAGAAGCAGTGTAAAGCATCCCCTTACCAAAATACCATTCTGGTAATACGAGCAAAATGTACAAGAATTTTGATCTATTAGTCTATAATAGGAGCATCCCTCGGATTTATATTTAAAACTTAAACAAATCATTATTTTGAGGATAAGTTCTGGTAAAGTGAAAATACTTTATCAACTTTAGTATTAATCTGAACAACTGTGTATTATAAATACATAGCTGTAGAATACTATCTTTGCAGTGGGCATAATTCAAAATAATAACATAATTGCAAACCCATTATTCCAAAGTAGCACCCAATTTCCTGCTATATTAACAAGTAGAATACACTACTGAGGTTTTTAGCTAGAAGATTTTAAAGAGGAAGAAATATTTTTCAGCTTTAGGAGAAATGGGAAGGTTTTATAGAGGTAACTTTTGAACTGTATCTTGCATTAAGAAATGTAATTAGAGATGTGGAAATATGGAAGGAAATAAGGAAGAAGCAAAAATATTTTAAACAACTATTATGTACCAGGCATTGTGCTTTATTATACATCTTTTGATCCTCACAACAGTCATTTTAGAGTTGAAGAAATAGAGGCAGATAGAAGTTGTCATTTGCCTAAGATCACACAGCTAATAAGTGTCTGATGCCAGATTTGAATTCACTTTTTCTAGTTCCAAGCCAGTGCTTTTTCCATTGCATCATTTCACTACCAAGTTAATTTCAAAGATGGATATGAAGTCACAGTTGTAGATGGCAAGTTGTAGGAGTGTAGTTTGGTTGAAATGAAGGTTTCTTAAAAGGGTTGTAGATATACTATAATTCTAGAAATGAAGATTGAAGTCAGATTGTAGAAAGCTATAAATATCAGTTATGAAGTTGTATTTTTCTTAAAGTCACTTAGTTGGGAGTCATTGAAGTTTTTGAACTTTGTCTTGACCCAGTCAGACAGACTTATTTCTTTGCATTACTATTTTGTAAGCTTTTTAGTGTATTGAAAAGGGACAGACTACTAGTAGGGACAGATGTCAGGAGACTATTGTAACATTTTAGTGAAGAAGTTATTACACTGGGGAGATAAACATGACAGGAGAGAAGGAGGGCAATAATATTGGGTTATTAGCATTGACAGAAAGTTTCCTACTGATTATATATGGTAGTGGTTTAGAACAGAATGAGATGAAGAATGACCTTAGTATTGTAAGCTTGGATGATACAGTTTTCATAGAATCTTATCATAGATCGTGACCCTATTTTTCTTTTCTTTTTTTTTTTTTTTAATTAAAGCTTTTTATTTTCAACAACATATCCATGGATAATTTTTCAACATTGATCCTTGCAAAATCTTGTATTCCAACTTTCCCTCTCTTTCCCTTACTCCCGCCCCTACATGGCAAATAACCATGTTAAACATATATGTTTACAAAATATATGTTAAGTTCAATATATACATATATATTTATACTATTATCTTGCTGCACAAGAAACATCAGATCAAAAAGGAAAAGTAAGAAAGAAAATAAAATGCAAGCAAACAACAACAAAAAGAATGAGAATGTTATGTTATGATCTACATTCAGTCCCACACTCTCTCAGGGTATAGATGGCTCTCTTTATCACAAGATCATTGGAATTGGCTGGAATTGGCCTCAGTCATCTCATTGTTGAAGAGAGCCACATCCATCAGAATTGACATCGTATAATCTTGTTGTTGCCGTGTATAATGATCCCCTGGTTCTGATCATTTCACTTAATATCAGTTCATGTAATTCTCTTTAAAATCATCCTGCTGATTATTTCTTATAGAACAATAATATTCCATAACATTTATATACTATAACTTATTCAGCCATTCTCCATCTGATGGGCATCCATTCAGTTTCCAGTTTTTTTACCGCTACAAAAAGACTGCTTGGTTCTACTTTTCATAAGTTAATGTAAAAAATAATTGAATATTTTATCCTGTAAACTGCAATTTGAAATTCTTTTGCATCTCATATAAAAAGTTCTTGTACCTTATGCTTTGGTGTAAAACAAATTCCTAAAATGTTTATTTTGTATGTATTCTCTGTGTTATATTTGCTTCTACTTATAGAATTTTCTTCTTCGAGAGTAAAATTCCTGAATTCAAATGGGGATTTGATAAATTACTGGAGATCTCTATAGACAAAAGAGGCAGGGAAAAGAGCTATTCCCAACACTTTCTGTATTAAAAAAAAATGTTGCTACTGATATCTTTTTGCTTTTTTTTTTTTTTTAAACATAGCTTTATGTTACCCAACATCTCTCCTACCTCTCCCAGAAAAAGTCTATCAAAATTTTAAAGAACAGTTTGTATTTATTTGTTTTACACAAGTTATTTAAAAATTAAAAAAGAAAACACCTTCCCAGATTCTTCTTATAAGACAGATATAGACCCAATACCTAAACCAGATTAGGATAAAGAGCAAAAGGGAAATAACTAATATCATTAATGAATATGAATTTAAAAAAAAAGACTTTTTTGATTGTTTTTGAGGCAATTGGGGTTAAGTGACATGTCCAGGTCCCACAGCTAGTAAAAGTTAAGTGCCTGAGCTAAGATTTGAACTTAGCTATCCTGATTTCAGAGCAGATACTCTTTTCACTGTGCTATCCAGCTGCTCCCAATTCAAAAATTCCAGCTCAAAAATTTTGAATGCTGTTTTGTCAGTCTGTACCTGTTTATCTAAGCAGTCATTCAGTATGACCAAGTTGAATTTATTCCAAGACTGCAAGGTGGTTAAATATTAGAAAAGCAATCAACATAATGTATCATATTTAAAACAAAATTATCCTAAATCACACAATTTCTATAGATGTGGAAAAGTTTTGACAATTATAACACTCATTTGTGCTTTTAAAAAAATCAAATTATCATCATAAAGAGAACTTCTAAACCAAAAGTAAGCATCATATGTTAAAATGAAACCTTTTGAGTTGGTATAGGAGTAAACAAGAATTCTCACTATTATTTGAGATAGTTCTAAAAATACTAGTAAGAACAATAAAACAAGAAAGAAAAGGTATAAAAATAGTTAAAAAGGAGTTTTAGCTATTGTTATTGCAGTTGCAAACTTCAAAATAAATTCTCAAGAATCTACTACATTTTTACTACAATAATAGAAATGTATCATTCTAAATTATCACAAAATCCGTCAAGTATCTGGATATCAATTTGCCAAAGTACATGAAACACGTGAATAAATTCAATTACAAGCTTTTTCTTAAAGAAATAAGGAACAGTTTAAATATCAGGAGGTTTTTTTTTTCAGGGCTTGTAGTTGGACTATGTCAATGTAACAGTAATGATAATACTGCCAGAGTTAATGTTATACTTTTAAATTATATCCCATCTTCAAGAATTCTTTATGTAATTTTGTAAGATAATGATTAAAAAGAATCAGAAACAGTAGCATTTAATAAGCCTGTATTTGATAAGTTGGAAAACAAATTATTTTGGAAAAAACTTCTCCATTTGATTAAAATTTTGGGGAAAACTGGAAAGAAATCTGGCGAGAAAACATATGAAGAACAACATCTTATACTACATTTAATAATACATTCTACATTGATATATGTTCTTAATATTAAAGAGCATAATTTTAAAAAATTAGAAGCAATAGGCGTCATATAATTCTTAGAGGTATAAATAGGAGATGGATTTTTAATCAAAGGATGATAACAATTACAGAGAGATAAAGTAGCATTGATTACCAAATTTTAAATGGTACATGACCTTAATATTAAAGTGCATATACTATAATGTATGTAAAGCTGAGAGGGAAATGGATTCTTAATTAAACAAGAGATAGAAGCAATTACAAAATACATTTTGATTATATGAAACTGAAGATGGAATGGGCAAAATTAATGTATCTAAGATGAGAAGGGAAACTGTTAAATGACAAAAAATTTTTATATGAAATTTCTGTGATAACATAGATTTCTGTGATTTTTTAATCTAAGATAAGTACTTACACCTAAATGTAATGTATATATGTGGTTATATACACATATTTGTACTTAATAAAGGTATACATATGTATATTATATATGTACATGGATAATTGTATGTGTGGGGGGGGAAGGGAGGAGGACTGTTTGAAACTTATCATTTCTTACTATCTTAGTGGTCACAGCATATACACCATCAGTTCTTCAAAGAATTGCAATTGATCCTATTTTGGTCTGTGGACAGGCCAGGTCAGATTATAAAATGTATCACAAACAAGGTACAGGAAGGTAATGAGTTTCCTTTTGCTTCGATTTTAGGTGATTCTTTACCCATGATGATTTACTTACCCTTGTGTTTGGAGGTTATATCACTTCTCTAATTCTAGATTTAGAGACCATTGAGATCTCTTCCAATTCTTTTATTCTCTTAATTCATATAAATTCAGTTTTTCTTGTGCAAAGTCTGCTGTTGAAATTACTGTGGTGATTGCTGAAGATGTGTCATATGCATGTCTTGCAATGGTTACCAAAACAACTTCATTGATAAAAGAAGTATGGACAATGGTGGCTATCTCTACACAACTTGTTCTTAAACATATATTACTTCATCTTAGTGAGATTATAACAGTATTTTTTATGATAGCATTAGGAAACAATATAAGGAAATAATAAATAAGGCAATAAAACAAATAGGCAGCAATAAAATAAAAGTATTATAAATGAGTGAGGACTTCATTAATTCATTGCTAAAAGAACAGTAAAGATAGAGGATTTAGAAGGCATTTTTCTGCTTTAGGTAATGATTTGGAATCAGAATTTACTTTCTTATTTTGCCATGTAAGGATGGATCAATTTATTTGTTCAGTTTTAAAATGCATTTTGGTAACTTAGCAAAGGTTTAACAGGGATATTATTGGTACTCCTTTTGGTTTAGATAGTATTTCATGGCTTTCATTGCATTGAATAAATTTGTCAAGCTGGGAACAGAGTGACTTCCCAAATCAGAGCTTTGATTGATTAGTGTCTCATGAGGAAAGAAGGTTATAAAAGCCTGTTGCCTTGGGATCTTCTAATTTGTCTAGGAGGTTTTTCTAATGGACTAGGGGCAGGACATGTTACTTGGATAAAAAGACCCATCTGTACACAAGCAGTGGTCTGGGTATATAGTCGACCAAGTACTTAGTTTTAATTTTACATTTGCCCTCAGTTATAGTTCTATTTTGTTGTAATTATTATACTTTGCTTTTCAACTTATAGTTTAAGGTTTCAGTGTATTTTAATATAGAGCCTCTCTTGATGAAGTTTTTATCTTGCTGTTTTCATTTTGCACATGTTAAAGTTGTATAAGAAGAGATTTGAAACTATTTATGGCAATTTAGACATATAGTGAATTAGTCATTGGTGGCGAGGTCAGAACTGAACCCTTAGAATTCCAACTTCCAGAAGATTTGTAGTTAGTATGAGCAATATCCCTTCACTATGTTATGGGTATGAGACACTATCTCTGATTATATTTAATTCATTCAAATCCAAGAGATGCTGAAGAGTTGAGTATAATAGTTGTAAGTTGGCTGTGATGTTAATATGAGTACGGAAGTGTGATTGTGTGGGAATCAGACCCAGTCATCCTCAGGAATAGGAGGTGAAATTCTACCACTAAATCAAAAATATTTGAAGTTTCTTGTAATAAAGGTACATTTTATATTTATAATTGAGAGATACTAAGTTGGACATGTTATTATTTATGCAGCTATGGACATTAAAGATGAGTGTTGGTTTTAATCAGCCAGGAAATGGGAAACAGAAGTTGAAAACTTTCAACTTGATGAAATAAGCTTATGTTCCTGAAAAAATGTTTTCGAATTTTAATTTGGTAAATAATTGATTGGCTTTCCAGAGGCGTTACTTCTACCACCTGAGCAACTGAGAGCTGTGAAGTGCAACACACTACATTTTAAATAATTACCCCTCCTTGGCATGGAAAAAGCTTTTCCATCCATTAATAACAGGAAAATGAATGTTAGGTCTGCAGTAAAACAGATTAAATTGTGTACCTCTTTGGATGCTTGAATGCATCTTTAACAGAGCCGAAATTCCTCTGGTTACCTAAATGCTGTATATTGAAATGTAATGGTGGTCTTGAGTTAATAGTTAAAGAAGTTTAAATTGGAATTTTGCACAGAAATTTTTCCCCTTGATCACAGCAAGTAGGCAGAATACTACTAAGTCTTAATTGCTTGATTGTTGAAGTGTCTATAATGCTTTACAGATGATCTAGATGGGTACTTGGTCTTTTTCTTGTCTTCTCTGTGAACTTCTGGATTGTCACTTCCAGGCACATATATTCAGGGTCTTTGTTGGTACTGTAGTCTCGAGGATTGATTACCAGGTGTTTTTGTTTTTGTTCTTTAAATCAAGGGTGTTTTTTTTTTTTTTTATTGCAGTTTTGCTCTAGTTTATTCCATAATCTTGTAAAGTGGTTCCTTTCAACTCTTGGCATATTAAATGGATTACTCCCTGGAGTTTTAATTCTCAGTTGTTAAATCTTGACTTTGTCTTTCAAGGAGCACCTATTAAAATGAATGTTAACAAGATGATATGAAGTGTATTTTCAGTTTTGTCAGAGTCTTGCTTATTTATATTTCATGTCTGAGTCCAGGAACAGGAAATAAAATTCCTAAGATATTTGCCATTAAGTTGAACTATATGATTGAGTCTTTTCAAGTCAACAAATACCTAATAAGTATCTACTCACAATGCTGAGCTGTAAAGATTTAAAAAAAAAGGCAAAATCCAGCCCCTCCTCTCAAAGAGCTTATAGTTCAATAAGGGAGACAACATGCAAACAGCAAGGTACAAACAATATATATACAAGATACATTGGAAATAGTCAACAGAGGCATTAATTAGCATTAAGGGAAAGTGGAGAAGGGTTCTTATAGATTGTGGAGTTTTAGTTAGGGAAGTTGAAAGACATAATTGAGGAGGGAGAGAATTCCAGGCATGAGAGATAGGCAGTTTAATGAAATGGAGTCAGGAAATGGAGTGTTGTGTGAAAGTACCCTCCCAGAGGCCCATGTTACTAGAGTATACTCAGGAGTAAGTTGGAACAAAATTGGAAAAAAGTAGGAAGAAATCTCTTTGAAACTTGCAGGCCCTGGCAACTTATTGGATATAGTCTATAAGAGGAAGTAAGGAATAAGCCAAGAAAGTAAAATTGGCTGGTTTGAGCAACAGATTAGGTAGGGGCATGAGAGAGATTGAGCAGTTGTGCATGACACAAATTTTGAGTCTGGTTGCCTGTGAAGATGAATGGTGGCACTGAAATTGCATCTTCCAAAGCAAGCTTTTCTCAACCCTTCTAAGATTCCAGTCCCTTCCCTCTATTAATTTTTTCCTATTTAGTTTTTATGTAGCTTGTTAGGCATATTTGATTTTTTGTTTTATTTACTTTCTCCCTTTAGATTGTGATCTCTTGGGGGCAGTCTTTTGTCATTCTTCATATTTGTACTTAGCCCCATTCTATTCTCTATCTTGATTATCTTCCTGACTCCCTGACCATACTTCTCTCCCCTTTCCAGATTTATCACTTGTTGCCTGTATTTTGTTCCCTGTCTTTCTCGTGTGTGTGTGTGTGTGTGTGTGTGTGTGTGTGTGTGTGTAGGGGACAAAGAGAACAGAGACAAAGACAGAGAAAGATAGTAAGAAACAAAGACTGAGACAGAGAGAATATCCTGGAGAATAGGTCAATAACAGTACCACATGATCACACCATAGGTTGATCCTCTTACCTTATCTACTGATTAAACCTCTGTATCTAATTCTTGCTTTATAGTCAGGTCTTCTTAAATGGCTTAAAGCATGCTGTCACCTGAGCGATCTTGCTAAAAATCTGTAATGATTTCATCATTACTTGTGCTATAGCATTCAAGATCCTTAGATTTCATTTGAAGCCAGTCTTTTTTAACATTTCATCTCCTACAATTTCCTGTTATTACTCTTCTGCTTCAGGTAGATGTTAATCTTCAATTTACAGTTTTCTGAATAGGCCTTGCCCATGTTCTTTGCTTATACCATTTTTCTTTCTGGAATGCCCTTTTCATCTTTTCTACTTCATGCTTATCCTTCATGGCTCACCTCAAATTTTACCTTCCCTATGACATCTATTTTTTCCCTTCTTTTTATTGTCTATCTTTGGAGGAATCATAAAGATCATTTAGTCATTTCCCTTTGTGTAGCTTGAACCCCCAATGCAACTTGCTAGTACTACTAGTGATCATCTAGCGTATTCTTGAATATCTTCAGTAACAAGGATTATTAGCTCCTCCTACACTATCTTAAAACTCTTGAGTTGTTAGGAATTTCTTCCTGATATTACTTTCAATTTTTGCCTCCCTCTGAGGTGGATTTTTTTTTTTTTTTTTTTAGGTTTGTCTCTTAGATTTAAGTAGGATTTAAGAACAGTCAATTCATCTCTTCTAAAGATATTTGAAACAACCATATCTTTACTTCCTTTTTTTTTTCTGCATTAATCATCCCGACTCTTTTCACTGATACTCCTATGCCATGATTTCTCTTGGTCTGAATATTCTGGTTTATATCCTATACCAAATTGTGCTTGTACTTTCTAATACCATTAATCTTATCAAATTATATATAAATTTTGCCTTCTTTTTAAGTCTCTGCATCTTATGTTCTCAATGATATTATAAACTCTCTGAAAACAGAGGCCATGTCTTGTATTTTTTTGTTTGTATCATATTCTACAATATCTTGTAAAAAGTAAACATTCCATGAATTTTTGTTGATAGTAGAAGAATACAGGACTAGAAGTCTTGTTGTGTGATCTAGTCATATTATGTTTCTTGATTAAATTGATACAAAAGGATTCCTTTTAACTAATGAGATATTAGGTTTCTTCTTGCTCTTAATATATGAATCTATGGTGGATTGATTATGAAATTCTTCCATCTTATAGCATCATGGCTTTCATTATTTATTTACAGCTAGAAAGATACACATCTAGGCCAAACCTTTCATTTAACAGATGAGGTGACTGAGAATCAGGGAGGTTAAATGACTAGTTTATAGTCATGCAGGTAGCTGGTAGCATTTAAATTTGGGTCCTCTGATTCCAAATCTGCTGTTTGTTTTTTTTTTTTTTTCCACCATACCTTATTTTCCAAATTTTGTATTATTTCTATCTCTCTCTACTTTCCTGTGGTTTGTTAGAAAGTTACCCTTCCCCAAGTAGTTTTTATGAGACTAAGTTTCACTGGAGTCCCCAGTGTCTTTTGATGCTACTATCTCATGTCATGTTTTATTATTAACTACAGTTGGCTTCAAGTCTCCTAGCCAAGAAAAAATAATGAGGGAAATGGGCCTAGGTATGGACCACATTACACTGACTAAAGTCAGTTTTCAGATAGTTAGAAGAAAAGATAATGTCTGTCCTTTGTCCCTTTAGCCATATTTATTCTGCTTTCCCTGATTAGGGAATTAACAAAACATTTAGTAATGTTTTGCTTTAAGTATGAAGCCCTAGTGATGGTATTAACTTACCGTAGTTCTTTGTCCTATGTCTATTTTTAAATATTCAAATTTGATTTGACAGCTATATTAATCAATCTTTTTAATCACAATATTTTCTTATGACTTTATAGTCTCAAGGATTTGTCTTTTCTCAAACTCCTAGAATTTCATTTCTGTGATTTTTCTATAACCAAAAAAGAGTAATTTTTAATAACTCATTTAAAAATTAACCTTTATGCATTTATATTGTTAAAAATATTTGGCTAGATTATGTATTTTATAAATGTGCATGTATGTGTGTTTGTGTACAATACATACATATACATTAGTGTACACATACATTTCTTTATCTGAGTCACTTTGGAGGCAGCTTGTATTACATTCAGAATCTTATTTTTGAAAGAAAATTTACTGTTGCCACCTTAAACCCAAGATTACATGACTTGCATCTCACTTCTGTATATATAATGAACAAATGTACAATTAGGTAGGTGTTATAAATAGGATGTGGTAGAAAGGCTTAACCTACTCAAGTTCCCTAAATTTTATAGCAAATGCCCAACAGAGATTTCCTACTCTTTAATTTTGACTTTGGGGCTAACCAGCTGACGCCTGGTTATAAAGACTTATGTTTCTACAAGACAGAAAAAAACCTTAGTATTTCATCTCTACCACTCATATTTTGAAGAACACTATGTACCACGAGAAATTTTAACATCTACCATCCTTTAATAATCTATCAAACTATGGGAGGGAGGCAAGGGGAGGGGAGGGGGTGGGAAAGGGAGAGAGAAGAGAGAGAGGGAAGAGGGAAGGGAAAAAGAGAGGGAGAAAAGGGGAGAAGAGGAAGAAAAGGTACATAGGGAGGGTGAGGGAGAGAGAGGAAGAGAGGGAAGCAGAGAGAAAAGGAGGGAGGGAGTGGGAAAGAGAGAAGGAGAGAGAAGGGAGAGAGGAAGCTCCTAGATAAACATACAGCAGCGACTAAACTCCTAATCACTCAAGGTTTCCGCTTCCAGGCCCTATAATTAGAAGTCCTCCTTTTCCTTGTATTCCCAGTTGACGCAAATGCTTTTTGTGGCTTGGCACCTCATTTGGGGCGTGGGTTTAGTTTATGGCCAGGCCAGAGTCTGGTTTAGTCTTCTGATACTGCAGAAATAGCTCTCAAGCCACAGTTTACATCCGTACTACTTTTTTCCTTTTATGTGTATGTTCTGTGTATTTTTTAAGTCCTTTTCCTGAAAGAAGCTTATTGTTTCCCCTAGCAGAGTGCGTGAAAAAGAGGAAGTTATAAATTAAAAGAAAGCATATGTATTCTTGAGCCTACATGAAGTTTTAAGCCATTTCTTTTTGGAACTATTCTGGGAAATGTTTAACTAACCTCCTTTGTGAATAAGCAGTATCCACAATTAAGCCTTGATATACCTTTCATTTAATGGAAAAGCAAATCAGAACTTGAAATCAGATTGATGGGAGGTAATAGCTATGTTTTAACATAGTTGTAACTTGTAACAAGTTCTTGCTGAATTATACATCTTTAAATTTTTGAATTGATTGAAAAATAAGCAAGAGAAACCTGAAGTTAAACTTCTTTCATCTGTGATTATACTTATGTAAAAAACATAATAAAGGAATATTATTTTAGTCTTGATATGGGACTGGTAGTTTTTTTCCTCTCAGTTCAGCGTGAGGGAGATTGATATTGCTTGAAAATAGGGACATCTGTAGCTAATGAATTTTTGCAAAAGAAAATATAGAAATGATTCACAATCAGTATTATTTGGTACTGTAGTCTTTTAAAACTGCCAAAAATACTTTGGTGGGAGAGAATGAAGAACTCAATAGTTCAATTGTCACCATTAAACTTGTTACTCATCTAAAAGTAGAGGAAAAAGTTGAAACATTGCTTTCAAAATGGAAGAAACTGACAGGGCAAACTTCAAGCACATGAATGGTAGTAAAGAAAAGGACAAAAGATGTTCTTTAAGATTTTGTTGGAGAGTAGCTGAGGAGACAGCGCATGATGAGCACTTAGGTAAGCGTGGACATTTAGATTTTAAAATTTTGAAAAGAGACATGCAGGGAAAGTTTTCTTTCTCTAAAATACAATCTTCTAGACTCAGGCTGGAGTGATAAGGTTCATCTAATGAGATACCTTGGCTTCAAAACACTGACACAAAGCAGGATCCTGGATTAACCATGCAAACAGCCAGATCAGATAGAGCTCATCTTTCGATGTTAAAGCCAACTCCTGTCTTCCCGCAAATGCTGTATAATCTTTCACCCCTTTTCTTTTTCAACAAGGAAGTTATTTTAAAAATTAAAGGGCGAGCAAAGGAGGAAAACATGATCAATGTGGAACAGAAAAGCATGTGGATCAGATTAAAGTCCCAGATATGTGGGTTATATCAATGCATATTTTAACAAGGCAGATACTGTGTACATCTGACCTGATAACTGCACACCTTAGAGTCATGATGTTTTCAAATGGCTAATTTGGAATTTGGGTTTTGCAAGTTTTCAAATCTAAGCAACTATTTTGGTTTGATAACTGCACAGTGGAAATGCCTTCAAACTATATTTACCTGTGATGCTATGCGGGTCTGTCTTAGGGACAAAATTTGAATCATAGGTTTTAAACAATATAGAAGTACATGGACTTTGCTGTCTTCACCCTGGTGCCTTAGAACTTTGAGCATTCACTTTCAAGAGTGAACTATGTAATCTCATTTTCATTGACTTCTACCTTATGTCCTTTTAGGAACTCTTTTTTTTTTTTTTTAAATTAAAGCTTTTTATTTTTCAAAACATATGTATTGATAATTCTGTGACATTAACCCTTCCAAAACCTTTTGTTTCAGTTTCCCCCCCTATATCCATCCCCTCCCCTAAATGGCAGGTAGTCCAATATATATTAAACATGGCATAAATATATGTTAAATCCAATATATGCATACATATTTATACACTTATTTTGCTGCCCAAGAAAAATCAAATCAGATTGAAAAAAATGAGAAAGAAAATAAAATTCAAGCAAACAACAACAAAAAGAGTGAAAATGATATGTTGTGAACCACACTCAGTTCCCACAGTATTCTCTCTGGATGCAAATGGCTCTCTTCATCACAAGATTATTGGAAATGGTCTGATAGGAACTCTTTTCTATCTATTTAGCCATCCATGACACTCCACTAAGGGCAACTAATGCTAACTATAGTATTATCTATTTGTCACCTATTGACCAACTCAAAACCAACTAAGATGAGACAAAAAAACCCCCAAAAACCCTGTTGTACTGGAAAGAACATTAAATTGGGATTTTGAGGACTTGGACTCAGCTGATAATAGTGTAGATTTAGAGCAAAAATGGACTCTTGAAGTTACTTGTGTCCTGACTCTCCTCATTACTTCATACACTCCCCTTGCATCCCTCCCATAGTTCGATAGATTATTGAGCAAGTCACTTAGCCTCTTTGGGTCTCAATTTCCTCAGATGTAAAACAAATGGATTGAATATTAGTTCAAGTACTAATTGAAGTCTCTCCCTTTAGCTTTAAATCCTGTAATCCTTAGTGTGATTTTGAAGAAAAATATAAACTTGTTAAGCAGGGAAAAGAGAATTTACAATTGAATAGGAAATGAAGAATTACCAATAACTATTTCATCCTGTTTAGTGCTAACCAGACTGGTGACAGAGAGAAATGAATGAATGCTATAAAAATATAAAATACATGAATTAACTAAAGGAGATTTATGTTATATGAATAATTTGGCTTTTCTAATTCTTTAAAAACAGATTAATAGTTTATTTTACTATGTTGTTGGGCTCCCCCAAGAATTACATAGGCTTCTCACCAAGTAGTGTAGTCTCAGGGTAATGGCTTTTTAAGCAATATGTAAATTTTGTAGCTTCCCACTTTAAAAAAGTAATCTATATTAAAAAACTTGATCTTTTTACATATTTTGTAAACAGGATTGATTATCAAACAGTTGAAACCCTAGATCAATGATAAGAGAATACAGCACCTAGCTGCCCTAAGTTGGTTCAAGTTATTGGGCACAGGGTAACCCCATCCCAAGGGAGATGTGATTGTTGAGTTGTTATCAATTATTGTTGTTCAAAAGCAAAATAAGGTGCTTCAAAACCTAATGGATAGCTACTCACTAGAGTTCTTCAAGTAAAGTGTGTTGACCCTTGTCAGGGAGGTTGGAGAGGTTATTTTATGCTCTTGTTTTCATTTCTTTCTATTTTAAAAGGTCAGTTGTGTCTCTAGTCTGAATGATTGGGATTAAGTAGCTGTCAATGTCTTCTGCTTCATGATTCAGTGCACTTTTCAGTTCCCCCCTATCCTTATCCATATCCAACTGAAGTTCTTAAGTCATTTAAAAGAAATCCTCAAACTCTGACATCAAAAATTGCAGCAATGTCCATGTCTTCGAATATGCTTTTTAACAACTGCTCAAATAATCCAGTTTCCCCTTCATTTATTCAAACATATCGGTGTGCTGGAAGTGAGGTAATTTATGAAGTTACTTTGATAAGCAAGGTAATATTGATTTGCTGTAAATGAGAATGACTGTCAAGTGTATTTTCTATAATCTTAAATTTAGCCATAAAGACAGACTTTATAAAAGCAAAGTGTTCACTTCTTGTATAAACAGTTGGAGAGGAGGCCTAAAGAAACCTTCTCATAATATCTTGAATCCTGATTATAGATTGATATAGAAAAGGGGAATGAGGGAAGAAGTAAAAGTTTTTTCCTAGAAGTTGTTCTTCATATTTTTGTGCTCTATGGCCCTTTTTGACTTCATTTACTTTAAGCCCTCATATTTTAAATTTACACCCTGAATTGGCTAATCCCTGGAGCGACCTCCATTTTATGTCAACAGATATTGCCTTCATGAAAAACAGACTTTCTGAACTTTAATAAAAAGATTGACCAAGCTGACTTTGGATTTGTAGATTATCTTAGTTTCATCATCCAGCTATAAATACTTTCTGTACTATACATTCATGGGACCTCATTACAACCCTCTGAAGTTGGGAATGAGTTTAAGATGATTTATTAGAGAGCAGAATAACACCTTTATCACAGCTGGTCAGAGCTCTGAGGGCTTCTGCTCAAATCATTTTTCTGCCCCTAAAAATCCTTGACATTTGAAATAAATATAATGACTATCAATTCATTTTTATTCTTTTGATTTCCTTCCAGTTCTTTTAACTTTATTTTTATTTTCCTCTTCCATTATTGCAGAATAATTACTTTTCCTCAAATAGCTTTTTAAGGTTCACATTCCTCTAGGGATGATATTTCTTCTCCACACTCTTGCATTGCTGATACTTGTTAAGTATTTGACATAGTTTTTGCCAGTTATTATTAATGGATGTAGCATGTAGACTTTGAACTCCCATAAGGAATGTCATCTAGTTTTCAATATATGTCTTGGAAAATTTCTAACCCTGACAAGACTAAATTCTTCATAAAGAAGAGTTATTTGTTAAAAAAAAAAAAAAAAAGGAAATATCTCTATGGACAAGACCTTATATTTTTCTCCCTTGACTTTTATCTTCCAGGTATGCTTCTTGTCACAACAGACACACTTGGTCATGATTTTCATGTCTTCCAAATCCTGACTCATCCATGGTCTTCATCACAGAGTGCTGTCCATCATTTATACACCCTTCATAGGGGAGAAACTGAAGCCAAAGTAAGTCATGTCTTTGTTGTTAATTCCTGGTTTGCTTCCATATTGTTTGCCATAGTGCAGTTAAATGTGGATTTCAGCAAGGAAATACTATCTTTTGTGAAGAAGCTATAAGATTTTTTTTGGAGAAAAATTTGGAAGAAAAAAACTCACAATTACAGTGAGTTATTATCTTTGTTCATATATTACACTGCTATTGGGGGGATCCCATAAGCTATGATTTTACTAAAAGCTTTCTCCTCCAAGTTTCTTTACTTTTAAAGCAGTGTGTCAAAGCCTTATCCAAAATGCAGTCCTTTTTTATTTTCTACTACTAAAGCAAAATGTATCTAAGAAAAAAAAAAAGAAAAAGCTATACTTGGTACTGTTACGCCATTTTGGAGAACATTCTCAAATGTAAAAGGTAACTATAACATATATGAAATTATTAAAGACAATTACCATGAAGAAAAATTGGTTTTTTACTTTTAGTGGTAAAGATAGAAGTCTTGTCCTCCCCTAAATAAGACTTTCTGATCTCTATAATATAGTAAACCCTAAGTTAGGCTTTCTGAATTTCAAATAAATATATTAAATGGAAATCTTTATGGAACTCTTCTCATATTTTCTCCCCTGTTTTTCCTTCCCTCCTGTCATAGTTGAGAAAGATATATTGATACAATAGATACATATGTATAATGTGTCTTGGAGGTTTTCCCTCAGTTCACTTTTTTGATTCTGTCAGATGAATTTGGCATTCAACATATTTCCCAAACTATCATCATTGAGCATTTTATCCAAACCAGCTGTCCTGGGGAGAGCAAGAAACTGGAGGGTAGAATTCCAAGTACTACAAACATAACTTTTTATTTAATTTCTCCCAATGTTCTATCAGGTGAATGAATAACCTTATTCACAATTTATATCTACTATATTAGTCTCCTTAAATATTCATGACCTCATGTACATGATTTTTTCTTTCTTACCATCTCACTTTCTTTCCTCTAAAGTAGGAATAAATAGTAATGGTATCAAAGCATGTCATTGAATCTTTAAAAGGTAGAGATCATATCCTGTTTTTCTTTTGCATTTGCATTCTTTCATAGTTCTGATGCTCTTGGAATGTATCTGTTCAAAAATGAGATTTCAATATCATTTCTGTGACTCCTCCTGTTTTGAACTTGTTATATATATGCCAGTTGGATAATGATCGCTACTATTTTTGTGTTTCTATTAGCTGGAGCCAAAATATGTAATGCTGTTAAGACTTCCCTCTAATTGCAGAGGAATTCGTTATTCTCTATGGATTTTTATAGAGGACATTGCTTAGCTCCATTGTGTACGGAGGGTGTCAGGATCATAAAGAACTTTTCAGATTAGTGTCAGCTGAAATTCTTGGGGATTTTTAACCTAGACATGAAAGAAATTTTGGCAAACATGACAGCTTTTTGCAAGAATGAGAATAATGGATTTAGACTTCGTTGGCTTCTGATGGCAGAACTAGAGAAGTGGTTAAAGTTTCAAGAAGACAAATTTTTGGATGTTCAACTTGATTTAAGGAAAATCTTATCAATTGTTGACTGTTGACAAATAGAATGGGCTTCCTTGGAAAAGACATTTTTACCTTTCCATAGAAATCTGCAAGGAAAAGCTAGATGACCATATATATGATGAGGATTCTTTTTGTCATCGGTTGTGCCCTCCCTTTCATCTTTGACATTTTGTGATGCCATGCATCAATGAAACATTTCCAAATGGCTTCTTATTGTTTGTTTTATTAACATTGAAGGGATAGAAATTATATTAATTTTCCAAGCAAGTGAATGAACATACAATGATTCAGTGATCTATTGGGCTATATTTTCTTTTATATTTGTTTCCAGACTTTGTTACTAAGAGGTAATTCTTTTGTAATAAGGAACATGTTATAAATTAGGACCTGAGATTGTGTTGATATGAATAATCCTAGCAATAATATTTTGAAATGGAATAAAAATAATAATTAATGTGAGATGCTTCCAGCATATTAGAATTTGACTCATTTACAAAACTTTAACAAGTGAATAATTCTTCCTACAACTTAGTAGTCTCTGATGAGCTCTCCATTTCTCTGAATTCCTGTTGCTTTTGTTGGACCTTCATTTTCTTTTCTTTTTTTTCTTTCTTTCTTTCTTTTTTTTTTTTTTTAAATAGCCTTTTATTTACAGGTTATATGCATGGGTAACTTTACAGCATTAACAAATGCCAAACCTCTTGTTCCAATTTTTCACCTCTTACCCCCCAGATGGCAGGATGACCAGTAGATGTTAAATATATTAAAATATAAATTAGATACACAATAAGTATACATGACCAAACTGTTATTTTGCTGTACAAAAAGAATCAGACTCTGAAATATTGTACAATTAGCTTGTGAAGGAAATCAAAAATGCAGGTGGGCATAAATATAGGGATTGGGAATTCAATGTAATGGTTTTTAGTCATCTCCCAGAGTTCTTTTTCTGGGTATAGCTAGTTCAGTTCATTACTGCTCCATTAGAAATGATTTGGTTGATCTCGTTGCTGAGGATGGCCTGGTCCATCAGAACTGGTCATCATATAGTATTGTTGAAGTATATAATGATCCTGCTCATTTCACTCAGCATCAGTTCGTGTAAGTCTCTCCAGGCCTTTCTGAAATCATCCTGTTGGTCATTTCTTACCGAACAATAATATTCCATAATATTCACATATACCACAATTTATTCAGCCATTCTCCAACTGATGGGCATCCATTCAGTTTCCAGTTTCTAGCCACTACAAAAAAGGCTGCCACAAACATTCGTGCACATACAGGTCCCTTTCCCTTCTTTATAATCTCTTTGGGATATAAGCCCAGTAGTAACACTGCTGGATCAAAGGGTATGCACAGTTTGATAACTTTTTGAGCATAGTTCCAAACTACTCTCCAGAATGGTTGGATTCGTTCACAACTCCACCAACAATGCATCAATTGGACCTTCATTTCCAAAGAGAACCAGTGACATCCCAAGCCATATCTTGACTTAAGGGGTAAATTAGATAAGTGGGGTAGTGTTGTACACAGTCATCACCCTCACTCTCTCTTCCTGGGTCTCTGAAATCTAATGGAAGGACAAATATTAGGACAACTGACAGTAGCCCAAGATATAGTGGAGTATCTTCGCATCTTTTATGTCTGACCTGCTTCTGCGTGCTTCATATGCCTGCTTCAGCCACCTTTATGATCTTTGGATATTATTTCATTGGAAAATATTTCATCTGTCATTCCACTGGGAGAAGTTTTCACATGCTTGGGGTAGACATCACCTAACCTACTGACAGGTTTGAGACCTGCCTTTTTTCCTTAACCTGGGTTAGCTCTTCTATTGAAAGAGTTTGCCAGTTTGTGCCACTGCACATACTATAACTTCTTGGAGACATAGGAAGGAGTTGGGTGAATCAAGCTGACACCAAAGGTGGATGAAATGGTCTCAGTAAGTCCTTACCCCAGAGGTGCTGGTTCATTCTGAACATTCCATATATCTCAATGCCTATAATCTACATTATCTGTACCACATGTTACACATTATTTTACACTGTTTGTCTTTCTGTGTGTTTACTCTTTTTCTTTAACTTGTTTGTAATACCTATGAGGCCTGGTTAGCTGTTTGGATCCCCTATTCCTAAGCAGTGTATCAGTGAATGTAAAATGGGAGTACCGTGTTCCCATTTTACAGCTCAAAAAACTAAGAATTTGAGCAGCTATGTAATTTGACCACTGAGTTAAGATTTTGTCACAGTTTCTTAACCACAAACCTCAAAATGCAAGCACCCTGACTTGGCCACCATGTATATTATTTTTTACAACTTTCCTATTGAAAATCCTTTTAGACCTAGATAGGAAATTCATAAATGATATGTATCATATAGTTAAAAATATTTGTTACACTTGATCTACTTGCTTTTTCATTTCTTTACAATCAAATTATTCTAGATTTAGTTAAAACTAGTGAGGATGCTTTAATCAAGCTGCAAAAAAATCAAGTGTGTGGATCTAATTATGTTGAATTAAGTTGTTTTGTGGTCTGTGACTTGGGATATCATCTGCATCTGACAACAATTTTCCTTATAAAGCACATATGTTGTAAGAAAAATATTAGAAACCTTATGGGTACTCAAACAGTATTGTAGTATTATTCACTTTCAATAAAATGTCTCACTGAAAGCAAGGTTCTCTTTGAACATAAGATGCAAAGCAGAATTATTCTTGAAAGAAATATAAATCAGATAAACGTCTAACAGTTAAAAAAAATATTTCTCTGAAAGTATCAAAACAGTCCAGCCAAACAGAACACAATTAGTACCATTAATTGCCAAAAGAGAAAGGGAAAAGATCCTGCTGGTTAGTATTTACTAAATTGAAACCATTTAATAGTCACATGGAGCTTGGGGGAATGTCTTATAGTATGTTCACAGCTTTGTGGTAAGACGTATACATACATATTTTAAAGCATATTTTCAGCTCTCTCTTTTATTTCACTCGAGTCCGGGAAACAAAATTCAGTGGAGGCCAGTTTTTCTAGATTGGTGATGTGAGGAGAATGAATGACTTCAGGATACTAGAATCACTAATGAAAGGAAGAAGTGAGGAAGAGGAAAAGAGAGAAGGAGAGAGGGAGGAAGGAACATAGAGAAAGGGAGAGAGAGACAGACAGACAGACAGACAGCCATAATAACATATATGCATTCTGAGGGAAATCTGTTATCTTTCATCTTTGCATACTCTCTATCATGGGACATAGATCCAACAAGAAAATAAACCTCTTAGCAGGGAAGGAATCAAAAGCTATGGACAGGATGCATTTATTTGAAGGATCAGGATCAGTAATGGGGTTGTTCAATGTAAGAGAAATGTCATTGTGTATGGGGATCTTTTTTTTTTTTTTTGTCTTTTTATTCTTTATTTTGTTTTTTTTTAAATTTCTTTTGGTTTTTATTTTATTTATTTTTTTTCATGTATCTAAAATGATATTAATATGGCTAACATATAATGTAGATTTCTTTCTTGATTGATTCTTTATGTCTGACTTTGTCTGAAATAAATGAATATTAGCACTTGTTTTTTCCTAATGAATTCTACTCCTGATCCCTGTTGCTGTATTTGTGCATATCTTATTTACTATTTCTAATAACTCTTTTACTTTAATTCTAATCCTTAACTTGCCTTGCTATTGCTTAACTTCCTGTCTTCTATTCCTTCCTCCACCATGGATCCCTCCCTTAATTTCTCCCCTAATCTTTTCCTTTCCTCTTTATCCCATTTTCATTAATCAACACACTTTATCTCACTCCAGTTAATCTAAATACTCTTCTGTGCCCTACTTTATGCTTACTACCCTTTCCTTTCCTCTTGATCCCTTTCCCATTAATCTATATGCCTTATTCCACTGCCATAAATTTACATGCCCTTCTATATCCTACCTTACTCTATTCTCTTACCTTATTTCTTTACAGATTTTACAGAAAGATGCTATACCTTTTATGGGATAGATAGATAGATATACAGTTTTGCTTTTTAGAGTCAGATCATACTCATTTCTGCCCCAATTTTTTTTTAGAGCTATGGAATTACTGATGTCAGTCGTTAGTATGGCATACATTTCCGTGTAAAAAACACAATTTGTTCTTATTGAGTCCCTTGAAATTAATCTTTCATGTTGGCTTTTGTATGTTAAATTTTCTATTGAGTTCAGGTTTGGTTGAGATAAAGTCCTAAAAATCTGCAAGTTTATTAAATGTCTTTTTTTCCCATTCATTAACATGGTTAGTTTAATTGGATATGATATTTTTTAAATTATGGCTTTTTATTTACAAAACATATGCACAGATAATTTTTTCAACATTGACCCTTGCAAAACCTTCTGTTCTAAATTTTCCCCTCTTTCTCCTCCCTCCCTCCCCTAGATGGCTGGTAGTCCAAAACATGTTAAATATGTTAAATCCAATATATGTATATATATTTATACAGTTATTTTTCTGCACAAGAAAAAACAGATCTAGAAAGAAAAAAAAACCTAAGAAGGAAAACAAAAATGCAAGCAAACAATAATAGAAAGAGGGAAATGCTAGAATTAATTATCATATAGTCTTGTTGTTGCCGTGTACATGATCTCCTGGTTCTGGTCATTTCACTTGGCATTAGTTCATGTAAGTCTCTCTAGATCTCTCTGAAATCATCCTGCTGGTCATTTCTTACAGAGCAACAATATTCCATAACATTCATATCCCATAATTTATTCAGCCATTCCCCAACTGATGGGCATTCACTCAGTTTCCAGTTTCTAGCTGCTACAAAAAGGGCTGCCACAAACAGTTTTGCACATGTGGGCTCCTTTCCCTCCTTTAAGATTTCTTTGGGATACAAGCCCAGTAGTAACACTGCTTGGTCACAGGGTATGCACAGTTTGATAACTTTTTGAACATAGTTCCAAATAGCTCTCCAGAATGGCTGGATGTATTCACAATTCCACCAACAATGTATCAGTATCCCAGTTGGTTGTTTTTTTCCCCATAATTTTATTTTTCTTGGGTAATCTTTATTCACTTATTCATTTATTTGTTCATTCATTAATTTGTGTATTTTTTGTTTGTTTGTTCATCTGTCTATCTGTCAATCAAGTTTTTCCTCAAACTCTCTCATTTAATTTTTGAAGTCTATTTTGAGTTCTTCTATAAGTTCTTTCTGAGTAGGTTACCATTTAGCATTACTCTTTGGGATAGATGGAGCGTTTTTTTTACTTCATTATCCTCTAAAGATGAACCCCAATCTTCTCTATTCCCATTGTAGGTTTTCAGGATTGGATTCTTTCTTCTTTGTCTCTTCATTTTTTTTTTTTAATGAGAACAATTAGTGAAACCGATTCTAATCCTGAAGTGGGGGATTTGCCTCTAACTTCACTTCAGGTTTCCTCTCTATGACCTATGTGGGGATTAAAATTATCCTACCTACAATAAGAAAGACTGAGGCAGAGTCTGAGCCAATGACATTTTTTTAGAGGGTCCATGGTCCCTTCTAATAAAGTGGACCTCAGATCTTCTTCATGATCCACAGATCATGCCACCTTTCCTTAAGGCTTTTATGGGATTTTAATTTTATAGGATTATAATCATGCTGTATACAATTATTACAATATAGAACAGTGATTTCATTGATTAACATATAATGAATGGGCTAAAATTTGAATGCCAGCAGTGTCACATGTCAGTGATCTAAGTGGTCATAAGATGGTCACTTAGTCTTATTGAACAATTGATTCATCTGGAGGTACAAAAATATTTTGGGGGACTTTCCATGTAATTGTGATCTCTACCATGCTGGGCTTGGTCACCACCACAAGATAAAGTAAGGGTGGAAGGCCTCATTTAATATCCTGTAATTAGCTACATGAATTTAGAATCTGCAGCTCACAGGGCTGGGGTTTTATAAACAGAACTTTGATATGATTCTATCAAGTTGATTAATACTTGATTGAAATACAGTAGTGATCCAGATGAATTATTATTTCTCTCACCTGCAACCACAAATCAAAAGCTGGCACTTCTGCAAGTGCCAGCAGCCAGCAATGTTCCTATCCCACTGCTTTTGAACTCACTGAATGTGCTGCTTCCTTCTCACCCAGGGCCAGCTCTCTGAACAGTTGGGCCTGGCATTCCTTTTCAGCAAAGATACCCACAGTTTTCCCAGGCTTCCCCCGATTTCATAGGCTGTCCTGGAAGTGAATGTTCCTGTATTTTGGGTTTAACCTTCCTCTAAACTCAACTAGTCCCCAGACTTTCAGTTTGTTGTTTTTCATAGCTAGCCTGGAAGTATTTATACTTCACATCAGTTAAACTATGATCCTAGAGTCTTTCTTTGGATCTTCTCAAGTTGGCTCAGGAAGACCCCTCTTTTTCCTCAAAACTTATTTGTTTTTCACTGATCTTTGTTCACCTTGAGATACAATTTTGTTTCATTTGTTTCTGGAGAGCTTGGAATTTTCTGCTCTACTCTAATATCTTTCCAGAATCCTCCCTCTATGTTTGGGAGTCTTAAAATATGGAGCTATGAACTGTGATAGGCTAGTACTAGCTAGTACTAGCTAGAGATAGCTGGGATAGAGATAGAGTACTGGAGCTAGAGTTAGGAAAACACGATCTAGTCACAGACTCTTAAACTTCTGATTGTCTCAGTTTCTTCAATTTCTAAATGAAGGTAATAAATTTTATGGGCCAGAACTTGAAACAAGGTGCTAGGCCACTGGAATTGATAGAAACAATGCTTATGTACTTGGTTCACACCTTTGAAGTCCACACCTTTGGGAGAATTCACACATTAGCTCACACATTACAGTTCACACCTCTCACACTTTTAGAGTTCACACCTTTAAGAGATCATATATAAGGAACTCCCACAAGCCAACTAGAGACTTTGGGAGATTTAGAAGTCAGGATTCAGTGTAGGAGATTCACATGTCACAGCTCCCACAAGCCCACTCTCTCAGAGGAGGAATCAGATCCATTCAATATTCCACCATTGTGATAGCTGGAGACTTTGGATTCAGAGAGAGCTGGAGGCTGAAGCTGGCAGAGGAAGGACTAGCAACAAAAGCTCTCGGAACCAGGGAAAGCTAACTGAGCTATTTTGGAAGAGACAATAAAGGATCTGAACTTTAACAGCTGGCTGCATTTGAGGTGATTATTACACTGAACTGAAACTAAGGCTGCCTCCAGAAGCTCCCCAAGAAACCTGCTCCCAAAGAACGATTATATTTTAGAGAAGAGAACACTACATTTTGGTGCCTGAATGTGGGACCAAGAATCTTCATCTGTGACCCAGAAATTAGGGTGAGTACAACAAGAAAACTTTGTTAAAGAGCTAAAGTAGAATTTCAGCCGAAATGGGACAGATATTTAGAAAACAGCCTTCTCTTCAAAGAAAATGTTTAGAGAACATTGTCAGGGTTATGAAAAGCCAAGGTTTGATAATAATTTGGGAACAGATCACTGAACTTTTAGAAACTGTACAGTACATATCTCCTTGGTTTTCTATGGAAAAAGAATTGGATCTAAACGAGTGGAAATTAGTAGGAGAGAGGAACTTTGTCAATTCTACCATAAAAATGGACCTGACTCAATTTCCAAAGACACATTTAATACATATAATTTAATACAACTGGCTTTAGGAAATTATATAAGTTTTAGAATAAGAAAAAAGAAGAAAGAGCAGGAGGGGGAGGTGCGAACTAAACTAAGTGAAAAGGATGAAGAATCAGATAAGAATTCACCGCAGGAGAAATTAGATCATTCCCCTGACCTCCCTCCCTCAGTTAACCCTTCATGGATGGAGGGAGAAGGAGGACGGGAAGAGGCAGTGACACAAACAGAATCACCTATGAAGCAGCCTGTGACAAGATTAGAAAAGACATTAGTTACAGCAAAAAATGAAGGACAGGATGCATCTGATTTTATAAATGCATATCCTGTGATTGAAGAGCTTGACTCTTCAGGTCATAAAAGGAGAAGATACACTCCTTTTGATTTGGAAAAAATTAAGGATTTGAAAAAAGGTTGCACTCTTTATGGGGCTACATCATCTTATGTTAAGATGTTACTAGATAGTTTGTCTTATGAAATCTTAACCCCAAGTGATTGGAAATCCATAGCAAGGACATGTTTAGAACCTGGACAAAACTTGTTGTCCCTTTCAGAGTATCATGAATTATGTAGGATTCAAGCCAGGAGCAATAGGCAAACAGGAGTTAACATACAAATCCCTTTTGACCAACTAACCAGTGAAGGTCAGTATGGAGAGAATTCAGAACAGATTAATTATCCCATAACAGTGTATGAGCAAATTTCTAAGGCTGCTATTAAAGCTTGGGGTTCCCTCCCTAGACAGAAAGATGGAGCTAAAGCCTTCACAAAAATAGAGCAAGGTCCCAATGAACCCTTTGCAGATTTTGTGGGATATTTGCAGACAGCTGTCACAAGAACCACTGGAGAAAATGCAGCTACAGAAATAATGACCAGACACTTGGCTAAGAAAAATGCCAATAAGGTTTGCAAAAGAATTATATGGGGACTACACAAAGATGCCCTTTTAGAGGAGATCATAAGACACTGTGCCACAGGGGGCACAAATGCTTATTATACCCAGACTATGATGAACATGGGAAGACAGGATCCTTTTTGGCAAAGGAATCTTAGAGAAACTCATTGATGTTTTCAGTGTGGAAAAATAGGACATTTGAGAGCCCATTGTAGATATGGAGATAGAGTGAGAAGACAGGATGAGAGAAAACCCAAAACCCCATGTCCAAAATGCCATAAGGCCTTCCACTGGGCCTCAGACTGTAGATTAACCCAGGGAAATGAGAGGCAGGGCCCAACTCCAAGATATCATACAAAAGACAGGTGGGGCATGATTACAGCTGAGTTTACACTCAGAGAGTCTTTAGAAGGTCAGGACTCTGATATGATCAATCAGCCTAAAAGTAATCACATGGCAGAAAGAGATTACGGTTGGGAAGAATACAGGCTTTTTACCCAACAGGGCAGTGTCCAGTGCAAACAGCTCCAATGTAATTGCTGGATGATGAAGAGAGATTTAGAAAGTGGTAAATAGAAGGGAATTAACAGCTTGGGAGAAAGGGTTTGCTTGTATTCCTACAGACAGAGAAGGAAACAGATGGAGAAGGAAACAAACAGGTAGCAATGAGCACCTGGAGAGAGACAAAAAAAGAGAAAAACCTCAAAACAAAGGAAAACCTAAAAAGCATCTGACACTGAAAGAGCATGGCTGATAATGAGACTGTTTCAGGACTTGAAAACCAGCAGGAATCATTGGATTCCTTGAGATGAAAAATTGTTGATAAAGACTGTTGTAGGACTTGAAAACCATCAGGAATCATTGGATTCCCTAACACAAGATGAGACTATTACAGGACTTCAAAGCTTGTAGGAATTATTGGATTCCTGGCACATGAACTAATGGACAATAGATTTCTTTTGGACTATTTCTAGGACTTATGGACATGTATAATTCCTCATTTGATTCATGTTATGTGCTTATGTAATTTATGTAATTATGTGTAATACCTCCCGTATTGATGGATTTATGTATACCTGTTTCAAATGAGCCCCTTCAGAAACCTGCTAATCTGATTTAATTTCCCATTTCTTTTGGTGTTTTCATCTCCTTTCCTGAGAAGTCAGGGAGGGTGTGACCACCTCCTTTTTATAGTGTTGTCACTTCTTTTTTGAGCAGTCAGGGAAGTCATGACCATCTATGTTCTAAATCAAAAGAAAGCGAGAAATGTTATGGGCCAGAACTTGGAACAGAGTGCTAGGTCACTGGAATTGATAGAAACAATGCTTATGTACTTGGTTCATACCTTTGGAACTCACACCTTTGGGAGAATTCACACATTAGTGTTCACACCTCTCACACTATTAGAGTTCACACCTTTAAGAGATCATATATAAGGAGCTCCCACAAGCCAGCTCACTCCGAGGAGGAGTCAGATCCATTCGATATTCCACCATTGTGCTGGCTGGACCAGGCTTTGGATTCAGAGGGAGCTGGAGGCTGAAGCTGGCAGAGGCAAAGAACTAGCAACAGGAGCTCTTGGAACCAAGGAAAGCTAACCAGGTTATTTTGGAAGAGATAATAAAGGATTGGACTTTAATAGCTGGCTGTATTTGAGGTGATTATTACATTGAACTGAAACTAAGGCTGCCTCCAGAAGCTCCCCAAGAAACCTGCTCCCAGAGAACAATTATATTTTAGAGAAGAAAACACTATAAATAAAAGCTCCCATCACCCATTGTTGTTTGGAGGATCAAATAAAGTGCTGGTAAACTGCACAATTTACAGAAACTTTATGAGCAAAACTACAAAACACTTTCCACACAAATTAAGTCTGATCTAACCAACTGGAAAACTATTAAATGCTCTTGGATTGGGCGAGCAAATATAATAAAGATGACAATGCTACCTAAACAAATCTATTTATTTAGCGCTATACCAATCACACTCTCCAAAAACTATTTTGATGACCTAGAAAAAATAACAACAAAGTTCATATGGAAAAACAAAAGGTCAAGAATTTCAAGGGAATTAATTAAAAAAAAAAGATCAAATGAAGGTGGCCTAGCTTTACCAGATCTAAAATTATATTATAAAGCAGCGGTTACTAAAACCATCTGGTATTGGCTAAGAAATATACTAGTTGAAGATGACAGGAAAAAATAATGATGAATGTTGGAGGCGATGCGGGAAAACTGGAGCACTGATGCATTATTGGTGGAGTTTTGAACAAATCCAACCATTCTGGAGAACAATCTGGAATTATGCCCAAAAAGTTATCAAACTGTGCATACCCTTTGACCCAGCAGTGCTATTATTGGGCTTATCCTCCAAGGAGATACTAAAGAAGGAAAAGGGAGCTGTATGTGCCAAAACGTTTGTGGCAGCCCTGTTTGTAGTCGCTAGAAACTGGAAAATGAATGGATGCCCATCAATTGGAGAATGGTTGGATAAATTGTGGTATATGAATGTTATGGAATATTATTGTTCTGTAAGAAATGACCAGCAGGATGAATACAGAGAGGCTTGGAGAGACTTACATGAACTGATGCTAAATGAAATGAGCAGAACCAGGAGATCATTATATATCTCAATAATGATACTATATGAGGATATATTCTGATGGAAGTGGATTTCTTCTACAAAGAGAAAATCTAACTCAGTTTCAATTGATTAAGGATGGACAGAAGCAGCTACACGCAAAGAAAGAACATTGGGAAATAAATGTAAACTGCTTGCATTTTTGTCTTTCTTCCCAGGTTATTTTTACCTTCTGAATCCAATTCTTCCTGTGCAACAAGTGAACTGTTTGGTTCTGCACACATATATTGTATCTAGGATACACTGTGACATATTTAACTTGTATAGGACTGGGGCCATCTTGGGGAGGGGGTGAAGGGAAGGAGGGGAGAAGTCGGAACAGGAGTGCAAGGAATAATGCTGTAAAAAAACTACCCAGGCATGGGTTCTGTCAATAAAAAGTTTAAAATAAAAAAAAAAAAAAGAAAGAAAGAACACTGGGAAATGAATGTAAAAAAAAACAACACTGCATAATTTAGAGCTTGGTACATTGTAAGCCCTCAATAAATGATGACTCCCTCCTCCTGCACATTAAGCAGTAACTTCAGTTGTTGAACAGAATTCCAAAATGTGAGCTTCCACAATTTAAGTTAGGGGTTGATTATCTTTAGTGAGAAGATTCAGGGCCAGATCTCTCTAGACACTGAATGAATGAAATATTTAACTTCTTAAATACAAAGGACTGTGCTAAGTGATGGGGATACAAAGAGAAAAATAAGATAATCCCTGTTCTCAGGGATTTTACATTTTAATGAGGGAGATAACACATAGAAGGTTTCAGCTGCAAGGTAGAAGGAAGAATGGTAGTAAGGCATTTCTTAATGCCTCTTTTTTCCATGTCATTTTCATTGTTAGACCCATATCTTTTTCTTATCCCTCATTCTTCCTTTTGATATATGTAATTTGTATAGATAGAACACACACAGGGACAATACACATAACAAAGTACTCGGCAGTATGTCAAATTTCATAAGCAGATTTTTCAATATGATCATTGACTCCAGTGGCTCAGTGACAACTCACTTTTATATTTTAGATTAGGGTTTAGGCACCATGGACAGAGTATTAATCTTGGCATCATGCAACCTGAGTTTCAATCTCTTGTCTGTCTCCTACTATCTTATATGTATGGCCTGGGTAAAATCACTGAACTTTTCTAGACCTTTTTGCTTCATATATAAAATAAGGGGCTTTATTTGATAATGTCTTATGTTCTTCTCTCTATATTTTTCTAAGTCATTTATTAAAAAATAACAAGTCTGTGAAGAACCATGGTTTATGAAATACACATGCTTAGTACAATGTACCACAAGTCTTAATGAAAATTTAAACTACTAAAACTTAAATCTGCATTAAGACTTTTTGAAATACCTTGTTTAAATAAGTTCAACTTACAAGTCAGAATTTACATAAGAATTGTAGATTCAAATTTCTGACAGATAAGAATATGATTGTATTTCATGCATGGACTGTTTTATTTTATAAACTATAAGAATATATTATGTGTGTGTGTTTGTATACACATATACCCATACAGAAAGAAAGTGAGAGCACAGAAGTTATATTATGCAGAAAAACAGGGGGGAAAGGGAGAGAAAAGAGGAAACAGGGAAATAGAAGGGCAGTAGAGGAGAGAAATAGACATGACAGAGAGAGAATAAATTAAAAGGGAAAGGGACAGAAAGATTAAAAGAGATTAAGAAATACTCAGAAAATTCCATTTGTTGATTCATTAAGAACAGTATTTAAGTTTTTAAATTTCCTAACTTTTTCTTTTTCTTTCATATTTTTTATAAACTAGACATCACTGTAGTTCCTATTAATCACTGACAAACCTGGTTTGCTTGAGGTGGCCCACATATTAAAATATTTCCTTATCTTTATGCCCCTACAAAACCTTGTATTATTAAAGGACATATGTAATTATGTTGTCTCAAAAGTCTGAATATACTTAGTGAACTTTTGTTGTGTGCCATCATTCTCTAAATTAGTCTGTGATATTTTAAATTTGGGAACATATAATAATCATAATTCATAATTCACCAGGTGAAAGTATATAAACAAAAAAAAACAATACATATTTTTTTCAGCAAGTCAGTTTCCTAAGTAATAAGCATCTGTTTTGTGTTGTTCTTTAAGTAAGAGAATATATTATCTACTTCACAATATTTTAAAAATTTAGATAACACAGTACAATTTCTGTTAACTTTTCCAGCCAATGAAAACTTTCAATTATTTATTAATCTTTTAAAAATTTAACTTTTAGGAAAAACAAATCCTTATAAAAACATGGCAGATTTTCAACAAATTCCAATCAGCAAACATTTATTATTTACTGTGTGCTAAATCACTGTATTTAGCCCTAGCATACAAAGACAATAAAGAAACAGTCTCTAATTTTAAGGAGTTTCAGGTTTGGGGGACATAGAATATCTACATAGTCATATGAGCCCTTAGCCTACATATTATAATTTCTAGAGATGAGCTGGTGAATAACTAATGTAAATAGAAAAGGCTTCTTTTAAGCAGTGGCACCTGAGCTTTGCTTTGAATGAAGCTTAGGATTCTGTGAAGTAAAGATGTGGAGGAAGTGCATTCTTACATAGGGAGCATGTATTATTGAAAAGGTTCAATCTACTGGTCATCCTGCCATCTAGGGGAGGGGGTGGGGGGGGGTAAGAGGTGAAAAATTGGAACAAGAGGTTTGGCAATTGTTAATCCTGTAAAGTTACCCATGCATATATCCTGTAAATAAAATGCTATTAAATAAAAAAAAGAAAAAAAAGAAAAAAGAAAAAAAAAAAAAAAAAAAGAAAAGGTTCAGATGCAGGTACATGTACAGGGAATAGTTGACCAGTTTGCTTGGAATGTAGTGCGTGAAAAGGATGAAGTACATGAAAAGTAAAGCCAAATTGGATTGTGGAGGTCTTTAAATGCTTTGGATTCAAGAATTTCCTTCTTTTTCTTGTAGTATTGGGAACTCATTGAATATTTTTTAACACAAGGGTGACAAATCAATCATTCAGCATACATTTATTAATCACTACATGCCAGGTTCTGTGTTTAGCACTGGAAATTCAACTACTAAAGGAAATGTCTTCTCTAAAGTAATGTCCATTTTAATGAGAGAAGATGGTACTTATAGGGTAATAGGAAAAGAGTCATGAAATTGGTGAATTGATATATGGGATATTCAGTTGGTCCCACTTTCTAGGAGCATTAACAGTATTTATTTTATTATTGTTCCAAGAACAAGAGATGGAAAGACGGGACAGCTTCATGACAATGATAACCAGTGACTAGGTGGAATAAAAAGTTGAAACATGGTCTTAGCCCTGTAGTTAAGTGTGTTAGTTTGCATTCACAAATCAATCAGATTGAGTACTTAGGGAAAAAAATTTTCAAAGATGAATGGATTAACTTTTTCAAGAACTGGGGAAGGTATAGATTCTTTGTATTTGTAAAGTGAAGTTCAGCTCTGGGCAGATACAGATGGTGAGAAGCAGCACAGCATCACATCAGTTGTACTTCATAGAAATCCAGGCTGGAGGTAGTAAGTGATCTCTCTGTTTCTGGAAGTATTTGAGGATAGTTAATTTTTGTTTTGATATCCTCAAAGTGTTCTGAAAACTACTTGACCATAATTCTTTGAACATTCATCAAATGAGAAATGATTCATATCTTAATAAATTTGCCTCAGTTCCTGATATACTTGAGAAATGAGGCCTTTATCACAGAAATTTACTGTAATTTTTTCTTACAATTTTTTAAAAATTAATGATAGCTACTTTATTAGCATAAAAGAAAGTATATGCATGTAGTAAAAATGAAAATCTTTTTAAAAGCTTTTAATTTTCAAAACATATGCATAGATAGATTTCACCATTCACACTTGCAAAGCCTTGTGTTTCAAATTTTTTTCTTCCTTCCCTATACCTCCTCCCTTAGGCAGCCAATTTACAATTTTCTTTTGAATTTTGGTTGCATTAGTTTTATTGTGCAAAACTTTAAAATTTTCATATTATCAAAATTATCTATTATACTTTTTGTGATCCTCTCCATTTCTTTTTTGTTCATAACCTCTTTCCTTATCAATACATCTGATATATTCATTTTTCCATGCTCCCCTAATTAATTTATGATATCACCTAAAGCCTAAATCTTGTATCTATTTTGACCTTATCTTATATATAGCATGAAGTGTTAGTCTAACACCTAACCTTGTTCTTAATAATTAAAATATATAATAAGAGTCATAAAACTTACTTCCCAGTTATCTCTCCTTCCTTATTCTCTTAATGCTCCTCTTTCTCCTGGGTTCTTTCTTGATCATGGCTTCAAGGTAATTGATTACTTCTTAAATTATCCCTTCTTAATCTATTTTCCAGTTATGTTGTTTTTCTGATGAAAAATTTTGCGTTTTCTTTCATTTTTCCAATCTTTTGACTTGGTTTTATTGTTTCTTGATGTCTCATGGAATCATTAGCTTCCAGTTAATCAATTATAGTTTTTAAGAAACTATTTTCTTCTTTGAGATTTTTTACCTCTATCTTTTCTTGTGTTCCTCTAATTTCTTTCCCCACTTTATCCTTTACAATTCTTATTTGATTTTTAAAATCATGTTTTTTCTTTAACAAAACAACTACTTTATTTAGCTCTTTTAGGAAGAACATGTCCATTATGCATTTTACTCTTTGAGTCTTTGTTTATAAATATTTGCATGGTAGCTTTTTATGCTCAAAATTCTTTTTCTACTTTGCTCATTTTTCCAGTCTATTTCTTGATTTTGTTTTTTATGTTTGAGTGACAGTAAACTCACCTCTGGAATTGAGAGTAGCAGTTAACTAGATCTGCAGTTATGTACATTTTCTACGTTTCCAACAAGATATGATCTCGATAAGGTTTTAGTTATTATCTTCCTGCCTACACTTTGCTTCTTATCTAGGTAGGGCTTTTGTTGCCTTGCCACTGCAAACCAAAAGTACTCCTCTAGACTCTGGATTTGAGTAATAGACAAAAGAAGTCCCAAATAGTGGCTCACCCTGTGTTCAGGACTAAGGACCAGAGTCCTTTGTAACATCTCCCTAACAAAATGTTTAATTTCCTTAGCCTTGAGTTTTTCTGGTGTTACTTCTGCTACTGCTATTGCTACTGGACCTCCAGGCTCCACAGCCTACTCCATGGTCTTAACTCTTAACCAAATATTTGCAGACTCTGTGTTCCCAACCTGTCTTGGAGCAGAAAAATGAAGTGCTATGATTTTTGCTAATTATTCTCCTTCAAATTTGATTTGAAGAATTTTTAAAAAAAGTTGTTTAGAGGAGAGCTTCTTAAAGCTTTTTTCATCTTTTTGCCCAAGCAATTTTTATGTATCCCCCATATGTAGGTATATAAAATAGGTACACAGATCAAATATTTACTGATAGAATGTTATGAAGAAATTTCTTTTAAAATAATTCTTTGTTATACATATAGTTGTACCATTTATTAAAGATGAAAGCAAATTTACATACTAATGAGATGGATGTATTTTTTAATTTTTACATAAAAATTAAATTTTGGGGGATTAATTGATACCTTTTTCTTTTGCCAAATTCTTTTTGGCCACTACATTTGGGGTTGCATTCCACAATTTAAGAACCTGTGGTTTAGAGGATTGGCTTGAGAGAACTAAGTGCTTAATTCACTCCACTACCTTGATGTCACCTCTCACTATCTCAGTTATGTCAAAAGTAATACAGAATGCAAGACCTGCTTTTATAGATATGTATCAGTGTTATTCATCAGAGGAGTTGTGTTATCTGCTCTTGTTCTTCAGGTTTTTCCCAGCCCCTCTACCTCTTATCAAATGAGCATTTTATTAAGCACCTTTACATGCCAGGCACTATACTGAGCAATGAGGAGATAAAGAAAAACAATAAAACAGTCTCTGCTCTCAAAAAATCTCATCTGTTGTAGAATTTCTTTCCATTTCCAGACCACAGTAGCTTGCCTATTATTTAGTGTTTCTGCTATGCTTTGGGTAATGTTTATGCATGGTAATCAGTTTGGCTTTCACATATGGCATGGATATTTACTTTATATATGTGTGTGTATATATATACATATTTATTTTACAATATTTTAAGGAACTTTTATTTTTATTTCCTTTAAAATAATTTTATGTAGGATAATATGGCAGGCAAAAAGTAATTCAGCTCCTTTTCCCCCCTCTCCTCCAAACAGTAGGGTTTAACATCTTCAAACAATTAGTGTAACATAAATGTTTTAGTAGACACTGGGGAAACAAAGATTTTTGTAGAGCTTGTGATTCATTTGGTTTCAGGATGATGCATAGAATGTAGTCTGTGCCATTGGACTTATGAATTATATACTTACTAAGTTTGGTGAAACTTATACCTTTGATATGCTGGGATGTTTTTCCAGATTGATTAGTTATAGTGAAGTAGGTGTCAAAGACTTGTGTGCCAGGCTTGCCCTGCCCTTGATTTACTCTGTAATCATGTACAAGTTAATTTCTTGCCTTGGGTTTTAGTTTCCTGATTTGTAAAATGAAATGATCTCCAAATTTGCTATTAGTTTCAAGTTTTCCTGCTTCTTATCTTTTCTAAGGTAAACCCCTTTGAGAAAATCAACTCATGTAATTGTAGACCAGTAAGTGGTATTTGAGGCATCTCAGCATCATAGATAGAATGCCAGATGGGAATGAAGAAGACTGATAATCTTAAATTCAAATTTCCACTCAGACACTTATAAGCCATATGACCCTGGAGAAGTCACTTAACCCTGTTTGCCTCATCTGTAAAATGAGCTAGAAAAAGAAATGACAAAGTACATCAGTGTCTTTTCTAAGAAAATCTCAAATGAAGTCATGAAGAGTCAGACATGAATAAATAACAACAAACTGATTTATTGATATCTTTTGTTTTCACATTAACTATATTTTACAATGTATCTCTCCTTTCCCCCTTCTTAAAGAGCTATTCCTCATGAAAAAGAGGAAAAATAATCAGATCATGATTTTTCTTATACAGCATAATTGTGGAAATATGTATAGAAAAATTGCACATTTAACATATATTGGATTACTTGCCATCTAGTGATGGGGGTAGGGGAAGGAAGGGAGAAAAAAATTTGGAAGGGTTTTGCAACAGTGAATGTTGAAACTATCTGTGTATATGTTTTTGGTTTTTTTTTTTCCCCCTGAGTCAATTGGGAGTAAGTGACTTGCCCAGAGTCACACAGTTAGGCAGTGTTAAGCGTCTGAGGTCAAATTTGAACTCGGATCCTCCTGAATTCAGGGCTGATGCTATATCCACTGCATCACTTATCTGCACCTATGTATATGTTTTGAAAATAAAAAAAGCTTTTTAAAAAATAATAACAATTAGATCAGTGAAAGTGACCCAACATATCCAAAAATTCTGATATAGAAAGTTCATACCCATATTCCCATGCCCTTTTTAAAGAAGGGACATTCTTCCAATGACATTATAAGTGTTAAATGAGTTCCATGAGGGGTTTTGGGGATTTGAGAGTGCTACTAATTCCTTTTATTATTAGCATGCTTAATAGAATTATTACCCAGAAATTATAAGTCTTGAACTTTTTATATGGTCCAAATATACAAAATACTCTTTTGATTTCATATAATCAAAATTATCAGTTTTTTGTAATTGCCTATTTTTGTTTACTTAAAAATTTGCTTTATAACACCATACCTGTGAAAGCTACATTATTGGCTTCTTTTCTAATTGATTTATGTCATGATCTCTAATATATAGGCTACCTATCCATTTTGAGTTGTGTTATATTGTTGTAGATCTAAGTTCTACCAGATTGATTTCAATTTTCCTAAGAATTCTTGACAAATAGGGAGTTCTTTCCTAGGTAAACAGCTGGTCAGAAGGAGATTACATGGAATCCTATTCTGCTACTGAGTGCAAGACTGTTGCTTTGCTCATACACATGTTTCCAGATTAGGATAGGACCCTAATCACAGTTCCAGGGACAAAAAAGAGTGCTTGTGGTCACTTATAGTCTATAACATAGGCTAGGAGAATAGCAAACACATATCTCCTTAGATTGTGTCACCTTTTAAGAAATGAATACTCCAAAGTAGTTAAGAAATACATGCCCCTAAAACTAGCTCTGAAAAATAACAGCACAAAAAACTTGAAATTTGGAACAATGTCCTTTCTACTCCATAAGCAGAGCCCAATTTTAAAGTTAAAAATCAATAAATAGACTGGAAATAACAAAAAAAGAATCTGACTATTGAAAGTTACTATGGTGACAGAGAAAATCAAAAGGCTAACTCAGAAGACAGCAAAGTCATTTCTGCTGTATCTAAAGCCTCAAATAAAAATGTGACTTGATCCCAGATCCCAAAAGAATTTCAGTACTACTGAAGTTAATTTACAGATTCAGTGTTATGCTTATCAAAATATCAGAGGCATACTTCATAGAGCTTAGGTATTTGGAAAACAAAATAAATAGAATATCTAAAGAATTAATGATGAGGTCTTAAATTATTTATCTTTTTGTTTGTTCATACAACTAGGGGCAGCTAGTTGGTGCAGCGGATAGAGCACCAGCCCTGAAGTAAGGAGGACCTGAGTTCAAATGTGGCCTCAGATACAAACACTTCCTTGCTGCGTGACCCTGGCAAATCACTTAGCCCCAATTGCCTCAACAACCAAAAAAAAAAAAAAAAAAAAGAAAGAAAGAAAGAAAAAGAAAAAAAAAATTAAATAGTTCATACACCTGCCCTTTAGGAAGTTCATCATACCCTAGAAGGCAGTTCATATACTAATATCATTGTGTAAAAAGGGTGTGAAAATACTTACCTTCTGGGGGTGGCAGACAGGATCAAAATGGCCTAAATGAAGAATAAGCTTTCATAGGCCAAAAGATGGCCCTTTTGATTGCTAGTTAAGTAAATCTGGTAAAGGTAGTGTCATATATTCTTGTGCGGTATTTATAGATAAGATTAATGATTTACCTCTTGATAGTCAGGCTCCATGTATTGAAGATTTTTTTTTTTCCTGTGGTTTTTGTTGTTGTTGTTGTTTGTTTGTTTGTTTGTTTTGGGTTATTTTGGTAAGGCAGTTGGGGTTAAGTGACTTGTCCAGAATCACATAGCTAATAAGTGTCAAATATCGGAAGTTAGATTTGAACTCCAGGGCAGGTGCTCTATTATCGCCATTGTGCTACCTAGATGCCCTAGTATTGAAAATTAAATTGCAAATTTTTCCTGGAACATTGAGGAATAGTAAATTGATTAGGATAATATAAGAACTGAATTAATCACACTTATCTTGATTATCTTGTCTCCCAAGTGTTTGAGGAGTCCAGTAAATCTAATAACTTCTTTGAGGATGTATTCTTTTTTCCTATTTTTTGACCCGTTTTCCCTGCATTTGCTTATTTGTCATTAAATAGCAGATTCAATGTACTAATGTTTGTGAAACTTCCTTTTCCTTATATCCTTATATCAGTCTTAAAGAAAGTTGATTGAGAACATACATGGAAGGCTTTACTGGAAAGAATGAGAGGAGAGAATAACTTGTGGGTCTTGTCTGATTCTCAGGAGCCTCAAGATTTGGAGGGAGTTCTAGTGAAGAGCATCAAAGCTGACCTTCAAACAGAATATTGGCCTATTTAAAATGGTTTTTAGTCCAGTCAACTCTAGAGTTCAGGCAAGCTACAGGATGTTCCAAGACCAACAGTTCTATTTGCTCCATGATGAAAGTTGAGCTGTTGCTTGCTTATATTTTCTCTTTGATCTCCAAATATAAACACAGAGGAGGGGGAAAGGGCCTGAAAACAGTATTATCTCAATGTAGTACAAATAGGTTTGATGATAACACAGGTGGACCGATGGCCAACACTGGCTTTATCTTTTAGGCTGCCAAAATTTTACTTGTCCTTACTGACAAAATGTTGTTATAATTGATCTTACTTCAAATTGTTAAGTATAAAGGAAGATAGAAATGTTCCTTGTCCTACTCATAAATCATGCAAAGATTTGTATTTTTATAAGAGATGTGACTTTCCATCTTGTTAACTCTCAGATGCACAAAATTGGGGTTCTTCCCATAAATTTAGAATTATCAACATAAAAATGCCTATTTCCTGAATCCAAAGAGTACCAGCAGTCTTAGATAATTCTGTTGAATAGTGATAATTTCTGGAATTAAAAAAATAATCAAAACCCCATCCTCTGACCCATGTCAGTGCATTCTACAGTCAGGTGCATCTATTTAAATAGATTTTCAATTTTGAATTTTTCTTCTCAACTTCCTTTAGAACCCAATTGAAAAGGCAAGAAAAATAAAATCAGTACAAATATGTATAGTAAAGCAAAACAAATCTTTAGCCACATTAAAAAAAAAAGTTTCCTCAACCTAAATACTAAGTCTATCATCCTGTATCTGGAGGTGGATAAAATGTTTAACGAGGAGTTTTCTAGAATCTTTGTTATTGTATACATTGTTCTCCTGGTTTTACTCACTTCACTTTGTATCCCATGTTTCTCTTAAACCATCCTTTTCATCTTTTCTTGTAACACAATAATATTCTACAATATTCATATACCAGAAATTCTTTTGTCATTCCTCAGTTGACAGATATATCTTCAGTTTTCAGTGTTTTTTTTTTTTTTACCATTAAAAGAGCTGCTATAAATATTTTTGTACATGAGTCCTTTTCTTCTTTCTTTGATTTTTTTTTTTTTGCATGGTATAGACTTTGTAAACAGTCAATCAAAGGATATGTATGCATAGTACTTTTTTAGTTTGGGGGGCATAATTCCAGATTCCTCACTAGAATAATACATCTGTTATTATTGTTTTGACTGACATCAGTTGAGGAATGGCTCTTATTCTTATAAATATTATTCAGTTTCTTATTTATCTTAGAATAAGATTTTGAGATCTATGAGAGAAACTGGAGGCAAAGACTTTCCCCCCAATTTCCTAATTTAAGCTGCGTTGATTTTATTTGCAAAAAACCTCCTTAATTTCATGTAATAAAAACGGCCCATTTTACTTCCCCCAAATATTTCTATCTCTTGTCTGATCATGAACTCTTCTCCTATGCATAGAACTGTCAGCTAAGTTCTTCTATGATTCTAAATCATGAGCTACTTTGATTTTGAGTGGTTAATCAATCACTGCAGAAGCATCCAGTGCCCAAGTTTACACTAGAGGGGGATGGAATTGTGCAGACCTTCTAAAATAGGTTAAATAAATAAACCTTTGACTTCTAAAAACCTTTGCCTTCACATTGGGGTACAGTAGGAAAAGTCCTGGATTTGTAATCAGAGGACTTAGGGTAAAATCCTATCTCCTCTTCCAGGTATGGCCTTGGCCATGTGTTATATCAACTATTAACTTTCTCCTTTGTAAAATAAGAAGAGTGGATCAGATGACTTCTAAGGGTTTGTCCAGCTCTCAATTTATGATCCTGTGTTTTCCCAACCAAAATTGTAAAAAATCAATTTAGACCATCTAAGTAATCATTTGTTAAGCAACTACTCTGTGTTAGACACACATATCACATACTTCACTCTTACTTTTAGCAAAGAAAATTTTAAAGCAAAAATCCCTTACACAAGGAGTCCATCTAAAAGTTTACACAAAATTCAGTCCAACTGTTTCTATACTGTTTGATAGATGCTTTTTCTTGTAATTTGTTCTTGAATCATTAATATTTTTTCACTTGCTTCAGCAACTGAAAACTTTGGTTTCTTTTCACTGCTTTTTCACATGCATTATTGTAGTCATTGAGTTTATTGTTCTGTTGATTCTGCTTATTTACCTTATGTCAGTTTGTACAGATCTTTCCATCATTCTCCGGATTCATATTTCTTGCTTTGCAGTAATATTGCATCAAATGATTATCCCTCTGAACCATTCTCTAATTGATGTGCACTCATTTTTAGTCTAGATATTTACTACCATAAGAAGTTTGCAGAATATTTCAGTAAATAGGGGAACTTTGTTTCTGTTTTAAAAATCTCCTTGAGCTCTATTTCTTGTGGTATGATTTGGTCTTAGGATCCTACCTTCAGAATCTATATACATTTTTTTTGGTCATTTTATCCATTTCCTTTTTTTTTTTTTTTTAAATCAAAGAGAATATAGGAACCTATATTAAGTGAAAACTTTCTCAGGGTCTCATGGCCAATTAGTGAAGGTATTGAGCAACATGCCTAAATTTGAACTCAGGTGTTCTGTCTTGAAATTCATTATTCTTTATGTTATACCATGAGTTAGAGGATAAGAAACATTTTAATTCCTTTTTTAACATAATGCTAATGAATGGTTAGATAACCAAAGTTGAGTTGTCTGTTTTCTCATGGGCATCTAAATTGTGCAGTGGATAGAATGCCAGAGTCAGGAAGACTTATCTTCCCAAGATCAAATCCAGCCTCAGATACTTTATTGCTATATGACTGGGCAAGTCATTTAACCCAGTTTATCTCAGTTTTCTCATCTGTAAAATGATCTAGAAAAAGAAATGCAAAGCACTCATTGTCTTTGTCAGGAAAATCCTAGTAGGGTCTTAAAGTTTCAGATATAACTGAAATATCAACATTTTCGTTTCATAACTTCTCCAATAACTGTTTTCCTTTTTTGTTATCTTTGCCAAATTTCAAGCTATGAAGTAAACCCCACAATTTCCTTTAAATATACCTTGTTTTGACTACTAATTATTTTGATCATGTTTTCATGTAGTAATTAATCTGATGCATTTTAGCATTATTGCCCCAAACCTTACTCATGAGGAAAGAATTATGGCTTTACATCTCTGTTTTTAATCTTTGAAAACAGATGAACATGGCAGGAAATGTTGGTTTAGATCATCTGCAAGGGATGTTTTAAATTCTTTGAAATTTATCAGATAAACCTTGTTTTATAAGTGCTACGAATAATAAAGTTCAGTATTAATTTCTACAGACTATTTCCTGAATTAGTCAACACAGTAGGAAGTGTGCTTAGCTTTTTAGAAACATCATCACATAATATTTATTAAGTACTCTTTCCTTAGCCAACATTCCCTTGCATTCTTGTTCGTTAGCTTCTTTCAATTTAGAGTTTAGAGAATTCTATAAAAAGAGACTTAAAATCATTGCAGATTATATTGAATCTATAAAACAGTTGCCAAATTAATTTCAACCAAGATGAAGTGAGTCTATGTTGGTTTCCAGTGAAATTTTCTCCAAATTGGAAGTTTCTTACTATTCCCCCCATCCTGATCTGCATATTATTTCTTGTCCCTGTCCGATTTGTTTTATTTCTGGTTTTTAGTATTTGGGAAAGAAAAAATTTATAGAATTGCTAATTTTATGGATTAAAGGAAAACAAATGATAGATGGACTGAACACAATATTATAAAAAATTTATAAAAAAAAAGCAAGCAGAGTCTAGAAAACAGTATCCCTAATAATTACAACAATGTAAATGGAAAAAAAACTACAACTCCCTCCACACCAAAATTTTTAAGATTAAGTAGGACTTGAATCAAGAGATATGAAAAGATGCTCCTCTCCTCATCCTTTCATAAAAATGAGAGATCCACAGGTGTTACATTTTACTTGTTCTTATTGCATGTTATTGCAATCAGTTGTGCTGATTTCTTTTTTACTCTCAAAAATATTATTCACAATTTGGGATAACAGTATGAGAGGGGAAGAAAAAAGGGGAACTATTCCCTATGAATAACTGTGGTGATATAAAAAAATATCAATAAAGACAGGTTAAAAATTATAAGAGAAAATTAACATTCAGTGAAATTAGGATAATTTATCTTTTATTTTGCATTTTAGTTCTTAAAGCATTTTTTTGCATCAGTCCAAGGGACTTGTTTAGGGGAATATCTTCTTTTAACTATTTCAGTATTTTATAATATACATATATGTAGCCATACACAAACATACATGTGTGGATGCGTGTGTGTGTGTGTCTGTCTGTGTGTGTGTCTGTGTGCAAACCTCAAGTTATCCATTTGTCATCTTCTACCTTTGGTCTGTTACAAATCTACCTCCCTTTTCCAAATCATTGTAATCCCTTATATATCTCTTTATGCATAAATATTGTCTTTGCTGATAGCCCCATTTGTAAAAATGAAAATTATTACTTTTTTGGTGATGTGTTATTCCATAATTCAAATCTGGGTGGCAGATAACATTTATTTTATTTATTTTACTGATGAGAAAGTGTGTAATTTACATTGCTACTTTTTTCTTTTTTTTTTTTTGGGGAAGTAAAATTTGAAAGGTACAGAATTGCAAGTATTAGATTTGGAAGTATGTACATTTTTGGTTACTTGATGGATAATGGGCTCTTATGTAACTAATAGTCTTCTTAGCTTTTGAATGGAAGACTACTGGAATTGTAAAGTAGTTGATAGAATATTAACTTGAAGCAGAAGAAGAGGCAGTGAGGGAAGATTAAAGCAGTCAGTTATTTCTAGTTGCCAAAGAAAACAAGGTCATTATCTCCATGAACACTTATGTAATAAGGTGTATCAAATGTATCAAACACAATATTCTGGGACAAATTTGAGGTGTAGGAGTAAAATGATGTATTCCTAAAGATAAAACCCACATTTTGTACACTCTGGCTAATTGAGGCATCATTTGTGTTTCAGAAATAGCATGGAGAAGTATTAGGGTAGTTGTAGTACCATCTTGTCCAATATTACAGTCAAAATAGATGAGAGCTGGATATGACATTAGGGTTATGAATTCCAAGCATTCCTTTTAGATTTTTAGGGATTGTATCCATGAAACTTTACCCTCTAATTCTTTTCCATGTACAAAAGCTGAACTGAGCTTTTCTTGACTACTGGAGAAAATTGGATAATGTGATAAAATTTCTGATTTTGTCAATTTTCATGCTTCTCAGCTGATGTTCTTATTGTAGAAATGGATTGTCCTGAGGCAGCTTTTTAGCTTTGAAGTAGTCTCAATCTCTTTCAGAAATGTTGTCATAAGAAAAACAACAAAAGAGTTAAAAAGTAAAGGGATATAGTACATCAAGTAGGAAAATTTGGAAAGGAGAACAGGAAAACCTATTTTACCAAGAAGAAGTATTTGGATGAGAATTCAAAATGAACTTGGTGGAACTCATTGGTTAACTCATGAAATTTTTTAAAGTTTCTTCAGCATGCAACCACAACCAGTTATTTATATATTTTTTATATTTAACTTTTATAATTTATATAATTTATAATTAATTTATATTAATACCTAATTATGATTAAAATTAATCATTCTAGTGAAGTTTGCTCTCCTTTCCTTGTAAAATAGAACAGGAATCTTTCATGAATTCATCAGATTTTTGTTTTTTAGATGTATCAGAAAAAAACACAGTTGTGTAGACCTGAATGTTCTGTCCCTGTAAAAGAAGTGAAGAGTGAATTATGTTAATTAGGTATAATGATCTGTTGATCTTTTCATTTTGAACCCCAGCTTGATTCGTACTAAGTGGATAATCTTAAAATTAAGTCATGTAATTTATTGGAATTTCCTTATTTGTAAAATTAAAGGATTGAACTAGATGATTTTTAAAGTCCCTTCTAACTCTTTTATTATTATCCCATGGTGCTACAAATGTGACTTCAGAGGCTAAGAAGAATGTAGCAGGCAACTTCAGTGTCTTCTAATTTTTATATATATCACATATATCTATATATCTATATAGATATTTAATTTTTATATATCAAAGAACAACGGGAAAATTTATTCTCTTGAGAAAAATATATTTCAAGATATATTATATATGATATATTATATAAGGCAAGTTATTGATCACTGGTTCAATCAGTCAATTAATTAACATTTATTAAGCACAGCCTAATTGCCAGTTAACTGTTTAGGAGATATAAAGACAGAAATGCCCTGATGAAGTTTATCTTTATAGATTGAGATAATATGTACCCATAGAAATAAACATGTAGTTAATTCAAGATAATATTTTTTGGAAAACACTAAAACTTGGAGTAAATGTCAAAAAGGCCTTATATAAGGAAGTGGCTTTTGAGCTGAGTTTTGAAGGATGGTAAATACTCTTAGAGGTAACAGGGAAAAGTGAGTACATTCCTGGCTTAGAATACAGGCTATCTATGGGAGTAATATCTTATGTGAGGTACAGCACAAAAGTCATTTTATGTAGGCTGAACATTGTGTCGAGTGGAATAGCAGTTAATAAGTCTGGGAAGGTAAGGTGGAAATAAGTTGCAAAGGACTTTAAAAGGTAAATAGGAGTTTGTATTTTATCTTGGAGATAATAGGAAGTCATTAGATTTTTTTTTTTTTTTTTGAGGAGGCAAATGAGATATTTAAACCTGGATTTTAGGAATATCTCTTCAGCAGTGGTATAAAAGATGGATTTGAACAAGAGAAAATTCAGTTAATGGGCAATGGTAAGGGTTTCATCATTGTGGATACTTCCTTAATGCAGATTGCCTGTAGGATAAAATACAGATGACTCTGTTTAGCTTTTAAAGCTATATCCAGCTTTTGCCCCAACATGTATTTCTAGCCTCATTGACCACTATTACCTTTCCCACACTCTGTCCTAGCATAACTGACTTTTTGTCTGTCCTCACACATGGTACTTCATTTCCTGTCTTTCTGTCTTTGCATTGACCATCACACATTTTTAGAATATACTCTCTACTTACACTACCTAATAGAGTTGTTCTCTTTCTTTATAATGCTAGTTAGACACCATTTTCTATGTGAATCCTGACCTGATCTACCTAGTTGCTAGTTATCCTTCTACCTAAGTTTTTGGCTTTCTTGCATGTATTTTTTATTGTGTTCATATTTTATTTAGTCTCTATACATGTTTACATATACATTTGTTATTTCTGTCATTAGACTGTATTCTCTTTGTGAATAGGAATTGTTTCCTTCTTACTATTTCTTTCTCCAGGACCTGGTATATAGTAAATATTTAATAAATAGTTGCTGATTAATTTTTTTCAAAACATTTTGTTTCATATTTAAGTATATCCATATCTTTATACTATAATTATCTCTAAGGGCCTAGTCAGGAGAGATGGTATGTTTTCTTTCCTCTTCTCTTTGAATCTTACTTATCCTCCCTCTCCCCATTGAAAGAGCACCAGTAAATATCAGCATTTAGCAAGAATAACATTTAATGGAGCATCTCCTACTTTATTTATCATATAATAGTTAAGTACCATAACTTCTATGCATCATAACCTGCTAATAGCAACTTCATATATATTAATACTATCTTAATAGGAAACAGTGACTAATTTGGGACATTGATTTTGTTGACATTTCATTTTGTCCAAATATCTTTCTGCCTATTCCATTTTCCACTTATTTAAAGAAGGCTGGATGGAGGATAATTTAAAATGCATATTTGATTGTGCCTTATATTCATATTACTTGCAAATTGCTTATTTGACTCATCTGAAAAAGAGAAATTGACTATTATATTCACAGACATAGAATGTTCTTTCAATTGTGTGAGCAGCTGCTTATTTTCCTGTTTACAAAGTCCAGGAAAGTTATCTGTAAAACATAATATGAATGGAGGGGCTATTATTTTGAAATAATATTTGAAAATGAGCCTAAAAACATAGATTTTCCGCAAACAATCTAGACTTTTTTTTTTTTTTTAACTTTTACAGGCAAAGAAATAATCACCAGGAGGTTTACTGCCGACCTTCTGCTATAAGTCCCTTGAAAGGGATATTGCTTGTAGTAGCATTGGTCATCTACATAAATCCAGGACATCACCAATGTCTTTAAAAACTTACTTCACAATTCATTTATATCTGTCCCTTTTTTTGCATTTATTTTTTCTGTCATTATATAAGCCTTGGCCTTCATTCCTCTATACATGCTTCAATATTTGATTTTGTTGAGGGCACTTTCTTAAAGTTTTTGCTTTGAATTTGCCTAGAATTTCACCAAGCATCTACATTCACCATATGGTTCCTATTCTCTAGCAACTTGTATTCTAAGGCAGACTAACACATACATTGTATATGTAGTACACATTAAAATAATGCATGGAAACATATACCTGGCCTTGCAAATGTTTTTTTTTTAAACTGATTAAAATAGAAATAATACGAAAGGGGACCATTATGATTGGCACTTTTAGGCTTCAGATACTGTATGAATAGAAACATAATTTCCTTTCTACCCTATAAGACTTAAACTTTAATATTAAATTCATCCTAGAATGTTCAGGATCTAAGGGAATTAATTAGTTCATACTGCCCAAGCTCATTTGAGACTGATTATTTTCATAATGCTAATGCAGTTCATAATGCTGATATTTGTTTCTGCTCTATAAAGTTCTCTTTTTTTTTTGTACCTGGGAAAGTAAATAAGTTATCAGAAGCTCACCTGGTAAGTTTGGATGGGCAAACTTATATGATCTTAAGAAATATGTCCTCTAGGTTGTAGTGTAGATTCTACACTATACTATAGTGTTCATACTTTGAAATTCATATTTCTATGGAGTAATATCCATATCAGTTGGATATGAATCTTTCTGTGCCTTGTCCGGTACTTGGTAAGCAATGTCAAGACTTGTCTCTGATGGTAGAAATAACTGCTTGTTAGAAACATTCTGGTAAATACAGCAGTATCTTTTATTCTCTCTATATTTTTTGAACAAGAAAATGTGTTTTACTATAGAAGGTTATCTGTGAAAGCTTTTTCCTTTTTTTTTTAAATCAGGTATTTTTATCAGGTTTATCAAGTTCCTTTCTTATAAAATGAAAAAGTGATCATTTTGGTCATTAGTTGCCAGTTTTTTACATGCAGTCCATAATCATTTCTGGTAACTTGTCTTTCAGTCTTTTATACACATATAATTCCTCTTATCTTCTGGTCCTAAAGAATTATTCCTTGTAATAGAGAATTTAAAAAAGATGTGACAAAAGATAGTTAATACATCAAATTAATTTATGCTATGTGAATACTTCTCTTCCTTTGTAAAAAAGGTAGAAAAATATATGTTCTCTTCTCCTCTTTAAGGCCAGTTTTTGCTAATATAGTTTTAAATCATTAGATTCTTTTTGTTTATTCTGTCGTATTTGTTTTCTTGTTCATAATTTACTTTCTTTTGCATTAGTTCTTATAAGTCTTTCCAACTTTCCTATTCTTCAAATTTGTTTTATGATTTGACATATTATTTTGGCCATTACTTTTGCTGTGCAGGCCACAAATTATACTCTCACGATTATCCTCTTTTGAACCACTCAAAAACAGCATGTTGTCATTTAATACTTTCCTCATGTTTCTCAGGGTCCTCTGTCTCATCAAGCATTGGATTATTCTCTTTGTTTTCCAGTTTTATATAGATGCCTAAGCTCATTTACTAGATGGAGGTCATACTTCGTTTCACTATTATATTTTCCTTGTTGACTTATCTTTCCCATCATTTTCATCAGACAAGTCTTGATATTAAAAGGTGTGCTTGAATCAGACAACTGAGCACTTAAGGATAATTACCTATTGATCAATGATTCTATTAGCATATGTTTGGAAAAATGGCCCTTCTCACTGTTTTGTACTGGCTCAATGTTTGGTGTATACAGATAATTGTAGGTAAGGATTAAGGAGTGAGGTGAGAGAGGTGAGAGAACTTCACTTTGCAGCAGGACCAGGAAAAGGGAGATTAGTGGCGAGCTTGTGGCAGTTTGTCTATCTCCTTCACTTCTCTCCCTAAAGATCAAGAACTTCTACTTATCCTGACTCTAGCTGTTCTTGAGGCCTCCAAGGAGCTAGCTTGGACTTTACATGTTCTGACATGATGAGCAAATGCAGTGCTGTATACCAAACCTCTTAAAACTGTCCAATCCTTTTCTATTCTGTTCCTTGTCAATTATGTGTTAGCTCAACTTACTCTCCAAATTAGCAACAAATTGTTAGTTCTGATAGTCTTTTTGCCTTTGGGTTGCCACTTTTGTTGAATGCAAATATTCCATTTGGAGAGGAAAAGTCTATGATCAGTCCAGCACTCTGCACCACACATTGCCTTTGTCACTCTTACATCCTGTCTGCCTCTTCTTACAGTTAAGTAGTCTATTAAATGCCAGTGTTTACTTTGACAGTACATCCATGAAGTTTTATTACCTAAAGGTAAGTGGAAGACATTGCTGGTGATGAGAAGGTCATGAGATGCACAAGTCTTTAGGAGTAAATTAGTATTGCTGTTGCTGTTGCCAACTCCGTTCCTCCCAAGAACTCCCTGCATATTTGCTCATCTTAAAGCTACTCTAGCATTAGTCATCCAGAATTATAATCTTGTACTCTTTTAGCACATTGATGATAAGGATAAAGATCTTCATAAACTTTTTCTTTGATCTCATCAGGGTTTGTCATGGTGGTAGTATGATATTTTCCTGCAAATGGAAATCACATTGTCATGAGTCTGTTCACTCCTTTTGGTATAGACATACAAGCTTGTTTAATAGATTGGTTTTGATTGCCAAACCTACACTAAATTCATGGCACTCCCTTTCACTGCAGCTACAACATAAAAATGTATATTTAGCTCCAGTTTCAGTAAGCTGGCCTTCATTTGCCAGCCTTGTTTCACTCAGAGAAGCCCTATTTGGATGCAATAACTGTTGAGTTCTCCTACAACAGGAACTCCTCATCTTCCGGGTCTGGTATTGTATTATTTATCAGTTTGCACACATTTCATGTATTGATGTTAGGCTTGCCAAAAAGACTATTTTATAGAAAACTCACACTCAAGTGCTCATTTGGTGGTCTGAAAAAGCAGTACAAATATGTTCTCAAGGTCTCTCTTAAGAATTTTAGAATTGATGGCACTACATGAGAGACAGTGGCACAGATTGCTCAACATGGTATGCCCTCATCAGGGGAGGTGTGGTGTACTAAAAAACACAAGATATGCAAAGTTAGAGAATCTACCCCAAATGTTCATATGGACCATTTGTGCTTGACGGTATGGTAGAGCATTGCAAGCTTATATTGGTCTGATTAGCCACAGTCAGACACACTATAACTTGACTCTAGCAAAGTCTTATCATTTTGATCCTCTTCGAGATCAAAGTATAACCATTTATGTTGTTTATTTGGCTCCACTTAAGTTTGTACTAATTCATCTAAGTCTTACCACACTTCTCTCTATTTATCATATCCATCCTTTCTTATAGCATAGTAGTATTCCATTGTATTCATGTATCACAATTTGTTAGCCATCATTGGACATCTAAATTGTTCATAGTTCTTTCCTACCAGAAAAAGTACTGTTCTAAAAAATGTGGAATATTTAGAATCTTTATCTGTGACTTGAGACACCTATGAAAACATCAATTTTTAGCTACTTGATTTGCGTAATTATAAATTGCTTTCCAGAAAAGTTGTATTAATTCACAATGCAACATCTTAATGTACCTATCTTCCTAAAAGCTTTGTCAAATACTCCATGTTCCTATATTTCACTTTTAGTATTTTGCTAGTTATGAGGTGAAATCTTGTTTCTTTTCATTTCCATCTTTCTGATTATTATGATTTAGAGCAGTCTTTCATATTGTTTTTAATAGTTTAAGAACACTTACTTTGGAGAACTGTTTTTTGTTTGTTTATTTGTTTCCTTTGGTCATTGATGTGCTGGGAAAGACCTATCTGAGAAATTTAATGTAACTTTTTTTTTTCTGATTTGACTTCTTCCTTCCCCCCATCCTTAAAAAAAATCCTTTTCATATATTTTGTGTTGTCATAATTATTATTTCATATAGTTATACACTAACTCTTGCATAAGAATTTGTTTTTTATCTAAAGATATCTTTAGTCATGATCTATTTGTCTTAACTTTAAAAAAATTTTTACTCTTTAATATTCAAGTTATGTATCCCTTTTGAATCTATTAAGCTGTAACATATTGGTGTTAGCCTAATTTTTGATAGGCTACGTCCCAATTATCTATCAGGAAATTATTTTCTAAATAACTTATTTTTTGTGTTTATAGTCCATTTGGTTTTAGAGTTCCATCACTTCTGATTCTCTCCTGTCTAGACTTTTCAGTTTTTCACCAATACCAGAAGTTTTTGATAATAGTAGCTTCATAATATTGTTTAAAGTCTAGAAATGCTATTCCCTCAATTCTTACCTTTAAAACTTTTTCCCTTTCATATTTTATATCTTTTGTTCCTCCAAATGATTTATTTTTGCCGTGTTAGAGTGTTTTCTAAAATAACTTCTGATAATTTAAACTGTAAGTTAATTTTGCTAATGCTGTTGATTTTATTACATAGGCACGTGCCCTGCATATTCCTATAGCTATTTAAATTCTTTCTTTTTTTTCTCTATCTAATGTGGTTTTTATTCAGTTGAAGAAGCACTTTTTTCTGCAGCTGCACTTGTGGAACAACAGGATTTTTCTAGACTTTTTTTCCCTTTTTAACTTTATTATAAGTGAAATTGAAACTAAAAATATAGCAAGAAGGGAATTTAAATTCACAAAAACATCACATTTGGTTATAGATAAGTTAGTTCCTTTTACCACAAAAAAACATGGGAAGAACTTTTGTTGATGATGTGATTTCTTCTTGTTAGATTGACATGGGAGAAGATGGAGTTTTTTTTAAGGATGGGGATGAAGCTGATTTTTAATATACCTAGCCCCAATCTTTATTTCTTTAAGGAGAATTTTGTGATTGAATCTCGAGAAATATTGAATGTGCTTTGCTAAATTGACTACCAAATCTTCTACACATTTTATAGTATTTTAATGGTATCATTTCTGTTGTCATCCCTTAGATTTGTTATTATTCTGAAATGCTACAGTTTTTGTTGGATGTATTTGGAAGCTATTAATTTTCTCAAATGGTTTTTCAGTCGATATTCTCTGAGATTTTTAAAGTAAATTTTCATGTTATCAACAAATAAATATAGTTTTGTCATCTTTTTGCCTATATTTAATTTCTTTTCCTTGTCTTACTGCTATTGCTTGCATTTTTTTGAACTATAAGTAATCATAGGAAGGATATATATCCTTGTTTTACTCCTGAATTTATTAGAAAAACTTAAGACTGTTTATAATATGTGATGGTTGCTTTTAATTTTAGTTACAAACATAGCTTATGACATTTAAAAAAAGATTCCTGTATGCCTATACTTTGTAGAGTCTTTTCACAGTTGGGATAAACTTCATTCTTTCTGAACTGGGAAGCATAGTGCAGAGGGTTTATTTAACTGGAATGCCTAAGTTTGAATGCCATGGAATGCCAGGGAAAGCCATTTCTATTGCATTAGAGGAAGTAATAGTTTCATTGTAGCAGATCTTTACAGATCAGGTCACAATACAATTATTATGTTCAATTTGGTAAAATCACATTTTAAGGTTTACCTGGAGAAACCAGAATGTAACTAAAAGAGGGATTATTGAAATAGTTGCAGGTGCCAATAAATGGCAGTCACAACTTGTGTGGCCTCCAATTCCCTCATTTGCAAATTAGTGAAGCTGACAAGATACCTTCTTCTAAGGTGTCTTTTATCTCTCAAATTTAATTCTAATGAAAAATTGCATTTGGATCTAATTGGAATGTCATATTACATTCCTTTCTCTTGGAATTGGGGCTAAGGGAGAAGGTCTATTTATGGTAGACCCTCTATGGTATTTTCTTTGAAGCATTCTAGAAATTGTGATGGGAATTTTATGGGCCATTTTAATTTTTTAGTTTTCTGCTTTCTACTTTTGATCTGTCTTGTGATCACTCCTTTGTGAGTAAATAGTTACTCTATTAGATACTTAATCAGTATCATCCACTTCCTTCTCTTCATCATTCTAACTTATAAGACTGTACTTTTTGTCCTATTCTATTCTACTTGGCCCCCATGATAAGTAACCTGTGTTATATCTTGACAGCTTGTCTCATTTGTTGGCAGCAAACTGTCTGCTCATTTAGTAGTACTGATGGGCTTTCAAGGTGTTGGAACAGAACTCTGTCTGTTGGCAGTTTTCAAAGTAAACAGTGAGATGGGGGTCTGCTGGATACTAATTATGTTAACACCATGTTTCTAGGTGCCCTGCTACAAACCAGCAAAGAGTCTGCCTCAGGCTTTCTGCTTTAAAAGAGAGAGTCTAAAAAAAGAATAGGAAACTCCTTGTCATCAGTGGATTCTGAAGCTCAGCTTTGCAATAACTGTTCTAGAAATATGGTTGTTAGGTAGCAAGGCTCTGTTCATAGTACGGATAGAGTCTAAATTGCTTAATTGCTTTAATGGCACCACTTGTAATCTAGAGTCCTCCTTTACATTTAATTATGACTTATAGAAAATGCATCTGGTTGTGTGGCATGAAATGTTCTATATGTTCTTGCTTCTGCTTTTCAGAGTTTTCTTTTCCCTGGCTCCATCCTCTTTTTCTCTGCCCTTTCTCCTCTGGGTTTCTTTGTATTAAGGCTCTAATTCATTCTGAACAGACTATAAAGAAGAAACTTTTTGTAGATAAACTGGAGATTTAAGTGCTTGGAGAATGACTTTATATCAGTAATACCAGCTATTTTGAAACTGCTAAACCTGTCAGCTTTGAGAAGATTGTTTAATTATATTATTATCAAGTCATTTTATATGTCACCATAATTGAAAAGGGGCAGGTGTGTCATTAGCTTTTGGTACATTAGTACATAGCATTTACTAGTGATGAGGCATTTGTCTAGAGACAGTATGAGAGGGAAGTATCTTGTCACAAGTCACAAAACTTAAATCCCTTTTTATCTCCTAAACTTCAAGCACTATGGGAAACTTCTACTTTGATGGCTGTTGGCTGCTTTTCTTGATAGTGCATTTCTGGAATGTTTGTCAAGATTAGGCTTCTTTACGGATTTGATGTATTGTAACTAAGAGTTTTCTGAAAGCTTGAGTAGCTTTATTTAGCTTATGTTATTTAATGTCATAATAAATCCTAATCCTCCTATATATTTGTATGCAGTGTTAGAGCCCATTCAAAGACATACATCCTTAATTCCACTTTTACCTCTTAAAGAGGTTTTTTTTTTTTGTTGTTGTTGTTGTTATTGTTTTTTGTCTTTTTCTTCACTGGTACAGTTTTAATATGTTTTTCCTGGAAGCTATCATCTTTACCTAATCTTATTTCCTTTTATTCTCTCTGACAGTATGGTTTCAAAGTATATTCTTTTTAGAAAATGTTCCTTAAAACTTCAAATCTTATGTTCCATCAAGATGTTATATAGGTATGCAGGAAAAATTCAGACACTCTTTTAAAAACACTATTTCTGGCTTTGAGATTTATGAGAAAAATAGCTGATTTTTAAAGGGAGGTATTTTTGTTCAGTTGCCTAAAGTTGACTTTAGGCTATTATCAAAACAAAAGCAGAAAGTACTTAATAATATTTATTCTATAATTATTAACTCTACAACTCCCATTTGAAATTCAAGGCTACCAGGTAGTTGCCATTAAAGTTTTGGCCAGCTTTTCCTGCCCAGCTGTTCAGTTTCCCTTCAGAGAACCTTTAAATGAATGCCTTAAATAATGGGTAGATTATTTTAAGCACTCATTTAATTTAATTTAATTATTTCCCATATTTAGGTCATGAAAAATAACAAATAATTTTCACAGTGGAAAAAACCTTCAGATCTGCAATAAATTTTGAAATATTCAACTGAACTTTTTAATCCTTCCCCTTTTTCAGTTGATATTTCATAGTAATGAAAACTAGCAATAATGAAGTTACCTTTTCTTATGCTAAATAGAGCACCTTTTGATTTTTGTCCAGTCGATGTTTATAAAAGACCCATTCTTTTCATGAAAATATCTTGGAATTTACAATAGACTTACCTACTAAGGGGAATCTGGTTAGAACTTCTTTTGTGAATTTTAGCTTTCTCTAGCAGAGCAATCCCAAATATTATATGGAAGTAAGAAACATGGGAAAGTGATATTGTCTAAATATCACTGAAGCATCATGCCTATGATGGTCTTTTGCATGATCAATTTCAATTTCTCTCTATTGGTTATATCAAATTTTGTCCTTTAATTACCTTTCTTTTCTCTGAGAAGTACTTGTGTTTCATTTGAATCAACCTACATAGTGATGTTATCAGCTTCTTTCTCTCCTCTTATCTTTTTTCTAGGTGCAAGACATCTGTTTCAGCCATGACTGTCGCTGGGTCGTCGTCAGCACGCTCCGTGGAACCTCTCATGTTTTTCCCATCAACCCTTATGGTGGCCAGCCCTGTGTCCGTACACACATGTCACCCCGAGTTGTGAACCGCATGAGCCGCTTCCAGAAGAGTGCTGGCCTGGAAGAGATTGAGCAGGAACTCACATCTAAGCAAGGAGGCCGTTGTAGCCCTGTTCCAGGCCTGTCAAGCAGTCCATCTGGCTCACCTCTTCATGGTAAACATATTTCCTTTTCTCCTTATGTTCCCTCTTCCTGTTCCCAATTCTGACCTTACCATGGTTTTAAAAACAAACAAACAAACAAGCTAATTCTTCTTCATTTTAAATTCAAATACTGGGCTTTTGTGGGGTGAATCAAAAATATAATCTTTCAGTCATTTAAACTGTAACTAATGAATTGTTGATCTGTTGCACATTTTTTTAAACTCTTAAATATGTTTTTAAAACAGGAAATTTTTAGGAATCATCATTTTGGATAAAAAGATTTCATTTCCTCGTAGTTTTTTACCATTTCCTAGTCTTGTTGCTCTTTATTGAGGTCCAGTGTTGTGATAGTACATCTGGTCTACAAATATTCATTGTTGCGATATTTATCACAAATGAGGTAGATGCCACTTTATTAGCATTATCACTCATTAAAAATATGTGAAAACTACTGTGTAGTGTACTGTAAAACTAGAGTGCTTTTTTTTTTATCTTCTATTAAGCCAAGAAAGATACTTTTCTTTACATACATATATATATATATATATATATATCATCTTATTTTTCAAAATATACGCAAAGATCATTTTCAATATTCACCCTTGTAAAAACTTGTGTTCCAAATTTTTCTCCCTTCCTCCCTCCCTTCCCCTTCCCCCAGATGACAAGTAATCCAATGTAGGTTAAGCATATGCAGTTCTTCTGAACATATTTCCATCTTTATTATGCTGAATAAGAAAAATCAGATCAAAATGGGAAAAAATGAGAAAGAAAAAATAAGCAACAACAACAACAAAAAAGGTGAAAATCACTTCTGAAAAGTCAGGGTTTATAACAAGATATACTTGTTAGACATCTAATAGGAAATGAAAAGATTCAAGAATTTTCATCATAGCCTTAATGTATATTCAGATTCTTTTTTGTTTAAATTGCAAATAACTATATTGGATTTTTTCCCTTCTAAAACAAATTTAAACCAACTAAATACAATAGAATCAAATAATTACAATAGAAATATACTGAAGACACTATAGGTCTTCTTTTTCAACTGTTATATTTACAGATGAAGAAACTGAGGCCCAGAAAAGTTTTTGACTTATCTAAGATTACTTAGGGAATCAATGACAAGTCCTTTAAATGCAAAATTTGAGTACTTTTTTCTCTTCTTTCTCTTTAAAAGTACAATACTAATTTTAAGATAGTGTTAACCTAACACATCAAAGTCAGACAGTTTCCCACTCAGATTTTATTCTGTTTTGTGGGGTTGTCTTGGAAAATACAAATGAAAAGTGTTTCAAAGAGCCTTATGGATACTGGATGGTGCCATGATTCGGAGTAATATAGAGTCAGCTTTCCACTGGCCAGTTCAGGCTTTAAAAAATAGGAAATATCTCTAGGGGAATAGCAAATAAACAAAAATTCTTCATTTTTGCCTCTTGACCATATGTCTGAAAATCATATGTACTGCCTTGGAAGCACTAGACGTGTAATATACTTAGTACATTCCATGAGTGGACAGTTTAGAGAACTCCCACTGAAGGAAAACCAATGAAACATCTGCTTTGACCCAAAAGGATGACTCAAATACATGAATTAGATGATGGAAATGAAGAGAAACCCTCAAAGGATGAGACTAGGGAAATCACTAGTTATTTTCTAGAGATATGTGCCACATTTTCATGTTTGTTTTATCTTTTTATTTCTAATTATAAACAAGAATCTAAAGATTAAAAGGCCTTTTAACTTAAAATGTATGTTAGTATCTTTTGAAGGATTACTCTTTTTGGGTTATGAGAGGCAACTAGATCAAGCAATATATAGAGTCAGAAAGATCTTAATTCATAATTGGCTTCAGATACTTATTAACTATGAAAATCCAGCCAAATCACTTAACTTCTGCAATTTCCTCAATTGCAAAATGAGGTTAATAATAGCATATATTTCCCAGAGTTATTGTGACAATTGCATTGATAACACTTGTTAGTTAGTAAACATTTATAAAGCACCTGCTATGTTGTAGGCACTATGCTAAGTGCTGGCAAATAAAAAAGAAAAAGGCAAAAGATAGCCTAGCTCTCTAGGAATTCACAGTCTAATGAAGAAGAGAGAAGAAACAGATATGTACAAACCAGTAAAAGGATAAAAAGGAATTAAAAGAGGGAGGGCACAAGAAATAAGGAGAATTGGGAAAGGCTTCTTTTTGGGGGCTTACAGGAAGCCAGTAGGTTGAGATGAGGAAAAACATTCCAGGCATCAGGGCCAGTTAGAGAAAATGGTCAAAGCTGAGAGATAGGGTGTTTTGTTCATGGAACAACCAGGGGCTGGTGGACCTAGATCAAAGGTTATGTGGGGACAAGTGGGGGACAAGTGAGGTGCAAGAAGACCAGAAAGATGAGGAAGGGAGGAGGTTATGAAGTGCTTTCAAATGTCAAGTATCATTTTATATTTGCTTCTGGAGGTAATAAGGAGGCATTGCAGTTTATTGATTGGGTGGGAGGGGGAGTGTATTTGACATGATTGGGTTTGCATTTTAGGAAAATCACTTTCGCCTCATTTCCAAAATATATAGAGAATTAACTCTAATTTATAAAAAATCAAGCCATTCTCCAATTGAAAAATGGTCAAAGGATATGAACAGACAATTCTCAGATGAAGAAATTGAAACTATTTCTAGTCATATGAAAAGATGCTCCAAGTCATTATTAATCAGAAAAATGCAAATTAAGACAACTCTAAGATACCACTACACACCTGTCAGATTGGCTAAGATGACAGGAAAAAATAATGATGATTGTTGGAGGGGATGCGGGAAAACTGGGACATTGATGCATTGTTGGTGGAGTTGTGAACGAATCCAACCATTTTGGAGAGTAGTTTGGAACTATGCTCAAAAAGTTATCAAATTGTGCATACCCTTTGATCCAGCAGTGTTACTACTGGGCTTATATCCCAAAGAGATCATAAAGAAGGGAAAGGGACCTGCATGTTGCCAAATGTTTGTGGCAGCCCTCTTTGTAGTGGCTAGAAACTGGGAACTGAGTGGATGCCCATCAGTTGGAGAATAGCTGAATAAATTGTGGTATATGAATATTATGGAATATTATTGTTCTGTAAGAAATGACCAACAGGATGATTTCAGAAAGGCCTGGAGAGACTTACACGAACTGATGCTGAGTGAAATGAGCAGGACCAGGAGATCATTATATACTTCAACAACAATACTAGATGATGACCAGTTCTGATGGATCAGGCCATCCTCAGCAACGAGATCAACCAAATCATTTCTAATGGAGCAGTAATGAACTGAACTAGCTATGCCCAGAAAAAGAACTCTGGGAGATGACTAAAAACCATTACATTGAATTCCCAATCCCTATATTTATGCCCACCTGCATTTTTCCTTCACAAGCTAATTGTACAATATTTCAGAGTCTGATTCTTTTTATACAGCAAAATAACAGTTTGGTCATGTATACTTATTGTGTATCTAATTTATATTTTAATATATTTAACATCTACTGGTCATCTTGCCATCTGGGGGAGAGAGTGGGGGGTAAGAGGTGAAAAATTGGAACAAGAGGTTTGGCAATTGTTAATGCTGTAAAGTTACCCATACATATAACCTGTAAATAAAAGGCTATTAAATAAAAAAAATAAAAAAAAATAATTAAAAAAAAAAAAAAGGAAAATCACTTTCGTGGCTGAGTGGAATATGGATTGGAGTGGGGAGAGATTTGAGGCCAGCATCCCACCAGCATGTTATTGTGATAATCCAGGCTTAAGGTGATGAAAGCCTGCACTAGAACAGCAGCAGTGCTAGAGAAGAAAAGAGGGTTTATTTGAGAGATGCTACAAAGGTGATGTTAATAGGCATTAGCAACAGATTGGATATGGAGAGTGAAAGATAATGATGAATTGAATGTGACACATAAATTTGGTGTCTGGAGGACTGGGACAATTGACCCTGAAAATAATAGGAAAGTTAGAAGAGAAAGAGGATTGAGGGAGAGAATGAGTTCTGATTTGGCTATTATGAGTTTAAGCTGTCTATTGAAATTAGTTTGAGATCCCTAAAGGGTAGTTGGAAATAGAAGATTAAAGTTCAGCAGAGAGGTTAGAGACTAAAGAGAAGTGGGCACTGTACAGTTGAACTGGTTCACTAAGGTGTCAAGTTGGTGGGAAAAGAGTGGTTAATTCAGTAGTGACATAGCCTGGGAGACAACTGAGGAACTTTGAGACATTGCAGATTATTGTTTGGATGCAGAGCAGGGTTTGATAAAAGAAGGCACAGGAAGAGGTGGAAACCAATAGAATTATGGTCAGATAGAGATTTTGGAATTCTTGAATATAGAAGCAGTAATTTGTGAGCAATGGCAAAATAAAGGACATGACCATTTTGTGTGTGTTTGAGCTACGGTGAATGAATAGTTCATGGGAAGTGAAAGGGTTGAAGGTTTAAGGTGCTTGAAGGAGACTCAATATGTATGTTGAAGACCCTTAATATAAAAGCAGGAAATAGGGAGAAGAAAAAAATTATGAGCCATGAGCCAGTCTCATTGAGGAAGAAAGTTGAATGATCTGAGATTCTGTAGACATCACCTATAAAGACTTTTGGGCACTAGAGAAGAAAAGCTTGAACTTCAAAGGATGAAAGGGTTACTGAGTGATAGAAGTAGGGGAAAAAACTGGATGTGGCAATGGGGAGTGAGGTGTAGCCCAATTCCCTTGCCTTGCCCAGTAAGTTAGATGAGGAGTGAAGGTTCAGCTAGTCCTGGAAAAAATAGCTAAAGAGGCTGTGTTATCACTGTGGAGCCAGGTTTCAGTGATGGCTAGAATATGGAAATGGTGGGTGAAGAAATGATTTAGGACAAAGGAAAGTATGTTATAGAACAAATAAAAAGGCACAGTGAAAGAAGTTTGTGGAATTTAGTTAAAACTTTGGAGCTGACTACACCTGTCAGATTGGTTAGAATGACAGGGAAAGATAATGCGGAATGTTGGAGGGGATGTGGGAAAACAGGGACACTGATACATTGTTGGTGGAATTGTGAATACATCCAGCCATTCTGGAGAGCAATTTGGAACTATGCTCAAAAAGTTATCAAACTGTGCATAACCTTTGGTCCAGCAGTTTTTTTTACTGGACTTATACCCCAAAGAGATACTAAAGAAGGAAAAGGGACCTGTATGTGCAAAAATGTTTGTGGCAACCCTATTTGTAGTGGCTAGAAGCTGGAAAATGAATGGATCCCCATCAAGTGGAGAATGGTTGCGTAAATTGTGGTATATGAATGTTATGGAATATTATTGTTCTGTAAGAAATGAACAGCAGGATGAATACAGAGAGGCTTGGAGAGACTTACATGAACTGATGCTAAATGAAATGAGTAGAACCAGGAGATAATTATATACGTCAACAACGATACTGTATGAGGATGTATTCTGATGGAAGTGGATTTCTTCGACAAAGAGAAGATCTAACTCAGTTTCAATTGATCAAAGATGGCCAGAAGCAGCTACACCCAAAGAAAGAACACTGGAAAATGAATGTAAACTGCTTGCAGTTTCGTTTTTCTTCCCAGGTTACTTTTACCTTCTGAATCCAATTCTTCCTGTGCAACAAGAAAACTGTTCTGCACACATATATTGTATCTAGGATACACTGTGACATATTTAACTTGTATAGGACTGGGACCTTCTTGGGGAGGGGGTGAAAGGAGGGAGCGGAAAAGTTGGAACAGAAGTGAGTGCAAGGGATAATGTAAAAAAAAAAAAATTACCCAGGCATGGGCTCTGTCAATAAAAAGTTATAATAATAATAAAAAAAAAACTTTGGAGTTGCAGGTTTGAGGAAGATGGGAAATAAAATAGAGATGATTTGATGACCTACAGGGATTCAGAATTAATAAGATATGTAGGCTATGACCAAGTGTTGATATACATCATTGAGTAGAAGACTTCATTCCTTTTCCCAGAGATGCCTAGAGATTGGGCTACAAATAAGTGCAGCATGAAATGGAAAATATGTTGTCATAAAGTTGGATGGAAGACCCAATTCACTGATCCTCTTCCCCCCACCAAAGATTGAAGATTGCATTCAAGAGAATTCAATAGAAGATGAAAATATAGCTGGTATTAGAAGTCCCACTTCCCTGCCAACTTTCTTCTTTACTCAAGGAAGAGGTGTAGCAATTGATGAAAGGCCCAAGGTCATTGGGAAGGCTGTTCTTTGTATTGGAGGTTCTCCATACAGATTGGCCCAGGAGGTGGAAGTTGACTTGTGCTGGTGCTGATTGGAATTGCTCCCTTGATCTACAGCTGCCTTCCATCAGGGGACATGCATAGCAGAAGATGGGTGGGAGGATTGGATTCAAAGGAAGGTGTACTTAGCACAGTGTCCTAGTATAGTACTCTATGCTATAGATACTTTAAAAATGCTTATTTCCTTCCTTTTTTCTTCTTTATAAAGTTTTGGGAATGTCTGGATAAGACTTGGGAGGCGGAACTGCTAAGCAATTTGAAAAAGGTTTTATTTCAACAAAATCCAATTGGAATTAGAAGAACCATAGGGTTTGGAGTGATCCATTTATATTTTCCTTCTACTTGACTTTATTTGAAATAGCAACTGAATTTTTTTTTTCAGATAGCTTTGTGGTATTTCCCATGATACTTGAGTATTCTCTTGATGCAAACTTTTTTTCTCTTTAAGTGTAGAATAAATTTGTTCAACCAAAATTTTACTAGGACTTTTAATCACAGAGATTGAGTATACATAGATCAACAGGAAAAACCACAGACGTTATAGTCCTGAGAAGGATTGGTTTCTTATATGCTTGTGAAGAATTTCTATGGAAGGCTGCAACAGCCCCTTTGGTCAATACTAATACATAGGTAGATTTTCTTTTTCATTGCTGTTCCAATGTATTTTCTATAAATGTAAGCCCTGCCCAGAAAATGGGGCGTGGGATTATTTTGCCAATATAATTACCAAATGGAGATTATAATCACAATTTGAGTTCTGGCTCTAAACCTTTCCAGTTTTGTGTCTCTCCTTCCTTCCTTCCCCTTTTCTGTGTCTCAGGTCTCAGAATTTGAGTCATCCGGTTTCTGAATTCTATAATTAACAGATATCTGGTACAGCTGGGATGTCAGTCTGTCTTCACACTCTAAGAGGATCCCAGCCAGCATAATGAATAGGAAGGTCTGATGGTAGACAGGAACTGGGAAAGACAAACTTACGGGATTTCTCTGTGAGCTTTTGACATTCAGAAATATGTTTTGTCGGACTGCATGAAGAATACATACAGTATTGCTGTGTTCCAGCATAACAATCCAAACACTGTTATTTGGAAAAGGCCCCTTTTTAAAATAAAAAAGAATTCAGAAAAGCTTTATCTGCTCACGTTTGCTCAAGACCCTTCAGTACTTTAAAAGTCACGCCATTACCCCTTGTGTTTCTTCCTTTCTGTTCTTTTTTAAGGCACAAACATTACAGTGCTGATCATTTTTCTTTAGTATCATGTCAAAACAAAATCGGCGTGCTTGTAAGTTCATTCCAGAAACAATGTATTTACAGTTTACACTATCCTGGCATCAGGCTGTTTACTCACACAATGTAAACCTTTGATCAGGGTAGGATTCATCTCAAAAATAAATCACTCTTTGGCTTCTCTGTTTGTGATCCTTTTAGCGAAGTGAGGTAAAGGAAATTGTTATCCTTTATGCCCTCCAAAGCCAGTACAGATTGAGTTCTGATTATTTTCTCTTTGAATATCTGCATCATGGTTTAGAATTGTCCAGGAATCCTTTTGGTGAAACAAGGCAACTTAATTAATAGCTTTTACTTTTTTTCCTCTAGAACTGCCTCTGAAATTTCCATTTTCTTAAAAATAGCATGTTTCTTGCAGTTTTGTTAATAACCACACAATAAATGAAGGTTACATTTATCTATTTTACATTTTGTGCATTTCTATTTATTCAAAAACAATTTTAATTATTAAATTGGTTCAATCTTTTCTTATACTAGAGCCATTTCTTTTTCAAATTAGCTTCTGGATACCCCTAGTTTTTAGTGCCATTTTAAATCCCTCTCAAAATAATCATGAATATATTTAACTATTTACATGTTGTATTCCACACCTTAGAATATGAACTCCCTGTATGCAAGGACTCTTTTATTTTGGAGTTTTGTATCCACAGTGCCTAAAACATTATGTTACACATGGTCAATATTTGTTTATTCCAGATTTAAGAAAAATTCATCTCACAGCTCCTGCCTCTCTTTTCTCCCTTCCTCCTCCCTCCCACTCCCAATCGCATTAAATTTGTGTGGGAGAATTTACAACATATTGTGAGAGAAGTATTATATTTCTTGTCTTATGTGGGGATCAGTGTTGTTGACCCCAAGGAGGAGCAATGCTTCACAATCTTACTGAAGGTATTTGGTATTTTATGTTTCAGTTGACTTAGCCATGAGACTCTTAGATTCTGAAACCAAGGCTTTGCAGTACTTACCTCATTTATTACAAAAGTATTTTGGGCTTTGAGCCTTCCAGTATATGTATTAGGTTACTTTTACCCCTCAAGACCTCAGTGGTTAGCCTACATATTGCATTGCATGGTCACAGACAATGTTATTCCATACTGCTTATGAGGCAAACCATATCTCACATATTAAATAAAAAATAAAAAACAATCACACATTTCAACCTGATGTAGTTTATCTATTTAAAACAGTCAGTAATAATGTGCTGCTTCTCAAACTCATCTTTCCATATCAATTTTAATTATGGATTGAAGTTTACTTTTGATAATTTTTTTCCCAAATAATCAATCATGTTCAGAGTTATCTCTGCTTTGATTTTTTTTTGCCTCAGATGACATAATATATAAATTCAAAATGGAAAAAAATTTATTCCTTCAGGATTTCTTAGTATTTGGGTTGTACTAGTCAGATGAACCTAAAGTTTTAGATAAATTTCGGTCACACACGTATACCTCTTTATTTTTTCTCTTGGAAGACTGTTCCACCTTTTTTAGTGGTTTTTATCATTTTACACATACTTTTTCCTTTCCTATGTTCCTATAACATTACAACCAGACTTTAAATTTACTAATTACCCAGATCATGAAAGCTTTACATATTTTCATGTCACTTTCCCCAGTTTCCCCAGTGCTTCACTCCTCCTTACCAGATGATTTCTTATGGGAAAGCTGGGTTGAAAAAAGTGACATCATCACATCTTCCTGAAAAACAGATGTGTTTCCTTTAAGTAACACTTACTTATGAAATCACCTATTTAGAGAAATAGGAACAAAATTAGTTACAAAGAAAATTAGGTATAGGAAATCTTTAAGAGCAACAAAAAATAAATTGTTTTCTAAATTTTATTGTAGAACACAGATTAAAAAAAATTAATCACAAACAAAATATTTTGGCCTTTTCTTCATTTTAGTATTATTTGGGAGGCAGGTTATAGTAGAATTTTTATTTTTGCATATTCACCAATATTTGTTATTCTAGGGGATGTTGTTATCAGTTAACACTGACCTGCAACTGTTCTTGGTTATGGCTTTTAGTGCCCATCGGATATTTCTTTCTTCTTTTGTCTTTACATCCTCTGAGATTTCATCATCTAAAATGCTTTCTTTTGCAGCTCATAAGGCTTTTTCTCCCTCCTTTTTTCTTGTTTGCATTTTAATTTTAACATGAGCTTCCTCTAGAGGGCGGTATTTTCTCAGCTTTCCTGCATGTACACTCATCCTGAAATGTGGCAATGGCTGTTTCTGGAGCATCAGATCATTTAGCATTTCAGATTCCCTTCGATAAGGATTTTTTGTGTCATTGGACAGATTTATATTTTGGAGAAAAAGACACACCAAACACTTCAGTGCATTTAGCCTTGAGATAGGGGATTTTTTGCATAAAATAATCAGTCTTAGGGAATAATCTTCTGGTGCAAAAGTAAATTACTTTGTAGGAGCACTTTAGGACAGCTACCTTTGGAAGACTTTTCATGGTAAACTCGTTGAACAGAGCTTTTGGACTTGAGTTTTTGTGTCTTAAATTTATTTCTTGAAATTCCCAGTTCTTGAGTTAAAGAATTGCACCCTTAAAACTCATCAAGTCAGTGTCCTGGTTTCCCAAATGAATGCTGTTAAGATTGTGCTAAATGATTCAGTTATAAGTAACTTTCTGGTCATGTCACTTGAATGGAAAGTGATGTGGTTATTTTCTAGAAGATTTCTTAGCTTGTTGGTTTGCACACATATACATATAAATAAACAAACAAACAAATAGATAAATCTGGAGGCTAATGGTTGCATTTTATCTGGAACCCAAAGCTAGTTTAAGCAGGGAGCATGAATATACATTTACATGTGTAAAATCAACACTTTATAAAATATATTAAGTGTCTACTATGTGCTGAGCATATTATCATGCTCTGGGAATATTAACAATAACTACTAAGCATTTATATGGGACTTTAAGCTTTTCAGTGACTTTTTGCATATAGCTATCATTTCATAAACTTTACAAATAAGTATTTTATTTCAATTCAATTTAGAGAATATTGATTAAATAATTATAGCATGAAAGCACTGAACTATATACTAATGAAGAAGCTAAAAAAATTAGGATGAGATTTGGATCTTTATTTTTGAAACTTGTTAGATAGAGTGCTATGAAACATACACATGTAACTATAATATACAATAATGCATAATAAGCATATTTAAAAGAATTTTGTGAGAGGTGAAAAGGATGAAAGCTCATCATTGATTGAAGGGAAGGTATTTCTAACCTATAACATAATTATCTAATTGTAACTATAATTAATAATGTTATCTAATACAAATAAATCTAGGCCTAAAGGAAATCCAATAGTTGGAATAATATTTAGTCATCTCAGTCTTTTTGTTAGTATTTGCTAGATTTGTCATTGGAATTTGTTGAACTCTCTTTTTTCCCCCATATTTTGTGTTCTTTTGATCTAGTGTCATAATGAACAACTAGGATAACATAATATACTTGGTAAAATAGTAGGACTTAAAATGGATTTGAATTGCAATTTGACTTTAAGAAGGTTCTCTATGTAGCTCCTCGTTATAAAAGCTACAGATGTGGAACAGAAAAATCAATCAATGGAGTATAGTGAAGACATTGCAGTGAGATAGCAATTATGAATTTTTGGAGCCCAAATTTCCAAATAGAGAAGTCCATGCAGGAGTCTGTGGAGGTTCTAAATGCTTAAATAGTAAATGGGTGAATTTCATGAACCTTGTTTCTTGAAATTATTCAGTGTTCAGTGTTTAATGTATGTGTAACACAGGTAAATATGTACCCTTTCCCTTCCTTTGTGCTTGCCACATCCAGCTACCCTGGAATCTTTCCAGACTTACCCTGTCTCCTAACCCTGGGGCATGGTTTAGTATGTAAGATCATCACCTGCTTCTCTGTCTACTTTCTGAGACTGAACCCTACCCTGTTACAAAAGTTGGTTACTTTTTATCCTTGGGATAATTTAATGGCCCTCAAATCAGTTTGTTTTTCCTCATAATTTTTATGGAGTTTATATCAGATGAAAAATTAGTGTTATAATCATTATAGTTCAGTGTCCCAACTTAGAAAAATTCCTCTTAGACAAAGGTTTGACTTTCTGCCAAACGTATGTATCTAGTATGCAGTTTTTTTGTACATAATTGTTGGCTTATTGTTGCCTCCATTAAATTGTGAGCTTATTGAAGTCAGGGACCATTTTTTTTTTTTTTTTGCCTCTTTTTGTATCTTCTGTTTGTAGCACAGCATCTGGCATATATTAGGTGCTTAATGTTTATCAACTGACTGGTCTAATTTAAATAATTTGCTGACAGATCTTAAAGTGTGGAGTTGGAGTTTTTAAGTCTCTTGTGTAGCGGGCACTTTCTCCAACATATTAATTGTGTCAAAAGTGAAAATTAGATGGAAATTAATTTCAAGAGACCAAACAAATCCTGGAAGAGACATGGAAATGAAACAGTTGAGTTAACTGTCAGGCACCAAGTGCTGTGTGGGCAGCAAATGAGAACAAAGCCATGTGGGTTTTAGTCATACTCGACAGAAAGTCTTCAATAGATGTGATCAAATTAGGTATAGGTAAAATAGGTAAATAGAATGGTGAGATACGATGATGAAGGAATGGCTCCATAGAATGAATTTGGAACTATGAATGAACAAGATAGTAGCAAGACCATTAGCATCAGATAGGCTGAGGCTTCAGATGTCTAAAGGAAGACCTCATTGACCAAAGCATTTTTAGAGTCGATCAGGGAAGCTGGAATATGGATAGATTTTCAGTAATACACTAGGAAAAATGAGCAAGTGTTCAAACTAAAATGGTCTCTTTGACCTCTTCTATGCATTTTATCATTTCCCCCCTAAAACTTAAAATGCTGTATATGACCATCACTTATTTTTATTGTTGGATGCTTTACCTCTTGAATAAATTGTGAGCTCCTTCGGGTCAGAAGATATATAATATTTCATTTTTTATATGTCTCCACCCCCTTGTACAGTACCTTCTAATAGTAAATGCTTAATGTTTGTGAATTAAAATTTAAAATTGCAATAGTAGAAGCAACTGTTTGGTGCGATGGAAGAAGCACATTGATCTGGAGTAGAAATGAGAAGATTAAAGGAATTTAAGGATCATTGCAAGGACTGTTAACACTGGATGATAAGTGAGAATAATGCCAACTAGTAGTTTTTAAAGAAGTAAAATGGTAGAATTAGAGTCCATTGTTATTGAGTAGGCAAGAGATAGTATCTGTAATTTGAGAATGTGATTGCTTCTTTAATTAGAGCACCATGATGTAATATGACAGCCATAATTTTGGAGTGAGTGAATGGGTTCAAGTGTTATTTGATCCTGATGAAGGCGTTCTGATTTATGAATATGACAAAATTGATAAAGAATGTTATATAGTAGCAGAAGAAAGAGAAGCAGTAGAGCACAGTAATATTTCTTAGATTTAGATTATCCAGGAAAAATCTACTTATTTAGATGTCCTAGTATTCTTCCTCTTGGCATTCTTATCTTCCCCCATTTCCAGCACTTAAATGTATTGTCATAATAGGAGTAGGCAGCTTTGTGCTATTATGAGAATAACTTACTCAACTGAGTGTTGTTTAACTCTGTTCATTTTAACCGTATGTTGGTTTTCTGTGATTGATTCTATAATGAACTGATGATCTTTTGCTTTCTTGTTTCTAATATTCTTAGAAGATATCACCCAAATTGACTGTATTTCCTGTGGGGTTATTTTTCCACGGGTCAAAAAATACAAACATTTTAAACAAAGATACTGAAATCTTAACCTGGAAATAAAATAAAGGACAACAAAAAGATTTTATCTTGCTTGTTCTGCAAAATGCTTGTTTTTACTCTCTTCTCTCACCCCTACCCTCTCTTTTCCCCCAGTGTTTTGTGGGGCTGTTAAAATCAGTGGCTCTTTCCCATCTAAAGGAAATGCATCTTTGACACTTCTCATGACCTGAGTCATGGTTCTGACACAGAGCCAGAAAATATCCTTAACAGTCCTGGGTAAAAGCAGGATTTCTGGGGGTGGGAAGAAGAAAAACTATTTTGCCATTTCAGTTTATAGTTATAGGTTTGAAAATATTAGTTTTAAAATATTATTATTTTCTTTCTGAGATTTACCTTTTGCTTTTTTTGTTTTCATTTTTTTATATACATAGTGTTTAAAATTGAGTGAAAATAAGGAAATTGGTAAACTGAGAACACTCTAATCTTTTCAAGTTTTGGAAATTAACTTTGAGTGCAGTCCTATGTTAGAGTAGAACAATTGTATGATTTCCATACTATTTGGGGTATGTGATACCATACTGTTGTAAACTTAGGTAATCAAAATTGATATAACTGAGGGTTCCTACTTAATTCTCTTGGATGAACTAGATTAATTTTTTTTATTTTAATTTTTCTTTGCATTAGTGAGGTATTAACTGCTTTCCTTTGTTCTTTTTACTTCATCTTACCTGCTACTTTTTGTCAGCAGTGAAGTGGAATATTCAAGGAAAGAAATCAGTTAAGAACAGTCATTTATGCTATGGGTGGAGAGTTTCCCTTGTTTTAATGTCTAATGTACAATTCTAGATAAAGGGTTTGAATTTTGGGAATTTTTAAAGTATGGATTGAAAAACTTTGGTTTTTCTCTTTCTGAATGCTGTATTTGTACTTTATTTAAAGAAACTGAAAATGTTGTGGGTTCTTGTGGATAAAATGATTGAAAGAATCAGAGGTGAGTGCTTTAGTGTGTTTTAGACCTTTTTGGCAGCATTTTGGAAAGACTTATTATCCCATTTCCGTAATAATGTTTTTAAATGAATAAAACAATATATGTAGGATTTCAAAGGAAACCAATTATATTAAAGTTAGAGTAATACTTTTTCCCTTCAAGTCTATGTATCCCCTAAAATGTATCAATGGACACCTTGGGGGCTGTAGAGCTCAGACTAAGAATCTTAGTCGTACATGAGAAAGGCTGCCTTTCTATTCCTGTAATTTTTTATTGACTGACATCATGGATTTTTTCCCTTTTTTGTGGGTTAATGCTAATTTTTTCCCCAAAAATCCACATTTAACAAACAGAAATGTGCATCTTTGAAATGAATCAGTAGTAGAACAGAAATGTAACCCAAAGGTTAGTCTCCTTTTTTACTCGGTAAATTTCATTGCCTGTATTCACACCTATTCTCTTCTGAAGCCCTTCAAATAAATCTTTTATATTTCATTGAGACTCCTCATGGTCATTTGCAATATTCTCAGTTTTTCCTTTTATTTTTTCTTTGCCTATTTTCCTTTCCTCTTCCATTTGGAAATTTTGCCAACAGATCTTTCTCACCTCTCTTACAGGCTTCTTTGCCGGTTGTCAGAACTTGCAACATTTTGAGTTCCTCTACTTGGCCTCAGCCAATCTATCTCTTTGAGTTTGGGAGCTGTTTGTATTGCATCCTGCTCTGTCCTTATCTGTAATCGACAGTAAATGCCTTAGTTACAGCTGTCAGAATTTTTAAATAATGGGGTTTGTGAAATTTCTGACAGACTTTTCCATGTGCATATGTGTACATGTGGTAGTGTGTGTGTGTGTGTGTGTGTGTGTGTATGTACTGCGCATGTACAGGTATTAACAGATATTTAGCAGAATCTTAAAAACATTAAGCTTTATTTCAGGGTCAGATTGTGGATTTATTCTCTAAGTAGCTTTCATAAGAGTTCTTTCTGAGCCTTCCCTTGTCTTTTGCAACATGTCCATCAGCTTTCCTGGAAACATCTTCATTGCCAGGTAATACTTGTTGGTTATTTGGATAAGGTGCTTTAAAGTAATACAAAGTGAAGCTTCAAAGTGAAGAATTGCACACTTTAGATGTAGTTGCTGTCCTCCCAAATTCTCAAATATTGAAAAATAAAGTAGATAATTGTAAGTAGTAATGGGACTAAACTTCTGCATCTTTAATCTCCCCCTCTTTAAACATTCTGCTTGGCAGCAGGGAGTAAATTGTGTCTTGTGTTTTTGGAGTTTTCATGATTTTTATTGAATTGTCTGTTCCACTCTCTCAGAATATTCCTGTGAGCCAGTTCCGCCCAGTTCAGTATGTGGGTCAGAAGGCACTGTTTCTCACTAGGGCGCTGCTGTTTCCTTTTCCGACTCAAGTAGATTACAGATTATACTGGAGCATGTCTGAGAAAAGGTCAAAAAGAAGGGTGAAAGTCCTGCATCTGCAGCTGGGAAGCTTTTCATTCTCATCTAGTGAACTTAAAAAAAAAAAAAATCAAATGGAAAAGGAACATCCCCTCCCCCCCAAAAAAAACATTAACTAACAATAACCCACATGCAAGAAACTCACATTTGCTTATTATCCTTTATTGTGTGTTTTGAAGGGATTTTATTTGATTTTCATTAAATTATTACATAGTGTTTGGTTGAAAAAGTTTTAATGTGAAATTGAATGGTGAGTAATAGCTAAGCAGATTTTAACTTTCCTGAGCCCAAATTGCCTGTGATTGTCTCAGAACAAGTTACCATTGTGCTAGTATTAAGACAGAGTCAAGAAGCCTGGAACTTTATATATCACAGAGTTAAGGCAGTTAAAATATTTGGTTCATATACGATTTTTAGCCCTGTCGGCTTTATGGTAGGATATTAGAACCAGGCTGACTGCTTTGGCCTTTTGGAGAAGAGAAAAAACTTATCTGTGCACATGCACATGCACATACACTCTAATGAATTTTTATTTTTAGAAAGACATATACACAGCACAACAAAGCTCATATGATAACTATATTATTCAGAGACAGAGTTTTGGTTCATGGTAATACTTGGTAATGTTGTCATCTGCAGTGGCACAGAGCAAAATGGTGCTGCAGGTGATTTTGAGCAGTCAAAATGTTAACCAAGGATGTAGTGAATCTGGGAAGTGTGTGCCCCAGATGAAAAATGAGAATTGTCCTGCGAGAGATGGAGGGGAGTAAGCTTATCATGTTACTATAGAAGATATTGAATTTTATAATCTATCCCTCATGGTATACAACTACCTTGATATTTACTTATAGGATAAAATTGAAAAAAAGTGGGATGGTATCACAAAATGCTTCCTTTAGAATAGTTACTAGAAAACTTCTCAGGTACTTCATTTATTTTCTTTTAATTTTCTCCCTTTTTGTTCTTCTCTCCACCCCAACAACTGTTTTTTATTTTTAAAATCACCAAAGTATCCTTAGTTTTCCTGTTATATTTTTTTGTTCTTTCTACCAAGTAAATGCTTTCTCCTTCATTAAAATTACCATGCCTTATTTGTTATAAAAAGATAATTTTTGCATGATACTTTCTTTATGTCTTTATTCCTTCATATATAATTTTCTCATACTCAGAGAGCCATATCTTATAACAAAAAATTTTTAAAAAGGAGGAAAAAAACAAGTTCAGCAAAATTAATCAACATCAGTTAAGTCAAAAGTATATAGTGTTCTATATCCATAGCACCCTCCCTCTGTAAAAATAAAAGAGAGGTGCTTTCTCATGTCTCTTCTTCAGGTCATATAGTCTCTTTCTAGTTTCCTCTACACTTGATCCACTAGTTTCTTCTGCTTCCAAGGAATATCTTTAAAAATATACCTATACACATATATGCCTCTCTATTATGAAGTTGTTAGACCTGACTTGGTAAAGCATTTCCCTAGCTACATGGAAGCCCAAAACAAGGACGGATCTGTTCCACTAATACCATTAAAAAACAATGTCGATAGCTTACAATTTTTGCAAGCATTGATGGAAAAAAGATTTTAAATTGGATTTTTAAAACTTTTACTTAAATGGTCTATTGGTTTTCTTTAATTCTTTTTGTTTATCAGTCCTGCTTGATATATCGCTCTATTTGGAAAACTCTCTGCCCAATCATAACAAAACTGTAGATCCTTTTCTATATTTTTATATTCATCAATTTGAAAAGCAAGTGTTTTAGTGGAAAGTACCTTCAGCTTCAAGTCAGTAATACCAGGTTCAAGTTTTTATGCTGCTCTGTATTAGATTTGTGAAACTGAGAAAGTCACTTACCATCTCCAAGTCTCCTTCTTCTTCTGTAAAATCTATTTAATGATGGTTATCATTTTTTCTTTCATCAGGAAAGAACTCCTAAAAGGATGAAACACAGAAGTGTTGTTTATTAACATCATTTTAACTTCATTGCTTAAAATATGTAGAAAAAAGTTGTTTTTTTAAGGCAGAGCAGTAAAATTTCTCTTATCTAAAATCTTTATAAATTTTTTTCTTTATTTGGTTTAGAGCAAAAAAAAAAAAAAATAGAAAGAGATTTTGTAACTTAAACTTGGTCTGGAACAGTGAACAAGTCCCAGGACTTAGCTTTAGAATTGGCTGGCAGCAGGCCATGTTCACATGTTCTCGGATCGCTGCATTCAGAAGCTAAGAATACCAACCACGCTTCTGCAAAAAGAGAAAAGATAAAACAGAAAGGTTAGTTTTGCAGCAGTATTACCTGGGAGTTGATGCTGATGTCTTTTCCACAAATGTCCAACTTTGTCAAAGCCCAGTAAATCTTGGGAAGTTTATTTTCCTTGTAGCATCTGTGTTTTATAATGGGGCCTTTAATTTGTTTTTACTTTGTCTGCAGGGATTTCTTTTGTCCGGAGCTTTCAACCTCCTTTTTTTCCCTCTCTGCAAGTGATTCTGTTAATGATGGCCAGTTTGGGAATATACTTCTGCAAAACTGACATGACAGGCTGTTCCTGAGTACAGCAACAAAGCCCATTGTTATTTTCTCTCTTCACTCTTATCCTCAACTTAATCCATTTTTCCTCTGTGTATTTATGGCAGAATGTCTGAAAAATCATGGCTTGGAATATAAAACCAACCTACATGATATAGTGGCAAACCCAAACAGAATATTTTAGCTTTGGTCAGCTCATGTTGAAGTGGAGGAATGAGTGACCTAGCCATAGGTTTTCTGAATTCCTCATATCAGGACAGCTCTTCCAGATCCCAGAGGGCAAGCCTTTGCCTACTCACTATCCCCTTTCTGTAGGAGCAGATGCAATCCACAGCTTTACCATTTTCCAGGTCACTTCCATGAGAAGGCAGTTAGGGAAAATCAGAACAAGAGGCCTGGAGGAGTGAGAATCAAGAAGAGAACAGACATCCCAAATGAAACTGGCATTCCTGTGCTTTCCCAGAATTCCAAGATGCCCTGCAGACATTGTCCTCTTTGTGCTAACTGCTCTAAAAGAGAAAGCATTAAAAATAATTGCCCACACTAAATAAGAGTTTTGCCCACAACGTCCCTGTGAAGTGGGTACTGAAATCTCATTACTCATCCTTTACAGAGAAGATTACAATAGAAACAGGTTAAATAATTTGTTCCTGGACAAGCCTGTGTCAGAACTAGGAACCAAATCCTGAATCCAAGTCTACCACTTTTACTTACCATTACACTATGCTGTATTTTTTTCATTACCTAATATAACTAGCTGTCTTATTGTTGGTGTGTCAAATAAAATCTTATTATGAATCATTTTCCTCTTCTGTAAAATGATCGTTTCTAAATTCTCAAAGTTCTATGATTTGATTTTATGAATCTTTTATTTTCTCTTCTTTTGAGGCTACTGAAGGTAGCTAGACTACTTTCTGTATACTACAGGGTTATTGTTAATAAAATCTAAGTGTCCCTTATTATCGTTTCCATTTTTTTAAATGAAAATGTTGAGGCATATTGAGTATCCAGAATTATACAGCAAGTCAGTGACTAACAGAGACACCTGGTTCTCTTGCTAATTTATTGCTTTCTATTGAAAACTTTTTAAAAAGTCATTCATATGTTGATGTTCCCTTTAACAATCTGAAAGATCATTTTCACTGAATTATTTTTTTTAAATAAACATAAAAATACATTTTATATCTGATTCTGGAATCCTTTCCTTCTCTTCTCTCCTTTCCCTTCCTTTCTTCTTCCCAGCCCTTTCCTTTCCTCTCTCCCATCTGTCTCCTTAACTGTTAAAATGGGTATAGCAGACCCATCTCTCAAGTTTGTTTTAAGGATCTTATGATATAATATTAAGAAAGTGTTTAGCACAGTGCTTGGCATATATAGTAAGCTCTATCTAAATGCTAATTCTCTTCTTTTACATTCTTCTCCAGATGAAATTCCTTCTTTCACCTCTTGGCAAACAGTATTACTGGTGATGGTTGATGTTTAAATTTTATAACTACTCATTTTAGGGGACTGGTAGACCTTTAAAAGTTCAGAATTATAGCAAATTTGTATAAGAACTCAGAAGCTTACTGAAAGCTTATATAAAACCTATCTGTATGGATTCAAGCAAAAAAAAAAAAAATTGAACCAGGAACCTTGCAAGACTTAACCTTCTCATGAAGTTTTTGGGACTTCCTGTGTTTCATTGTGTCAGAAATACTATGGGAACAGACTTTCTTGTGACATTTTTTCACTTGCTTATAGGTCTTGTCCCAGCTGAAGCTTGAAAGTACAGAAACTTTGGAAATTTACATTTATTCTGATGTTTTGAGATGTTCATTTTCAGAGTTTGGGTCATTCAGCTGTAATTAAAACCCTTTTCTTTACTCTCTTGGAATTAAAAGACAGCAAGAAGAAAAGTGGGCCTGGAAGGGTTAGTGTAGGTGATGGCTTTAGTTTTGCACAGTGATTTTCTCCAAACGTCTCAAAAAACTTCTCATGATATTATTTGTCTTGTGTATCCCAGACATGTAGAAAAAGAAGAAATATTTTGACCCCTTAATGAAAAAAAAGAAATGAGGAGAGACTTGATCAGGGTCAAAGCACTCTGCCTATGTGTACTGGTTTTGCCCTTTTGGTTATTAAATGCTACTACTTCTTCAAGAAGAATTTTCCAATGTTGCTGACTATAGAGGGCTGAGACTTGGGCCTTGATGAAAGTAACCATCAAACTGGTTGCAGGGTGCAACTAAAAGAAGATGCTATTGACAGTATAATTTTGTTGACCCAGTTGTTCTGGGTACCAGGGGAGAGAAGAGAAGAGGCGAGATATCAAAAATACCCCCTGTAACCAATTGTGCTAGTTGGTGACCTGATAACTTAATCTTAACTTGTCAGAGTCTTCTCTATCAAAACAAATTCTGATGATTGAAAAAGGCAATCTTTTGCATGATTACCAGCAAATAAGTTTTACAACTTTGCTTAGAATAGCTATCACAGAACTTAGGCCCAAAGGTCTGTGGGAGTGAAAACCAAACAAAAAAAATATCATTGTTTTATTCTGATGCGCTTGATTTACTGCTTGAATTTGAATTTATTTCTTTTCCATAAGCCAAAAATCATTTTAAACATTTGTTCTTGAATAATAAACTTACATTTTGAATTTATTTTAAAAATACCTCTTATTTTAAATGCATTTTTATCAATAGCTTTTGTTTTTACTTCATCTGAATTTTATAAAATATCCATCTCTTCAATCCCTCCCAAAAAGCCATGCCTTTTTTTTCTAGACCAGTAATTTTCTGCAAGGGAACTCCTAGGTGAAGAAACTCCTCTATGATTGAATGTTGATATTTTCCCTGCTACTATTGTAGCTGCCTTCTGAGAGATTGTGATATGTCCAGTCATACCTGGACAATGTGCCTGAGAATTAGTATTTGCACCCAGATCTTCCTGTCTCTGAAGGCAGTGTTTTGTTTACTCCTCCCATGCCATCTTTCCTTACAAAGAATAAAAAAAAAAGATAGCTGAAAAGCAGTTTAGTAAAACTAACCAATATATGAAACAATTATAAGTCTATGCTATCCTTCATTTCCATAGTCCATCCCGTAATGATTTCTACAAAGGGATTGAGATACCCTTTCATATCTCTCTTTTTCTCTCTTTTTTTAACTCTAAACTTGGTTATCATAACTTCATAGCATTCAGTTTTGACTTTTTGAACATGGACATTTTAACTTTTGGTACCATATTTTGCCTAAGATGTAAAGTATTGATTGTTTAAATCATTTTACCTCCTGTTTTACAGGGAAGCCAGAGGTCATCAAACATTAGCTTTCACTTGTATTCCTAAACTTTATCCCTATGTATCACCATCTCTGCATCTGCATAGATTCATCATCCTTACTCTGATCCTCATTACTTCCTTCTTTTCCACTTCCCCTGTCCCACAATATTCTTCTCCCTTCATGCTGTATTGAGTTTCTGTCACTCCATGACTTCTTTTTGTTTCTACTTTAATAGGTTCCTTCTATGTCTATTTTAACACATACTCAAGTCTTGATAAAAAGTTCTTGCATGCTTGCTTTGCTGCCTCTCTCTTTTAACTCCTGTTCTCTTCACATTGCTGAAAGTGGAATCTGCTTTTCTCCTTTATTACTTTTCTCAAAATTTTCATTCAAAAGTTACCAGTATGGAATAGTGAAGAAAGTGCTTTGTAAGTCTTAACTGACCATATGAATGTAAATTTTTTATCATTAGTTGGGACCTCCTTGCTGAATTCAGTGGTTATATTTTTAGCCTCCTCAAGGAGATTCATATATATTAAAGAGTATTAATAATAATGAAAACTGATGTTGATATGTGGGATTGTTATGTTTTGTAAAGCACTTGACCTATATTATCTAATATGATCCTGGGATATGATATTTCAGGTCTTATCCCCATTTTACAAATAAGGAAATATTGACTCAAAGTAAATATCTATCAATCTCACAGTTACAAATATTAGATAAAAGATTGAAATAAGTAATGACGTTTTCATATTTTTCTTTTAAAAACTTTTCCTTTTCTTTTTGTGACATTTTCTTGATCATCTTATTGCTTCATTGATTGTTCTTTTGTGTATTTTTGTTGTTATTTAGTCATTTCAGTCATATCCAACTATTCGTGGCCCCATTTGGGAGTTTTCTTGGCAAAGATACTAGTACTCTGCCATTTCCTTCTCTTAATCAGTTTACAGATGAGAAAACTGATGCAAACAGGGTTAAATGACTTGTCCAGGGTCACAAAACTAGTTTGAACTCATGTCTTTCTGATTCCAACCCTGGCATTCTTTTTATTCATTGCACCATCTAAGAATTCTGCCTACTTTGTGCATTATTATTTTTCTATAATATATTTAGGTATGTCCTGTGTATATTGTGAATGCTATTTTTAATTATCCCCTTGACATATTTAGACAACTTCCATTAACTTTAATAAGAATTCTGTAAGAGAAATGAGGGGGAAATTAACGTTCATTTTCCGTGCCTGAGATTCTTGTTCATCACCTTGTTTTGCTAAGATGGCATGTATTGAGGTTTCAGTTAAAATCTCCAATGGGTATTGTAAAACCATCCATTTGCTGTGCTGGGGATGTGGATGGATCATTTGGTTAAATCATTACCTACATGCTTGAGGCTACTTTCATACTTTAATGAGAAAAAGAAAGGAAAAAAGTCCATAGCTTCTTTATATTTCTGTCACTTCTGTAGCTAACTTCATAAGTATTTCCTGCCTTAGTCATTCTTTAAAATGAATGCTACATTATCCCGAGGGTGGCAAGGTCTGTCACCATGTTCTTTAGAAAAAAAAGATGTTTCTTGAGAACATTTATTTCTAATTGATCTAATCTAATCCAATGTTCTTGTCACTTTGCATCTTACTCACAGCTAGCCAAACCATTTAAAATATTTTTTGTTAGAAGTCAGAAAGTCATGATTTGGAACAACTAAAGCTACAGTTTGTGTGATGTTTATTTATATGATTAAAGAATTGTAGGGTAATAAAAGTTGTGATAATCTGATCTGTCTATTTCTTAGTAATTTGGAAGATGGGACATTCTTTAGTTATCATCTATAATGGTAGCATGAATTTCTTCGTCTAATTTAACTCAGTTATAGATATTGCTACTTCTTTACTGAAGAGTAGAAGGTTGATAATAAACATTTGATTAGATTAGATCAGATTAGAATCATCTCAACTCTAGGGCACTTAATTTTAACCTGAGACCTCTTCAGGTTATTCTTTAATCAGTCTTTTGGAGGAAGGTAAAATAAGTTTCATTTTCATTACAGTGAGTGAGTTTATCAGATAAGGTTTCCTAATTATACAATGAAAGAATAGCTATGGAACAGTTTTGGCTGGAGATTACGCAGTTGCATCTAAGCACTAACTTTATTCAAATGAATGAGTTCTATTTTGTGGTAATAGTGATGTCTATTTTGTTTTTTTTTTTTTAAATTGAGACCTAATTGAGTCTTCAAAATATGAGCAAGATATTTCTTATTAGCTTTGCTAACATATAGAGCTTTTTTTTTTTAATTATAGTAACTTTTTATTGACAGAATCCATGCCAGGGTAATTTTTTTTACAACATTATCCCTTGCACTCACTTCTTTCGATTTTCCCCCCACCCTTCCCCCTCCCTAGATGGCAAGCAGTCCTATATATATTTAATTGTCCTAGTATATTAAAATACAATGTATTGCAGTCAAACAGTTTCTTGTTGCCAGGGAAATTGGATTAAAGGGTAAAAATAACCAGGGGAAAAAAAAAAATGCAAACAGTTTATTCATTTCCATGTTTTTTTCTTTGTGTGTACTCTTCTATCCATCATTGATCAATTGAAACAATTAGGTCTTTTTAAAAGTACTTCTATCAGATTACATCTTCCTTCGTTGTTGATGTAAAGTCTCCTGGTTCTGCTCATTTCCTTAATCGTTCAAAATTCCCAATTCTGTTTTCCTGGTTTCACAGCAAACCATAACATTCATATCACAATTTCCCAACCATTCTCAATTAATGGGCATCCACTCAGTTTCCAGCTTTAGCCACTACAAACAGGGCTGCCACAAACATTTTCACAATTCCTTTCCTTCTTTAGTATCTCCTTGGGGTATAAGGTAGAAACCTGCTGGATCAAAATGCAAGTTTGATAACTTTAGCATAATTCAGATTGCTCCAGAATGGTTGGATTCGTTACACTCCACCAACAATGTATCAGTGTCCCAGTTTTCCCGCATCCCCTCAACAATGATCATTATTTTTCCTGTCATCAGCCAATCTGACAGGTGTGTGGTGGTATCTCAGGTTGTCTTAATTTGCTTTCTTGATTAATTGATTTGGAACACTCTTTCATATGAGTGGTAATAATTTCAATTTCTCTCTGAAATTGTCTTTATATCCGAATTTATCAATTGGAGAATGGCTTGGTTTCTTATAAATTAAGGTCAGTTTTCTATATTTTTGGAAATGAGGCCTTTATCAGAACCTTTAACTGTGAAATGTTTTCCCAGTTTGTTCTTCCCTTTAATCTTGTTTAATTAGTTTTGTTTGTGCTTTTAATTTGATGTAATCAAAATTTTCTATTTTGTGATCAATAATGGTCTCTAGTTGTCTTTAGTCCAAAATTTCTTCCTCCTCCACAAGTCTGAGAGAAAACTATCCTATTTCCTCCAATTTGTTTATAATCTCTTCTTTATTCCCAAATCATGGACCCATTTGATCTTTCTTGGTATCTGTGTTGGTTGGGTCCATGCCTAATTTCTGCCATACTAATTTCCAGTTATCCCAAAGGTTTTTGACAAATAATGAACTCTTATCCCAAAGTTAGGATCTTTGGGTTTGTCAGACACTAAATTGCTATAGTTGACTATTCTGTCTTGTGACCTAACCTTTCCACTGATCAATAATCTATTTCTTAGCCAATACCAAATGGTTTTGGTGACTGCTGCTTTATAATATATTTTTAGATCTGGTTCAGCTAGGCCACCTTCGTTTGCAATTTTTTTCATTAATTCTTTTGAGATTCTTGACCTTTTATTATTCCATATGAATTTTTTTTATTTTTTTCTAGATCATTAAAATATTTTCTTGGGCGTCTGATTGGTATAGCACTAAATAAATAAATTAGTTTGGGGATATTGTCATCGCTACCTATCGAAACATTGATTTTTCCAATTTTTAAGTCTGACTTTATTTTTGGAAAGTTTTTTTTTGTAATTTAGCTCATAATTCTACTTTCCTTTGGTAGACGATTCCCAAATATTTTATGCTTTCAGTTATTCTGATAATTTCTTTTGTATCTCTTGCTTTGGATTTTTTGGTGATTATAAAACTTTGGATTTATGGGTTTATTTTATAACCTGCAACTTTGCAAAGTTATGGTTATTTCTAATCCTTTTTTGCAATCTCTAGGGTTCTCTAAGTATACCCATATCATCTGCAAAGGTATAGGGTTTTAATTATTCTGATTCCTTTAATTCTTTCTTTCTTATTCTGGGTGGTGTTTCTAATACAATATTAATAATAATGGTGACAGTGGGCACCCTTCCTCCAGATCTTACTGGAAAGATTAGTTTTTTCCCCATTGCATATGATGCTTACTGATGGTTTTAAATATATGCTCCTGACTATTTTAAGAAAAAGTCCATTTATTCCTATACTCTCAAGTGTTTTTATTAGGAATGGATGTTGTTTTATCAAATGCTTTCTCTGCATCTATTGAGATGATCTATGGTTTTTTAATTTGGTTATTGATAATCAATTTCTAATAGTTTTCCTAATATTGAAACCTGCATTCTTATAAATCCTACTTGGTCAAGTGTATTATCCTGGAATGATTTTTCTGTAATCTTTTTGCTAATATTTTATTTAGTTTTAGCATCGATATTCATTAGAAGATTTTATAATTTTCTTTCTCTGTTTTTCAGCCTACCCTGGTTCAGGTATCATACCATGTCTGTGTCATAAAAAGGGAGGGACTCCTTCGGTCCTATTTTTCAAATAGTTTATATAGCATTGATTAATTGTTCTTTAAATGTTTGGTAGAATTCACATTAAATCCATCTGGTCCTGGGGTTTTTTCTTAGGGAGTTGTTAATAAACTTTTTTTTCTTTTCTAAGATGGGACTGTTTAGGATATTTACTTCTTCCTCCGTTAATTGGGCAAGCTATATTTTTGAAGGTATTCTTCCATTTCATTTAAGTTGTCAAATTTATTGCCAAAAGTTGGGCAAAGTAATTCCTAAATTGCTCTGTTCCTCTTCATTAGTGGTGAGTTCTCCTTTTCATTTTTAAGTAACAATTTGATTTTCCTTTTTCCTTTTTAAATCAATTTACTAAGGGTTTGTCTATTTTGTTGGTTTTTCTGAAAACTCTTAGTTTATTAATTAATTCAATACTTTTTTTTACTTTCAATTTTATTGATCCTTTTTTTTTTAAATTTCAAGTTTAGTGTTTGACTGGGGTTTTTTAAATTTTTCCTTTTCTAGCATTTTTTAGTTCGCCCAAAATTGACCTTTCTTTCTCTACTTTTGAAGTAAGCCTCTAGAAATGAAATTTCCCCTTATTACCCTTTGGCTGCATCCCACTTTTGATAGTATCTCATTATTGTATTTTCTTGGGTGAATTATTAATTATGCTTGTTTGCTGCTTCACCTCTTCAGTATGAGATTATTTAGTTTCCAATTATTTTTTCGTCTACTTTCCCCTGGCTTTTTGTTGAGTGTAATTTTTATTGCATCGTGATCTGAAAAGGATGCATTTACTATTTCTGCCTTACTGCATTTGAGTTTGAGGTTTTTATGTCCTAATATATGGTCTATTTTTTAAAATAACTTTTTATTAACAGAACCCATGCCAGGGTAATTTTTTACAACATTATCCCTTGCACTCACTTCTGTTCCGATTTTTCCCCTCCCTCCCTCCCCTCTCCCCAAAGATGGCAAGCCATCTTATACATTTAAATAAATTATGTGGATCTTGGATATAATATATGTGTAAAAACAGTTTTCTTTTGCTCATGGAGAATTGGTTTAGAAGGTATAAATAACGGAAAAGGAACAAAAATGCAAAGTTTTTCATTCCTAGTGTTCTTTCTTTGGGTGTAGGCCTGGCCATCCTTGATCAATTGAAACTCGGTTGGATCTTGTCTTTGTTGATGAAATCCACTTCCATCAGAATACATCCTCATACAGTATCGCTGTTGGGTATAATATTTCCTGGTTCTCTCATTTGCTCAGCATCAGTTCATTAAGTCTCAATCCCTCTGTATTTTCCTGTTGGTCATTTCTTACAGAACAATAATATTCCATTCATATACCACAATTTACTCAACCATTCTCCAATTGATGGGCATCCATTTTTTCAGCTTCGGCCCTACAAACAGGGCTACAAACATTTTGGCACATACAGGTCCCTTTCTCTTTTTTAGTATCTCTTTGGGATATAAGCCCAGTAGAGACACTGCTGGATCAAAGGGTATGCACAGTTTGATAACTTTTTGGGCATAGTATGGTCTATTTTTGTATAGGTTCCATGAACTGCTGAAAAAAAAAGTGTACTCCTTTCTGTCTCCATTTCTTTTCTCAGGGTCTATCATATTCTTTCTAGTATTCTCTTTGACTTCTTTCTTATTTTTTTGTGATTTGTTTATCTAATTCTGGAGTTCAGGTTGGGGGTTCCCACTATTATGTTTGCTATCTATTTCTTCTTGCAGCTCTCTTAATTTCTCTTTTTAAAATTTAATGCTAACCACTTGGTGCATATATTTTAATTTGCTTCATTATTTATGTTACCCTTTTTAAAGATTAGTCCCCTTTTCTCTTTTAATTAGATCAATTTTTGTTTTTGCTTGATCTGAGATCAGGATGGCTACCCCTGCTTTTTTGACTTCACCTGAAGCATAGTAGATTTTGCTCCATCCTTTTACCTTTATTCTGCATAACATACAGATCTTGAAAGGAAAAATTTTTAAACAAAGGATAGCTTTTTCTGCCTTTTTTTAAAATTTTTAATTTTGTTTTATTTTTCCCACACTCTTCCTCACTAATTTTTTATGAAAAATTCTTTTAAGTCATTTGTCTCTTGGATCAGTTGTGATAGACAATAGATTGTTGGCATCCAGGTTTTCTTATATCAGGGCAATATTAAACAAAAGCCAGATTTCCAACCTAACTTTTGTGTTAAAATTCTTTTGAGAAAGAGATCATAAAAAAGGGAAAGAGACCCACATGTGCAAAAATGTTTGCGGCGGCCCTTTTTGTAGGGGCAAGAAACTGGAAACTGAGTGGATGCCCATCATTTGGAGAATGGCTGAATCAGTTATGGAATATGAATGTTATGGAATATTATTGTTCTATAAGAAATGATCAGGAGGATGATTTCAGAGAGACCTGGAGAGACTTAAATAAACTGATGCTAAGTGAAATGAGTAGAACCAGGAGAACATTGTATACAGTAATAAAATTATGTGGTGATCAATTCTGACAAACATGGCTCTTTTCAACAGTGTGGTGATTCAGGCCAGTTCCAATGGTCTTGTGATGAAAAGAGCCATCTGCTTGGCTAAGATGACAGGAAAAAATAATGATGATTGTTGGAGGGGATGCGGGAAAACTGGGACATTGATGCATTGTTGGTGGAGTTGTGAACGAATCCAACCATTTTTGGAATATTTGGAATATGCTCAAAGTTATCAAACTTCATACCCGTCCACAGTGTTACTACTGGGCATATCCCAAAGAGATTATAAAAGAAGGAAGGGACCTGTTGTGGAATTTTGTGGCCCTTTTGTGGGCTGAAACTGGAGACTGAATGGATGTCCATCAGTTGGAGAATGGCTAATAAATTTGGTATATAGAAAATTATGGAATATTACTGTTCTGTAAGAAATGACCAGGGATGATTTCAGAAAGGCCTGGAGGACTTACAAACTGATGCATGAAATGGCAGGCCAGGGATCATTATATCTTCCAACATCTAGATGATGACCAGTTCTGATGGATCGGCCATCCTCCAAAACGGTCAACCAAATCATTTCTAATGGACAGTAATGAACTGCTCCTATCCCGAAAAAGAACTCTGGGAGATGACTAAAAAACCATTACATTGAATTCCCAATCCCTATATTTATCACATGCAGTTTCCTTCCAATAATTGTACAATAATTCAGAGTCGTTCTTTTTGCAGCAAAATAATTTTGGTATGTATCTTATTGTGTATCTAAGTTTATTTTAATATATTTAACATCTATGGTCATCCTGCCATCTAGGGAGGGGTGGGGGTAAGAGGTGAAAAATTGGAACAAGAGGTTTGCAGTTTTAATTTAAAAGTTACCCATGTATATCCTGTAAATAAAAGGCTATTAAATTAAAAAAAAAAAAAAAAAAAAAAAAAAAGAGCCATCTGCATCCATAGCAAGGACTGTGGAGACTGAGTGTGGATCACGGCATAGTATTTTCATTTTGTTGTTGTTGCTTGCTTACATTTTGTTTTCTTTCTTATTTTTTCCCTTTTTGAGCTGATTTTACTTGTGCGGCATGATAAATGTGGAAATATGTGTAGAAGATTTGTACATGTTTCACACATATTGGATTACTTGCCGTCTAGGAGATAGGGTAGGGAAATGGAGGGAAAACATTGGGAAATACAAGGTTTTGCAAGGGTGAATATTGAAAATTATCTGTATATATGTTTTGAAAATAAAAGGCTTTAATAAAAAAAAGTTCCTGCTTTATTTAGCATAGTTAATGTTTTAGGATTTTTGTTTTTAATTTTATTGATCTCATTGATATTTTACTCTATTTTTGTATTTGGTTGGGACTTTAAAAATGATTGCTTTCTGTATTCTTTTTAGTTTTATGCTGTATATGTTATGTATAAAATCTTTTAATTGATGTGTTTATAAATATACATTATTTTCCCTAAAAAAAAAAAAAAAAAAAAAAAAAAAGATTCATTTGTGGGCGTTAGTTTTCCTGAGTGTATGATGTCATGTGCAGGGTTTTTTAAAATGGAAAGGTGGGGGGTCAGGGAGCCAATAAGCTACCTGTTACATTGAATTAAATGACCCTGAGAAGAGAACAAATAAAGCATTAAGTGTCTTTAGAAAGATGAGAAATTCATTAAAGATTTTTTTCCCCTTTTCCTATCTTCAATCCATTTAAAGTGCCATTGTGGCTTTTCAGTCTGCTTCCTGTGAGGGAAATTCTTTCATAGTATTATTCTTTCTTTTGGAAAAGGTGGTTGCAATGGAGGTGCAGTGAGTTTGAAATCAAAAACACCCTCTTCAGTCCAGTCTGTATGTATTTGACCTGGGGTTTGTGTAATTTCTATTTAGAATGGCCTAGTTGTTTAGAAACCTAATTCCCAATATGGCCTTCCTTTGACTGAAGACAAAGCCGACATTTCCTTAGCATTATAGAAACAGAGAATAACAAGTTAATGATCTAAACCTTCTAATTCACTGTGGTTTGTCTCTTTAAAGCCCCTTGATTCTATTATAAGCTGGCTGGCTCCTGCATTGTTTCCTTCCCCTTCCTTTTTCTCTTTTCCTTCCCCTTCCCCTTCCCCTTCTTCTCCCTTCCTTACCTGCTTCCCTCCTCTCCCCTCCCTTCCCTTTCCTGCTCTCTTTTCCTTTCCTTTCCTTCTTTTTCCTTTTCCTTTTTCTTTCCCTTTCTCTTTTTCTTTCTCTTTCCCTTTCCTCTCCTCTGCTCTGCTCTCTTCTCCTCCCCACTCCTCTTCCCTCCCATTAGATCTTTAAAACTGACAAGTCACATTTTAAGACATATATATTATCTTATATAATCTCTAGTTACAGATAAGAAAAGTGAAACCCATAGGAGTTGTGATTTGACCATGGTCACCAAATTAATAAATGCCAGAACTAAGATTTTTATTTCTCTCTGTCTCTCACTGTGACCCACTTTCTGTTTTTTTTTTTAATTATATCGTACTATGACTAATAACTTTTTATATATGTTTTTTGGGATAGGATTTTTCCTTTGTGTTCTGCTTTGTGTATATTAGAAATTTTGCTATTTTCCCCATTATTATTTTTTCATATAGTTGCTAAAATATGATTTATTATTTGATATGATTGCTGTTTAAGAATCCTTACCTTCATATATGCTTTTTTTTTGCTCCCTGAACTGTTTTTATTTTTTTATGGTTTGTAAATGATATGCTGTTTTTCTGACGTTTTACCTTTATTTGAAATTTCTTTGTGTCTTAACGTGGTCAATTTTAAAAATGATGCAAAAAAATTGGTAGTGGTGAATATGTATACTTTTTAGTGGTTTCATTCAGAAGGCGCCATAAAATCCTCAAAATCCTCAAAATTATGTTAACTCTAAATCCTCAAAAATTATGTTAATTCTATGAATTTTATTTGTCTTTTTGTTATGTTTGACTATAAGGAAACATTAAAGCCTCATGCTATGGTTGTGTTGCTATTTATATCTTTAGCAGTTCAGTGAGTTTTTCCTTTTTGACTTTTAGATGGTATGACATTTGAAATATCTCAATTTCATATCAATATTTGTTTCTTGTCTGTGGTTCCTTTTAGCATAATGTAATTTCCTTGTTCTTCTTGGTATATTTTATGAATTTTATGTTTGCTTTGTCTGATAGCATGAATCCAGTTTCTTCTTTTTTGGATTCATGAGCATAGTAAATGTTTAAGCTTCTTTTTTTTTATTTTATGTATATCTTTGCTTTTAGTATGTTTTATAAACAACAAATTTTGGGCTCTTTATTTTGTATTCAGTCTGTCTCTTTTTAAAAAATTACTTTGTTTAATCCATCCATATTTAAAGTTATGAGAGTTCATAGAGTCATTTTAGAAGGTATTGCCTGAATTTCAAACACACTTCTCACTTAAAACAACAAAACAAAACATTTGACTTCAGAATTTCTGGACTTTTTATATCTCTACTCACATTTGAAAATGCATTAGTGACCTCTCAGAATGTTTAGCTTCCAAATTATCCATAGTGATGGTGATCCAGATATTCCTTGGAAGTGGAAATAAAACAGGAATTAGATCTCATAGTCGACCAGTCCTTAATCTGTTAATTAGTAGCTGTGTAATTAATTATAAAGAAGTCACTATATTTCTCTAGACCTTATTTTCCCATTTGAATAATGACAGGATTGGAATAGCTTTTTTGGGTTGTCATTTTTTGAGTCTTAACAGGGATTCTTTGGGACTCAAATTTGAACTAAAACATTTCTTGCTTCAGATCAGCAAATTTAGAGCCATCATCTTCAGAGGTGGAAGAACATCCTTTGCTAATGCTGTCATTTCTTTGTCTCATTGAAGGAAAACTAAATAGCCAAGACTCCTACAACAATTTCACCAACAACAACCCTGGCAATCCTCGGCTTTCCCCACTCCCTAGTTTGATGGTAGTGGTACCTCTTGCACAAATCAAGCAGCCAATGACATTGGGGACCATCACCAAACGCACAGGGTAAGCAAGCCACTCACACTTGATGCTATTTAAGATGCTATTTTTTGGAAGATAAGGTATAACAACAAGACATGGTTTTCATTGAAGCATGAAACTTAATGCCATCCTATTATATTAGGTACAAATTTTAAAATACTTTTTTCCTCCCTCCTTCCCTCTCCTTTTCCCTACCCCCCTCTTTCCACCCTTCTCTTCCCCCCTCTCTCCCTTCTTCCCTTCCTCTCTCCCTCTCTCCCTTCCTTCCTTTCTTCCCTTCCTCCCTCCCTTCCTCCTTTCTTCCCTCTGTCTTTCCTTCCTTAGTCCTTTCCTTCCATCTCTTCTTCTCTCTCTCTCTCTCTCTCCCTCCTTGCAAAAACAACAATAATAAAATCCAGATCTGTTAGCCTAGACTTTACTGTTTTTGCCTTTTCCTCAATGTGTTATTTGCATATTTCTTGCCATCACAGTAGAACATTCTCTTTGCATACTCTTTGGTTATTTTTGATTGATATCACTACTGTAGAGAAAAGTTTTTGTGTTAGTACTTCATATGAACTGGAGCAATGTGATATTGTAGTCAATGTACAGGTGTCCAGCTCTAGGCACAGGTGTCCAGCTCTAGGCACTTGCTTTATTTCTCTAAGAGTTTCCTCCTGCATTAAATAGTCTTTGGCCTACCTCAAGAATTCTTAATGTGGGATCTGTGAACTTCCTTTTTAATTATGTTGATAGCTTTAATTCTATATAATTGTCTTTCTTTATAATCCTAGATAGTAATAAAAATAATTCTTAATGAAATAAAAATTACATCTTTATTATATATGATTGATTTTTTAGTAGTTCTTTCTTTTTTTATATATTTAAAGACATTATTCTGAAAAAGTATCTATAGGCTTCCCTAAACTGACAAAGAGCTTCAGGACATGACAAAGAAGTCTTTCTAGATGATTTCTAAGGTCTCTTTCAGTTTTCTTTATCTGAAAAATGTGAAAACTGTGTAATCTCTAGTCTCCCTTCTTTTTTTTTATTTTTTATTTAATAGCCTTTTATTTACAGGTTATATGTATGAGTAACTTTACAGCATTAACAATTGCCAAACCTCTTGTTCCAATTTTTCACCTCTTACCCCCCACCCCCTCCCTCAGATGGCAGGATGACCAGTAGATGTTAAGTATATTAAAATATAAATTAGATACACAATAAGTATACATGACCAAAACGTTATTTTGCTGTACAAAAAGAATCAGACTCTGAAATATTGTACAATTAGCTTGTGAAGGAAATCAAAAATGCAGGTGGGCATAAATATAGGGATTGGGAATTCAATGTAATGGTTTTTAGTCATCTCCCAGAGTTCTTTTTCTGGGTATAGCTGGTTCAGTTCATTACTGCTCCATTAGAAATGATTTGGTTGATCTCATTGCTGAGGATGGCCTGGTCCATCAGAACTGGTCATCATATAGTATTGTTGTTGAAGTATATAATGATCTCCTGGTCCTGCTCATTTCACTCAGCATCAGTTTGTGTAAGTCTCTCCAGGCCTTTCTGAAATCATCCTGTTGGTCATTTCTTACAGAACAATAATATTCCATAATATTCATATACCACAATTTATTCAGCCATTCTCCAACTGATGGGTATCCACTCAGTTTCCAGTTTCTAGCCACTATAAAGAGGGCTGCCACAAACATTCGTGCACATACAGGTCCCTTTCCCTTCTTTATGATCTCTTTGGGATATAAGCCCAGTAGTAACACTGCTGGATCAAAGGGTATGCACAGTTTGATAACTTTTTGAGCATAGTTCCAAATTGCTCTCCAGAATGGTTGGATTCGTTCACAACTCCACCAACAATGCATCAATGTCCCAGTTTTCCCTCATCCCCTCCAACAATCATCATTATTTTTTCCTGTCATCTTAGCCAATCTGACAGGTGTGTAGTGGTATCTTAGAGTTGTCTTAATTTGCATTTCTCTGATTAATAATGTCTAGTTTCCCTTCTTAAGTCCAACTTTTAAAAAATATAATAATAGTGCCACATAGCAGTTTCTGGCATGCAGTATGGTATAATGGATAGAGAGCTGGCTTCAGAATCAGCATGACCTGGATTCTAATCTTGCCTCAGACACTTATTGGCTGTCACTTAACTGACTTAAGACAAACCACTTAATTCTTTAGCGACTTCAGGTTGCAGTGTCTAAGTCTTCCCTGTCTTGACAAATGTAATTTCCTCACTAGTCATGAATCAGAAAGCATTTATTAAGCACTTATGTGCCAGACATGGTGCTTAGCAATACAAATACTATCAAGCATATAGTTTTCTGTCTTCAAAGTGCACAAATTATTTTTTAAAGTAAGTTTTAATTTATGTCTTGTTTTTTAACAGTAATATAGTTTTCCTCAGTGTCTATCCTCTTGTCCTCCTTGAAAGTCATCTCATGTGACAGAATGTTTTTAAGGACAAAAAAAAAATACATAGAAGAGATAAAAATTTGTACAACAGGGGCAGTTGGGTGGCACAGTGGATAGAGCATCAGCCCTGAAGTCAGGAGGACCAGAGTTCAAATCTGGTCTCAGACACTTAATATTTCTTAGCTGCGTGACCCTGGACAAGTCACTTAATCCCAATTGCTTCAGCCCAAAAAAAAAAAAAATAGTACAACAGAGCGATACAGTTAAAAATCTAAAAACATGCTTATGATGCTTATGAAGAACTCCCATGTCCACAACAGGATGGATTAGAAACATCTCCTCATATCTCTTCTAAGTCTTGCTTCTTTATAATTTTGCAGCATTTACTTTTGGAGTGTGTGTGTGTGTGTTTGTGTGTGTGTGTAATTTTGTGTGTATTTTCTTTCCATTTGCATTGTTGTAATTTTTGTCCATATTTTTTCCTTGGCTGTGCTTGCTATACTCTACATCAGTTCATGTAAATTGTTCCATGCTTCTCTGTATTGATCATATCCGCATTTCTTACAGAACAGTAATATCACATTGCATTTATGTACTGCAATTTGTTTTGCCATTCCCACATCTATGGGTATCTATTTTGTTTTGAATTCTTAACTATCAGGAAAAATGCTGCTATCTATATTTTCTTATATATGGGGACTTTCTTCTTTTCAGTGGCTCTCTTGGGGTATAAACCCAGTAATAGAAACTTTGGTCAAAGGGTAGAGACATTTTAATCACTTTTTTGGGCAGTAATTCCAAATTGTTTTCTAAAGTGTTTGTACCAATTTACAAGTCAATTTACAATGTCTCAATGTGCTTGCATTCTTATAGGATAATACACACACATATACATATATGGGTACGTAGTCAAAGAAAGAGTGTTTAGGAGAAAGAAGTAAGAGTGGTGAATGGAGTAAATAGAGTAATAAAGAGATTGATGAAGATATCCTTGTCAAGAAGAGTGGGTTTGATTTAATTAATTTTCTCAGACTTAGAGGTTGAAAATAGGGCATGGGGCCATGCCACAGAGATAGCTAGGAAATGCCTGAGAAATGGGAAAGAGATGGTGAAGTAATTTATAATCAAATTTCATGGTCCCAGGGAGCATTCTTTTAGTTTCAGATGGAGGTGGAGGCTGGAGAGCAGGTGGTATGGCATGATGGTGGCTAGAATAGATGAATGTAGTCATAAATCTGATCTAGAAAAATATTACAATACATTTTCACATAATTCAACAATTCAGTAAGTATTTAGTAAGCCCCTAATACATCCAAAGCATTAACTATACAGAGACAAAACTTTCTCTGCCTTCAGGAAGCTTATACATTTCTGGAAAAATTAAAGCATCTATGCAGAAAAGGTAAATACAAAGTTGATTTCATGGAGAGCACTTAATATAAACTGAGACTTGAAGGAAAACAAATATCGTATTGTGACAGTGATTCTTAGAGAAAGAGAATGAGGGATGACATATTCTAGGCATAGGATGATGTGATTAAAAAAAAAACAAAAAAAGGGAAGCAGGAGATGGATTGTTGAGTTTCAGACCACAACTATTTGTCCTTTTTATAGTATCTGAATAGTGGTAAAATAAGTCTGTATTTTGTTCACTATTTTATCGTTTATATAGACAATCTCACTTGTTCTCATAGCCTCATAGTTTTGAGGCTGGGAGTATAGGTCTTCAATATTGTCAAAATATGTCATGATATATGCAGAAAGAGTTCTGAATACTTCAGTTCAGATACTTTTTCTGCACTTACTAGTGATGAATTTTGAATTTTCATTTCTTGCTTTGTAGAATGTAAACAAAAATTCTTACATTACCTGACAAGTCTCATCTAGGAAGTGTTAGATAGATTGTAAAGTAAATAATTAACTTGGTGTAGTGGGAAAAGTGTTGGACTTGGAATTACAAAAATTGGCTTCAAATTCAACTTCAGACACTTAATAACTATATGATTATATATGACTTCTCATGGCTTCCCTGTTTCAAAATCGTAGATAGTATTTATGCTCCCTATCTCATTGTGTTGTTGTGAGCAAGACAATGTATAAATGAGAATTTTAATTATTCACATTTTAGAAGAAAAGAAACTGAAGGTATCAAAAGGAAATTGATTTGGCAAGAATCTGACTTGGCTAAGAATGGAAAAAAAAACACTTTTTTCATATTCCATCTTCAAATGCTATTGACCAGAAAGAAGAGATTCATATTAACCAAGTTTTTTGTTAATATGCTTTAATAGTTATAGGAGTAGATGGTAGAATGATTCATGTGGCCCTCCTGCACTGTAAAGCAGAGTTTCATAATTGGTGCCTCTGTTTGAGTTCTAAATCTCAGTCAGAGAAGGACAGAACATTCAAATTATTCCCCTTCTTCTGAATCAAGTTCAGTCTGAATACAAGAGGTACTTAGGCTGCCATTGACAAAGGCTTATGTAGCAATCATGAGCAGAAATAAAACAAAATTTGTCCCATGATTCAGAGAAAAATCCAGTCAATATAGAACCTCAGTCAAATATGTTATCAATAAATTATTCGACTTCAAATCTCTTAATTCATTTTACATTTGTAATTTTGTAGGCAGGAGAAATTTAGTTTCAATATGCATAAATAGCCATTTGACCCTTCCCTCTGTTTCTTTCTCATTTATAATAAGAATCCATGCCTCATACCTTTATAGAGTTTATAAAATCAGAAGAATTTTATCTCTCTCTCTCCTTACAGAAAAGTCTGGTCTTTCCTTATATGACATTCAATTCATGGATTATGAACCTAGAGGAGCAAAATAGAACAGAATGCAGCATTTTAAAAACAAACAAAACCCACAGGTTGCAATGCCAACCTACTTTCTTAACACAAATAGATTTCATAGATTTGGCATGGAAAAGAATATCAGAGAGTTTCTAGTCCAACTCTTTCAATTTATAAATAAACAAATTGAAACTTAGTGATGCTCACTTTTTCTCTGAGATCTAGGAAACTTCTAAGAATACTTGCTCAAAATTATATCACATTTGGTAGAGCTTATATTCAAAACTTAGACACTGAGACAAAGTCTGATCATCCTTTCCACTGCCCTTTTGCTAAAGGATGACCCCTTAGACTCCCTTATTTCTCATTCTCAACCCAAGTTCTCTTTTACCATTTGACTTCTCTCTTACTTTTTCTAAAACATTCTGATTCAGTTGGTTATAAATTCATTCATTCCAACTCAGCTGGTTCCTAATTCCTGGTTTCAGGATAAATCAGTATTTTTGTGAGTCGGTTCCATGTTTCCATCATGTGTGATCCTGCCGCTTGTGTGATCCTGCAAGTCATTATATGTCCCCAAGCCTTAGTTTCCTGATTAATTTTCCATTAATCTTCCATAGAAACTTTTCTCCAAGTACTAGAGACCTTTCCCTTTTGGGGAAGGCAGCAGTGTGCCACTTCAGTTATTTGATCTTGCCGATATTAAGCACTGCAGGGATACAAATTCTGTTGTATTGAATTGAATTCCTAGAATACTGCTCCATCTCTTTTTCTAGTAATAACTAGCAATAAAATATCTAATGTGTGAGCTGTCCTACTCTCACAGCTTTCTCTCATGAATATATCTAATGGAGGGCAGGATACTGATGGGAACCTTGGGTCCTCACCTACCCACATCTAACTATGATGGTAAGCCCTGAACATCTTATTTTCCTTCATCTGGGTTAATATACATGTTGAGCATTTGAGATTCATAGACCAAAAAATGCTATGTTACTGATCCATGGTTTCTTGAATATTAACTGTAATCATTTATTAATGAAATAGAAACCATGTATTTAGAATGCCTGTTGTGGTTTAAAACATTACCTTGGAGCAGGCCATTTCTCATCTCTGCTGCTGCTAAAAAATTCTTTTAGCCAGACCAAATGATGACTATATAGCACCTGATTTGGACTAAAATTATTTATTTAAATTCTAGATTACTTAATGTAACATGCTTACAATATCACATTAATAATATTAATTTGCATGTTTTAATTTTAATGATTTTTTTTGTTTTTATATCACCTTTATTTTCCAACATATTCATGTCTTATTTTTTCCCAGACAGCAACTTCTTAAAAAGCAAGTTCAGTTAAATTTGTTATTTAGTCAATTAACAAGCCTTTTTTCAAAGTGCTTACTATTAGATAATAGTGCTATGAATTTTGCTAGGCTATAGGGATAGTAGAAAGCCAAAGAAAAAGTTCTTGCCTTCAAGGAGCTCACATTATAATAGGGGAGATCAAATTAAAAACATCTATACACACACAAGATATATACAGCGTAAATGGAAGGTAATCCCAAAGGGAGAGTATTAGCATTTGGGGTTAATTAACCAACATGTTTGAAAAAGATGTACTGTGTTCTTCACTAAAAGCCATTAGATTCTTATGAGTCTTCTCATGTCTGCATTAATTTGGCTTATGCCTTCAGAGGAAGGGGTGTACGTGTGCACGCGCGCGCACCCTTTCAACAGTCTGGTGCCACCTATGGACCTATTTTCAGAATACTTGTAAATTATTTAGGGATTTTTAGAAGCATTAAATAAAATAATAGAATTATAATAAAACTAATAAAGTTGAAATAAAGGTGTAATTTTTTTCACACTCAAGTTCATATATAATCATGGAATTTATCATTAAACCAGACCCCAACTTAATGGAGTCCTGTTTAAAGGATTCTCTTTTGTGAATTTGGAAAACAAAACATTCATCTTCCTGTTAATTATGTTCATTTTTTGAAAGGCAAAGTTTTTAAAATATCTCAGTGAATTTTTTTTAACAACAGCTAACAATTAGAGCACTGTGGATAACTCTGCATTCTATTGTTTTCTCCCTCCCTCTCTCTCTCTTCCCCCCCCCCCACCTTTTTACCCTCTTCCTTGACTACACACACACACACACACACACACACACACACACACACGAGATACCACTTCAGAATAAATCTCTTTGATGATGACAATACCTTTGTGTCCATTCCAGGACTATCAAATATCTAAAGTATTAACAGCATTGTTAACTAGTAATAAAATTACAATATTTTGGAATTGGAAAAAAAAAAAAAAACCTCATACCTTATCTCTTCTTTTATTGTCATTTTATTGAAGCAATTCTTTACCATTTTTAGTACATAGTTTGTAGTGTTCTAAATGACCAGCACCAGAGAGAATATTTTGTACTTTCAAGATTTTTTTTATTTTTGGAGAACTTCTTATACAATATAGTAGGCCCCATTTCATGCTCTGGAGTTTTGGCAATAATTTCAGTTCTGCAGCTCTCAATCTTTCTCTTTTGACCAACATTTTTTTTTTTTTTCTTATAGACTATAGATTTGAACTAAACCTGCAGTCAACTTAAATTCAAAAAAAAATTTTAATAGCATTATGGTCTTGAAAGACTCAAACCGATTATTCTAGATTTGTAAAGATAGATCACTTATATTCAAATGACTGTTTTGTGATGTGAAACAGGAACATTTCAGCCTGCCTTTTCTAACTCATGATTAGGTCTTTTCATGTTGAGAGCTATCAGGTATTATAAAGAAAAATGCTCTAGGATCAAATTAGCTTATATGTTAAATAATATTCCTTGGTTAAATAGGTGTATATCCAGATATGCTTGTATAAATTAAAGAATTAACCAGAATTTCAGATTTTTTTCTTAACATCTTGATTTCTTAAACCTTTATCTTTTTTATTCTATTTTTAAAATTCCCATCATGGTCAGATCTAGAAGGCTACTGTTAATTTGTTTTCATAACTTTCACCTAACTGACTTATTTAATATGAAATATAATATCCATACCAATGTCATTTGATGATATAGTTGGATGATGTGCTCAGATTTAATTATTGGAAGCTGTTTTAAATATTTTGAATGAATATAGAAGACTTTCTCCACCCTTTCGGGTGTGAATTCTTACATGCTGGATTTAAGTGTACTTCTATGCAAGTTTTCCTTTGTGTATTAAGCAAGAAATACTTAACCCAGCATTTCTAGCAAGAGAATCCACAGATAACCCACCTGTAGACTTATTAAATCCATGAATAGTGCTTCAAGTCAGCTAACAATTTCACCCTAAAGAAATAGACTATTGAATTCATGACAGTCTTGGTTTTATGTGAAAAGGTATGTACATCTAAAATGGCCAAATTGAGACAGAAGCCTTAATACAAACCTCCAAGGGGCAAAGCATGTGCTTAACATCTGCCCTCTCGTTTGGCAATTGTTAATGCTGTAAAGTTACCCATGTATAAATCCTGTAAATAAAAGGCTATTAAATAAAAAAAATAAAATAAAATATAAAAAAAAAAATCTGCCCTCTCATTTCTGGAAATGCACATCCCTAAAAGGAGTTGCAGGATAATATTTGGATGGGACAAGGACCATCTGTCTCACTCTTAATTGTACAGGAGGCCAGTAATTCTGTAAATGGCAAAAGACAGATGTATTTATACCTTCATGGTCAGTACCTCCAAGCATCGCTATAAGGAAACAGGACTGACTTTGGTAGCAGCTGCACCAAGACTATATAATGGTGAAGACAAGAGGATATAACCTAGCTCTAACAAGCCACTGTGTACTTCCCCTGACTGATTCTTCTTTCTCTGGGATTGACCATTTGGAGAAACCTATATTTGTTCTTCTGTATAGGAGTCACTAATGCTAATTTTTCATCTTCCATTGACATAAATCTGCAATTGAGAATTGTTAAGTAGAAATTCATAGATGCTTGCCTCAAACGTGTATAAAATAAGTGATAAGAAAATAGTAAATTAATTATTTTAGTTTTTTTTTTTTTTTTTTAGAAAAAAGAGAGTGTTAATGATGTTATCCTCATCAAGATGCCCACCTTCATTTCAGAGAATCTAAATACCCTAAAATCTTACTTTCCTGCCAAGAGAATTCTAGGATTTAGAAGGTGATAACCACCTCATAGAAAATTGAGATGTGCAAAAATTGGAACAATTTTTCTTTCTTCCTTTTCTTCCTTCATCAAGATATAATTTTTATAATATTGCTTCCATTGAGATGCAAAATATGCATACTATATTATAGTAGATAGATGACTTAAGGAAGATATGAAGTCCAGCTCTATTGCTGCCACGTACTGCCTGTAGACTCTGGACACTATTACCTGCAAATCTTTGAGGCAATTCCAAAATACTCATTTGCAGAAATTGAATTTGTAGAAGGATTTCCTTCATCTGGGAGTTTATTGTATCAGTAAAATCACAGATCCCACCCTATTCCTATCACTTTTCTTACTAGGTTTTTCATTGTTAGAACCAAACATGAGAAGTTTTCCTTTTGTTTTCATTCATGAATTGCCTTTAACTTAAATACAACAAATAGCACTTTATTTACTTCACAAAGCAAGTGATCAGTCTTGCCCTAGAGAATTTAAGGGGGGAGCCCATTAAGAACCTTGGTCTTTTCCCTTCCATCTCTCCACAAGTCTTTAATTCCATTCTTTCTCTGCTACATTCTTGGGCTATTCAACCCATACTTCTCATTTATCCATCAATTCTGTTGAAAGTGATACAAATAATAAAATCTAGACAAGTGTTGAGGAAGATTTCTTAGTCTAAAAAAGCAAGGATAACTGAAGACACATTAACAGTCCCATACCAGTGGGTTCACTTTTGCTTACCTGAAGTTTTATCCTGATCTGAGGCCAAAATATTGGAATCACTATAATGACAGTTTTAGTGGTTATATTTCTGAAATGCTCTGTCTTGCGTGATATTAGAAGAAGAAAACTGATCTTCTCTTCATTTCTCCATCCCTTTGCTACTATCCCAAGAAATTCTTATGCGTTTTAATAGCTGAATTTTGAATGTTTTGATTCAACATGTCAACTCATAGTCAATATATTCATTTTATTAGGCTGCCTGCATAGTAGCAGGCTTACATTTATAGTGTAAGATAGAGTTTGACTTTCCAACTTCTTTACACCAAACTAGTGTAATGTACATTAAGCATGCTGCCACCCTAGGTACTTTCTTGATTGAAGCCCACTGTATACTATATTACATATTAGCAGGCCTTATTTTCTATCACAGAAGTTAGTATCTTTTTATGTTACACTATTCTGCTTTAAGTGACTATCTGGTGTATTTCTGAACCAATTATAACACAGAACTGTATGAGATTTTAAAACTTCTGGCATTTTGATTTTTGCCAAAAACGCCTGTGTTTTTGTTCCTGTTTAGATATGAGACATGCAGTGATATTCTTCAAAGTTAGTGGCTTTCACCTAGAGAATGCTGTATTCTTATACTAGAAGTCAATGAAACTTAGTTCTAGCCCAGTCTTAATCCCTAATCAAGCACGCCAGATTTGCTTTTTACTCTGTATGAGAGATTTTATCTTAATAGACCTCTTTTTAAAATCAGCAACTACTTTTTGAAGGATCTTCCAGATCCCTGATTCCTGTGAGAATGTATGTGCCAAAAGTCATATTAACTGGACAGAAGGAAACCTATGTACACTAAGGATGACTGGAAGTATTTTGAAATAGTCATGGGAAGAGTTAGGGCTTTATAGTCTATCTTCCTTCACATATTATCAGTGAATTTTAGATATTGGATTGCCTTTAAATTAGAGCAAGATATATGCTCAAATTGAGAGGAAATCACTGATGGCAATTATAGAAAGGAAATTAAAAGTAAATGTTTCCTTCTTTGGAAACAATATATTTTTCCTTGATTTTTTTCAACAATGAGCCTATATATTTGTTACCACCACTCTCATAAAACTAGTTCTTGGGCATTGATTTTCAGTGGTCTCTTGCCAGTGTGGTGAGACATAGGACTTTTAGTAGAAATAGAACCAATCTCCCTTTTCCCTTCAGAAAAGTTTTACAAGTGATTCATTTATTTGTTTGAAATTCAATTCATCTCCACTTATTCCCTTTCCTTTCCCCTTCCCTCTCCTCTTCCCTCCTCTTCTTTCCTTCTCCTGCCCTTCCCTCCCTTCTTCTGCCCTTTTCCTTTCCTTTCCCCTTCCCCTTTTCTTTCTCTTTTCCTTTCCCTTTCCCTTTCTCTTTTCCTTTTCCTTTCTCTTTCCCTTTCCCTTTCCCTTTCTCTTTTCCTGTCTTTCTTCCTTCTATAAAGAGAAGGGAATGTAAATTAAAATATTTGGTTGTTTGACATTTAAATTTTCCATCTTGTGAACTTTGGTTCTAAAAAAAATCTTCCACATGTTGAATGTATTCTAGATCACAAAAGTTATTAGTCTCTCCTACCTATCATTTGTCCTACAATCCAAGAGAGTGAGTGCTGACAATGCTACAAGCCTCCTAAACAAGGAACAACAAAATCAAATTAGCAGTAAATCAGAATTAAAGCTTGGGAAAGACATGAAGAATCATTTATTTGTATATGTGTGGAAAATGAGTCTGTTTCAGTTGCTGTTCATCAGAGATTGGCATGCAGAATTCATCACAAGCATGATGGTTCTGGAATTCATCCGTAAAGAAACATGAGCAACTTCATTTCTTTATTATTTTGAACAAAATAGCCTACAGCTTTTCTTTAGAGATTCAACTACTCATAATATTTACACTTGGTCATTTGCTGTTCTATCAAATAGCAAGGCCTGATTTCTAAGACATTATCAACTGGATTAATGATGGGGATATTTTAAATATTCTGTATTTCTCACCAAAATTTGAGTCTTAGCCTGTCCATTAAATATTTTTCTTTCAGCAAAATTAACTATTATTGTTTTTACAATTACTTGGCACTGAACATAGTGTCGGAGAACATTAATGTCTTTTCTAGTATCCAGAATTTTTTTGCCTATAGTATTTGTCTTAGTCTTTCAGAGTATGACCTGTGTTCTGGCCATTCCAGTATGCATATTCATAAATGTGGCCCATACTTAAAATGCATCAGGATTTGGTGCAGAAGACTATTCCTTACTATCAATTAGAATAGCTGAAACCATCTGAAAAGTTTGCACACCAGTCTTCAAATTATTTTTCCACATTCTACAAATAACTCTAAAGCAAATGGCTAAGTCTTAAGTTTTGGATCTCTTGATCTCATTCTACACAGTATGATCCTCTCCTTCCAGTCTTGGAATCCACTTAGATCAGATATTTATTTTCTATGTAGAAAGTAGTTAATCCTTATTGGGTAGGAGTCCTGATTTATATACCTATTTGATGCTGATATGCTAGTTCTCAAGATCTAGGAATACTTAGTTTGAGTTGACTAGAATTATATAGAGTTGCCTATATTATATCCTATTGACTTACCCTAAATCTAAAGTGCAGCTGGTTTGCTATTAGACAAATTAAACAAAACAGCTGGATCTTGGACTTGTCCTTTGTGACTTTAGATTTTCATTCTTTTGCCTTTGATGAAAAAAGATGAAGCAGCCACATTTCAAAAGAACAGCTGACACTTCCTACAAAAAGTCAGTAAATATGTCAATTACCACAGCTCTTTGGAGTTCAACAGGTCTCCTTTTACATGTATATGGCAGTGGTCCAGGTTAATGAGGAGGGGGAAAGACATACTGTGCTCAATGAATGGTTGTTCTCCAAGCCCTCCCCACTTTCTAGGGCCATGTGAGTTCTGGCTCCTTTGGCACACGGCATTAAAGAAATGTAGTGTTGATGGCTTTCTTACGTTTGTATAAATATGATCATCCTAAGGGAAGCTAGATCCCTGGTATTATACTAGTGCTCTGCTTAACTCAGTTTCTTAATACAAATATGCAAATAAAAAGCAGTTAATATTTAGAAAATCAAAGACAATATCTGTATATTCCCATTATATTTTTAGATTATTAGAGGAAAGAGAGCAGACACAGAAGTCACAACATTGATAATATATTACTGCCTAACAAGAAACTGAGAATATTGATACTGACTTTACATATAACTGTCATCTGTTCTTTCAAAATATGTTGGCTTCATCTTCTTTCATGGTGCCAGAAGATTAAAAATCCAAAGTCAGAAAGAGTAAGTCAGAGATCCAGCTGTCGCCATCATCTTGTAAACATAAGATTGTGAGTTGGGTGCAGGGTAGTGATATTGGTATGGTGAACTTGAACCCCAAATGGTCTTTGTCAGCCTAGGCAACCCAAGCCAGAGAGACACCTGAATTTCCAGAGATCCACATTTCCTTTGATCAGTGAACCCAACAAGAGATGATACCTTAGTGTTTAGGAAATAATGCAGCAAAGAAGAATAATTCCTTTCCAAATCTAGTTAGTAGAGTCAGTGTTGGGACATAGGAAAATTGGATTTAACTGGTGGTTTCATGATAGCTTTGCTGGTTGTACACTTGAACCCTTTAGTTTGGGACAGGTATTTAGGTGATGATCTCTTGATTTATTTTCATACCCTCTATTGCATTAAGGCTATTTATATGTCTCTACTATTAGTCAATGGGTACTTGTAGATCAGGGATGCTATAATCTTACTTTTTTTTTTTTTTTAGTGTTTACACAGTAGCTAAAACAGTACACAAAGCATTCTTATGAAGTTATTGCACTAATGAATTATGAAGTAACATCTTTCATTTGCAATTGTCTTCTGATTTTCTAAATATTAACTGCTGTATATTTATATCAAGAAAATCTCTGGATTTTCTGTTTTTAGTTGTTTATAGCTACTCTTTTTTAAAAAAAAAAATCTTAATCTTTAATTTGCTTTTTTTATGCTTTATCATCTCTGCCCCTTTTTTTTAGTATCCTCTCTGCCAAAATCTAATGTTATTGCCATCAGAATTACTCCATGTTGTAGCAATATTTTGCTGTGTTTTCACTTTCTGTGTACTCACAAAGCACCAAGAGACTAATAAGAAATATTGAAAAATAATTTAGATAGAAGTTTAGTGAGACTTTTCACCTATGTCTTATAATATTCACTTGCACCTCTCCTACTTTTTCAAGTGCCAGCAAGGTTATATAACACAGAAGTTTTGATTTACTTGAAATTCCTATTCTTATGTATAAGAATTGTATTGTATTTTGCTGTGATTAGGATATTGTGTAATAGAAATGCAAGTTAGATTCAATTCTGGCATTTGATTTTGCATCCTAAGTTGTATTTAAAACAATTGACTCTGGTTTTATTTTGCTGCTTTCTAAGTTAGTCCATAGAGGATTAGTGGTAGGAAGTAAATGTCTTGTAACACTATTAAACTGCTGATTTCCTGGAGTGCAACCAAAAAAACAGGGACAGAAAATCATACTTAAAAGCTTGTTACTTTATCTTAAATTTGTCTCTTCTGTCCAGCAATGTACTCTTCTTTTTCTTATCAACATGCAGCATTTTATGGAAAGTTTTGTGATTTCCAGGCAGCCTAAGATTGCCAGTAGGGAACAACAATAGCAAGATACAGGTCACTCATTATTATGATAAATTTGATACTTAGCTATCTTTAGTAAGTTTTAAACATTTCATGATGCATATCCACACATCTGTTACTATTGACACTGCTACTATTTTCTAATTCTGATTATTGTATTTTACTTGAATATTGTTTGAAAGGCCCTTAGCTATGGATTGCACCTGACTTTATCTTGGGAATTCTACATGAGTGCTAAAGAAAAAGGGTAAAAATAGAAAATTCTGATACTTCTTGATTGCATGAAACCCAAGGATATTATTGGAATATTGGCAGGGGCTTTGCAAACAATTAACTTATTTGGATATTTTTATGCTTAATCCTTAACAGCATGATGTACACTGTACTTGTTAATGTTAATAAGTTTTCATCTAATTTTTTGTGCATTTTTTCCCCCCTTTTACATGAAGGCCTTATCTGTTTGGAGCGGGGTGTTTTTCCATAAAAGCTCCATGGTGAGTCCCAGTTCACTCCCCGCATGCCTAATTCATTTGCTGTACTCACAGAAAGCAACCCTGTTTTGTAGTTTTGTTTTCAATTGCATGGACTGATTCACAGCTGGAGGCACTGCAAAAGTAGTTTTTAGGTGGGGAAATGATGTTAACATTCAAGCTCTTGAAAGGCAACCTTTTCTGAGTCTTAATTATGTCATACCAAAAAAATAACCTTTATATCTTGCTTTAAAAAGAAAAAAATATAGTAGAACCCCTTTATATTTTCTCAGGAATAATAAGAGTGAAACTTTCATTATTATGGTACAAGTTGTCTTGTACATCATAATAGATGCAGAGAAGAGATTCTGGATTTTTTGTTTAATGAAGTTATGGCATGATTTAATAGAGAGATTCTGCTGAATTTTCCTTGCTTTACCCCAGAATTATATTTCCATTTTGAAGCTTTTAAGTATAAATAAAAGAGAATTAAAATTAAGGCTCCAAGGGGAAAATAGAAAAAGAAAATGCTCAAAAATTCAAATGAATTTTTACATATACTTTTATAATACTTTATATGAAATATAAGTCACGCTTTTTGTGAAGGAAAATTTCTCTCTTCCTAGGGAGATATATTTTGAAAAATTCATATAGTTCTTCATTGCATTAAAAAAAAGAATTAGAATAATGTGTAAGAACTATACACCAATGAAATGGACTCTAATATGTTAGGGTTTTTATTTTTTCAGCATTAGTCATTTGGTATTCCAAATATATGGGAGAGATTTACATGTATAATTTGCATAACTGCTAATAGGAATTTTCCCATCACCCTGTTAGGATGAAACCAGTGTTTACTCTGGTAAACTCCCTAGGAGTGTATCTCCCTAGGAAGAGAGAAATGTTTTTTCTAAGGTAGCCTGTAATCAGATAAGGACACATTTAAAAGGTTAGATGTTGCAGATATTTGGACTAATGTCAAAAAAGGCTTGGAATATATAGAAATGAAAATAGAATTTTCCTTCACAACTAAGTATTTGTAAGAAGGATATGTAAAGCAAAGACAGTTTTAATCACTTCCCAAGGCATAGGAATACTTGTTAAATAAGAGCTCTTGGGCTTATATGGATTAAGGATAACAAAAAATGGCATGAGTGGAATAAAAGCCTTTCAGTCATTTAAATTGTTATATTCTTAATTGACATCATTCATTTTCTCTAGGGCATACTAAGCATATATGTCTGGTCAGTGCAACTGGTATTGAAAATGGGCCCTGAAAAACCAAATTGAACCAAACTCAACAAAAATTACCCTCAACAATGAACTTCCTCACTAGTTTTTGGGAAAGAACTTGGAATTTAAATTCATCTTAGAATGTATAACTTCTAAGTACAAAGGGGAAAAAAACCAGCATAGTAATATTGATGGAGAAGCAAATGTTGTGTGAAATAAGAAAGGACCGTTCGATCCAAAACTTGTGGGCTCTTCGAACTTAAACAAAGGCACTTGTCAACTAGAAATGATTTTGGGCTGAAACAAGATTAAAAGAGCCAGATTAAAGAAAGGGATATATGAAATATAGGAGTCTTTTAAATCATTGCCTGTCTTTCAGAAGACTGCCTTGTGGTTTGTTTGATGCCATCGTTAGCACACGAGAAACTCGTTTTTACTCACTTATGCAGAGTTAGAGAGAACAAAAAAAGCCCTCTTTAAAAAGTTTCTTTGCCATGCAGTGCATGTTTTTTCCATTAAGCTTTTAATGAAACCTCAAATTATGGCAGCCAAATGAATATAGATTTGACAGCTTCTTACATGTTGTTTCTAAGAGTTTCTTTGTTTTAATAGTTTTTTTCCCTCTTTTTTCTTTTCTTTTTTCTTTTGCTATTTTCTCGGTATTATTGATCACTCAGCTTGGAGAGTATGTTTTTATTTACTAACCTAAAGTGAAAATCATGCTAAATAAGTTAATGCAAGGTACTTATATGAGAAAAGTGAACCCAAAGTGAAAATTGTGCTAAATAAATGAATGCAAAGTACTTATATGAGAAAAGGGCCGTTTTTTTTTGTTTGTTTGTTTGTTTGTTTTGTTTTTGAGATTTTCACAAACCAAAATGTAAATCTCATATACTATTTTCTAAGGAGTAATGGAGCAGAGAACATGAATGACGTTGTCCAAGGAAGTTTTGGCTTTTGGTAAATAAACTTTTCATGTTCTTCTATCTGATACTATATATTCATTTGCTCATCAAATGGGTTAGTTTAATGGTCAGTTCAGTAAAAAACTATTTTCTGGTAAAAAGTCCCTTTGATTCATTAGTGTTGATTTCAGAAGAATGTATCTTTAAGTTAATTTAGTTGATCATTCTGCATAAGTTTAATGTGATCACATAAAAAGTAATTAAAAAAACAAATAAGGAGAATCAGTGTATTTTTTAAGTGTAGATCTAAAAAGAAATAATGATTATGATTATTTTCAATGACTAAATGTTGTTTAAAGGGTACATACAATGAGACTAGTGCTGTTTAAATTATTACTGTTTGAATAAAATTTTAAAACCTTAAAAATATGTAAAATTTATTTTATGAAAATATTTTTGCATTCATATGTTCATTCCTATATTTATATGCCAATACATTTACCCATTTGATGAGACACTTGAAAAAAAAACAACTATTTGAAAGGCGTGATATCCATTTAAATAAAATATTTATAGATGTTAAATATATTATTTAGTGACATATAAGTAATTATAGTCAATTTTGTTATTTCTTTTAAACCAGCTTTGAAATGATATTTCATTTATTAATAATGTTTTTGCAAAATGTAAAAGTATCAGGGAGAATAAACATTTTATTTTACTTTTGTGTTTCTAGATTTATTTAGTTCCATTTTGTTAAATGGTATTTTTTTTTTTTAAGATTTCCTTCTTTAATAATTGTGTTTTTCTTTTCTTTTTTGTTTGGTGACTGTTAACAAAATGTTTAAAGAAATCAGTGTTTCTGTAGGATAGCTTAAGTTCTTTGGGAGAGAGAAACATTTCTTTTCTTGGATAATAGAAATATTGAATTTAAATATGTACTTTTTTTTACTTTATTCATACTCATCAAATAAAACTTTAATCTCTAAGAATAATGTGTGCATCTGGTTGAAAGAATTAAGCTGTTATCATCCTATCATTTTTATGAGCAAACATTTACAGTTTTCCTAGTTAGCCCATATTCAATAAAGCCAAGTACAAAGGAACGAAACAGAGAGAATTCATAAATTAATGTTTAAGCTTTTATATGAAATACAATAAAAGGAAAAAGGACTTGAGTATGTTAATTAGGAGATACCATATCACAGGGCAGGGGGGCATTTTAATCAGTATTTTTCCTTAGTTTTACAAAACAAATCTTAAATATATTGACTCATTTCTTTTGGTGTTCTTAGAAAGGGGTAGAAACAGTGCCTCCATCTTTTCTATTGGTTTTTGCCATTTTTGTGTTTATTCCAGCAGGGCATAGGGACTGTCTGCTTGTTGTGTCATGCATGCACTTAGTGGGTACGTCTCCTTCAATGGCACATGGTAATTTCATCCAGAAAACAAGGAAAATTTTTTTTTCTAAAATGTTAAAGTTATTCTTGTCACAAAGTTGAAAATTTCTCCCATATATTTGCATTTGGGTGTGGAAAGGGGAAAAGAAAAACAATAGTAGGAGAAACTTAGTATCTAAATTTTACTTGATCACCTTCAAACAGTTAGAACAAACATGGGTGGGGGGGAGAACAGATTTCAATAATTTCTCTAAATGACCCACTCAGTAATGCTAATATCTCCACAGCTCCTTTTTTTTTTTTTAATAAAGAGTAATTCTCATAGCTGTATAGTCAGATAGATATTCAGAGAAATCCAAAGTCTTTTATTTCAAGCCTAGTTTCCCCCTTTTTCCTCCCTTCTTTGAGAATAGTGCTCTGTCACCATAGATTTGGTAAATATGGTGATTTAGATTTGTGACTTTGAAGTGGTAAAAGTTGTACTGGTGCACATGTTGCTTTGGGTTTGCCTCAAAAATTAAGCCAAACTTGCCTTTTAATTTTTGCACATGGGATAATTTATGAGGTACTGACAGGTTAAGGGGCAGCAAAGAGCAGTAGGTTATAGTAAAAACAAGCCTCGTCACCACCTATGTTCATCATGATGTTTTGTTCTCATTTATAAATTCAAAAAAGGTGGAAGATATTCAGTAATCGGTAGAATTCATTTCTAACAATCTTCTCCAAAATCCTATTTGGATACAAGCGATATTTTCTTAATGTTTAATTTATTCATTATTTTAACAAAGCAAAAAGCAAGCGGTTTGCAGAAGAGACAAAATTTCCAAACACTTCAAGTTTTGAAATTATTGTCTAATGGAAAGTGTTTTATGTTGGAATTTGTCAAATTCTCCTTATTGGGAGAATGAGACATGAAAAATTAGGAAAAATATTTGGATCAAAATAATTTTTCAAAGGAGTGGTTGAAATTACTACAGAATTTTAAAAAATAAGCCTTGCTAAATGGTTTAACTGTCATTCATTGTTTTACAGAGTTTCATTTTTCTGTCTATGAAAGATTATTTTGAAATAGAAACATTTGGCAGTGTGGAAACAAACACTTGCCCATAATAATGCCCTTGTCAGATGTTGGTTTAAAAATCCTTTGCCCTCCTGAACTATGCAGCTTCAGTTTGAGAGTTTTCTGGACTTTGTATTTCTAGACACCTTTGAGCTGACTCAAAAAAGTGGAATTATATCAGTTTTTCCTTCTTTGGGGTGTTGTGGTTCAAGAAAACGTTTGACAATAATAAAAGAAATCTCTCCTTTATACACTGTGACTTTTTCTGGCTTCCTTTCCTAAGGCATTTCTGGGATGATCCTGCTTTGCTGAAGTAAATTCTTATGTAGTCATGATGATGGGAAGACCTTAATTAAATCAGTTCTTTCTATAAGTATTCTACATACCCATTCCCCAGCTGTGTTGTGGTACAGGCAGTAAGCAATGTTCAGAGAAGCCAACACTTTTGATCATCTATTGAACACTGATTGTGGGATCTGTCAATATAAAGAAATGCCAAAACAAATACTAAGAGCTATTGATGTGATGTACCTTTAAGATTCCCTTTTAATCTCTGCAGGAGTCAGTGAGCATCTGTAAGTGATAATTGTTTTGAAGAGGGTGGGGATATTGGGGTAGGGAGCGTTGTTGGATGTGAGAGAACTAGTAATGTTCAAGACTTTGGAAACATTGGAGAGTTCATTTCTTGGCATCATTTGATTAAGCTGAAAGACCCTCTAGTAAACTCACAGAACTTTAAAAAAAAAAAAAACATTCTGGGGGTAGATTGATGCTCTTTGAATACTACCTTCCCCATCACATTTTTGCTCTTTGTTTTACTGGTTCTCTGTAGAAAAATAACTATTTGCCCAAATCTATACTTAAGGTCAGTTTATTATGCAGATTTTTGATGTCATGCTTTTGTGAAGAAGCAAATGTGTTTCCTCTTTTTCCCTATGTGCATGCACACATGGCATGTGACCTACAGCCATGGTGAAAAAATGAATAGTTGAGTTGTTAACTTAAATCATTCTCTCCCATATCCATCCCTAACCCTCCACCCTGCTATGTGTTTTCTTTGATCCCACTTTTGTGAAGAAGTTCAGTTTGATTGTTGTCTAGGAACTGAAGTATAGAGGGAGTGGCCCTTGCAGTATATCCTGAACCTATAGGTATTTGCAAGTATGTAGCTTAAAATGATTGAATTATCATTATCTTTTCTCTCCTAAATGATAAATTATATTTAGGTTTCTTTCCCCATCCACAAAACAAAAACGGAAATTTAAGGCCTTCTTTTGCTCTTTATGCAGACCTAAGTTTAACAGCTTTATTTTTAATTTACTCTGAATTAATAGTAGTAATAAAAACTTACATTTTCATAATACTCTAAAACTCCAAGCATAACAAACTTGCATGATGATTATTTTGTTTAGTTGTTTCTGTCAAAAACCCTATTTGGGATTTTGTAGGCAAAGATTACAGTGCTGGTTTGCCATTTCCTGCTCCAGCTCATTTTATAGATGAGGAAACTAAGGCAAATAGGGTTGTCACTTACAAGGTCACTTGAGGTTTAGTGTATTATTCACTGTGAAATGGAGCTGCCCAATGAAATAGTTATTGTTGTTGTAATTATACATATTTATAAATGGATAAACTGAAGCTAAGAGAAATAAAATACTTGGCCCAAGATTACTCAACAAATGCTGAGACCAGGATTTGACCCCTTTATGTGATGGTCCAAAATCAAGTCAGAATGTAAGGTTGGTAACAAAGCTTTCCTTCTCTGGAATATGTGCTTTTCTGCTTCTGCTGACATTGCCCACTGCAATGAGACATTGGATTGGGACTTTCAAAAGATAGAATGTAGAATTTAGAAGATTTAAGGAAATGAAATGTAAAGGATTTGAACTAAATGGAGTAGGGATCCTCACTCAAGTGACTGATACATGTCTTTTTTTTTTTTTTTTTTTTTTTTTCTCCTTTTGCAAGGCAATTCGAGTTAGGTCACATAGCTAGTGAGTAACTGATAAGTTTCTAAATATTATTTGTGCCTTTCCTGCAGGGAAGAAAATTTAAAAAGGGAGTTCCCCCTCACTTGAGATATTTTTCACAGATCCAAGGAAATATCCAGGTTCTAAAGTAGCTGATAGATGATGTTGTACTCCCCATAACAGAATGTGGAATGCTTAATGGTTTTATTTCCTTCTTTATGCCTTTTCCCCACCCCCTTTTAGCAGTGTGTGTTTGAATTAGTTTTGATTTGAATTTAATGTGTTTGATTTTAAATAAATGATGAATTTCCTATCATTTTCCTTTATCACGTGGAATTCCAGAATCCCAGATCAAAAACTTCAGTACCTGTGTGTTAGTCCTTTCTAACATCATGAATCAACTGGATAGCATTCCCAATAAATAATCCTCCAATTTATGGGAAAACCTCCAGTGACCTAAAACTCATTAATATTAATGATGACTCAGCTTGAGATGTTGCTTTAAGGGTTTAGAAAGCCCTCTTCTTCTATTATCCATGAGAGGGATATTGTGTGATATTATACTTACCTTAGAGTTGAGAAGATAAGAGTGACTTGGCCAGCATTACTAAAGAAATGTGTGCAAATTGTGACTCCCTAGTGCTAACCCCACTAGACCATACTCATCCCTGATAAAATTTACCCTTTTTCATATATAAGAATGTTGCCAATGAGGTACAGAGTCTTCTCTCTTATCAGATATGGTATAGTAGAAATAAGAGAGTCACAGGTCATGAATTCAGATCTCAGCCTTGCCTCCTACATCTTTACCTTGGGCAAATTTCTCAGCTTCAGTTTCATTATCTGTAGTGAGAGTTTTGGTGTACATGGCCTTCAAATTCTCTTCTATCTTTAAATCTACGTCCTATTTCTTTCTATTCACACCACAAATTCCATGGTTCTCCCAGTGGTAGCCTATTTTAGTTTAGGTGTATCAAAGACTATAACTGGTATTCTGAGCATGGATTTAGTTTTAGTTTCAGGGATGGTTTGAGTCAATTTGACAGAATTGACAAATGGGAAATGCAAAAAAAAATTGTTTCTCTCTGATGGAGCTTATCAGACACTCAAGAACTCACACGAATTCTGGTTCAAAAAAGGAAATATCCAGCAATCTGTGAAAGCTAGCCTGGTGCTCAGCATCCAAATGTTTTCTCCCATTTTAATTTTACAAGATTGTTACTGTCCTCAGAATAAGGTTTTTAAAAATCTGTTAGTACTTTACAGCATAGAAGTGAGTTGGAAATAGAAGTGGTGTGGCAAAAGCATTTGATAAAGGGAGAATGACAGCACATTTGGTGCTGCTACCATGAACTTGAGACACACAAGTTCCAATTCTACTTCTGGTGATTTACCATCTGAGAAACTTTGGACAAAACCTCTTTATCTGTTTGGTCTTTATAAAGGAGAATATTGAATTAGATGACATCTGACAGTCTCTAGACTCTGATAATGCTTAAATCTATGAGCCTTACACGAATGGAGAACTGAGAAGGTGGAATTACTTAAAAAATGATCTCATTCATAGGAAATGGGTAAATGCCATAAGCTATACAAAAGAAATAAAGAAATGCAGAAGAAGGGAGTGTGGGAGAGGGGGGAGAGAATAAGAAAGGTTCTATTAGTATCCCTATTTTATAGATAAGAAAATTAAGTTTGAAAGAGGTTTAGTTATTTGCTAAATCCTATTTGTGGCAGTATTTGCAATCAAGTCTTTCTGACCCAGACTTAAGCACTTTGTCACCTATCCCACTTTGCCTCCAAATAAGATCATGATATATATCTCAAATGATTGTGCAAAACTTTTAATCCAAGGGGTAAAGCCATAATTGAATCTAAACTGAATCAGTACTAAAGAAAGTAAAAAATGTGAAAGAGTTTTAGGAAAGAGAAGAGAATCTGCTGCTAAGATAGCCAGGTAAAAAGGTGGGTCTTTTTTTGGAGAAAGTTTGAATATGGAAAAAAAAAAAGATACACTTTCTTGGGGGTAGATAGAATAAGATATTGGTCTGCATTTGTCTATAAATCATATAGGAAGCAAAGATTCTGTTTGGGTGCCTTAGTCAGCCAGAGGCCTTCAGCCTTTACTTTAGTCTTTAACCACTCTGACCAGCAACAGACACATCATTTTCAAGGAACAAGGAGGGAAAAATAAATACCAAATAGGAAGACTAGCAAATGTAATTGCATATCATTAGATCTACTACATGCACATTGTCTGTGGCATTTCGAATGAGAACATTTTTGGGGTTTCATTCTGTGCAATCTGGTTATTTTGGTACTCAGTATTATGGGTGTATGTGTTGTCTCCATTCTCTTCTATCTCCCACATATTGCAACCCCACATCCTGTATTTCCAACTTGAAAACTGAAATTGAATGATGAATGATTTTGTTGTTGTTGTGAGAGGTTTGTGTTGGCTCCACTTTTCCATCTTAAAATCCACGGGGAAGGTGGCATTGAACTAAAAGAACCAACTTGGATTTCTCCCAGAATGTATTACAGCAAAGTCAGTTTTCTTTTACCTTTGAAGTTAACTTGACAAATCACTGAAGCTTTGACATAATTTATGCCTTAGTGTATGTTGAACATAGTTTTCCCATCAATAGACAGAATCCCTTATGGCAAATGCATGGCCATAGACAGAAGTAGTTGACTTATAAGAGGTCAAATTAGAAAAGGCTTCTAATTTTATTTAGTGGGGTCTTATTTCACCATGTTCATTTTTTGTTGTTTTCTTGTGTGTGTGTTTTTTTTAAAGCAAAGTTAAACCACCTCCCCAGATTTCACCCAGCAAATCAATGGGAGGAGAATTCTGTGTGGCTGCCATCTTTGGAATGTCCAGATCCTGGTTTGCAAATAATCCTGGTCTGAAACGAGAAAAAGGTTTGTATCTTTATTGAAATTGCATACTGACTCTTTTAAGAATGTTTTCTTTTGCTAAATTGCCTTCTAGTTATTTCAGTAAATTTTGTGACAGTTAATACATTTGAATCAGTTCTTTATGCCCAGCTTTTATAGAGTTAAGAAGGAAAAGATGAGCTTTCCCTATATTTATAAAATGAGGGCCACAGAGCTTTTTATCAAAATTGTTATTTCCAAGAATTGTACAGATGGGGAAAATTATTGGAAGGGACACCAGCAATGGTTTTTATCTATGTTGTAACAAGGAGGACACTGTCACTGGATCACAGAGAGTAAGGTACTGAGGTACCTGGAAAAGTAAGATGGGGCTAGGAATGATAAGCAGATGATTTTATATTGGATCCTGGAGTTTAATAAATAGGCATGTAACATGTGCTTTAGAAAGAACAGTTTGAGTGGAAGATGATCATGTGAAGAAAGAGATTTCATTAAGCCAGGGTAAACTGTCAGAGGGCTTTTGCAGTAGTACAGGTGTGAAAACAACATTACAGAAAAATTGTAAACAGCATTACAGAAAAATTGTACTTACAAAATATCTAAAAAAACAGACCTTCAGAAGAATGATGCAGTGATCATGTGATCTCTTCCATGCAAATGACAATCCATTGTCGTCTTCTCTGAACTTTACTTTCCTGCCTTTCCTGAGTATCTACTGGCAATTCAAGATTGCATATCTAAAACAGAACTCATTTTTTCCCCTGTTATTCTTGAATTTCTTCTAGCTTCTCTACTTCTTTTGATACTATCCCCATTTCTCAGCCATGTTGGTTTGAAACTTTGTATCATCTTTCCATTCAATGTTTTGCCATAGCTTGTTTATCATACCTCTACAGAACTTCTCAAACACATCACTTCATCTCCATTCATACTGCTTCACTTCAGGACCCATGACTTCGACTATAATTGGCTACAAACTGGTCTTAATGCTTTCATTCTATCTCCATTCCAATCCATATTTCATTCTAAAACTATTTATTAATCAATTATGTTATCTTAACTAATATGGGTGTAAAAATAAAAATGAAATATTCTATTGAGGGAGACAACATTTACATATATAATATACAAACAACAAATAACAAGTAGTTCAAGAAAAGAAGATTCTAACAATTGAAAGAATCAAGAAAAATTTTATATCGAATCTAACATTTAAGCTGGTAGAAAGAAGAATGGAATTCTCCAAGCCAAAGATAAAACACATTTATATTGCTAGTGCAAAGGGACAACCAGTGAAAAACATTGAGACAGTAGGAAATGGAATGTAGTCTGTGCAGAATACAAAGATTGTTTAATTAGTCTCATTATTGAAGGATCATGTACAATGATATTGGAAGAGTACATTGATGTTAGACTGTGAAGGAGTATAAATGCTATTTATATTTGATCCTGGAGGTAATAGGAAACTTCCTGGAATTTATTGAACTGAAGGGCCAAGGCTCTGTAGATTATGGATTGGGTTGATCAGTCTACTGCAATGACACTTCAGCTGTGAAAAACCAATAATAGAAGCTTTTGTAATAAAAGACTAAATGAGAACTACTGAGGGTCTAAAATAAAATGGTACACATGTGATTTGAGAGAAGGACTTGAATGTGAAAGATCTGATAGAGCAAGGAAGCCATTGTCAGTGGATTGTCAGAATATGGCAAGGTCTATGAAAACTGGAAAGAAAGGAAGGTAGGAGTGGGGGCCAGGTTATGGAGAACTTTGCATGCCAAACAGAGGTTAATATTTGGTCCTTGATGTGATAGGAGCCATAAAAGTTTATTGAATAAGGGGTGAAATGTTGAGAGTTTCACCAAGGTTATAAGCTTGCCTGACTGGCAGGATAGTGATCCCTTGGACAGAAATACTGACATTTTAAAATAGAAAGTGTTTGGGGAGAAAAAGAACATTTTGAGTTTCTTGTCTATGAGACATTTTGTTTGAAATATCCAGCAGACACTTGTTGATTTGGAGTGGAATCTTAGGAGAGAGACAGGACTAGATAAAAAGATTAGAGTCATCAAATCTCATAGGAAGTGATGAAATCACTGAGTGAGAAAGAGAAAAAAGAAGAAAAGAAGGCCTACAATATAGCTTAGCATTATATCCCCATTTGATGGGCATGATGTTAATAATGAGCCAAAAAAAAAAAAGACAGAAACATCATTCAGGAAAACCAGAAGAAAGTAATGTCATGAAGATTAGTGAAGAAAGAGTATATAATAGGAGAAAGTAATAATATCATATACTACAGAGAGGTCAAGAAGGATAAGAATTTTAAAAACACTATCAGATTTGTGAATTTAAGAAATCTTTGATTTGTGGATATCTACTACTAGAGTAGTTTTGATTGAGTAAGAATACAAGCAAAAGGTTGAGGGGTGAGCAAGAGGAAAAATTGTAGATATGATGGGTGTAAATAGCTTTTTTCTTAGAATTTGACTTAGAAAGCAATGAGAAATAAAGGACAGTAGCTTGAGAGGATTGTAAAGTCTTTTGAAAGATTTTTTTTTTAATTTTGACAAAGATGAGGGGATGTTTTTAGAGAGCAGGAAAGGAATCAGTTGGTGGGAAATGGGATAAGGTGAGATCAAAGGTACACATAGAGGGCTTGGCCTTGTCATGGTTAAGATGGATCTCATTATCAGAAACTAAAAGAAATGAGGAGAGATAAGGGAATGAAGCAGTTGACATGAAGGGAAGGGAAGAAGAGGATGCACATGATAAATGGTTTCAATTTTCTCAGAAAAGTAAGTAAAAGGTAATTAGCCAAGAGTGTGGGATGGAAACACTGGTGTAAAAAGTTTGAGCAGAGAAAAAACAACCTTTGTGAGACTGGGATAAAGACTCAATAAGGAGGAAGTATCAAGTTTACTTTATTTCTCTTGAGTACCCAATGAAGGTTAGACAATAAAAATTCAGTCATCCCATTCAGATTATGTGCCTGTAATGTATGGTGACCAATTAAAGACATTCTTTTGCATGTACTTGGTAAATTATCTTCTTTTACTCCTCAAAATCTATCCTTATAATAGAAATTTCAATATATAAGTTACATATTTGATTTCACAAACATTCTGATGTCTCACTTTTTTTTTTAGTGTCCTGAAATCTCATGATTTATTGTTACATTATATCTAAACTACAAAAATAAATGGTCATACCCAAATTGTCACCATCACCCACAGCTGAATTCAATCAACGCTGTGACATGATTTCTAGTTCTGTTATGAGCAAGTGAATAGGTATGGAGAAATCTCATGGTGGAAGTAGTCTGACATTGATATTTGAAGAGATGTGAATGGCAATTGAATAAGGAGGCAAGATATTTGAGAGTAGATGCAGTGTGGAATTGAACTAATAAACTATAAAGTGAAAATTTGGAAGGGAGCAAAGTAAATTCAGATTAGGAGTGATGGCTAATTTATTTTTTCAATGTGGTATTTTCCATTTTCTACTTTTTTCATTCTTTAAATTTTTGTCTCACTGTTTCTTGATGTCTCATGGAGCTATTACTTTCCACTTGCCCAATTCCAATTTTGAAGGAATTATTTTCTTCAGTAAGCTTTTGTACCTTCCTTTCTATTTGGTTAGTTCTGTGGCTAATGAATCTTTATTTATCTTTTTCCATTTGACCAATTTGGGTTTTTTTTTTAAGTTCTTTTCTTCAGTGTATTTCTAAACTCTTTTACCATTTGACCTATTCTGTTTTTTAGGGTTTTGTTTTTTTCAAATTTTTTTTTTGTGTGATTTCTTTTCCAAGCTTTAACTCCTTTTAAAAAACTGATTTTATTGTATCTTTCTATTACATTCACTATTACATCATATTATTTTCCCCAATTTTTCTTCTGCCTTTTATTTGATTTTTAAAAATCTTTTTTGAGCTCTTCCAAGAATTTATTTTGGGAGTTGGTGGTGATCTGAAAACAATTTATGTTTTTCTTTGAGGCTTTGAATATAGCAGTTTTGACTGTGGTGTTGTATTCTGAGTTGGTGTTTTCATCTTCCCTGTCATAGTAACTTGATTTTTTGTTGTTGTTTGCTCATTTACCAGAATATTTCTTGACTTTTAACTTTATATTAAAGTTGGTCTGTGCTTCTGGGGTGTAGCTGGCATTGTCCTAAGCTTCAGGTTTTTGTTTTCAGAGGAGGAGGGGATGGTGTCTGTAAGTTTTCAATTCTTCTAAAGTGGTGTGATCTGAGAAGAGATGTATTTGTTATTCTCCAAGCATGTTTGGTGATCTGTGGGCAACCATAAGCACTCTTTTCTGCCTTGGAACTATGATCAGGGTCTCTGCTTCCCTGTAGCCACAAGCTCTGGAGTGCTAGTATTGTTTCTCACCCGGGGACTTTTACCAAAGACTGATCTGGATTCACACGTGGGCATTGTATTCAGTGCCTGTTAAGAGACTCCTATAGTCTCCTTTTGACCAGTTGTGTGATCCTTGTGCCAATCCCCAACTTCTATCTGTGGGCTTAAAGCTCCAGAAACTACTGCTGACAATTCATTGCCTCCTCCCTTTTCCTTCCCTCCCCCCATACCCAGCAAGGATTGCCATAATGCCATGGTATTGCCTTTGCTAAGCTGTATCCATTCTCACCCCATTGTGGCAGACTTTTCCTGTAGTCTTTTCTACTTATCTATATATCATTCTATCTGTTTATTCATTTATCTTTATTTATTTGTCTGTTTATTTATTTATTTTTCTGCTGATCTTTTAAGTTATCTTGGGCTAGAAAAGTGCTTCACCTCATCCTTTTTTGTGTTCTGCCCCTCTGGAATTTAATTTGAGGCATTATTTAAAGTTATAGAGGGGAATTTGGGAGTGCACAAACTAATCATTGCCTTTTACTGTTATCTTGGTTCCTCCTCTCCTTGTCCATGTTCTTGAAGTGCACTCTGTATATTTTAAGGTCTTTTTCTTAAGTAAAAGCCCAGCTCAGATGGGACCTACTTCATATTACAGTGTATTGAGATTTCTCCAGTGGTTTCTCAGCCTACCAATGTCAGATTATCAAAATTATTTATCTGGACATATTTTTTGCTGTAATCATTTTGAAACTCATTTCTTGCTTATTTTTATGCAGGTCATATTCTCTCCATTAAATTGAAGGCCTGGCTTTTTTTTTTTTTCCTTTTTATCCTTACCTTCCAAAGAGCACATACTTCATAAGTTCTTGTTCAATTTAATTAGGTCGGTTTCCTTACTATATCTTCAAAATAAAAAAGTTTTACTTGTAAATACAATTTGTTCTATGTTCTTTTTTTCCCTTTTGTCTTTGTTTTGTCAGTACTAAAGTAGGCCACAAACAGGTTGGTTTTGAAACATCTCTCTGATCAAATTTATTCTTGCCATGTCTTTTTACTCCTCCTAAGCTTAAAATTGGCCAGCAGACCTCTACTCTTTGCTTTGTTATCTCTGTTCAATTACCTATTCCTGGGAAACATGATCTTGGGCACAGCAGGTTCCCTGCACAAATGGAAGAGAATACAGTCAAGTCGGCAAACCTTCCATTTCCTTATCCCATCTTTAATTTTTTGTTGCCTTCTTAGCTCATTGATGCTATCTGAGGGACCTTTTGTTACAAGTTAAAACATTCTGTGAAGCTCATTTTTCAGTGTTTCTACTTGCTGTTCTAATTGCCCTTTTAACTTGCCTTTCCTTTATATTCTACTGGCTAGTTATCAGCCATTTTCTCCAAATAGGCACTGTAATTGATTCTTCTGGTTTAGTGATAGAGTGACCCACCCAGCATTCATAGGAGCTTTTATATTTGTTGCTTAGTTTACTGTAAAACCTGAGATGCAAGACTGAACCTGTTGTGGTAGTGAGGACATGTGTACTCACCTGAAAGCCAATTGTTTAGCAACATATTTAGCTGTTGATTTCCCTGAGTTTAGCTGACCTACTTTTAAGATGGGGGCAAATGATGCCATTAAGTGTAGTGAAGTTTGAGGGATTGGCAGGAGGTGATGTGTAGTTTTTTCATTTCTAAGGACTTAAATTTTTTTGTGTGGGGGTAAAGAATAGGTTAGGTATAGGAAAGCACAAATTCTGTGCTGAAAATTTTGTTCCATGAAAATTTAATTCCCCCAGTTCTGATTCATCATGTTTAAAACTTCCTGATAGTGTTTAATTTTTATAATGCAATCAGAATCTTAGCACAACAAAATCTGAGGAATTGCTCATTCTTTTGTTGTAGCAGAATTTGAGTCTATTATATATTTCTTGGAAATAAATGGGCTTGTAGCTGGGCTTTAGTAAGCTTGACTTGATTATTTAGAGATGACTTGGAGTACCTGCTGGAACATTCTGAACTGGACACTTAAGGAAATGATTGTCATCTACCTTGGTATAATGGATTTGTCCTATCCCTTTTTGGTTCTTGTCTTTAACCCAGATTATACTTCTTTCTCTGAATAGATCAGTCCAAACAGTTTGTGGTTGAGTCCTTATACATCATTAGCTGTTATGGAACTCTGGTGGAGCATGTGATGGAACCTCGGCCACTCAGCACTGCCCCCAAGATCAGTGATGACACTCCCCTGGAAATGGTGACATCTCCCCGGGCCAGCTGGACTCTAGTAAGGTAGTACCTCCTGCCTTTTCTCCATGACACTTTAGCATTCCTCTTGCCTGGAGTTTTTGTTCCCCTCCACATGTAAAAGCTTACTGGTGCTCTTTTTTTAAGTCACTGAAAATACAAAGTGGCACACAGCCAGCCTTTAAGGGAACTGCAAACCAATAGAAGACTGAAAGAAGTCCTTTAAAGGGATTCCCAAAGAATGTAAATTAGGAACAGTCTTTGCCATTTTAGTCCTATTTGGTAAAGAATCAGTGTCCCACTCTAGAATGTATCCCACTTGGGATCAGGATAGCTTCCTGTAAAGAAAAAAGGAAGATATCTTAAAAATGGCTCAGAGTTGAATTTTGTTGTAGAGAAACAGAGAATTTGCGTGGAGGAAAAGAAACAAAATTGTGTATGAAAACCATGCCAAAGCTTTTGATATTAAAAAATAATTATTCTATTCATCTTAGTAGGCTTAGACATTCTTTACTGCTATTCATTTCTGAATTGGACTGATCAATACTGAATTTATCAAGCTATTTAGGAGTGACCAATTCCAATTAAAATTATTCCACTATCCCCAACATATTGCATCATTTTGGAGGTGCAGATTTTAATTAGATTGAGAAACAAGTCACAAACTTACAACTGTTTCTCACCATTGTTTTGATTTTTCATTGGAATGATTTTCTTTTTAAATGTAAAGAATTCCCAGCAAGCTACCAACTAGGGTGATAAAGTTTAAAAAGAAGTCTTCTCAAACAGAAAACATACTCCTGCATGAATATCCCCACATGCCCAAGAACAAGTTCCAACTCTCTATTGGAATAGAATGTAATCAGACGTTTTTTGGAATGGCTGCCTCCTCTTCTCTAAATCCCATGGTCCTCTTGTAGGTTCTTCTAACATTCAGCTGATGTTGGCTTGATCCAGAGTGAGTGTGAGTGTAAGTGTGTGTGTGTTTGTGTGTGTGTTTGTGTGTGTGTGTGTGTGTGTGTGTGTGTACATCTCCTTTCTGCTCTTTTTTAGAACCAGATCTATGTGTTTCACCACATTGAAGAAATTCCATGTTTTGATTCTAAACCTTTGGTGAACTTCTACAGCTATTGTACTCAGTGGCAACAGCAGTGATGTATGATTTACATCACTCTTTTTAAGCTCAAAGATTAATATTCTCATATTATTCCCCCAGAACACCTCAGTGGAATGAGCTGCAGCCGCCTTTTAACGCCAACCACCCTCTACTCCTGGCTGCAGATGCTGTGCAGCACTCTCAATTCCTGCTCTCCGGCTGTAAGTAGCTTGAGTGGTTTGCATTCTCTTTATTGTTTTCAGATCAGATGTTAGAATGCTAGCTTTTAAAAAAAGACATGTCCGTTAGCACTGATCCTCAGGCCCAGAACCTGGAGGAGCCGAGGCCACTTGCAAGCAAGATATTGTATAAAAATAGAATCTGTGATCCAATGCATTTTTTCAGAGGGAAGCAATACTGTTATCTTGCAGATAGGGGATGCACAGCGAGGTTGGGAAATATATTGTGGGGTTTAATTAAATGCTATTGGAGGGTGGGGGAAAAAATTCTCTACCTTGGCACCTTTGGAGAATTTTGATGCGTGTTTCCCTCCCAGCATTAATTCATAGAGCTTGAAGAATAAAGAATGATAGCGTTTATCAAAAGTTAGTGGCTTGATCCTATAAATGCCATATCTGTTGATTCTGAAAGCTTTTGATTCTTTTGATAGATACTGAAATAGCAGATTTTTACTAATGTAGTGAAAACTGTGAAAGAAACCTTCTATTAGACATTTTAGCCAAAATAGATATTGGGGTGCTAAACTTTATAGCAAGCTGAACAATGGTTTAAAAAATGAAAAGGTAGAAATTTACATTTAGACAGTTATGTAGTCATTTTTCACCGGTGGCATGAGGAGAAAATTTAGGTTTTTTAAATGTAGTTTTTAGTGGTCATAGAATTTTTAAAATCTTATAATTACAATTCAATTTTATGTAATGGACTAGGCCTCTAATTTCACTAAATAGCTTGGCACACTGCATCTTTTTAGGAAATATCTTGAAATTAACATTGATTTTTTTTTTTTTTTTTGGTGAGGTTTTATTGTACTTGGCCTACCTGTAATATAAACCATGATTTAAAATGTTTCTATAACCAATGTATTTTAGAGTTAAAATGTGGTATGTGTTAAATAGCAAAAGCACATTGGAAACTACAAATAATTTGCAGTTTTCAAAGTCATGTCAAGAAATTTCACAATGTATTGATCAACCAGTAGCCTAACAAGTCTACTACAAAATCCACCAGAATATCAAGTACACAGATGCTCATACAGATTTGTGATAGAGTAGTTGTTCTCTCCAGAAATGCAGATTGTAGCTAATCCATGGTTGTCTATTTTGATTTGGTCCAAACAAGTCCTCCATTCATATTCACCTAACATTCAGTTATAAGAGTCTGTTATAGCAGACTAAAGTCCTTTTGCTGACTTGATAACAAAGTGTCCTTGGTTTTCTTGACTATTTCTTAACTAGGCCCATGAATATTTTAAGGTTTTTCTTGTTTTATTGAAATGCTGCCTTTTGGAAAATGGGATACAGGATAATTTTTTTTCAATTATCTGGTCATCAGAATCTGTTTTGTTTGTTCTGTTGTTTCTTCTGTGTTTCTTGACTCAAATATTGATTCATAAAATAAGAAAACCTCAAAAAATGATAAAATCATAATCTTGTCTTTTCCTCAGCATTCTTGTTGTACCATCTTTAAGCATCTTTAATTAATCTTAATTTATTAGGATAGGTGAACACTAAATATACTGGAGTACTTCTGCTCAATTTATTCAAGAATTATATCTGGAAGTTTGAAGGGACAAACTGGAGTTTAATAAGCCTCCTCTGATTCCTTTGAAGTTTATGCTACTTAGTATTACTAATTTACAAGTAGAATAACTAAGGTGAAGGAAATAAATTTCTCCTACAAAATTATCTTAGTAATTCATGGTAACACTGTAATTTAAATTCATAATATTTTTGTAAGAATCATGAATGACATTTGCATGAAAACCCAGGTTGTAAAGCATAATTACTTTCAATGTTTAAAAACTCATTTACATATGAAAAGATAGAATTTATGGAAAAGTAGTCTATTTGACTTCACTAAAAATACTAATATATTATATGACTGAAGCAAATAACTTGCTAAATATGGTCATCTGTGTCAGAGCAATAAAAGCCTGACATATAATTCCTGAAAGGAGCCTAGGCACCAGGGAAAGGGCCTTTATCTGTCCATCAGGTACACCTTCTCTGAAACTCATTTTATAAGAGCTCATGGGTCTGCATCTTTTATTATCAAATTCCCTTGCAAAGGCTATACTGAGGTCTTATTAAAACACAAGTGTCCTCTTGTTTCTGGTGCCTGAAACTTTTCATTCATGCTTAACCACAACCTTTCCTCTTGAGTTTTTCCATTGTTATTTTTTTTCTTGTAGTTCCAAACACAGTTAATTCAAATATTCTCAATTTCAGATATTTAAGGATCATTTAAGAATGATCCCCCTCTGTCTCCCATTAATTCAGTCTATGTAAGTGTTGTTTAGATACTTCCTTTGGTTTTCCGTAGATCTGTGAGTCAGATGGAATAGATGGTATACAGATTTCAGAGATGATAATTATGGCAAGAAAATAAAATAGAAGGAAATGGAAACGTAAATAGAGAGAAGATACTTTTTTTCTAGCAAGGTTATAATAAAAGAATAGGACTTACATTAAGATATGCCATGATTTGGCAGTCATAATATTATTTTGACTGATAGAGAGAATTTGAGATATGTGGCTAAAAAAACAAACCAGCCCCAAATAAGAAAAAAACAAACAACTTAAGACTTGACCCCAAATTTCTCTATCTGCTACCCCATACTGCATCCTATAACATAAAATTACCAATAATTGGAGTTCCCAAGTTTCACCTATTTTTTAATTAAAGCTTTTTATTTTCAAAACATATACATGGATAATTTTTCAACATTGACCTTTGCAAAACCTTGTGTTCCAAATTCCCCCTTCCCCCATCCTCTCCTCTAGATGGCAAGTAATCCAATATATGTTAAACATATATGTTTATAACATGTTAAAATATGTTAAATCCAATGTATGTATACATATTTATACAATTATCATGCCACACAAGAAAAACCAGAAAAAAGAAAAAAATGAGAAAGAAAACAAAATATAAGCAAAGCACAACAAAAAGAGTGAAAAGGTTATGTTGTGATCCATACTCAGTTCCCACAGTTCTCTCTATGTGTGTAGATGGCTCTCTTCATTACAAGATCATTGGGACTCATTCATTTCACTGTTGAAAAGAGCCATGTCCATCAGAATTGATCTTTGTATTATCTTGTTGTTGCTGTATACAATGAACTCCTGATTCTGCTCATTTCACTTAGCATCAGTTCATGTAAGTCTCTCCAAGCCTCTCTGTATTCATCCTCCTGATCGTTTCATATAGAACAATAATATTCCATAACATTCATATATCATAACTTATTCAGCCATTCTCCAATTGATGGGCATCCACTCAGTTTTCAGTTTCTGGCCACTACAAAAAGGACTGCCACAAACATTCTTGCATATATAGATCCTTTTCCCTCCTTTAAGATCTCTTTGTGATATAAGCCCAGTAGGAACACTGCTGGATCAAAAGGTATGCACATTTGGGCCTAGTTCCAAATTGCTCTCCAGAAGGGTTGGATCAGTTCACAGCTCCACTAATAATGTATTAATGTCCCAGTTTTCCCACATCCCCTCCAATATTCATCATTATCTTTTCCTGTCATCTTAGCCAATCTGAGAAATGTGTAGTGGTACCTCAAAGTTGTCTTAATATGCATTTCCCTGATTAATAGTGATTTAGAGCACTTTTTCCATATGACTAGAAATAGTTTCAATTCCTTCATCTGAAAATTGTCTGTTCACATCCTTTGACCATTTATCAATTGAGAATGGCTTGAATTCTTATAAATTTGAATAAATTCTCCATATATTTTAGAAATGAGGTCTTTATTGGAACCCTTGAATGTAAAAAATTTTTTTCCCAGTTTATTGCTTCCCTTCTAATTTTGTCTGCATTGGTTTTGTTTGTACAAATTTCTTTTTTACTTTAATATAATCAAAATTATCTATTTTATATTCAATAATGTACTCCAGTTCTTCTTTGGCCACAAATTCTTTTTTTCCACTGATCTGAGAGGTAAACTATCTTTTGTTCTGCTAATGTTTTAATAATATTACTCTTTATGTCTAAATCATGAACCCATTTCAACCTTATCTTGGTATACAGTATGTTAGGTATGTGTCAATGCCTAGTTTCTGCCATTAATAATTCCCAATTTTCTCAGCAGTTTTTGTCAAATAGTGAGTTCTTATCCCCAAAGCTGGGGTGTTTGTTTGTAAAATACTAGATTGCTATAGTCATTGATTATTTTGTCCTGAGTTTCACCTATTTTTAACCATTGTCTTTTCTTATCAATTATAATCTAATTAAATGACCTACACTAAAGATTTCCATTAAGAATATCATTTACACAAAGGTCACCATAGCAGTGTAGAGTATTTCAAGAATATTCTGACTTTCTTATAAAGTTGAGACTTTGAGCCCCATCTCAGGCACTGGTCTTTTCATAAATTCATTTCCTTTCCTTTTGAAGAAAACAATAAGCCAGATTTCAGTGATCATTCAGCTTCTTGTTATGAATGTCTTCAGCTTATAATCCTGTGTATATATACACTCACATATACATGTGTACCAAAGTAAAATATACATATGTATATGTGTGTATATTATACACACAGACACACACACAGACACACACACACACACATATATATATATATATATATATATATATATATATATATGTATGTATCAAGTTTCTGCAATATAAAACTGTGACAAAGGGTATTTACGGCAGAACTCTAGGTTGCTGATCTTTGTATGATCTATGGACTCATAGGGGCGTCCTTCATGCCTCAGAGTATATCAAGGGGTATGACCTTGGCATGGTTTTAGAAGCATTGCCTAACTTTACTTTCTAGGTAGGGTCAGGGAGTCCATAGTTTCTGGGATTTGCTGAGAATTGACATTGGAAGAATCAGCCCCTGATGAAGTCAGTGCCCAGAATCTGAAGCTTCTTTTGAAGGCCTTACTCTTTCTCCTGAGGATATGCTTCCCCTTCATTTTTCCTGTTTACAGACTAAACAGATAAAGCTATCTTCTTAAATTTGAAGAGTTTTTCCCTCTTGAATTTTCATAGATAGAAGGATGAATAAACAAAAATGTCATTTAAAAGTAAATCCTCAGTTAAATCTCCTTATTACTAGAGGAATCAGCATTATTGTTGAAAACTTGTTACCAAAATTATTAGTTTTTAAAAAATGACTGTCATTATAGAAATGACTATAGACCATTATAGAAATTTTTTTTTCCACTGTGAAAGACCAGAGTTCTTGGTGTAAATGTTATCTTGAGTCACTAGGGAGTTTACAAGCAGGTTATCTACTTCTTGTTTCCAGGGCAAAAAATTGCCAGGAAATTTTTTTCAGTGTATTTAAATCCATTACGAATGATGTCCAAGTCCTTTCTATCACGAAAGGAAGGAAGAACAGACAAATGTTCATATATTACCCAGATACCCTGATGCCTGTAGGAGACATTTAAGACAGTGAAAGAGTAGTTAGAGGGCAAAACAAGGAAGGTAATGCACTGGTCTTTCCGTAAATTCATCTCCTTTCCTTTTGAAGAAAACAATAAGCCAGATTTCAGTGATCATTCAGCTTCTTATTATGAATGTCTTCATCTTTTAAAGAAGGAAATGTATCTTGTTTTTTAGGTGGTTTTTTAAAAATGAGATTTAATATTCTGTGTTTGGTGGATTCAGTGTATATTAACAATTTACTTATTGCTGTACCTACTGTCACCCCCTACTCCAGAACTTTGTTACTTCTTCACTGAACTGATGCAACTGTTCCCTTATGATCTTTTTGTCTCCTTTCACTCTTTCCTCTAATCCACTCTTTACACTGTTAACAGTTTTTTCTTTCTAAGGCATAAATATAATCACATAACTCAATTCCTTTGCAAACTCCTACTAGCTTTTTGAAGAAATTCCCAACTCATAGAATTACAAAATCTAAGAGATGTAGGGGACTTCCAAAACCCTGTCATACAAATCATGTGTTATGATGAGGTATTTTTTTCTAGTGTCTCCAAAAAATAGTTATATAGCCTTTATTTGCGGATTTCCAGAAAGAGCAAACTAATGGGTACTTGAAAGTAGTGCATTCTACTATCAGTTAATTCTTGCAAGTTTTTCCTTATGCCAAGTCTAAATCTTCTTGTTTTCTACTCTTACTGGTTGCTTCTACTTCAACTGATTGGGGTCAAGTTGGGAAAAACAAAACCAATCTCTCTTTATTTGACTGCTTTTAAGCTACTTAAAAATAGCTTTAATGCCATTTTTCCCTTCCCCACCTGTACCCCAAGCTTTCATTTTTCTGAGCTAAATTTCCTTGATAGATCAGCTGATTTTTAGTCCATCAAGTTATTCATTCCTTTTACCGTCCTTATCACCCTCTCCTGGATATACTCCAGATGTGATATAATTTGAGGAGAAAATAATAGGATTCCCTTTATCGAGATAAGCATCTCAACTTAGAAAAACATAGTTGCCTACCACTTATACTGATTATTCATTAAGGCCACCCATCTTTTTCATACATTCATTCATTCACATTGTATCTGTCTAGTCAGTTACATTCCTCCTGTTTCCCTGCATGTCTTCCCTACTCCTCACCACTATACTGTTAAAGTTGTGTTTTTTTTAAAATACAAGTATAGAACTTTTCTTTTATTCCATTAAAGTTTCCTCGTATTCATTTTGTATCCAATATTGTACCCTATCAAAATACTTTTGGATCCTGACACCATTATCCAATCAGTTAGCTATTCTTGTGTCATCTGCAAAGTTGTTAAGATTGCTTCCTATAAGGAGCAGCTAGATGGCACAGCGGATAGAGCACAAACCCTGGAGTCCCGAGTTCAAATCTGGCCTCAGATACTTAACACTTCCTAGCTGTGTGACCCTGGGCAAGTCACTTAAACCACAATTGCCTCAGTGGGAAAAAAAAATGCTTCCTATGTCTTCAACCAAGTTATTAATAAAATTGTTGGCCAATTCAAGGTTAAAGAGAAAGATCCTTGGGGTACTCCACTAGATGCCTATTTCCAAGTTAATATTATAGTTAATGTTAATATTTATGACTGGTCTTTCAAACAATTCCATGAGAGATTTTCTTAGAAGCTTTGTTACAATCTAAATATATGATATTCATAGCATTCTCTTAATTTGTGAATCTACCTTAGAAAGGAAAAAAAAAGTCTTATGTTCTGGGCAAAATGTCTATGTTGTGGGCAAAATATCTACTTTACTTTTCTATGAATTTTCCACGAATTCCAGCCTCTGAACCAGTTTTTTATTCCCTCATCCTGAAATGCCATCTTCCCTATTCCTCCTATTTAATGCCTATTTCACTTCTATCCAGTTCCAATACCAACTTCTCCCTGAAACCTTCCCTCAGCTATAAATAGTGCATGGGAAGAAAAAAAAAACCTTGAAGCTGAAATTAGAAGTAATCAGGGTTTCAGTATTGCTTCTGACCCTTACAAGATGTGTGACACTGTAACCTCTTTAAACCCAACTTGTAAAATGGGGATAAGAATGCCAACACCATCTACTTCAAAGGGTGAATGTCAGGAAGACTCTTTGTAAATCTGAAAGCACCTTAAACATGTGAATTATGATGACTTTTTCTACTTCTGCTAAACATGTGTGATCTTGGGCAAATTACTTCATGTCTCTGTGCCTCAATATTCAGATTAGACGAATGATATTTAAGCTCCCTTCTTCATTTGTTTCATTATATACCCAACATTTCCCAAAATGTCTTAAACATAGTAGATATTTAAATGATTTTTAATTGATTTTCTTCTATCTCTAGCATTTTACAATTCTGTCATTTGTTGTGTTCTTTTTTGTATGTGAACTGCTTATATCGACCTTTTATTATATTTCTAATTGTAAGTATCTTCAAGAGAGGTTATTTTATGACCCATATATTCATCTCTATTTCTCTTTCAGCTTCTAGAATAGATTTAATAATAATATTTACTTTTTGGGTTGAGCATGTAGACCCATAATTTAATTGGTTGTGAGAACTTATAATGAGGAAATGCAGGTTGGTGCTTAGCTAGGTGACTTTCCCATGATGACAACCCATTGTGTATTAGAGGTAGATCTTGAAACTGTGTCTTCTACCTTCAAGACTAGCTCTTTATCTTCTGTTTCATTGCTGCCTCATTATAGCTTAATATATATTAAGTATATTATTATTAAGTAGCTGAGGAAAGATTTCAGGGAGAAGTTGGTATTGGAACTGGATAGAAGTGAAGTTGGCAGAAATAGGAGGAGTAGGGAAGATGGCATTTCAAAATGAGGGAATAAAAAACTGGTACTAAAGCTAGAATTTGTGGGACACATTCATAGAAAAGTGAATTAAATGAAGAAACAAATGAATAGGAATTACTTTTGTTAAAATTTTTCAGTAAAATTTACATATCTATCCCTTCCTCTCCCCTATCCAGGGAGACTTATAAAAGAAAAAAAGAAAAGGAATAGAAAATGGGTCAACAAAATAAACTAATCCATAAAAAATGTCTAACATTTTATAAAGTACTCCATGCCTGTAATTCCCCATACTTTAAAAGTCAGAAATTAACAAACAAAAAGCCAGTATAGGGCTTTATTTCTGCTATTTAAAGATAGAACATTGTACCATTGCAGATAAGAGAGAGGGCTGTTTTTCATGAACTCTTAAAGTCATCTGTACTCAGTGATCTCTTTTGCAGGGAAAGTTTAAAAAGATGTAGGGAAGGGGGAAGAGACTTCTCCTTTCCCAGCCTTGGATTCATTAGGCAAATACAGTTTACCAAAAAGAAAAAAAATTAATGCCAGCATATCCTGATACCTCTTGGGTACATGATGTAAATTCACCTCTTAAATGACCACGGGGGAAACATATTCATGGGATTCCAGGTACTATTTTTTTTTTTTTTAAATGTTCTTGTCTTTTAGAATCACATACCTTCAGAAATACCAAGTGCTTTCAGTGCATATTATTCAGAAAGAGTTATTTCCAAATTCCACAGACTTGCATCTGCCTAGGTTCTGGCTAACCATATATTATAGATCCTGATTGACACAGCTTCAGGTGTTTTTGATGAAAAGAATGAACTATCATGTATACACTGATACATGTATCAGTGATTTGCTCCAACATATTCTCTAGCATTTCCTTCTTGCTAATCTGTAAAGAAGGCTGTAGATAATCATGCAAATGTTGCCTTGGAAACCTAAGAAAATTTTGGTAACTGAACTGTTTTCAAGTTTAGTAATTAGAACTAAGCATCAATTGGATTTTAATAATAAAAACATATCAAATTTTAGCTAGATTTTATAGACACATACCTTTTAAAAATACTTTTACTTTATCCTTACAAAAGTATTGTGAGAAATGTAGAACAGGTATTACTTCCCCCATTTTGTAAATGAGAAAACTGAGCAACAGAAACTGAGGGACAGAAATTTAACTGTTTTACTTCAGTTAAGTGATTGTGGATACAGGGTGCAAACCAGTGGTCAGGTCATCAGATTCTATCTCTGCTACAGTTTTGTTTTTTTTTTAAAAAAAATTATTGATGTTTTCTGTTTATGTCATCTTAGTATCACTTGTATCCTTCCCCTCCCCTCTTACACCTATTTACAGCTCTTACAACTATTCTATATGATAAAGTGTTTTTGTTTTTAGTCTTGGGGGAGGGAAAAAAGTCAGCACAACTGATGAGTACATTAAGAAAATCCAAAAACATATGCAAGGGTAGCACCTGTGAATCTCTCACTTCCATGAAAGGGTAGGTTAGAGGTATCTCTTCATTTGAGTCCTATTTACTTTTTTTTTTTTTTTTTTTTTTTTTTTTTTTTTTTGGTGTGCCATTATATGGTTTTGTTTTTGGGGTTTTTTTTGCTAAAATTTTAATTGCTTAGTTGGCCCTGTGAAACTAGAACAGATCCATAAAAAATTCATTGAAATTGTAAAACTACTAATAATAATACTTTGGATTTCAAGAACACATTCATTTCAGAGTTTAGAATTCCTTTACTACATAGTTGTGAACAGAGTGATAGAATTCTAGAGAAGAAATAGCTGGTTGAGTCTTACAAGTCACTGGAAGAATTAGAATGACAACCTATGAGTTCTGACCTCCAACTCTTGATACTAGTTTAGGATTGTTCCCAAATATACATGGGAAAAATGTTTATCAGAGAGGGAAAGTGTTTTGCATCTTCTTCTTTTGCCCATAATAGCCATAACATGGCTATTATTGATTATTTGACAATTGGTTCTCCTGTTATAGGTAGATTTGTAGATCTTGCTATGTACACTAGGCTTCCTGCTAGGACCAGTGCATATTGTTCTCTTGGCGAGAAGATAAATCTTATGATCTTCATTACCAGGTCTATGATAGTGTCCTGAAGAAACAATTACATTTTGAGAAAGACTATAGAACCAACCACATTTTTCAGTCATCCCTGGATTTAAGAGGAAGATGACTACTTTCAGTGCTACAATCAATCTAACCTAACATCCTGTATTGCATCACTATTATAGCATATACCAAGTATGACAGAGGAACTCATCAATATTTCCCTACATTGTCACCAGTAAATATTTGTCCAGGAGTAAGTAGGGTGGAGAGGAAGGAGATATGGATCTCTCGTGGAGGAAACTTGGCATGTAGAATTTGTTTGAAGAGTATTTATAGTTTATTGTTGGCCAAAGATTGTACTACATTGCTTTGACATCTGAATTTGTGTTAACTTCTAGTATTAACTTCAGCTTGTACATTTGAATTTTACTGAAGATTTTAATAATTTTGGCTTATTAGATCCTATTGTGGATTTTTTGGGGGAAACTTTGAATCTTGTGGATAAAGTTCTACAGCAAGAAATTGGAATGCATGATCTTTTACTTCTTCCTCTTTCATAGGTATTTTTGTATGATTTTGGTCACCTTATTGAGTCTTTCTCACCTGTTACTTTTTTTAGTAATGTAATGGTTTCTGCTGCCTTGGAATAGTAGCAGCAACAGGATCCTTCAGACAAATATTAGAAATATTTGAATTAGAACTCTCCTTTGTCCATATTTTAAACTCTGTCACGATATGTTCTGTATTCCTTTATCATGATTAACTCCTTTAATGCAATGAAATATAAAGAAATTTTATACTGAAAATTTTTTTTTTAATAGCCTTTTATTTACAGGATATATACATGGGTAACTTTACAGCATTAACAATTGCCAAACCTCTTGTTCCAATTTTTCACCTCTTACCCCCCCCCACCCCCTCCCCTAAATGGCAGGATGACCAGTAGATGTTAAATATATTAAAATATAACTTAGATACATAATAAGTATACATGACCAAGAAAATTTTTGTTTTAATAGAGATAAATTTATTTGCTTTTTCCATGGATGATGTCATCATCCTCTGTGACCATGAGAAGTACTTTTGTTAGACCTTAATGGCTAATTTTTTATAATCTTCATTTTCTTTTTTAGTCTTTTTATTTTCAAAATATATGCAAAGAATAGTTTTCAACAGTCACCTTTGCAAACATCTTGTGTTCCAAGTTTTTCTCCCTCCCTTTCCCTATTCTCTCTCCTAGAAAGCAAGTAATCCAATATTTGTTAAACATATGCAGCTCTTCTAAATATATTTCCACATTTATCATGCTGCACAAGAAAAATTAGATCAAAAAAAGAAAGAAAAAAAAGGCAAGCAAACAACAACAAAAAAGTGAAATTACTATATTGTGGTCCACATTCTGTCCTCTTTCTGGATGCAGATGGCTCTCTCCATCACAGATCTGTTAGAATTGGCCTGAATCACCTCATTGCTTAATAGTTCATTTGAACAAAATTTTCTCTTTTTATTTTCCAAGGAATTTTAGCACTTTTTGAAGTATAGCCTTAAAGTCAGCCTTTTGTATTACCAGAACAAATACTTTAAAAAATATATATAGCTTACAAACAGTAAACATAATAGAACTTATGCTTTTCTGTCCTTTTCCATATATTCTGCAGTCCATTTTTAGAGACAGTGAGATTTATCTTCCTTATAGACATTCAATCAAATGTTACACTTGTTTGTTACATAATAAAGAGGATCTTTCAGGTATGGGTTTGACTAGCTGGCCAGAGGATCTTTCTCAATTCTCAGCTTTTGTTATTTTGAGATGTAATACTCTAATATCATTATTTCTTTTGATAATTGCATTAGTCTTCTGAGTTAAGTATTGTAATTGTAATTAATCCCTTTTTACAGGGGAGGCAACTAAGACTCAAGGAATCTTGGCATTTAGTTTTAGAAGGAACTAAAGAGGAAATATATTCCACCCATAAGTAGGAATCCCTTGTTTTCCATAAATTGAAATTGTACATCTTGAAGATTTCTAGTAACTGAAAATTCATTATAATTTTACCTATAGGAAAGGTAGCCCATTCCATTGCTGGACAGCTCAGATTGTCAGACTATGTTTATTTTAAATCCATCTCCTTACTGCTTTTGTCATCTGATGCTAGCTCTGTCATACAGAAATAGGTATTCAAGTCTAATCTCTCTTGTACATTCCAACCTTTCAGATCTTTGAAGAAAAGAAAAATCAAAGATTATGTTCTCTTTGTGTTTTCTCCTCTCTTAAGTTAATCATCTCTAAGGTTCTCTTTCAATTGAGATTTATATAGCATAGTTTTGAGTCTCTTCATTGCCCTCAGCTTATCAATGCCTTTCATAAAATATTTCTCCTAACTCTGAATAACACTTCAAATATGGTTTGGCCATGAGAAAAGTAGATTTTCCAAATTCTGAACACTGTAATTCTATTATTTCAGCTTTTGCCAATTTTGCCCATTTCATACTGTTGAGTCCGAACTTTTAGTCTCTCTTAGGTCTTTTATATAAAAACAGCTTTCCTATCATGTTTCTCCCATTTTATACTTAAATTAAAAAATCTATCACTATGTAAGTATGAACTTTTATCTGTATTCCTTATTAAAAGTTAATTTTTAGAATTGGCCTTATCTACCAAGATTACTTTATAGTCTACTTCTGTCATACTAAAAATGTGTTCCTCTTCTACTTTGATCTTTCATTACTTTGCTAAGTCTGCCATACTTTCATTTGAATCTTCCTTCCTTGTGTGTGACACAATAAACGTAATACCAGAGATCAATTTAGTAACTGCATTCTTTATTAGAAAACAGATTATAAAAGATAGATATAAGAAGGAAATAATTCTGGGCTTTGGCCATCTTTTCCCATATTGTGACTTTGCAGTGAACAAGAAGTATCATAGCATCATGCTATCTATCATAAAGATAAGTGGTGACATATACATTATAGGGTTTTTTAAATAATAAAAAGGATGCATGATGGACAGAAGGAATGAAGGAAAAAAACAAATTAAGTATTTGCTGCAGGCTGGGCACTGTGCTAACCACTTTTATAAATATTGTCTCATTTGATCCTCACAGCAACTTTAGGAGGTTGGTGCTATTATGATCCTCATGTAATAGTTGATGAACCTCAGTCAGATGTTAAGTAACTTGACCTGAATCAAATGACTAGTAAGAGTTTGAAGCTAGTTTTGTATTTCTTAACCCCAGGCCCAGGTTCAGGCCCAAACTCTATCTAGAGCCACCTAGCCACAGAGTACTAAAAAGTCAAAGGAATTTATATTTGGTTCTAACTTTAAGAAATAAGCAAGTTCCTTGCCTTCATTGTACAGATAAAAAAGCATAATAAAACAAAATTTCTGGCCCAGAAAATTTCACACAATTAGTGATTGTTCATTTGGTCTACAGGGCTACTGAATCCATGGTATAGGCAAGGCACCTTATCTTACTTATAAGTAGAACAGTAGATCATAGTTTCTTATCAATCAAGGAGAGAGCCAATCATTTAGATAGAATACTCAAGATTATTTCACGTCCACAAAAAATTTTTTTAAAATATATATATATATATATATATATATATATATATATATATATATATTTATATAGCCTTTTATTTACAGGTTATATGTATGGGTAACTTTACAGCATTGACAATTGCCAAACCTCTTGTTCCAATTTTTCCCCTCCTTCCCTCCACCCCCTCCCCCAGATGGAAGGATGACCAGTAGATGTTAAATATATTAAAATATAAATTAGATACACAATAAGTATACATGACCAAATCGTTATTTGCTGTACAAAAAGAATCAGACTCTGAAATATTGTACAATTAACCTGTGAAGGAAATCAAAAATGCAGGTGGGCAAAAATATAGGGATTGGGAATTCAATGTAAGCGTTTTTAGTCATCTCCCAGAGTTCTTTCTCTGGGCGTAGCTGGTTCAGTTCATTACTGCTCCATTGGAAATGATTTGGTTGATCTCATTGCTGAGGATGGCCAGGTCCATCAGAACTGGTCATTATATAGTATTGTTGTTGAAGTATATAATGATCTCTTGGCCTTGCTCATTTCATTAAGCATCAGTTCGTGTAAGTCTCTCCAGACCTTTCTGAAATCATCCTGTTGGTCATTTCTTACAGAATAATAAAATTCCATAATATTCATATACCATAATTTATTCAGCCATTCTCCAATTGATGGGCATCCACTCAGTTTCCAGTATCTGGCCACTACAAAGAGGGCTGCCACAAACATTCTTTCATATACAGGTCCCTTTCCCTCCTTTAAGATCTCTTTGGGATATAAGCCCAGTAGTAACACTGCTGGATCAAAGGGTATACACAGTTTGATAACTTTTTGAGTGTAGTTCCAAATTGCTCTCTAGCATGGTTGGATGTATTCACAGTTCCACCAACAATGTATTAATGTCCCTGTTTTCCCACATCCTTTCCAACATTCAGCATTATCTTTCCCTGTCCTTCTAGCCAGTCTGACAGGTGTGTAGTGGTATCTCAGAGTTGTCTTAATTTGCATTTCTCTGATTAATAATGACTTGGAGCATCTTTTCATATGGCTAGAAATAGTTTCAATTTCTTCATCTGAGAATTGTCTGTTCATATCCTTTGACCACTTATCAATTGGAGAATGGCTTGATTTCTTATAAATTAGAGTCAATTCTCTACATATTTTGGAAATGAGGCCTTTATCAGAACCTTTGACTATAAAAATATTTTCCCAGTTTATTGCTTCCCTTCTAATCTTGTCTGCATTAGTTTTGTTTGTACAAAAACTTTTCAGTTTGGTATAGTCAAAATTTTCTATTTTGTGATCAGTAATGATCTCTAGTTCTTCTTTGGTCATAAATTCCTTCCTTTGCCACAGGTCTGAGAGGTAAACTATCCTGTGTTCCTCTAATTTATTTATAATCTCATTCTTTATGCCTAGGTCATGAACCCATTTTGACCTTATCTTGGTGTACGGTGTTAAATGTGGATCAATGCCTAGTTTCTGTCATATTAGTTTCCAATTTTCCCAGCAATTTTTGTCAAACAGTAAGTTCTCATCCCAAAAGCTGGGGTCTTTTCACCTCCACAAAATTAAGAAAAGTATAATTGGCACAATTTAGGTATTCCTTAAACACATTTTGAATAAAAAATTCTTTATTCTGGATATTTTGGATTTTTCAAAGTTCAGGTCAAATTCTATCTCTTCCATGAAACTGGTTCTGCCTAAGCATATTCATTTATTCATTTAGTTAATTCAATCTTTGATTTCATTGGTATTCCAATGCAGAAAGCCCATGGACTAATGCTCTGCAATTTAGAAAGTTTAAAAGAGGCCTGGCAGTCTATTTTTCGAATAGTTAACTACTCTCATACCCAATTCATTCAAAATTGGGGCTAGAAGGAATAAGATTATCCAGCCCAGTTCATTTGTTTTAGAGATGAGGAAATAGATCCAGAAAGTTTATGTGATAAGGTCATACAATAAGTTAATGGAAAAACTGGGATAAAAACCCAGTTTTTCTGATTTTAAAACAATACCATCATAACTATAACAGTTATCATCAAAGATCATGCCTTTTTCTTGTCTTGACTCTCTCCATGAAACCTATTAACATAGTACAGAATAAGATAATCATGGAATCTGCAACTTGGGAAGCTATAACTTCTGAGAAATAACACTCCAATCTGGAGCCACAGACCTTTGTTTCATTTTTACCCTGTCACCACCTGTCTAACCCTGAATAAGTTAATTAATTAAAATCTGATATCTGAAAAAATCATCACATCTTACTTTTAAGATGATTGAGAATCATCTTGTAATACTTTCTCTGCAGAACAAGGTGCTCAGCCTTAGATGGACAATTGCCACTTAAAACTTTTCACTCCTTGTTCTTTATTGTGTTTTTGACATTTATTGGCTAAAACAACCATGTGTTTCAAACTACCTTCCTTTCATACTGCATTCAGAAAGGGAGAAAACAAATAAAAGGGAAGGGCACAATATGTTGTTTCTATCACTTTTACAGTATCTTTGGATTCCTATCGCTTTTTTACAATGTGATTTCTTTTGTCAAATGTCAACTTTTAGTCAAATGGAGAGAAGTCATTCTTTCTCAGTTTTATTAGCAGCATTACCTTCCATCCAGCTTATCAAAATGATAGGAGATTCATAGTGATTCAAAATGATTCAAATGATAGGAAAATCATAGTGATTTTGACGTAGATTTTTCATTTTGGGGTGTGTGTGTGTGTGTGTGTGTGTGATGTTCTCCAGGGTGGTAGTAGTTCTAATTTTTTTAAACTGATTTTTATTGCCATCTTTTGTTTTTCTATCAAATAGATATTTTCCAACATATTCTATCCCCTTGCCTTTCCAAAGAGTCCGTCCTTATAACAAAGAATAAAAAACACAGTTCAATAAAACCAAGCAACACATCATGAAGTCCAACATGATATAGTATTTCTACATCCATGGTCTACCACCTCTGCAAAGAAGAGAGGAAATTACATGTTTATATTAATTGGAGCAATTTTTAATTTTTAATATGATTCTTGATAGTTTGCAATTCTTCTGAGACCCCTATTTTTTGTGCCTTACTCATTTAATGCTTGGCTTTTGGCCTTCTGTATTTGTGTTAGTTTTCTTTGTATCTTGGACATTAATATATAAAAATCTTTGTTAGAGTTTTTTGATGCAAAGATTTTTTTTCTTCAATACATTTCTTCCCTTCTTGTCCTAGCTGCAAATTCTTCCCCAAGAATTTGCTAAACAGAGTCACAAATATTTTAGTGTGTTGTCTCTTCATTGTGATTCTTTCTGCCATAATTATTAATTGGTTAAAGGAATTTTTTAGTTATAAAAAACAGCCTGGACTTATTTTCCATTCTTAGAAAAGTTAAAAACGTCTCCTTTCTAAGTGTCAGATTGTTTATTCAGAATCCCATAGAAGAGTAAATTATTTGGTAGGACATATACCAAAAGCTAAGGTGAACTTATTTATTTATTTATTTATTGTTCTTTGGGACTTCATTTGAGGGAACTTTCTCTACCACTACAGATTGACAAACCACTTTGCAATTCGGTTTCAGAAAGATCCTTGGGGCATAGAGAGATGATGACTTGCTCTGAATCACATAGCCAATATATGTCAGAGATAAGACTAGAATCCAGATCTCCCTGGTTCCAAGGCCATCTCTTTCTATCTACTATATTGTGCAGCTTACCATTATTTTTATTAGAATTTCATTTTTAGCCCCAAAATATATCTTTATACAGAATTGTCAAATCTTTATGTGAGAGAAAAGACTGCCATGTTATCCATGATCTTTACTGATATGAACAACTTGATCATTGTTGTTCTCTCCCCTGTAATATAGCTAGATTATTTTTAAATTGTCTCTATTAGCATCTGAAATAATCTCTTATAGGTAGGTACTTGTCACATACTTATTTGATAAGATGAGAGTTTCAGATTAGTCAATTTATAGAATATTCTTTAATGTTTCTCAAATTTACAATTTATTGATTCAACTACTATTTTTTTTAGTTGCTATTAGCAAATCAGTCTTCAAACATCCTAATATATGAAATTATTTTGATGTCTTAATCATATGCAAGTCATCCACCATGTCTGTGCCTCAGGCTCCCTCGACCCTCTCTAAAATGAGGTGGTGAGGGTTGATTAAATAATTTCCTAGACCCTTTCCAGCTAATTTTTATCATCACAGAATTGAAAAGAGCCTTGGAGGCTCTGTAGATTTTTGAAGGTAGAATTAAAGTATGTGCGCCTGATTGAGCACTTTATAATCTTTCCTCTTCTTATTCTTACCACCTCCCACAAAAGAGCACTTGTCCTGGCTTTTCCTGCTGATTCTGTTTATTCTTCCCTCTTCCTAATTGAGTTTAATGTTTATGTAAAAATCATGATGTTCCAGAGGGAGCATATTACCTTCCAGGGAATAGCGGACACTTACAGAGATAGGAAGGGATAAGGAGAGAGGAGAGAGGGTAGAAGAGGAGGACACCTGTTTGAATTTTTCCCTAGGAAATAAGGGCTGAAATGGAATGATCTGGCTCTGCTTACTTACCTGCAGTAATGTAATGGGTTGACAATAGCAGTAGCTTGCGGTTCAATGTGCTATCACTTCCGTCAGTAAGGTTAATTGCTAGCAAATGGTTAGATGGGAGTTTAGGGTGAATGCTGCAGCTGTCTGCCATGTTTGTGGTAAGAGGAATTCTGGCGCCATTTCAGGGTCACTATTTGTATCTGTCTATCAGAGTTAGAATACAGCCGCTTCTCTCTGTTTCAGTCTTCTGTATAGCATTTCTGTCAATTGTTTGGCTCCATTAAGTGTGCAGGGGAAATAAAAGCCTGAATGACCGAGCCACCAGGGGCTAAGGAGAGACCCTTTCTTTGTCCACACTCAGAACACTGCATTAGGTCTCATTATCCATTTATAATAAGTGACCTTTGGCCCCCAGGTCATTGAAAAATACTCAGTGTGCTTTTCTGACACACAGGGCACCTCTCTCAACAGACTGATGAAACAATGGGACGTCTGGTAGTCTGAGGGAATGGTATACTTTTGCAGGTTTTTCATAAATACACAGTCTTGTGCCAAATCCTTGCTGTAATTTTTTTTTGTTCTTTGCTCTGTGCTAGCTAGACAAAAAAAAAAAAAAAAAAAAAAAAAAAAAAAAAAAAGAAGAAGAAGAAGAAGAAAAAAAGAAAAGAACTTGACTAATGAGAAATGTTTGCAATCTCACCATTATTTTTTAATTTACTCTTTTAAATCTTGTTTAAGAATGACTTGTTCTCTAATCTCTTTGGCCAGTTTCTTGATTAAGAAATGTTAAGAGAAATTAGCAAATAGAGGTAGAGGCACATTATCTGAGGAAATATTTCCCAAACAAATTTCCAGGTCACTTTCTCAAATGTAAAAAGCCGGTTTTTTTATCTACTTCTCTGGAAATAATGATCCCCAGAATATGGCAATGAGCTTCTTAAGGGAAGCAGCGCAGTGCTTCCGGGCCTAGTTTCTTAAGTTCTAAGTTCTTTACAACACACATATTCCCCCCCCCCCCCCCCCCCCACACACACACACATTCCCAGAACTCAATACACTCAGTAAAGCTTGATGATTTTCACTGGTTTCTAGGAGAAATGTGACGGTAGAAAAAAAGGATGAGATGACAAAGCTGAGACATATATACAAAAGGAGAATGAGGCTAGTATGTCCATTAATGGTAATAAATTTTGTCATCTTTAAGTTTGTCATTTGGAGGAACATTTCCTATGGGATCTCAAACTAGTGCTCCCAGCATATGTGACTTTAGTCAGGTCAATACCTTGGAAGAGAGAGGCATAATGATAGCTGACTTTAGGCATTTGTGGGGCTTTTTGGAAAAAAAAAGACTAGATTTGTTTTAGAATTTTTTTAGGGGAATAAAACATGTGACTATGGCTTGAAAATTATTAATGAGGATGTAGATTTTTAACCTCAAACAAGGAAAAGGTTCCTAACAATGAGAACTTTCACTAAGTTAAATGGACAGTAACAGTGAGTTCATTGTTACTAGAAATCTTCATATAGGAGGCTACTTGTCCATGATACAGTTGAAATGATTCGACTTGTCTATAGGGCTTGGTTTAGCACTGTGGTGTCAAGAAATGGGAACCATTAAACAATTTATAAAGCTCCCTGGGGGCCTCATACTAACTTTTAAAAACCACATATTAAGATCATATATATCCTATTATATTTTTATTTATTTTATTAAATATTTCCCAGTTACATTTTAAACTAGTTATCCATATGTAGCCTGGGCCTTTTTTTTTTTTTTTTTTTTTGATCATTTTAATTTAGAGGATCTCTGCAGCCCCTTCAACTTTGAAAGTCTCTGATTCTATGACTTAAAAGTAATTTTAGAAATGCATTTAGAAAATAAGCAGGAAAGGGAAAAGAGTTTGCATGGAAAAATTATTCTTCCTTCTTGAACTCTAGGTATTTTATATTTGGTGTGACATTTATCATTACTACATCCCTATGAATTCATGAAGGATTGTTCTGTTGGTATTCCTACTTAAGAGATGGGGAAATAGAGAAGTAGAGAATTAAGGAAGCATAAAATCTTGCATTGAGCTGTCATGAGACTTTAGAGATCCTCAACTCCAGCTAAGCCATCTTCTAGTTATATGATGTCACTTGGTGGGATATATTGTGATATATTTTCTTGTTTCCACAAGAGGCACTACTGAATCCCAACTCAGATTTTTTCTCCTCTAGACCAGTTAAGGAAAGCTTTGCTGTTGTCAGAAGTCACTCTATGATAAGAATTAATGTATTAACTGGGATATGGCACCATTTGACAAATTGCTTACTAAATACATCAAAATTGATTGGACATTCTGTATTTGAATTGACAAATGACTGCATTAGGGTAAGGAGGGAAATCCATTAATTATAGCTACCCTCAACCATAGGAAATGTAATCATATAAATATGGATTTTGTTAAAACAAAAATCTCGACTTATTGTAGTGTTGCTGGTAAATATACACACACTTCTTTACCATTAAGCTTCTAATAGGCAGCCTTTGGAGGTTTCTATAAGTCAGTATTCCTTAAGGCATCTGAACATTTTGGTTCAAACTGTTCTGGGTTTCCTGAATAGGGTGATTTTTATTTAAAACAAGCAAACAACATTAGAAAAGATAAAAACAAAGAATGAAAAAACTTCAGAAAAATCTTAGGTTTGGCTTTCTGCTAACTTTGCCACATTCCTCCCTGATACATAAATTCCCCTGAGCTTTCCCAAGGCCTTTGGGAATGATGTAACTAGAGAAAGGTTGGATAACAGAGCATTATTTGGAATACAAAATATGAAAATGAGTATGGGAATTCCAGTGTTTGATCTTCTACTAATTACCAGTATTAATTTGAGCCATTTAACTTGCCTGGTCCTCAGCTTCCTCATCCTTGATAAGTGGATTGAACTGCCTAATTCCCCAAACCTTGCTTTTATTTCTTTCTAGTTTCATTTAATTTATTTTGGGATTTATATTCTTTTTCTTCCACATTCTCTTTCTCCCTATTCCCCCATTAAGAAAGCCTGGAAAAGAAAACCTGTTACAAACTATAGTCACAAATTCCTGATTTGCCATGTTAAAAAAAAAAAAAAGGCTCAATTTGAATTCTGATTCTATCACCTTTCTATTTGCAGGTGAGTAGTATGTTTCAAATTGAATCTTCTAGAATTATGATTTGATCATTATGTTGATTCATGTTTCTATGTTTTTAAAAGTTGTTAGTTCTTACCATATGGTTATTATCTAAGTTGTTCTCCTGGTTCTTCTCACTTACACATCCCTTCATACAAATCTTCCCAGGTTTCTCTGAAAGTACCCCCTTCATCATTTGTTAGAGCATAGTAGTATTCATTTATATTAATATACCATAACTTGCTCAAACATTCTCCAATTGATAGCACCTCCTCAGTTTCTAAATTTCTGCCAATACACAAAAACTCTATTTTTGTACCATAGGCGTTTTCGCTCTTTCTTTGATCTTTTTGGAGTATAGACCAAGTTGCAGTATTTCTTGTTCAAGTGATATGCATTTTAATAGCTTTTTGGGCATGGTTCCAAATTGTTTTCCAGAAGAGATGAGCCAATTCACGTTCACCAATAGTACAGTAAAGTACCTAAAGTACCTACATAGCCCCTTCAGTATTTGTCATTTTCCTTTTTTTGTAAGTTTCACCAATCTGATGGGTATGAAGTGATACTTTTGAGTTGTTTTATTTTGCATTTCTGTAATTGGTGATTTCAAACATTTTTTCATATGTATATTGATAAATTGAATTTCTTCCTCTGAAAACTACTTGTTTATATCCTTGGACTATTAATCAATTGGAGAATAGAGCTTATTCTCACAAATTTTGATTAGTTCCATACATACATACATACATACATGCATATATATATATATATATATATATATATATATATACACATACACACATGTATATATATCTATGAAATGAGTCCTTTATCTGAAAAACTTGCTGCAAAGATTTTTCCCTGTTTCTTCTTTATTTCCTTAACTTAGTTTTACTTGTATATAAAATTTTTAATCTTATGTGATAAAAATTGGCCATCTTCCTCCATCTATGGATTTGATAGATATTTTCTTTTATATTCCCTTAATTTGTTTATAATGTTCTCCTTTATGTCTAAATCATATATCCATTTGGAGCTTGTCTTGGTATTTAGTTTGAGATTTGCGCTTTCTAGTTTTCCTAGTAGTTTTTATGTATCTTATACATTTTGTTGATCCTATCCAACCCCTTTCTTTCCTGGAACTAAATTGTTTTGCTTACTAGGACTTTGTAATGTTGTTTAATATCAGATATTGTTATGCCCCTTTCCTTACCATTTAGAAAAATAATTCTCTTGATTTTTTTCCTCCAAATGTCATTTGACATTTCCTCCAAAATAATTCTTAATTATTTTTTCTAGTTTTTAGGTAATTATTTGATATTTGATGTAGCATTTTATAAGTAAGTTAATTTAGGTACTATTGTCATTTTTATTATATGGCTTGATTTACTTATGAATAATCATTGTTTCCCCGGTTATTTATTTGTATCTTTATTTGTATAGAATGTTTGCAATTATGTTCATATAGTTCCTGTGTATTTTATCGGATAGATTTCCAAGTATTTTATACTATCTGGAGTTATTTTGTTTCTTCCAATTTCTTCCAATTACATGTAAAAACAATTGTTAACATTTTTTTAAAAAAATTAAGTTAGATATTTTAAATACTTTATAAATAGAACTTTGCTAAAATTTTTGTTTCACACTTTTAGTTTACTTTGGACTTTGATTTTCCATAGGCATCTCAGACTCAACATGAAAACTGAACTCTTGCCCTTTGGTTCATATTTCTCTAACTTCCTTATCAAAGTTAGCACTAATCTTGTAATCCAGTTTTGAGATTTCAGCGTCATACCAAACATCTTTTTGTTGCTGTTATTGTTGTTGTTAGTGGTGTGTCCGACTTTTCATGAACCCATTTTATTCTAGGTAAAGATACTGTAATGGTTTTCCATTTCTTTTTCTAGCTTGTTTTATAGATGAGGAGCTGAGTCAAACAATGTTAAATGACTTCTAGGGTCATTCAACTAGTGTCAACATCTTCCCTCACCCCTTAAATTAAGTTTTCTTTTGGATACTTAAATCTGAGGTGTCTATGCGATCCAGTTGAATTTGTCCAAAAGGCAATTGGACTATTTCTGGAGAGAGAGAATAGAGCTGAATATACAGATCAGGAAGTTATGTGCATAGAAATGAAAATTGAACCCATGGAAGCTGAAGAGATTGCCAATCACAATAGCATTGAGGGAGAATAGAAGAGACCCCAAGATAAGGTTTGTGTCATCTGTCCTCCCAAACTCTTCTCTCTTCCAAACATTCCTTTTATTGTCAAGAGCACAGTCATCACTTCAGGCACCCAAAGCCCACAACCTCAGTTTTATCTTTGACTCCTTACTCTCACTCAGTTCATATATATAATACATTGAGTGCAAGAGGAAGAGGAGCACTATTGTTTCTTTCTCTTGGTCTAACACCACTATTTTTCACTCTCTTTTGTAATTGTGGTTAGGCAGGGAGACGATCAGAATGAAAATAGAATCCATCTCTTGGTTCTTTTTTCTAGTTTTGTACCACAAGTTACTTTTTCCTTCTAAAAGTTTTCTCCTTACTGTTTTCTGTGTCTTATGAACAAGTTAAGATCATTGTTAGGAATCCTGAAGCCTTGGTTAAATGCCTTACAGGTATCTGAAGTCATGCTTGGGGTTTCTTTTAGTTGGGAATTGCTTTTCTGTTTTTAAGTATTTTGTTATACTCCATGTTTTGTTCCAGGTTCTTAGATTTCATTAATGTGTTTATTATACTCACCTTTTAAAAGCAATAATAAACTAATTATAATATAATGCTTATATTTGTAGAATGTAAGCTTCCCTAGTAGAATGTAGGCTCTTTGGTTCCAGGGATTGTAAACTTGTTGTTCTATCTCCACCATATTTGTTGAATTTGATTGTATTAGATATTCCTTTAATATTAATTGAATCTAAAGTTAGAGATCAAATGTCTTTATACATGTATTTGTCCCATCACAGCCTCCACACATTAAAACTTTTGATTTGTAATTTCCTTTTGTTAGTGAGAAAGGATTGACAGTATGACATTATTCGCCCCTATTTTTAATCTCTTTTTTCAGTCTGTTCTTTATTTTGTGTCTGATGTAGATACAGGTGTTCACACAGTAAATGGTGTAATAGAAACAGATTATATTAATTCAGAGTGACAAAGGGATACAGAGGCTGATGGAACCTTTAAATGGGCAGGATTGGTCATATGTTTATGTGTTATCTACATTGATAGAGTAATTTGAAAATAAATTGATGAGAAATATACTCTAAATGGGAAATATAATTTGAAAAACCCAACTTTTGGAGCAGGTAAGTGATGATGCAAGAATTCTCTCCTTTGATGTTTCTTTTGTCCACCCCTATCCCAGATGCTTCATGATGTCTAATGTAACATCTAATGACAGAGTTATGGATACTTTGTGATATACAAGGATAAAAGTAATGAATAAAGATTGAGGCTGAAATACATATTCTCAGCTTAAAGAGATATCTCAACAGCCATGCAAATAGGTCAGCTTTTGAACTTAGCTTTCCCAAGCTTGTGCCTTGGGATTACTCATGATATTAATGGAAATCATGCAGATTAGTATGTCACGTTTAGATTCTTCCTTGTGAACACTATACTTTTCATTGCCACTTTTTATATACATTCTACATCAGCTCACTGTGGAATGAATTTTCATGTCCACAATCTCTTTTCTGTCTGTGATAAGTGGACTCTGGAGAAAGAGAGTCTTCCTAGATGAGGAAAAGGAGGAAAGTACTTACATCATACTTATTGTTCACTACTGGAAATACCATGGATCAACTGGGGCCAGTCTCCCCCAAGGGAATGCAGATAAACTTCATAGTTTGTATATACACAATGGTTCATTGGATTTCATGGATTTTCTGGAATCTCTACAATAGGAATTTAACATTATATATAATGTGAAATGGCACAGGGAAAAAGTAGCAGTAACTGATAGATAGTTTTTTTACAAAAAAACCTGTCCATCCCTTCAATCATTATGAACAAATAGCTTTACTTTGATCTAGGGAGGAAAACTTATACAGGGGGGATGTTGATTAACGTTCCTGTAGCAACTTTTGATGACAAGGATATCATGCAATTTTATAAATTTATAAATTTTTGACAGATTCGATCAGAAAACCTAGCATCAAGTTTCTTTCAGCTCTCTCAGCCATGAGCTGTTTGACTTTTGGGCAAGTGATTGAACCTCTCTAATCTTTGTAGGATCATAAAAGTTGGAGCCACAAGGCAATTATCTAGACTAGGGATTTTTTAGCTTTTGTGACTCATGGACCCCTTTGTCAGTCAATACAGAGAAAAAGGGAGAGGGGAAAGGAGAGGGAGAGAGTTACCCCAGGGTCAGGGAATACTGATGAAGTATGAGGTTGTCTAGTTCAGCCTGTTTGCCTCTTCTTAAAAATAATGTTTCAGTTAGAGGTAAGTGAAAATAAAATTACATTTTTTCCCCATTTCAGTGAAATCCCATAAAATCTATCCAATGACCTCTAGGTTAAGAATCTCTGATTTAGGCCAATCTTTCCAATAAGTAACTTGATGTTCAGAGTACTGTCCTGATCCTGTCAGTCCTAGTGGCTTTCTTTTTCTCACTGCAGATAACCCTTTGGACATTTACATCTGGGTATCCCATAGACATCTGAAAGTCAACATATCCAGAACAGTGCTCATTCCTTTTCCCCATAACCCTGTTGTTCATCTGAACTTCCCTATTTGGGAAAGTTCCCTCTCATCCCCTAGGCTCCCAACTTCACCAATTTATCCTCATTTCCCCCCTCTACCTCAATTCACATGTTCAGTTAATTGACAAGTCTTATTACTTCTTCCTCCAGTCCATCACTCTCTCTATTCTATGGCTGTATCAGGCCTCATTACTTCTTAATTTTCTCCCTATTCTCCTTAAGTCTCTTTCCACTCCAATCCTTCTTCTGTACAGTTGCTAAAGTGATTTCCTAAAGTGCATTTCTAACCATGTCACTCCTATCCAATAAACTCTAATGGCTCCCTATTGCTTCCAGAAGCAAATATAATTAATCTCCTTTTTGGCTATTAAAGGCCTTTTCATCTAGCCCCATCCCCCTACCTTTCCAGCCTTATTAGACATTGCTTCTGCTTCACTACTTTATGATCCAGGTGATCTGTCCTTCTTAATTTCCCTCACATATGACACTTTTTCCATCTCTGTGCCTTTGCAGTGTACCTTTCCTTCATTACTAGAATACACTTCCTTCTCATTGCTGCTTCTTAAAATAACTTTTTCCTGTTAAAATTTTGCTTAAGTACCATTTTCTACATTATACTTTTCCTGATTCACACTGGTCCACTAGAAGCTAACACTCTGCCATACAAAATTATCTTATATATTTTATGTACATTTATGTATATGCTGGATGCCCCTTTAAGATGTGGGTTTCTTGAGGGCAGAAACTTAAAATTTGTGTTTTGTTATTTTCAGAATGTAGTGTAGTGCCCAGTATTTGGTGCACTTAATAAATTGTTGTTGATTGATTGTGGATACAGTAACCAATGTGAACAGGAGTAACTCACCATCCAAAAAAAGTGTAATGTTCTTCATTCAGTAACAAAGCATTGTATTTCTACAATAATATTTTCTTGGTCCTTTCATTAATCTCTTGACAATAAAATAGGATGGTGCTTGATTTGGCACAAATTAGGGGAACCATAATCTGCCCTCAAACTGTAATACTACATGGCCCCATGGTAATTAATTGTCTGTGTTTTGGTAGCAGTTTTCTTTATGGTAACATTGAGTCATTAAAACCAAACTTCATCACTAGAGTGTGAAGACTGCGTATTTTAAAATCAGCCGGAGTCAGGAATTCAGGCTAGGGGAAAATCGTCAGTCTTTATTCTCAGTGAAGAAAGATTGGAGGTGGAAGAGAATGGGCAATAGCAATGTGTGTAGCTGAGTCAAGAAGCCAGCTAGACCAGCAGCCACACAACCAGCAGCTAGGAGCATAGAACCCAGGCTCAATCTCTCCCAACCTCTCTTCCTGTCTCTCTGCCTCCACCCACCAATATCGTCATTTCCTATACAACACATCAGGACTTGCACAGAGAGTGGGGGGGGGGGGGCATTCTTTATCCAAGCATGTATATTAATAGAGTATGGTCCAATTACTATTTCGCCTCATGTGCTTGGGACCTCAGTGCATCAACTCAAGCCTCAGCCCATTACACTAGAGGGCTATAATGAATTAAAAATTATGTTCTATAATTTTGCAATGTCTCATATATTCATGGGACCTAATTTCACTTTGTGAAGTCAGAAAGGAGTCTCCTCCCTAATTTCAAACCATTCTCTGTCCCTTCTCTGTACTGGAACCCCAAAGTGAATGTGGTATCATATTCTGTCCCCATTCTCTCCTTCTTTTCTCTCTCTCTCTCTCTTTTTTTTTTTTTTTTAATTTAATAGCCTTTTATTTACAGGTTATATGCATGGGTAACTTTACAGCATTAACAATTGCCAAACCTCTTGTTCCAATTTCACCTCTTTACCCCCCCACCCCCTCCCCTAGATGGCAGGATGACCAGTAGATGTTAAATACATTAAAATATAAATTAGATACACAATAAGTATACATGACCAAACTGTTATTTTGCTGTACAAAAAGAATCAGACTCTGAAATATTGTACAATTAGCTTGTGAAGGAAATCAAAAATGCAGGTGGGCATAAATATAGGGATTGGGAATTCAATGTAATGGTTTTTAGTCATCTCCCAGAGTTCTTTCTCTGGGCGTAGCTGGTTCAGTTCATTACTGATCCATTGGAAATGATTTGGTTGATCTCGTTGCTGAGGATGGCCTGGTCCATCAGAACTGGTCATCATATAGTATTGTTGTTGAAGTATATAATGATCTGGTCCTTTCTTTTCTCTTTTTTTCACTGTTCTGGCATATATCTTTCATCTTTTGTCATCTAGCATGGTTCTTTGCTCTTCTTCCTCATTTCTCTATTTGCAGTTTCTTTATTTTTCTGCTACATTTTTCTTTCTTCGTAGACCTCTGTACTTTTTCCATGAATTTCATGTAGAAGTGAGATTTCAAAGCTATTTGGATCAGTGCAGTTGCTTAATATTTTAAAAGATGTATTTTAAAAGATGTATAATTAAGTACTAATCATTCTCTAAATAAATTCCTGTTCTCTTCCATGAAGACTCTGCTTCCTAGAAGAATGAATAAAAGTTTACAGATAATTATCTCTAATCTGTGACAGCTTTACTTCATCCACAATCCATGAGAATCAGTGAAGTATAAAAGCAGCTGAATTATTTTTTTTCCAGATGTTAAATGTGCCATTTTTAAAAGGAAGGGCCACCTCTCTTCTCTGTTTTTGGTTGCTAAATTTATAGTTTAGGGCTTAAAAATATCATACTTCCAAACTGTGCCATTTTCAAAGTACCAAAGAAGCTGTGGACCATCAGCGATGGAGAAATCAGGACCAAGAATGATCATATAGTTTCACTGGAGGGCATCATAGACAAAAGTACCAGATGCTGGCAGGTAATGAGTGTTATTTTAGGTCTTTAGGGTTGTATGAAAATAAGAAGTGATTAATCTCTTTTCTTCACATATCCCTCCCAATTAAGAGTGAATACTTGTCTAAATTAATAATTTTTTGGTCATAAATCAGTTTACACAATAGGATACAAAAGAATATTCACATATAAAACTTTACTATTCATATAAGTTTTCACTGAAAACTGAAAAAAAGCCTTTAGCACATAGAAGATGCTACAAGTTAGGGGTTTGCATTTGCAAATTGAAACTCTACTAGCTCATAGGCTGTTGCCTTTGGTATTAGATCAGCTTATGGAGGATCCAAATAATATGATAGCTTTCTGTTTCATGAAGAAAAAGTCATAACCCACATGGATTTCAGTAATTTTTTTAACCTGCAGTTTTTATTACCAGCTCTGCTAATCTAGTGATTGCTGGTGAGGCAAGGAATTATCTGTTCTTTGGGATATTTGTGAATTATAATTAATTGAAAGGGCAAAGGACACTGAAAAATAAGGGAGAGAGACTGTCACCCCAGGGCTGAATGTAAATTTATTTTATCTGTTCGCTTAGAGATAAGTAAAAGATTTGTTCTCGTTGATTTGGCTGGATTGTAAATTTCCTAGATCCCTGAAGTTCATTCCTTCCACTACTAGGGAGCCAGATGGCACAGTGAACAGAGTGATAGGCATGTTCAAGAAAAGTTCAAATCCAAATTCAAACACTTAATTGCTATGTGATTTTGGGCAAATTACTCAACCTCCATCTCAGTTTCCTCAACTCTAAAATGAGAATAATGTCAGCACCTACTTTCCAGGGTTGTTATGAGGATCAAATGAAACAATTTGTAAAAGTTCTTAATACAGTGCACACAATAGCGTTAATACATGCTTGTTCCTTTCCTTTCTTCATGACAAAATAGAACTCTAATTTTATTCATGAACTGAATTCCTGACATAATAATCAAATCTTCAGCCAGCCTCTCTGCTCTAATGAATCCTATAGGTGAATACATTATTATTTACTCAAGGCATTTTGTTCAGTACTTTATATACTGGGATGTCTTTTGTCTAAAAGATCTTATCTTCAGGACTTTAATAGGGGTTAGAATAGATTCTATAAGAATCTGGCATGAATCTCTTTAAAAACAGTTCTTAAGTAAATAGTTGCTTTCAGTACTACTATTTTATCCAGTAGGCTCATTAGCTGGTTACTCAGAACTCTTCAGGATCCACAGGGATCTCAGGGTTTACCTGGATTATCTACATTTCCCCATTCTCTTAAATCCCAAAGTGTGAGAATCATTGTGATGACTCTGTCCTACCTCCTCACTGGAGGAGTAAGGACAATCCATAAGTGCTTAGGGATCAGAATTGGAAAAAACACAGAACTCCTGAAACACAATCCCCAGGACTAGGAGGAAAATAGTGGGGAGGTACAGCTAGCAATATTTCATTTCCTTGTTCGAAATAAGAGACATGTTTTTTCTAGAAAATAAGATTCCTGGGTCATCTTACTAGTTCAATAGTGTAGGAGAAGAAGATAACATAAGGAGTCACCAAGGTCTTAATACCTATAGTTTCCCTTTTTTAGTCATATGAAAAAATGCTCTAAATCACTATTGGTCAGAAAAATGCAAATTAAGACAACTCTGAGGTACCATTACACACCTCTCAGATTAGCTAAAATGACAAGAAAAGATAATGATAGATGTTGGAGGGGATGTGGGAAAACTGGGACACTGATGCATTGTTGCTGGTGTTGTGAACTGATCTGGAGAGCAATATGCAACTATGCCCAAAGGGCTTTCAAACTTTGCATACCCTTTGATCCAGCAGTGTCTCTGTAGCCTGAAGAAATCATAAAAAGGGGAAAGGGACCCACATGTGCAAAAATGTTTGTGGCAGCCCTTCTTGTAGTGGCAAGAAACTGGAAACTGAATGGATGCCCATCAATTGGAGAATGACTGAATAAATTATGGTATATGAATGTTATGGAATACTATTTTTCTATGAGAAACAATCAGTAGGATAAGTTCAGAAAGGCCTGGAGAGACTTATATGAACTGATGCTGAGTGAAATGAGCAGAACTAGGAGATCATTGTGGACAGCAACAAGAACATTATTTGATGATCAATTCTGTTGCATGCAACTTTTTTTCAGCTTTAAGGTGATTTTCGCCAGTTCTAATGGTCTTGTGATGGAAAGAGCCATCTGCTTAGAAAGAGGATTGTGGGGACTGAGTTTGGATCACAACATAATATTTTTGTTATTTTTTTGCTTGCATTTTTATTTTCTTTCTTATGTTTTTTCTTTTTTGATCTGATTTTTGTGCAGCATGATAATTTTGAAAATATGTATAGAAAAATTGCACATGTTTAATATGTATTGGATTACTTGTTTCTAGGGACAAAGATGAGGGGAAGAGAGGGAGAAAAAAATTTTGGAACACAAGGTTTTGCAAGGATAAATGTTGAAAACTATCTGCATATGTTTTGAAATTGAAACACTTTAAAATAAAATTTTAAAAAAATTTGGGATTTCCAGGTATGTCTTAATTCACCCTGTTTTTTCAACATGTTGAAAAAAATAGTAGTTTTGCTGATCTTCCCCTCCTGCCCCCATTTTTTAATTCTTTATACATTATGGACAGGGTTGGAAGAGTGTGCACATTTAGTAATCTTTGAGCAATGTAATTGGAATAGGAAGTAAATGAGAATGAAAAGTAAAGGGTGGTTCTATAAGGAATAGTTAATATAAAAATAAAAGATAACAAAAACTTATGCAACTTCTTAATGTCTTTGAGCTTTCATTGTGCCATCTGTGAACCAGACATAACAATATCTATAATAATTACCTTTTAAAAGGTCATTCTAAGACTAATATGACATATATGTAAGATACTTTGTGAATATTAGTGAGTTTTTTCATATCAGTTCTTATAAATATTTTGAATAAACACATTGGTATTTAGCAGCTTGAGTATGGTATTTCTTTAGATTTCAACTGTTACCACAATTGAAGGATTACAAATTCTAATAATGCTTGAAATGAAGATAGCTATCAGTACTTGACTTCTAGCAGATAGTAAATCTTCTGAACAAAGACCTACCCTGATTTCTGATTTTGGCTGCCTTGTGAATTGCAATATTTCTCTAAAATCTGTCTATATGTTAAATGTCTTTTAGTTTGACCTCTTTATTTCTGATCCATTTTGGAAACCTGATACTACAGTGAATGAAAAAATGATGGATTTAAACACTTAATTTTTAAGTGTCAGTATCAAAGTCTATAAAATAGACTAACAGATGTAGTACTAGTTACTTTACAGGGTTGTTGTAAGAATAAAAGCTGTCAACTCAAAAAAAAACTTTTTCTATCAAAATTTTTTTATAGAAGTCATATATCTAAGATGTATAGGTAATTAACTTAAATATATAAGACCAAGAGCCATTCTTTATAGTCAAGGATGACATGATTACAAAGAAACTGCTTTATAAATTATCAAGACACTATATACTATGTATTATTATAATTGTATTTAAGGAAGTTTTAATTTTATCAGTATGAGTTCCTTTTCCACTAATTCAGATTGTCTCTGTACTAAAATATAAACTCCTCTCTTTAGTTTTTAAAGCCTAACACAACTGAACTCCTACCTTTCTTTCCAGTTTCAGTGGAAATCATTCCTCTTCTCTATTCCTTAAACAAAACATAGCTTCTTCTATCTCCATTCCATTGCACTGGACATCCTTCATTCTAGAATGTACTTACTCCCTTCTTCCTTCTGCCTCTTTGAACCTCTGTCTTCAATTAAGAAAAGGAATAACTTTCTAAATGAAAACTTCCCTAATCTGGTCATCCTCTCATCTGTTAGTATCCCCTTCCACAACTAAAATTTAATTACTGTGAATATAATTGTTTTTGCTTTGTATTTATGATGTGTGTATGCTTATTGTCTCCCCAATTAAAATATTAGCTCTTTTTAAATAGAGATTGTGACTTTTTTTGGTACTTATGCTGGACATTATGCTGAGCACTTACTAAATCCTTGTTGATTAATTAATCCCAATTCCTCTTAGTAAATTATCTTTGAAAGTTACTATAGTCAAAATAGTCTCTCAATCAACTACAATATTAACTACTAGTCTTAGTCATGCTGGCCCTTGATCCACAAATGTTCAGTTTATCACTAGACCTTCATAGATTTTTCCAGAGCTTATGTTCCACTAGTATTGATTATGAGAACTCAGAGTTACCTGTGTACCTTGATGAGCATGAGAACTCTCAAGGAGGATCATTATTCTACAACTGAAAGAACCTCCAAATCATCTGACTCAAACTTCTTCATTGTATAAATAACAAAGCTACAGGTAGTAAGGGACTGATCCAGGATCCATACCTATGCCCCTAATGTCAGAACCAGCACTATATAAAAAAATTGAAATTATCATAATCATTAAGCTAGATTACTATGATAACTTCTGCTTTTCCTACATAATACAATAGATTGGTCCTAGCTAATAGTTTTACCTTCAGAGGCATGAAATCCTCCACAGGCATTGGTTCAGTTCCTTACCCACAAATACATTCCACCCAGTAGAAATTTGTAAGTGCTTTTGGAGAGGTCCCTCACAACCCATATAAGTCCTTGTTAATGTACTGGATCCGTAATTTTCTGTCAGGTTATTATTGACTAAAATGACTTCACATTCTTCAGAAAAATAGATGCTTGATTTTTTTTTTAAGGGAAGAAACTTTTTCATCCAATGTGATCTGGCTGATTGCCTTCATAAAGCCAGCAAGGTTCTCCCCATCTTATGAGACACAAGTGACTTTAGGTCACTTTGAGAGCTATATCCAGACTCAGAGCTCTTAGCTTTTACAAAAAAATAAATGCCATGCTCTTCAGAAGGCAATAAGTGTAACTCATAGATGATTCTTCCCGGGATTCCACGTATTTGCCATGGGATTACTACAGACTTCTTCCAGTAGTTGGAAGTTGAGTTGGGGGAGGGGGTTGGAGATGTACCCAGACTTGCCAGTCACTAACTAAAGGCTATTATCTAGCAAGCAAGAAGGAGATGTCCCTTTTCTAATTATATATTGTCTGTGACTGTTCTGCTGGGAATGAGGAATAAGAGCAAAGTGAAACCAGATATGTGCAATGCCTGATTGTTAGAAAACTTTAATAATTAATTAGAGACCATCTTTTCTACCCCAGGGTCAGGGTGCAAGGAAGACCATTGATCAGTCAAATATAGAACTCTAGGTAATTTGCTATCCCTTTCTATTTACTAATATCCTAAATGTTGTTGGGCAGTGATAGACATGGATCCATAGACCTAGCAGTGTTAGTAAGGTAATTTCACTGTTTTTTGAAAGCCAGGCATATGTTCCATTGAGCAAAACTTTTCAGATATTTCTATATGACAAATTCTATCCAGATTTGAGTAGGAAAGTGCAATCCTATTCAATAATATGCAGCATAGTTTTTTTTTAATATAATGGAGCTCCAAATTTATTCAAATTGTAAGGCATATATATATATATATTTGAATTATTAATCTTTCCCCTCTCCTGCTCCCCCTCTTTCTCCTTTAAAGGTAAGCTTCTTCCTGCCTTCTCTAGTGAGAATCTAAATTCCAAAGGATTTCTTACTGAGATCCAAAGTGCATTCTGATCAGAAACAGAATTCAGTTAGAGCCCTTTCTTATATGGCTGGTATATAAATTCTGTTTTTAATAAATACCAAAAATATATTGAAGTTTGGCCTCAGCTGAAGGTTTATCACTGTTGGCCTTTGGGTGAACTTTGAGCCCAAGCTGTTTCATTCAAGGCAGCATGATGTCATCCAGCTCACAAATTTCTCTTTTGCTGGAAAAAGGAGTGTTGTTCTAAATAACTTGGAGGACTGAGTAATACTCTACTAGCATTGTTTGTTTCAGACTTTCCCCTAAGAACTTTAGCTCTTATTAGAGGGATCTCTACTGTGTCCTTATCCTACAGAACTTCATCTATATTCCTCTAGTTAAGAAAAGCCCATTTTGCAGTGTGGATCACCTCCTTGCAGTATGGATAAGGACACACAGAGATTAGCTTTTCATGGGCCATTTGAATATTCTAATTTATTGCCTACTACAAAAATAGCAGATATCCTGTACCATTTCAAAATTGGGAAACATTTTGGGTTTTTTAAAAGTAAGTGCTAATTTGTTTGACGGCCCTATCTATTGTAGCTCATGTAAGCCTTGTTGCCCTGTACTTTTTAGAAACAAATTACTTTTCTATCTTGGCATTTTAAGTTTTTTTTCCTTAGGAAAATCGTAATGATTAGATTGAGATGGATTTTTTTATGTATTCAAGGAAGAAAAGCAGGGACTAGGTTGGGATGAGAACAGCCCTGAAACATCTGCCATAGTCAAGCAGTGAATTAAGTGTCAGAGGAGTCTGCAGTCCATCAGTAGTGCCCTCGATGGTGTCCACTGTTGAAAGCCACAGAATTTATTATGGAGAGTTCACAGGACTTGGAGAAGGAAAAGGCAAGAGCAAATCTTGTCCAAAGAGATTTTCCCATTGCTGGTTTTTAGACTAAAGAAGTATCTGTAGAAGCGGGTTAGTAAGCACAGGACTCTTTTGTGTCGAGGTATGCATCAAGCCTTTCAATGGCTTTGACCTTATAGCTGTTATTTTCATTTTCATGTCAGATCAGCTCTTCATTTTACTTAAAATTTTTCTTAGAGTTATAGTATCCTGAGTTGTTTCATTTCACAGTAGACAGGTTAAGTGCTTGTCCAATTATTTTTAGAGCAATACCTAAATGTCTTGTATATTAAGGATGTTGCTACCCCAATTAGTAAGAAGTTTAATTAATTCTGAATATCTAGGAATATCTCCTAATCCTCTAAATGGAATTTTTGAATTGTAAATGACACAATGACATGGTCATCCACAGAAAGAATAGGTCATGGAATAATAAGTGTAGGGTCATTAACTGGAAGAGATCTTGGGACTCATTGGTCAGATTCTCTTACACCTGAGGTTCAAAGAAAGGAAGATGACTTAATTTGGCCAAGAGCAGCAGCTACTTTCACACTTTTGAGCCAATGAGGATGACCTAGTCCAAGCATATTTACCCCCATTTTGCAGTATATTAAGCACTCTCTTAAGTATGTGTCCCAGTAATTGTCCTAAAAGAGTCCTAGAAAGAATAATACCATTGTAGTTCATTTCTGACCTGTGAGTCCATGTCCTTATTCTTTCAAAAGGAAAAAAGTCTTTGACACTAAGAAGTTTATATGTCCCCATGTCTGGTAGTAAATCAGTGGAGCCAGGATTCAAATGCATGTGTCCAGACATCTTGACATTAATCCAGATATTCTCTATGGTGTTAAAGGAGATGAGTACTCTAGGGAAGCCTTATGGCTACTCATGAAATAATTTGCCAAATTAGCAGGTTGTTAACAGGTTGTCACTTTCACCATCATCTGAAGTTATTATATAGTTAAGTATTCTTTACTCATAAATGCAGCACTGTATAGTCTTCCTTGCCATTTAAAAAAAAGAAATCTATATTCAGTGATTGATGGGCAACATGCAGAAGGATTTTGAAAATATAGAATCCATTAGAAAGTATAATAGGCAATTTTACCTATAATTTTAACAGTTCTCATAGTGAGTTGACTTTGCTATTAGAAATGCATTTATGTTCCATCCAGGTAAATCTGGATTGGCATTATCAAAGTGATAATCTGATTGAGGTCAAAATTCCATTGCTCTAATATAGGGCAGAAATTATTTGAGGAGTAAGGCTATAAAAATGTACTAAAATGCAGAGGTCAGCTCTGAAGTTCATTTATTGTTTTGTTTCCGATAAATAAAACAACAAAAATGCAATGTTCACTTTGTCATTTTTAGCTTGTGCTTCTTATCTGTAAGCCTGGTTTACTTCAACAAGAATGCCGAGATTCAAAAAATGAAATCTGGCTCAGATTGCTCCATAATGAACTGCCCACGCTGCCTTTTTTCATTGATCAGTACTAAACCAATGCCTGTGTGTAGGAACAGCACTTTTGAAGCTCTAGGCCTCTGAATTGGAGTAGATGCATAGGTTTTTGGATAGATAGAAGAGGAATGTTTGGAAAACATTGGGTTTACTAGAATAATTATTGTTAGCACATGTCAAGGCTTATTCTCTGGACATTTTTCTATACTGAAATTACTTATTCTAATATTTTTATTCCTAATACATAAGAAGGTAGAAATGTGACCACTTTTCCACTTTTATTGAAAACAAAAATAATAGTCACAGCAAATTGTATTGAAAATGCCTTTATCTGATGCAATCAAAACACTGCCATACCTGTGTGTAAATACACCTAAAATGGCCCTTTTATTATAGGAAACTCAAAAATAAGGAGACCCTTGCTTCTTGGTGTTTTGACTCTTTAATTTTTCAGTGGAAAAAAAAAAAGATCAAGAATGGCTTTATGTTTGATATGAGCCCCAGAATTTATGTTGTGACATTGTTTTCATATTATTTTTGATATTCATGGAAGCAAAATGATTATTCCCTGCTTTTATTGAATTAACCAACATTTAAAGGCAGGAAGGCATTGTGAGCAAACATATTTCAAAATATTACAAATGATTTTATAGCTGCTCCCTTTCCTTGTCTATTTGCATATTTCAAAGTTAGTTGTCCTTCAGTGAGCTAGTTGTCCTTCATAGAGAAAAGTGATGCTTGTAAGTACAGTGAGAGGTGCCAGTGCAGTCATAAAGTGGTGGCTTTTCCAAGTCTCTGCTCTTAACAACTATAGCAGTATGAGTTAAGGTTCAGATAATGCTCAGGAAGAATGATGATGGTATTTTGACTCCTTCTCAGGTGGAAGTGAGCTGTTCCTGGCTGACTGAGTCATGTCTAGAGAATCAGGCCGTGGCTTCATGGGTATTTCTATTCTACCTAGGCCTGGATTCCCTATTCCATGACCTTGAAAAGAAGGGAGCTCACAGGACTTCAATTCCAGCTTCTCCTTATATAGACCAAGAAGCTGAGGCCTAGAGATATGTACAGAATCACAGCTAATATTTGTCTGAAGCAGAATTTGAACCCAAGTCTTCATGACTCCACATCTGGTACCCTATCCACTCTAATACACTATCTCTCAAAACAAAACCACTTCAGCAATTCTGAGCACTTGGAATGTCTCTAGATACAACTTCACATGTTGGTTGGTGAAAGTTGTGGTTTTTGAAGCTCCTCGTAGTCTTGGCATATAGCCTTGGAACATGGTAATTGTCACGTTAGTCCAAACATCTCACCTTTGTACAATTTATCCTTTTAAAAATAAAATTTTGATTTTTACATAATCTATATTTTCTAATATATCCCTTTTGTATTCCATCACAGAGAGCCATCCCTTGTAATAAAAAATAAAGGAGAAAAAAAAAAAGAGTTCTCATAATAAATAAATAAAAGGCTAATTTATTGAAAGAAACTAATGTTATAAGCAGTTATCTGTACTGATGGTCCTATTTTTGTGCAAAGAAGTGGTGAAAAATGTTTTCTCAAATTCCTTCTTTGGGACCATGGGGTCTTTGTAAAAATCTTTCTGTGTTTCTCTGTATAGAGCATATAGAAATAGCTAAGTGGCACAGTAGTTATAACATTGGTCAGGAAGATTTGCATTTAAATCTGGTGTCAAACACTAGCTAGGTGACCCTGGTCACATCCCTTAATCTCTACCTCAGTTTCTTCAGCTATAAAATGGGGATATTAATAACCACCAATAAGGATTGTTGAGGATTGCATAAGAAATATTTGTAAAAAGTGCTTAGTGCAGTATCTGCACAGGAATTTTTTTTTAATAGCTTTTTATTTACAGGTTATATGTATGGGTAGCTTTACAGCATTGACATTTGCCAAACCTCTTGTTCCAATTTTTCCCCTCCTTCCCCCCATCCCCTCCCCCAGATGACCAGCAGGTCATGACCAGTAGATGTTAAATATATTAAAATATAAATTAGATACACAATAAGTATACATGACCAAACCTTTATTTTGCTGTACAAAAAGAATTGGATTCTGAAATATTGTACAATTAGCTTGTGAAGGAAATCAAAAATGCAGGTAGGCAAAAATATAGGGATTGGGAATTCAATGTAATGGTTTTTAGTCATCTCCCAGAATTTTTTCGCTGGGCATAGCTGGTTCAGTTCATTACATCTGCACAGGAATTTAAACAAAACAGGAATTTAATAAAAGCTTGTCTATATATTTCTTTTCTTCCTTTATCCTTTTCTTTCTCTTTTCCATTCTTCTTCCTTTTCTTTCTTTACTTTCCCTCTCCTTTCTTCCTTCCATTCTTCCCTTCCCCCCTCCCTCTTTTCTTATTCTCCTTTCCTTTCTCCTTCCCCTTCTTTTTGCCTTCTTGCTAAGAGGGTTCACTTTATATGCTAAGGAGTTCAGTACAAAGAAGGCTGTACTTGAACTTAGGAAGATCTAAGTTTAAATCCTACCCCAGATAATAATTATTTGATTCTTTGAGCCTAGTAAGCCTCAGGAGACTATATCTTGTAGGAGGATATGAGGATAATGAGAATAATAGCCAATCTCAGCATTGTTCTGAGGATCAAGTTGGTTAATAACCAATAATAATATTGGTTAATAATAAAAGCACTTTATAAACATTAAAGCCCTATATAAATTCTGACTTTGATTCATAGTTGTTGGAATCTTTACAAAGTGTTAAGTCATTAGAGTTGATAGAGACAATAATTATCTAATTTAGCATGGTTCAGTATGATTGATCTGATCTATGAGGAGATGTTATGGGCCAGAATTTGAAACAAGGTACTAAGTACAACTGATAGAAATAATGCTTGTGTTCACACCTTTAGAGAGCTCTTATAAGCAAGAAGTATTTAAGTACTCATTGGAGTTCACACATTTGGGAGATTTCAGGATTTAGTATGAGATATCCGAATTCACATTTCCCTTGAAGCTCTCAGGACCAGAGAGCACTCTGGGAAAAACCTATAATCCCTCTCTCTCAGAAGAGATCCTATATAAGAAACAGAGGTTCTCTTGGGGAGTTGAGCTGAAAAACATTGAGAGGAGTTCAGCTGAATTAGATTGAAGAAGGGAGCATCGATCAGTTCAGCAGAAGCCCACTCTCGGAGGCGCAACCAGATTCACTTCATCTCACACAGCTGTGGTGTCTGGGCTCCTGCACTTCCCCCACTGAGACCAACGCTGATCTGAAAGGCTCTCCAGAAAGCTGCCCAGCCCCAGGCAAGGAGGGGCTGGCTGGAGGTTGAAGAAAGCAGAGGCAGAAGCAAAGGACAATGCTCTTAGATCCAAGGAGAGAGAAAGGCCTCAAAGAAAGTTAACCGGGCTATATTGAAGATCTGAACGTTTAGCACCTGGCTACATTTGGGTGATTATTTACTTTTAACTGAAACTAAGGCTGCCTCCAGAAAACCTCCCCGAGAAACCTTCTCCCAGAGAGAACCATTATTATTATTTTAAAGAACAAGAACATTACACATAGTCATCATTTTTATAACATACCTATATTCCATTATATTCATATACCACAATTGTTATCATTTCTCAATCAATGGTCATCTTTTTGATCCCAGAAGGTCAAACTAGGAGCAATGGGTAGAGGTTACAAAGAAGCAAATTTAGGTTTGATGTCATGAAAAATTTCTTTTAATAGTTAGAATTGTCCAAACTGGAGTGGACTGCCTTAAAAGGAAGTTAATTTCCTCCCTCTTAGAAGTCTCAAACAGAGGATGAGCATGTTATATTGGGAATAGCTTTTTATATATTGATTGGAATACATTGTGTCTGAGGTGTTCCTTAAAAAATTCTCATATTCTGATTCTGATTACATGATTATGAGATGTGAACATTCTCTTCACTTTTTTTGGTCAATTCAGAAAACAGCAAGCAATTCATTTTTTTTTTCCAATAATCCCTCCTATATTGATTGACTATTCCCATGTTTTGTCATTTTTGTCAATTCTCACTGGATATGAAATGAAATCTCAGGTTTATCCTATTTCACATTTGCTTTTTGACTCACTGACTTTTTTCGAATCCTCTCTGTTCATTTTCTTTGACTACTTATCTAATTGGGAAGATCTTTTGCTCATACTTATTTCTGTTAATTCCTTTTATATACAGGATTTCAAGCTCATCTCAGAAATATTTGAGATTTGATTTAAATATATTTTTCCAGTCTACAGTTTCCTACTGCATTAATTTTATTCATATAAAAGCTGTTTAAACATACATAATCAAAACTATATTTTTCATCTCTTGTAAATGCCCCTATTCCTCAGTTAATTTAGAAGTCATCCTCTATGCCTTATATCTGTTCCATTTCTGTTTGTTTTTGGTAGTATGTTCTATAATATTTAGGTCACATATTTTTTTTGAATTTGCAGTGGAATGTGATATAAAATGTTGTCACAGATTGTTTTGCAATTATACTGCAATTCTTGTCAAATATGACATTTTTTCCCTCACAGGATTACTGTGGGGGATTAAATCTGATAATATATGTAGGGTGCACCATGTAAATATTGGATTTTGTCATATTTTCCTAGGTAATTTATGTTTTAGATTTATTGAACACTAAATTCTTGAGTTCATTTAGAATTCTCCGTTTGTGGCATTCAGTTGAACTTCTTTCCTCTTTTTTAATCAATACCAAATTGTTTTAATAATATAATATATATATATAATTATATATAATATATAATATAAAGTACTACTTTATAATGTTGTTTATAGCATGAATGTCATTCCTCTATATTTTAGTCTTTTTATTATTTCACTTGATATGTTCAATCTTCTTTGTTACATTCTCAGACACATCAGCAAAACTCAGCCATGAGTGTAGCATAATATTCTTCTAGTAGTATAATGTTCTTCTAGTCATTTATGTTTTTAACATTTCTTTTTTTTTATAATAACTTTTTATTAACAGAACCCATGCCAGGGTAATTTTTTTTACAACATTATCCCTTGCACTCACTTCTGTTCCGATTTTTCCTCTCCCTCCCTCCACCTCCTCCCCTAGATGGCAAGCAGTCCTATATATGTTGAATATATCATAGTATATCCTAGATACAATATATATGTGCAAAGCCAAACAGTTCTCTTGTTGCACAGGAAGAGTTGGATTCAGAATGTAAAAATAACCCAGGAAGAAAAACAAAAATGCAAACTGTTTACATTCATTTCCCAGTGTTTTTTCTTTGGGTGTGGCTGCTTCTGACCATCATTGATCAATTGAAACTGAATTAGGTCTCTTTGTCAAAGAAATCCACTTCCATCAGAATACATCTTCATACAGTATTGTTGCTGAAGTATATAATGTTATTATATACTTCATATAGTATATATTTTATATAGTATATTATATACTATTATATTATACTCATTATAACTTATTATAAATATATAATGATCTCTTGGTTCTGCTCATTTCACTCAGCATCAGTTCATGTAAGTCTCTCCAGGCCTCTCTGTATTCATCCTGCTGGTCATTTCTTACAGAACAATAATATTCCATAACATTCATATACCACAATTTACCCAACCATTCTCCAGTTGATGGGCATCCATTCATTTTCCAGTTTCTAGCCACTACAAACAGAGCTGCCACAAACATTTTGGCAGGTCCCTTTCCCTTCTTTAGTAATTCCTTGGGGTATAAGCCCAGTAGTAGGCACTGCTGGGTCAAAGGGTATGCACAGTTTGATAACTTTTTGGGCATAATTCCAGATTGCTCTCTAGAATGATTGGATTCGTTCACAACTCCACCAACAATGTATCAGTGTCCCAGTTTTCCTGCATCCCCTCCAACAATCATCATTATTTTTTCCTGTCATCTTAGCTAATCTGACAGGTGGTGTAGTGGTATCTCAGAGTTGTCTTAATTTGCATTTCTCTGATTAATAATGATTTGGAACACTCTTTCATATGAGTGGTAATAGTTTCAATTTCATCATCTGAAAATTGTCTTTTCATATTCTTTGACCATTTGTCAATTGGAGAATGGCTTGGTTTCTTATAAATTAGAGTCAGTTTTCTATATATTTTGGAAATGAGGCCTTTATCAGAACCTTTAACTGTAAAGATGTTTTCCTAGTTTGTTGCTTCCCTTCTAATCTTGTTTGCATTAGTTTTGTTTGTACAGAAGCTTTTTAATTTGATGTAATCAAAATTTTCTATTTTGTGATCAATATTGGTCTCTAGTTCGTCTTTGGTCACAAATTTCTTCCTCCTCCACAAGTCTGAGAGATAAACTATCCTATGTTCCTCCAATTTATTTATAATCTCGTTCTTTATGTCTAAATCATGGACCCATTTTGATCTTATCTTGGTATACGATGTTAAGTGTGGGTCCATGCCTAATTTCTGCCACACTAATTTCCAGTTATCCCAGAAGTTTTTGTCAAATAATGAATTCTTATCCCAAAAGTTAGGATCTTTGGGCTTGTCAAACACTAGATTGCTATAGTTGACTATTCTGTCTTGTGAACCTAACCTGTTCCACTGATCAACTAATCTATTTCTTAGCCAGTACCAAATGGTTTTGGTGACTGCTGCTTTATAATGTAGTTTTAAATCAGGTACAGCTAGGCCACCTTCATTTGATTTTTTTTTTCATTAATTCTTTTGAGATTCTCGACCTTTTATTGTTCCATATGAATTTTGTTGTTATTTTTTCTAGATCATTAAAATATTTTCTTGGACGTCTGATTGGTATAGCACTAAATAAATAGATTAGTTTAGGGAGTATTGTCATCTTTATTATATTCGCTCGGCCTATCCAAGAGCACTTAATATTTTTCCAATTATTTAAGTCTGACTTTATTTGTGTGGAAAGTTTTTTGTAATTTAGCTCACATAATTCCTGACTTTCCTTTGGTAGATAGATTCCCAAATATTTTATGCTGTCGTCAGTTATTCTGAATGGAATTTCTCTTTGTATGTCTTGCTGTTGGATTTTGTTAGTGATGTATAAAAATGCTGAGAATTTATGGGGATTTATTTTATATTTATATTATATATATATATTATGTTATATATTATATATATTATACATATAAATATATTTATATTATATTTTATACATTTTATATATAAAGGAGAGATCAATAAATTGAAAGTAAAAAAAATATTGAATTAATTAATAAAACTAAGAGTTGGTTCTATGAAAAAACCAACAAAATAGACAAACCCTTAGTAAATCTGATTAAAAAAAGGAAAGAGGAAAATCAAATTGTTAGTCTTAAAAATGAAAAGGGAGAACTCGCTATTAACGAAGAGGAAATTAGAGCAATAATTAGGAATTACTTTGCCCAACTTTATGGCAAATAAATTCGACAACTTAAATGAAATGGAAGAATACCTTCAAAAATATAGCTTGCCCAGATTAACGGAGGAAGAAGTAAATATCCTAAACAGTCTCATCTTAGAAAAAGAAATAGAACAAGCTATTAACCAACTCCCTAAGAAAAAATCCCTAGGACCAGATGGATTTACATGTGAATTCTACCAAACATTTAAAGAACAATTAACTCCAATGCTATATAAACTATTTGAAAAAATAGGGACTGAAGGAGTCCTCTCCTTTTATGACACAGACATGGTACTGATACCTAAACCAGGTAGGCTGAAAACTGAGAAAAAAAATTATAGACCAATCTCCTTAATGAATATTGATGCTAAAATCTTAAATATAATATTAGCAAAAAGATTACAGAAAATCATCCCCAGGATAATACACTATGATCAAGTAGGATTTATACCAGCAATGCAGGGCTAGTTCAATATTAGGAAAACTATTAGCATAAGTGATTATATCAATAACCAAACTAAGAAAAAACATATGATCATCTCAATAGATGCAGAGAAAGCATTTGATAAAATCCAACATCCATTCCTAATAAAAACACTTAAAGAGTATAGGAATAAATGGACTTTTTCTTAAAATAGTCAGGAGCATATATTTAAAACCATCAGTAAGCATCAGATGCAATGGGGAAAAACTGGAACCTTTCCCAATAAGATCTGGAGTGAAGCAAGGTTGCCCACTGTCACCATTATTATTCAATATTGTATTAGAAACACTAGCCTGGGCAATAAGAGTCTAGAAAGAGATTAAAGGAATCAAAATAGGCATTGAGGAAACCAAACTATCATTCTTTGCAGATGATATGATGGTATACTGAGAGAACCCTAGAGATTCTACTAAAAAACTATTAGAAATAATTCATAACTTTAGCAAAGTTGCAGGTTATAACATAAATCCCCATAAATCCTCAGCATTTTTATACATCACCAACAAAATCCAACAGCAAGAGATACAAAGAGAAATTCCATTCAAAATAACTGTTTTTAACATTTCTTTTAAAATAGTTATGTGATTGTTTCTAGGCAAATAGAAAGTGAATATTGGTAGATCGACTTTCAGATATTTTTATATTTTACAATTATTTTGAATGGAACTTCCTTTTCTAATGATTGACTCCAGGATTTTTTTATTACTTAAATCTTACATGTTAATAGTTTCTCCAATGTTGTATAGCTTGAATTGCTTAATGTGTTTTGAGCCTTAAAAAAAGCATTTCCATATATGCAGCAGAACTCAAAATATTGTATATGAAATCTTGAATTTTCATTTCATAATGAATTTTTTTAAAAGTATATAATAACCTTAGAATTGATCTAAGAGGAGGGAAGCATCTCACTGGTATGGCAGGAAAGAGCCAATTGTTAAAATATTTACTAGGATAATCTTATCATTAATAATTGTCTACAGAAGAATTAAATACAGGAAGAAAAGTACTTGGATGCATCCTTTGAAACCAAAATTAATGAAGTACATTGTTCAGAAAGAAAGGGGCTAAAACAATATTATTTTATATGGTCACTTATTAAAGGCTGACCCTCTAGAGGTCCTTCAAAGAATGGTCTTCCAGCAATTCACTTTATTATATTATGCCTATGAACACTTAAGAGTTCAAAATACTGTAAATCTTTTCAGAACTTCCTAGCATGGCAACAGATGCTAAAACTTAAAATTTTCAGTTCAAAGATAAATCAAACTCGGATAACTATATTGTAAGAGCTGTATAAAGATTCTGATTCTCTCCAAGTCAACTTGCTCAACATGTACTATACCATAATCTGAGCAAAGAGGGAAACCCAGGGTGAAAAAAGTTACTTAATGTGTGTATTGTTGAATTAAATGATGAAATAAAATAAAACAAAAAGTACATGATAAATTCCATGTTCTTTTCCAAAGTGTTCTGCTGAACTTCCATTTCCTTCTATTCATTGAAAAAGAAAAATGTTTCAATAGTCTTCTCTTTTTGACATAACTATTTGTAATTCCCCCTCTCCCTCCAAATCTCTCTCACTATTAAAAACCAAGAGGAAGAAAATCCTTTGGAACAAGTGAATGAATTGAATCTGCATGTGGGCCATGCAAAAAAAAAAAAAAAAAAACCAGCATGCATCTTTCTGTACCTTGAGAATGTCTGTTCTCTCTTAGGAGATAAATAATGTGTTCCCTCCTAGATACTTTGAAGATATGGTTAACCAATGCATTAACCATAGTTTTTAAGTCTTTTAAGTTATTTTTCATCGCAATGCTTTAGCCCTTGTATCAGTTTATGTCACCCACTATGCTCTGAAATTGTCTTTTGCCATTTCTTGGTGTGTTAATAATGCATGCAGTCATACATTACCGTTTTTACAGATATTCTTATATTAATAGGAACTCCTTTAGATTCTAGTCCATTTATTTGTCTTTTTTTTTCCTTTAAGGATTCCCTTCAGGATCAGGAAGTTTGTTTGGTTTGCAACTATTCCCTCCCAGTATTATTTTTCATTCTATCACCTTCCCCCTACCTACATGGTTTCCTTTTGTGTCTAATATATTTCTTTACCAAACTGTATATGTATGCTTTACTATTCTTTATCCATTTTAGTTAAGAGTGAGATTTCTCTGATTCTTGGCCCCCATTCTTCAAATCTATATATTCTTTTTTTCACATAGCCTATGAGAAATAGCAAATTCCACCCCTTTCTTCCTCCTTTTTAATATCAATGTCTTCTTCCTTTTGCCTTCCTTTCTCTTTTCTCTCTTAAAATCCTAAGAATAGATTCAATCTAGCTCCATAATATTCATGTTTGCGGGGGGGTGGGGGGGTCGGGTTGGGGTTTTTTTAATTTAACTTTCTCTTCACCTTTTGAAGACATTAAAATTCTGACGGGATATTTGTTTCTTTTCCCATTAGAAAGCTAGCACTATATCAGTATGTGGCTTCTTCTAATTGTTGAGGTTCAGAAGGGACCCCAAAAGATTGGGGTCACAGACCAGTGTCACGAGGTGTCTCAAAAGAATTTGCAGACTTGAACTCATATCCAAGTCAATTCCAATACAATTATTGGAATTGTATCAGCAATTGAAGCCAGCTAAGTTCCAAAAGAACTTCGCAAAGAGCAAGGAGACAAATTTATCCAATTCTTCATGCCACTGATATGTTAATTTTAGACTTAGAAGTAGAACTGAGAACTGGTCTCAGGAATTTGGTTATCACTGACCAGCAGATTATCTATCAGACAGTCAGCAATATTTGTAGGACTATTCTAAGGCCAGTAGACTTCAGAATCATTGAAAGAAGGATTGTCAGAACAATAGCACTCTAAGGTCAAAGGGCCTTAGGAGCACTAATATATCTTCTCTAAAGTCTCAGGGAAAAGTATTATTATATTACTAGACCAGAAGAGTTTTACAAAGTCTTTATAAAAGCTAAAAAAAGGGAGAAAAATTTCAAGATATCTGATATTGATGTAAATGGTAAGATTCTTAGCACAATAACATTCTAAGGGAGAGGAGACCTCGAGATCACGTTGACAGGTTGTTAGAATAGAAGCACCCTAAAGTCAGGAGGCCCTCCTTACTGTTGTTTCGCCTAGAAGCTATGTTCCATCACAATTGCTCCAATATAAAATTTACCTTTCTAAATTTCTCTGGACTTTTGTGTTTGTATTTCACAGTTCTATTCATCTTTTAAATATCAGCAATGCTAGACAATTCTCTCCTATTTCCCTATAGGATTTTACTAAGATTTTTAGAGTAGATTGTTCGTGGTTGTAAACCTCTATCTTTTGCCTTTTTGAACATTATATTCACAGATCTCTTTGCATGTACAAGAGAAGTTAATAGGTCTTGTGTCATCCTGACTGTAGTTCTCGAATCGAGTAGTACTCGAATTGCTTTTTTGTATAATTAATATGGCAACTTTAGATTTGAACATGGCATTCTGTGATGTTTTCTTTGTTCTTTCAGAAATAGATAATTGAGTTTTTTCTGTCTTAACTTTGCCCTCCTGTTTTCATAGACCAGGAAAGTTTCATTTATATTATCTTAAAACATGTCATCCAAACTAAAAAAAAAGTTTTTATTGATGCATTTTTGTGTCTTTATAGTTTTCTCTAAATGTGTTTGCTTCCCAAGGAGTTATCATGTTTATTAATATTAGCATTTTTAAAGACAAATAGAAAAAGTAGAAAGAAAAAAATTAATACAGGAATTTAATAGAGGGGAATATGTATTGTACTCTAATCATATAAAAGGCTCATAATGAAGGGGAAAATAACCCCTTTGAGAAGGAAGAGACCCCACAGAAGAATGTATGAGGAGGCAAAAAAAAAAAGGTTTAAAAAAAGAGGGAAAGAAAGGGGTCAGTTTTGTTTCAATAGTTAGGATTTTTATTAAGAAAAGGAAATATTTTTTAACATATTTAACATGTATTGACCAACCTGCCATGTAGGGGAAGGGGTGTGGGGAAGGAGGGAAAAAGTTGGAACAAAAGGATTTGCTGTCAATGCTGAAAAATTACCTATGCATATATCTTGTAAATAAAAAGCTATTTTAAAAATATGTTTAAAAAGAAAAGAAAATAAAGTATTTCCTTAGCAGAAGGTTCACTGTTTAGTAATCAAAAGACTTGTTCTAATCCAGCTCCATCATTTAAAACCCAATAATCTGATACTAGTACTTAATCTTGCTGGGTTACCGGTTCTTTGTTTAAACCTCACAGCTAATAACAAGGAAGCACAGCAGATACTTGCTTAGGCTTGGAGTCAGAAAGGTGTTCAGATCCAAACTCAGAACCTCTGCCTCCATTTCCTCAGTTGTAAATATATTTTAAAATATCTATCTTGCAGGGTTTTAGGTGTAGATTTATAGTACTAACAATAAAACTAAAATAAATTTAGAACTAATAATCAAAATTCTAAAACTAGGGAAAAGCTGAACAGAATTTGTGAAGGAAGAGGCATTACTTGAGGGGAATGGGGAAAAAATATGTGCCAATAGGATTACCTTAAAATATTTAAGCCAAAATAACTGAAGAGACAATACTGTGTTTACTGGGGAGGATGGGGTAAGAAATCTCAATTTGGGGAAAAATATTATTAGAGGAAAATGGAGGGAAATATAAACCCACCTCTCCTCACTTTAAATATGAATAGATCAAATAAAAAAAAGAAACAGAATGACAGTTTGAATAAGAGAATAGACTTTATAAAAAGAAATCAGTTTTCAGGAAGTCCAGTCTCCACGTATTTTTCAGGTCTGTTTTTGGTACTGTTGAGTTGTGAGAATTGAGGGTTAGAGATCCCTCTGGTTGATGTTGCAGATTCTTTGTGAAAGAATTTGTAAACCCGAAGTTTGTGGCAAAAGGGGATTTATTTACACTAAAAAGACAGCTTTCTTAATGGACAAAGAATCCTGTTAGGATTATTTTTGCAAAGATGGGTTTACACTGAGAAGAAAATATCTTCATCAGTGGGCAGAATTCTTTAGGACTTCTGAAAAGGTTTACACTGAGAAAGACCCAGTGGGTTAAGTCCAGAAGGGTATTTAGTGAAGATTCGGGTTCAGAGTGCCTTTTATTAGTCTTCTGAGGTTTGAGGCTCAGGAGATTAAGGGCTAATTTTTTGATTCAATAGGGCTTGGTCATTATGCCCCAGGCCAAAATGTTGAATGAGATTACTTATCATGATTTTGAGAGTCAGGAAACCCTTCCCCCAAAGATTCCTTTTTTACCCTTCCCCACAAGATTAAAGGGGACACAATTTAATATCTTGAAATTTTCTCCCCCTTTTTTAGTTTTTATAAAATTTTTCCTATTTTCTGTTTTGTGTATTCTGATTTTCATGAAGTCTATTGAGTGCTTGAAGTTTATTTTCTTTCCTGTGTTAGTAACTCTTACCCAAATTAAAATCAGAGACACTCAAGGTAAAAAGAAAAAAAAGAATGCAAATTAAGACAACTGAGATATTTCTCCACACCTCTCCGATTGGCTAAAATGATAGGAAAAGATAATGACGAATGTTGGAGGGGATGCAGGAAAACTGGAATACTAATACATTGCTGGTAGAATTGAGAAACAATCCAACCAATCTGGAGAACTATGCCCAAAATTCTATCAAACTGTGTATACCCTTTGACCCAGCAGTGTTACTACTGGGCTTATATCCTAAAGAAATCTTAAAGGAGGGAGAGGGACCCCCATTTGCAAAAATGTTCGTGGCAGCCCTTTTTGTAGTGGCCAGAAACTGGAAACTGAGTGGATGCCCATCAATTGGAGAATGGCTGAATAAATTATGGTATATGAATGTTATGGAATATTATTGTTCTGTAAGAAACGACCGGCAGGAGGATTCCAGAGAGGCCTAGAGAGACTTAACATGACCTGATGATAAGTGAAGTGAGTAGAACCAGAGTTCATTGTATAAGATTATGTGATGATCAACTCTGATGGACATGGTTCTTTTTAGTGATGAGGTGATTCAATTCCAATGGTTTTGTGATGATGAGAGCCATCTACACCCAGAGAGAGAGGGACTGTGGGGGTTGAGTGTGGATCACAACGTGACATTCTCACTCTTTTTGCTGTTGTTTGCTTGCATTTTGGTTTCTTTTTCAATTTTTTTATCTGATTTTTCTTGTGCAACACAATAATTGTGGAAATATGTACAGAAGAATTGCATATATTTAACCTACATTGGATTACTTGCTGTCTAGGGAAACGGGTGAGAGGAAGGGAGAAAACTTTGAAACACAAAGTTTTTTGCAAGGTGAATGTTGAAAATTATCCACGCATATGTTTTGAAAATAAAAAGCTTTAAGAAAAAGAAAAGGATGTATTACAAAGTCTCAAGAAAGGCCAACTCCCAACAGACAAGGTGTCAGTAGAGGAGTGCAGAGCACAAACTGCAAAACATAAGATTCTATAGACCCTAAAACAAAAGTCCCCATGTTCCTTCTGACCTTTTTTCCCATTGGCTGGGGAATTTCAATTTACCTATAGACTAAATATCTACCCCAGAAACAAAGACTACTAGTCAATAACACACACACACACACACATTAGTGAATTAGATACTTACATGCTAATGAAAAGATTGGGGGATGAGGGGAAGACAGGAGGGAAATGTAAATTTATCTAAAATAATCAAACACCTGCAGGGTTTAACTGTTTTTGTCATTGTAAGTATCAAGTCACAATTAGGTAATAGGTCATTATGAGAGGTGTTCACTCAGTTTGTCCCATTCATTTTCTAAGCCATTCTTATATATATTTTTTTTCTCTAGAGCTTTCATTTCTTTTTTTTTTTTAATCTGCTTCATTACTTCTTTGTTGGTCAACAATAGTTAACACTAATATTTATAAAGTGCCTTTTACATGTCAAACACATACATGTGGAAAATCCATGTTTTGTTTTAACTCACTGCTCATAGTTTTGGTAAATTAATTTTTTCAGGAGAATTATTTATATATATATAAAATGATTTTTTAAAAAAATACTGATTAGGATTTTCTTTGGTTTACTCTTCTTTCCTGCTTTATTTCTTGAATTGTGCTTTATACTTGTTCCAAGTTATACTTTTAGAGAATATTCATCATTGTTTTATTTTTCTCTGTTTTGACCTCCATTTCTTGGATTAGAGCTCCCTGGATCTTTGAAAGTCAGCATGCTAAATCTTCAGGGTCCTCTCCTGCTTCTCAGTACACAGTTTAGGTACTTCATCAACCCTGGATACCTGGCCTCTCCCTCAGTATTTCCACATTATTTGGATCCTTGGGATTCCCACTATCACCAATCTGGGACTTTCTGCCTTGCTTTGGGCTTTTTTAGAGGGCTTCTGAATTTAATTAATGTCTCTAGAAATAAAGCCTTGTAGGCTACAAATATTCCCAACTCATTGTTGGTTTCACTGGAAAGCTGGGCTTCTTTTTTTTTTTTTTTTTTTTTTTTTGCCTTCTTTGGTGCTGGCTTTGCCATTTCCATAGCCTTCTGATTGATTTTTTTGTGTAGCTCTGAGGTAGATGGAGTCAGCTGTTGTAATTTCTCATTGAATTTCTCGATCATTATTTAAAATGGTGTGCATCTCAGGTTTTTGCTAAAGTAGGTACATGGGAACTGACAACATTACCTCCATTCAGTCTTGGCCAAGTCCAGGTTCATTTTTCTTAGCAAATCAAGATAAATATTTTTTCAGGAGGCCACTAAATCATACATACTAATCCCAGTGGACCCACATTTTGGCTTAGAAAACTACAGATCAACATTATCTATGTTATTTTGTATTTTTATTTATTTTGTTCAGTATTTCCCAATTATATTTTAATCAGATTCAGGTGTATTGTGAAAGGCATGTCTAATACTAACTTTGTGGAAATTTTGTGGGACTGGGTTTTTGAGTTTTTGCCACAGTTTTACTGCACTCTAATTCTTCTCACTACAAATGAATTGAATATTTTACATTTTTGCTTCTGTCCTGTATTCTTTTCTCCACATTTCCCTTCTCCCTTTTCTTCTGCCAGTACAAACACTGAGTGTTTGTTATGTGACCTGCAGAAAAATATTTGTGCCTGCCACAAGTAGATTCTAACCTGACAGGGAACAGGGCTTCTGCAAGTTGGGTATACCTGAAGAGCATTGGAAGAGGACAGAATAAAATGAGTACCTCTCCAGAAAGGCAGGAAATAATTAGTCCTCAAATCCAGTTTTGCACTCCATTTGTTGTATCCACATAATGACTGAGGAAGTTGATTTCAGCCTTCTCCACATCTGGCATTGATTTCAAAAGCCCAGCCTAAATGAGCAGACCAGTGTCACATTAGCTAGGCTCTTAGTGTTGTTGTCTATCCTTCATTCTCAAAGAGTTCCATGACATCAGGGAGGGGATGCCATGCAAGTGAATTAGATTGAAATGAGAAAGGGAGAGATGTGCAAGGTCACCTGCCTCACTTTCCCTTCAGGAGCCCCTCTGGGTCCAGTGGCCAGAGAGAGATCAAGACAAGATAGATGGTTTTGGATGCTGTGGGAGACCTTGACCTAAGGTCTTCAACAGTTTTAGTTTGACTGAGACTGCACCCATTCAGTGATTAAGGCTGGGTAGCAATTAAGACAAAGAATCTCCTCTTTCACCTAGTGCATACTTTGATCCATTAGTGTCTCTACTGAGCCTGTATCCCAAAGAAATTATAAAAGAGGGAAAAGGACTCATTTGTGCAAAAAAGATGGAGGAGTTGGCTATTCTTCTCTGGAAACCTGAAAAATACATCCCTCTCAGGCTTGTATTCTGCTATTATACACATGGAAGCTTTATAACTAATACTTCCTGGAGCTCTTCAGTTGAACAGATATACCAGGGATCTTGAGCAAGGTGTTCAAAATTCATATTTGAGACAGTGACATTGTCTTTGATAGATCCCTAAAGATAACAGTGAAAAGAAGTGTGATTTGGGTTTTTTGGTGTGTCTTTGTTTACAACCTTTAGGCTGACTCAAAGTATACCCAAATAGATACCATGACACTTTTTTCGTATTCTTCCTCCCCCCCCCCCCCCCCCCCCCCCCCCCCAAAAAAGAAGCCTTTACCTGGAAAGAAAGTAGGCCCTGTTACTGGGGAATAGATGAACAAATTGTGATATAAAAATGTAATGCAATTTCATGGAAGAAGTGACTAATCTGAAGAATTCAAGGAAATATAAAAATACTTATTTGAACCAAAGTAAAGGAAAAGTGAGCAGAACCAGAAAATGACATATATTCAATAGATAAAGCAATGGAAATAAAAAGAATACTTAAAGTCAGTCAAACCTAAAAACCATTACATTGAATTCCCAATCCCTATATTTATGCCCACCTGCATTTTTGATTTCCTTCACAAGCTAATTGTACAATATTTCAGAGTCTGATTCTTTTTGTACAGCAAAATAACGTTTTGGTCATGTATACTTATTGTGTATCTAATTTATATTTTAATGTACTTAACATCTACTGGTCATCCTGCCATCTAGGGGAGGGGGTGGGGGGGTAAGGGGTGAAAAATTGGAACAAGAGGTTTAGCAATTGTTAATGCTGTAAAGTTACCCATGCATATAACCTGTAAATAAAAGGCTATTAAATTAAAAAAAAAGTCAGTCAAACATTTGGTAATTTTAATGATTATTATTGATTTTAAAAAACAAACTGTAGAGAGACAGAGGAAATTATGGTAATAGGAAAAAAAAGATATTTTATCCCCCAAAACATTCACAAAAATAAGGAAATGTACTTTTATCTATTTTTTTCATCATCCAGGACTTGTACCTTTTTATCAAGAATAATAAAAATGGGAAAAATGCAATTAAGTAAAACTAACCAGCACTTAAAGCAACATGTTTTGTGCAATATTACAGACTCATAGTTTTCATGATCTGCAAAGAGGAGAAGAATGTATATTCCCTTCTTGTTGTCAATGAAACTATATCATATTAATTATGTAGTGTTTGTTTTTAATTTTATTTTTGGTCTTTACATTTACTTTCTATGCTGGTCATTGTATACATTATTTTCTTGGTTCTTCTTACTTCAACTTGCTTCACATTTAGACATCATATTTGTCTTCTCAAGCTTCCTTGTTATGGTCTAGTAATATTTCATCACATTTATATGTCATGATTTGTTTAGTCATTTCACGATTCATGGGGATTTGTGTTTTTTACAAGTAAATGTTTTATGCTAGAGGTAGCATGATCATCTGAATAATAGTGATGACTTTACAAAAATTCTACTAAACTTTCAAGGATTTTTGTGCCTTGAGAACTTGTTCTTTTATATCCTTTTTCTTAAAGAGCATCATTTTAGTCAGAGCTGTGGTAATCCAAACCTAAGTTCCCCCCCACCCCCCAACCCTTTTTGTTCTAAATGACTTGTGTTTTTTTTTTGTTGTTGTTGTTGTTTTTACATAGTAGTTCCTCCTGGAAGTCCTGGACCCATTACACGTCATGAATCCTATGACAGTTTAGCCTCAGACCACAGTGGACAAGAGGATGAAGAATGGCTTTCCCAGGTAGGAACCCAGGAGAGGAAGTATAAACTCTGAGGTGTTAATGGAAGGGAAAAAGGAAACCCATTATCCTCTTTGCTTTGTTTACAGGATTCAAGGGATAGCAAGAGCAGAAGCTTCCATTAAGTCTATTTAAAATGTTCATATATTAGCAGAATGTCTCTCAAATTAAAGCTATCTCACTATTATTTAGTAGTTTGCAATAGTTTCCTCACAATGGAGCTTAAATATGCATATCTTATAAACAACTAATATTTATATCCCCCGAGGAGTTTGGATTTCAGATGGGCTTTTTAAAATGCCCTTTCATTAGGGTTAAAGTAAATGAGACAGAGTTGACCTTAAAAGAAAACAGTGAAGCTATTATTCGAGATTTATTTGAGATTGATTCTGTTGGACCAAATTTCCTACAGCTTGGGCTGCAAGTGCACCATCCTTCTCTTCACAAGGTCCCAGTCTTGCGCAGCTCCCTTGTCTTCCCCATTTCCAGAGGCCAATGAGTCTGGGCAGTCACAATCCCATCTGATTCCTCTTCCCTGGACAAATGAAGTTGTATTCATCACTTGAAGCTTTGAAGTCAAATGATCTTGGTGTGTTTTTAAAGTTTTATTACAAATGTCACTATTTTGTCTGCCATGGGGCAGTTAGGAGGTGGGCTCAGATTGCCAATCCAGCGGCGGCCCCCTCCTCCCCACTTCCCACCTGCGTCCTCAGTGCTGAGGCACATTGGGGAACATGGATGACATATCAGGGAGTTTATCCAGGAGAAGGTGGGAAATTTGGGAATAGGGGAAGCATGGATAGTTGCTTGGGTAATGATATGCCTGTGTCCCAGGGATTACAGGGTGGGACAAAGGGTTTTTCTTCTGGAATATAGCCAAAGTTCTACTTTCACCCATCACCACCTTGGGTTAAGGCCACAATGTCTGGATGACTTTTAAATTTAAAATGTTGTCCCCACTTACAGAATGCTGTGAAAAAATGCTGCCCTTCACTTCAACTTTTCAATTAGAACAGGGGGTAATGTGTGCTGTCAGTGTGAAGTCTGTACAATATGTTTGTCCTGCACACAACAGGAGAATGAATAGGAACATCTGGCCATTGCCTCTGTGAAATTGCACAGGCATCTGTTTACCTCTTGGCTCTGTGACACTGACGGTTTCCAGCTTCAAATGTACAGAATGCTGTATCTGTGCCCTAATTTACCTCACTGCCTATAAGCAGCTAGAATCTGAAATTTCTATAGCTAGTCTGAGTTGCATCTTAAGATCAATAGGTATATGGATATTTCAAGGCAATCTTCTCTTTTTCCCCTTCAGAACACATAATCCTAGAACTACCCTCTTCTTTGCAATTACCTTTTTCCAAGATTTGAATTACTTTATACATAGAAACATAACTTTAGTAAAGAAACTAAAGGCAGCAGTGTGGTGCATCATTTTTTACCATTTTATTAAATGCAGAAAATTAGTCTCATTTGGTGTGCTTAGAAGTTTATATAATAATTACAGGACATTAAGACATGCCTCTTCAGCTCTGATCTCCATGTAATTCACTTGGGTTCTAGGCATCCTGTTTGTGAAATCTTGGAATGCCATATATCTGTTTTCTGATTTTGTCTTTTAAAAAAAATGTTTTTTTTTTTCTGATGTTTTGAATTTTTTTTAAACACCCATGATAATAACAAGTGTTTTGATTTTGTGATGCTGGGGAGGAATTCTATTCTCATTCTCCAATTTCAGTTTCATATTGTATTGTTTGCATGTTAGCTCATTCTACTGGTGCAGAACAACAACTCATCTGCAATTTAGAGTCTTTGAGGTTTGGATGGACCAGGTAGTTAAGTGACCTGTCCAAGGTCAAATAGCTAGTATATGACAAAAGCAGGACCAGATTCCAAGAGTGGCTCTCTTCACTATGAATTGCTGCCTTTCAACAAGTGTTAAGCGTGTGTTTTTCTTTTTTCATTTAAAGTATATGATTCATGAAACATATTGGTATTTCCTGTCTTTATAGTACAATGACAACAGGCAAAGGTACATGTTATTGAAGTCTCTCTTTTTTTCTCTCTCTCTGTCTTAAAAACTTTGGAGTACTTTTTTAAGGAATTTTTTTTCTTTTTTTCTTTAGCATTATTTTATTTTCCCTATACAAGTAAACGTAATTTTCAATATTCATTTTTGTAAAACTTGGTGGTCTAAATTTTTCTCCCTTCCTCCCTTACTGTCCCTCTCCTCAAGATAGCAAGCAGTCAGATATAAGGTTAAACATGTGAAATCTAAAAAAGAAATTGTTCATAACAATTTTTCTGAAATACAGCTAAATCTTATTTAAAAAGTAGCTCTTGAAGGTTGGGGAGGTGGGACATGATAGCAGTAGAAAAAGCCTAGTAACATTTGATGATATGGTTTTTGATACTGGTTTCAAGTATTAAGAATTATTTCAGATCTTTTCTTTTCCTTGGATAGTTCAAGAACAGCTTCAAGTTTATCATGAGCTTGGTCCTCAGGGAAGGAATTACTTTTAATCTGTGGATTGATAGGTGTAGGATTCATTGCATGCCCACAAAGTGGTAAGTACTGTATGGAAGGTAGGAAAGACTTAGCCCTTAAGGAGAACAAAAGGCAGGCTGCAGTTCCTCCTTTCTAATATTTTTTTGGGGAGTGGGGTATTATCATTTATATGTCTATTTATTTATGTGAAAGTCAGAGAAGGGTTGTGGTATGGATGCCTCTTTGAACCATACTCAGAATCATCGTTCAGTGCCTCTTGCACTCCCACTTGACTAAGATAGGCCTCCTGGAGGAAATAGGTTTAGAGTAGAGAGTGGGAGGTGGTTTGATGAGTGGCAAAGGCATATGCAGGGATATAGTTTAATTATCTTAGGCTTGTTCTGTTCCAGGTTGAAATTGTGACTCACACTGGACCCCATAGACGTCTGTGGATGGGTCCCCAGTTCCAATTCAAAACCATTCACCCTTCCGGCCAAACCACAGTTATATCATCAAGTTCCTCTGTGCTGCAATCTCATGGTCCAAGTGACACTCCCCAGCCCCTTTTGGATTTTGATACTGATGACCTGGATCTCAATAGCCTCAGGTAAGAGGAACTTAGGGAGTGGCATGAAGAACCAAGTAAATATTGTGGGCTCAGTTCCTAAATATAATTATAGTTTTTTTGGAAAAGAATTTAACACTTTAAAAGTTATTTTGGATTACCAGAAATTGTGCATCACAGTGTGGTTTAACGAAAGGACACTGAAAGGAACACTAGATTTGGAGTCAGAAGACTTGGTTCAAATATTAGTTCTTCCACAATGTCCTATAAGTTTTGGAATGAGATTATCTGGTTCAGCCCTCTCATTTTATAGAAGAGGAGAACCTGAAATCTGAGAAGGGGAATATCCTTGTCTAAAGTTCCTCACATAATAAGTAATAGAGTTGGGAACTGGACTGAGGGTCTCTGATTTCACACCTGTTTACCTGTTATGTCCATAACATGTCGGGTAGCTATAAAGGACTCTACTATAAATGTCACCTATTAGTAAATATTGACATGTAAAAAGATCAAATCTGTCTTTCTTACAGTCATTCCTGAATAAAGTCAACTTTCTTATTAACCCCAGTTGTTTCTTCACTAATAATTCTCCTCTTTCCTTTAAAACTGTTCTTCCTGAGTCATAATCTCCTAATTACCAAAGATAGTGGTCTGTCCTTAATCTTCATTCTACTTAACCTTTCTGCAACTTTTGAGACTGCTGAGCATCCCTTGTTCTCTCTTCTTCTTTCTGACTTCTTTGACATAATTCTTTTGGCTTTCCTCCTACCTGTCCAACTCTTTCTCAGTCACTCTCAGTTTTTCATAGCCATCCTACCTCTAGAAATCACAAATTTGTGATTACAGCCAAAGTAGTAATTAAGAGAAAATGTAAATCTCTAAATACTTGTAGCATTATAAAAGAGAAGAAGTGGATCAATGAATTGGACATGCAGTTTTACAAACTAGAAGATGAATAAATTAAGAATCCCCTATTAAATGCTGAAATAGAAATACTGAAAATCAAAGGAGAGTTTAATAAAATTTAAAGTTAAACCACAAAACAATGAAACTAATAAAACTAGGTGCTGGTTTGAAACCATTGGTTAATATGATTTAAAAAGAAACAAGAAAACCAAATTATCAGTTTTAAAAATGAAAAGGATAAATGTAACACATATGAAGATAAAATTAAAGCTATTAGGAGCTATTTTGCCCAATTATATGCCAATAAAACTGAAAATCTAAGGGGAATGGATGAATATTTACAAAATTATATATATCTTATGCATGTTATAAAACATATCTGTCTTATTTTTATCATATAAGCATGTATCTATCATATGTTGGGGTTTGTAGACAATGTGATAGGATAGTGAGAAAATCCTAGGAAATTCACCAAAAAAACTACTTGAAATAATTAACAACTTTAGCAAAGCTACGGCACGTAAAATAAATCCACATAAAACATCACAAAACCCTATAGGAAGAGATAGAAAAATTTGATTTAATTTAACTACAGAGAGTATAAAATGTGTGAGAGTCCATATTCTTTTCTTTGCTTTTTATAGACTAAGTAGTGGTATTTCTGAGTCAATGGTTATCACGGTTTCAAAGCCCTTTGGTCATAGTTTCAAATTACTCCAGAATAGTTGAACCAGTTCACAACTCAACCAGCAGCATCTTAGTGTCCCATTTTTCCATATTCCCTCCAACATTTGACCTTTTGTTTTTCTGTTGTGTTAACCAATTTGATAGATGTGAGTTGATAACTCAGAATTGTTTTAATTTGCATTTCTTTAATTAATAATGATTTAGAGTATTTTTTCATATTACTATAGATAGTTTTGATTCCTTCTTCTGAAAATTAGCTGTTCATGTCCTTTGATTATTTATCAACTGGGGAATGGCTCTTATTTTTATAATTTGATTCAGTTTTATCATGCCTTTTCTTAATTGCATTTCCACAAAAGCCATCAATATTGTCTGGAATGAACGCATTCTATATTTCCACCTGTTACAATTCTTTTCTTCTTTAACTTTAATGATTGCCAAAATTCTTGCATCAAGTTGGCCATTAGAATTTTTTAAAAATTGAATTAATCATCTAGTTTCTCCTATTATTGTTATCACTAGGTAATTAAAAAAAAAGTTATTTTCAAATCCAAAATCTTTCTCCCTCCATTCCTCTCCCATTCTTGAAATGACAAGAAATATAACACTCATTACACTTATGAAATCTTGCTAAACATTTCTACATTAGCCATGTTTTTGAGGAGTTTTGGCGCAGGACAGAGAATTGTGGGAACCCCTTTTGGTTGGCACAAGTCCAACATGAAAGAATTCACAAACCCGAAAAGTTAGACTGGAAAAAAGAAGTTCATTTTCTGAATCTTGGTATAGAATAACATAAAAGTCTTATCTAATTTAAAGTCATTTTAACCAGTGTGTTTTTTTTTTTAATTTAATTCATGTTTAATTGCTGTAGTATTTTATTATAGACATATTTTCACTGCAATTCATGATTCCCTATCATCTTTTGGAATCTCTCTTGCTCCTAGTGAATATTTTATGTTTCTGATCATATTTCTCTAAATGTAGATTGTAAAATACTTTTCCAAACTAGTTTACTTTATGATATCTTTCTTGGATTTCTAATTGCTCCAAGTGATTGTATCCTGTTTTCTCACTTTTTTATTATTGGCATGATATTACCTTACAATTAAATATCATCTGAAATTTCTATCTGAATATTGTTTACTCTTTCAAGTCACTGAAATGACATATCAAAGATAAAATATTTTAGAAGAAAAAGCAAAGGAGAAACTCTCTTCAAATTTTGCATTTTTTCCTGTGGATTTTCTAACTTTCTTGTTATGAGGATTATATAATCCAAGATATAATGCAATTCATAGATTTTTATTAATTTTTCTCATTTTTTTATGAAGTTGGGTGCATCTTCAGTTCTTAGGATTTCAGTATTCCTTAACAAATTAATTTGCTATCCCACAGCTCTTTTGACCACTAAAAATGGTCATTCCAATGTTAAATAAAATTCCTAAATGTCCTCTTTTTACACCTATTTCTTTACTAGTGAAAATACTGTGGAAAATTCTCATTTTGATTTGAAATTAAGAAATGGCTTCAGTTAATCTTTTTTATATTTCTTGTGGTAAATAATCCATATTATATGATGGAATTAAGTTTTTACCTACCACATTGCCATCAAGCAATAATATCTCTTTTTAGAAAGCAAAGCCAACAGTAAAGTTGGTTAGACCTTTTATTTCTTCTTAAGGAGTGACTAATGCTAAATAGAAGAGCATATATCCTGTACCATTTCTCTGCCTTAAAAACAACAACAGGGCAGCCTAGGTGGCACAGCTAAGATAGATCTTCAACTCATATCTAACTTACTATCTTATAGTCAGTTGTTGCCTCTGACTTTGTCCCTTGGTCCTCATGAAGCTCTTTGATTTCAGCTTCTCTAATGCATTTTTCATTTAATCATAGAGTATGGATCTAGGTTACCAATCTGCTCAAGTCACATTTTATTTCCCCATATACATGAATTACTATATCACAAATCTCTGTGTCTTATTCTCATTACTTGAATTTAGGCCTTAGTGTTTTCTCCTACAACCTCACCCCCAATAGTAGGTAAGTTCCTTGAAATTAGGAACTGCTTTGTTCTTCTCTTTATCTGGTATTTAGTAGGCACTTAGATATTTATTGAATGAATAAGACCCAGGACCATTTGATCCTCCTTTTTGGCTAGCCCAGTTGTTAGTGTTCTTGTTGTCTGTCCTTTGTTTTTGAAGAAGACCAGGACATCTGGGAGGTGATGCCATAACATGCAAATGAATTGGATTTAAGTGTGAGAATGCCCTTCAAAGTCACCAGCCTTACTTTCTCCTCTAGAACTATTTGAATCCAGTGGCAAGATAGTCTACGCATAGTAGCCATATAATAAATGTTTGTGGAATGAAAGAAGATATGTAAGGCATTCATTACAGAAAGAAGAATATCAACAAAATGCAGAAAACATTGCCATTTTCATAAAACAGAAGTCTAGATACAGTGAGTAATCATCAGAATGATCTGAGTTCAAGTTTCACTTCTGACATATAAAAGTTGCCTTACAATTACTGATTTACATGAGCAGAACAAGTTCCCACACAAGAGTTTTCCTATATCAATAACATTGTAGTTCTGATCAAAACAAAAATGCAGTACATATAGGAAATTGGAGATTAGGTTCTTGGATTATAATAGGGAGATCAGAATACCATGCCTTTTGGCACATTATGAAAGGTTCATTTTATTTTTTTAGCCTTAATCTTCTTTTCCAGGAATATAACCTACAGTGAGTTAAAAGATTATTTAAAAGACTATTTGGATGTTAGTTGTCCTTCCTCTCTGACATAGTGCTTAATATTTAATATTTAAAAGGATCAAGCCATTTTCTTTCACCCTAATCTTGTTTGACTGTGGTTGTACAGCATTACCTCACCTTTGGAGACTTTGCATTAATTCAGTTCTATTTAACACACATTTGTTCAGTGCTCTGTATTAGACCCTGGGGATACAAAGACAAAACCAGTCAATAATCCCTGCCCTCTGTGGAGTTTACATTCTACTGGGATTTGCATTTTATAAACCTCAATTTGGCATTACCTTTGACTTCCCATTTATTTGAATCACTACCCTTCTTTGCTGTGGATTATGAGCTATACAGCCTTAGAACAGTTATACCTGTGGTTTTTTCTTCTAACCACCAATCTCAGTCTTCAATATAAAAATGTGTTTCATCTAGATATCAATGAATGATCACAATCTGGTATTTTAACTGTCAGGATTTATATTGAAATGGGGAAAGACCAGGACCTTAATTGAGCCGTAATCCACAGTGGATTCAGGATTATTGAAATGACCACAAGGCAGCTGAGAAATAAATGTATAAATGGTTACACCTGGAAAAGAGAGATAATTCTTGAGCAAATGGGAAGCTAACAGTTTCAAACTAATAGTAGGCTAAATCTGCAGAAACTTAATTTGTTAGTCATGGATAGTTCCTGATGTAGTGGTAGTCACATAGTCTGTGTAAGATAAGTCTTTCGACAAAAAACACTAGTTTCTTTACATTATTTCTCTTTAAGATAATATCAAATAGTTCATGATTGCCTGTAGTGCGTAACAATATTTAAGGCTTTCATGGAACCCCACTATTACTCCTTTGGCTATACTATCCTTCCTTCTTCTATGCTCTCTTCTCTTCTCCACCTATGCAAATCTTACTTGATCTTCAGAATCCAGTCTAGTACCACATTTTCCATGAATTCTTCCCTCATTCCCCAGATCACTTTGATTTCTCACATCTCTGAATTTCTCTGTTACTAAAGTATTAATAAATAAATAATTTATTGCTTCAAAATGACTGTGGTTTCTTGAAGCTTGTTGTAGAGCTCAACCTCTGGCACTTTCCTAGCAAGCTACAAAGCACGGGCATGATAGCAGGCTCTCTGGCTATTGTCCTGGTATCAGCTTAGTTAATCTTATGCCTAGAAGAAACAGAATTAGAAGGGCATAGCCAAGATAGCATAGTAACAGGAAGAATTAAAGTGAATTACTTGCTAAAACTTTTTCAAACAGATTTAGAAAAACACCAAACTGAATCCTGATGAGGAAATCCAAGAAATCTCAGCACAGGAAGACAAAGAAAGCTAGATATCTGTGGACTTCAAGTAGATGTTCTAGTCAGGAACATAGCACACAAAACAGCCTGGTACATGGAAGGGCTATACACAAAAGCAAGAAGAGGGCCTATCTCAGTCTTTCCTTGTGGAGAAGGTATGTTAGGAATTGGCCCTGAGATCCCAGGTTAGATGCAGAAACAGATGCCAGCCAGCAACTTTGTCACTCACTATCCTGTCTCATGTTACAGACTCAAAGAAGATGAAGAGTCTTGTGACTAGAGAGAGCTATGTAGCTGTGAATCGTATACTGCAAATAGAGCAGATTCAGAAGCAAGCAGCAGGAGCAATGTGGTTCAGATAGCCAGCTACAGAGCAGACATTCAGCTCCAATTTTTAGCCTAGTCTGAAGCCAGTAAACAAATAAGCTGGGCAAGAATCCCAGAATGGAGGAAAATCTGCAGTTCTAGCACTCAGAACCAGTTTTCCAGCTGGCTATTAGGGGCTGAATCTAGGATACTAGGTCACAAACTTGCAGAGTTTAGATAACAAGGATCAGCCTTACCCTGGTAACAAGGATCAGCCTTACCTGGGATCATACAATACTCCAAGAAAGCTGCAATATGATTGACCCACACCTAGTCCCTAGAAATGGACAAATATCTGGCCCTGACATTAAATCAAAAGTCAAGATTGCTTGTCAACAAGTCAATTCTCAAATCAAAAAAAAAAAAAAAAAAAAAAAAAAAAAGAATAACAGGTTATTATATCTTCTGGATGCAAATCCAGAAGAAGAGTATGATTTTAAAGCATCTACAAGGAAAATCTAAAAGAAAAACAAAGCTTGGACATAAATTCAACTAGAATTCTTGGAAGAGATGAAGCAAGAATTTAGAAGAAGTAATTATATTCTTTTTAAATGAGAGCAATAGAGGTATAAAAAAAAACAAGAAATGAGAGTTTTGGAAGAAAGAACTGGAAGGGGACTTAACAGCTTAGCACAAAAGATACAAAAACTTGTCCAAAGAAAAAACTCACTGAAAATTAAAATGTACCAAAAAGAAGCCCACAGCTCTGTGAAACAACAAGAAATACTAAAATAATCTATTAAAAAATAGAAAAATATAATATCTCATAACAAAAACAAGTTATCTAGAAAACAGATCAAGGAAAATAAAATTAAGAATCATTGGACTATCTGAAATCCACGATCTAAAAAAGAGCATATACATGATATTTCAAGAAATCTTCAACAAAAACTGCAGATATTAGCACCAGAGGATAAGGCAAGAATGGGAGGAATCACCTCCTGAAAGAAGCTCTAAAATAAACACTCACATGAATAATATAGTCAAAATCAGAAAAATATTGCATGAAACTAGAAAAAAGAATTCTGTTACTGAAGAGCCACAGTCAGATTCACACATGATTTAACAGCCACTACTAGAAAAGAGTAAAGAACTTGGAAGAATGCAAGAAGGAAAATACAGGCTTAGAAACAAGAATAACTTTTCTAGCAGGGCTGACTACAAGGGATGAGAGGGGGTGGGGTGAGGTGTGAATTTTAATACAGTAAAGGATTTTTAAACATTCCTGATGAAAAGTCAAGAGGTTGAGTAGAAAACCTAAAGTTCAAACACAAAGTTAAAAGAAACAAAGTAAACAAGAATGGACAAAATAATGGCCTAAAAAAAAAATTGCTTATATTTAAATATGAGGAAGTAATGCATGTGTTTCTTCTGAACCCTGTCATCATTAGGAGTGATAGAAGGAGTTTATTTAGACAGAAAACAAACAATAATAAAGTTATGGGGAGATAATAAGTGTCCCCTCTGAAACCTGTCATCTTTAGAGGTCATAGACAGAGAGTCTACTTAGAAAGCCTGTGAATGCTCATTATATTGTGGTGATTTTTAAAAAGAATAGAGAGGAAAAAGAATACACTAAAATTTTACTTTTCTTTCTTTCTCAGTTGTGGAGTGGAGAGGAAAGACATATTTTTGCCAATTGAAAAAAAATAAAATCTGAAAAAATAAAAGAGGATTGGCCACTACAGAATGAATTGGGGGGGGGGGGAGGGAGGCTACCATGATTCTGAAAACTATATAGTAAGGAGTAGAGGGTTTATGATTTCTTATCAGTGAAAGGTATATTCCTATTAATGAAATTATAGGTCTTTAGCATTATTATCTATGCCACTTATTTTGGCACTTAATCATATTCTCATTTACATTGGTGCTTCTTGTGCCTATATCTTGTCATCTCAACTATAAGCTCTTGGTGAGCAAGAACAAGCTTTGACTTTTTCCATTCATTGCCTTACTTAGTGAAGTGAGGACACTTAATAAGTACACATTAAATATTTATTGGATGAAAGAATTAGAATTTTGTATCAGATTTGGCTTCAAGTGGTCTGTTTAGTGATACTTTTTTTGGAAAGGGAATTTTGTCATAAATTTTTTGTAATATAGAATGAAATTGTATTATTTCATTTTTACTCTACTAAGTCTATAGCTAAAAGAAAAATCTGTTTACATAGAGGAAGACAAGGAAAAGAGAGATGTATACTGTGCTTCAGCCTTGTACAAAAATTAGGAAGAATGCTGCTCTCTTGCTTGGCTGATTTCAGAATAAATAGTTCTTTAATGGATTGGACTGCCTCAGCATTCTTGATTTAGGATCTGTTGCAGCAAGCGGCAGTTCTGACACCAGTAACATATGTGAAGTAAATTAAATTAAATTGCCTTGCAGGATCCAGCCAGTCCGCTCTGACCCAGTCAGCATGCCAGGGTCGTCTCGTCCCGTCTCTGATCGAAGGGGAGTTTCTACAGTGATCGATGCTGCCTCAGGTAGAAAACCATTCTCTGTGTTTGAGTTGATACCTTGTTAGTTCTGTCCAGTTTTAGCTGTTTTCTGACACGGTGTGATAATGTTTTTTCTTCCCTTTTTTATGTTTTAAAATATAATACTCCATCTTTTGTGTGTTGCTAAACATTGCCATATATTTAAACATTCTTAAAGTTGGTGAACGCTATGGTGAAGTTGGCACTTGATTAAATGTAACGAACACAATATTGAAGGCTGTAATGTTGATGACTTATTTTGCCTTTGATCATTTGAATGAGGATCAGCAGGCTTGACATATAACATAAATACAATATATGGGTTCAATTTACTCAACCTGTTGAGTATCAAAGTGCCTGATCTATGGAACCAGAGAGAGCCCAAATTCTCTAGCTTGAATGCTTTTATTATTGAAAGCATAAAGTTTGGAAATTCATTACCTTAACTATATTCTCTTTTTCAACTTTATTAACTCCCTATAGTATACATCATTAGTGTCTGGGAGCAAGGATTTAGGCCTTTGTAGGTGACATTAGTTAGGTGGAATTTTTTGAGAATGGCTGCTGGAAAAAAAAAAAACAAAAACAGAATTGTATGTTGATTTCAGTAATAGATATTTTTTTCCTGTTTCCAAATTGAGAGAGTTTTTAACCAAAAAAACCAAAAAACTAGAATCTCGATATTTTATATTCTGGTGCAGATGTGTAGCATCTGAAGACTGCCCGCAGCAGGGTTTTGTCAAATAAAATCTCTCACAAGTAGAATTATTAAACATACAGCATTAGTCAAACAGTTCAGTCAGAGAGGATTTTAATCTGTAGTGATTTTAGAATCCCTAGCAACTACTGATTGGATTAAAGCTTAAAATGTAAATGAAAATGATAGCAGAACCAGATTTTTGAAGCTGGCTTTTAAGAGAGTGATGGGTAGTGGGCTCCTGTTTCTAATTGTGATTTCTATGCTTAGATTCTGAACTTTGAAGGCTATGTGTTTTCCTAGGTTTGTTTATGTTATTTAAGCAGTAAGTTTCATAATTGCCTTATTTAAGAGCTTTCTCCTCACTTCCTTTATAAATCTTAATTTTGAAGGCTTCAAACTTGTCTCCTTAGTTGAACTTGGCCAACCAGGACTGCCTCCTGGGAACAAGAATACATATACATCTATCTCTGCTTTTCCACTATGGAGTAGGTGTGATGATATATATTTTTTTTTTTTTAGAGATAATCTCTTAGATCATTTCTTGATGTGAGTATACTAATGACAGACTTTTGCTAGTTTATAAAGTTCTCATTTCCTACTATGCATCTTAGAAATTAGATACTTTAACTAAAATATTTTACTCTATGTCCATAAGTTTAATTTGTTGGTATTTCCTACATTTTACAACAATCAGGTTATTAGTATTTTTTAGAGAAAAGTAGCTACTGTGAATAAGCAAGAATATGGCCCTGATATATTTCCACAATGAAGGTAACTACTTCCAGAATTATGTTAAGGTGACATTTCTCATTTACCATCTTAGTACCAACTCTGTTTTAGCTCCTAACCAATTAATTGCAGGTAATGTGCAAAGTTTGTAATGAACCTTTTTTGCTTAACTTTAAAAGTTTAATTTTAGATTGACTTTTTCCTGCTTCCTACAGTTATCATTAAAATCAAGTGAGGTATTTGTAAGGGGTTAACGCATTCTCTGACACATAGTAGGTGCTTAATAAGCTCATGTTTTCTTCTTTTCTTCCTTCCTAGTATTCCTCCAAAGTATGGTAACGGGACATTTAGAATATTTCTTTAGATCTCCAATCCTCAACTTAAATGGTCATCCCTGATATTTAGTTGGTAAAGACCATTTCAGGAGTTGGACTCCCATCCTTTCTCAAATCCTTTTCAATTAAAGTAGGCAAGCACAGCCATTTCCCCAGTAGGACTGACTGATTTACTTACTTCAAGACAATAAGACACATGTGTATTAAAGCAACCTTGGAAAGAGACAAACCAAAAATAAGAGCCTGGACTCTGAAAAAGCCATTCTCTAAGTCACCTTAGAGGAGTTTTCTGCATGTTGTGTGTCTGTGGAGCAAATCACACTTGGTTGTGAAGTGCATGATTATATTTTATTGTCATCTTTTCAGGCAAAGCTTCGTCTAAAAGAGCAAAGTGACTGTAACTGGCTTGGTTTCTCCTGATGATTGTAAGATAGAATAGGTTATTTTCTTTATGAAAACAAGTTTATTGGAAAATACCTTTTTAGGTTTTTCCTTTAAAAGGAGGCAATAAATTTTTATCATGGCTCCTGAACCAGGAAGTCCTCCACTGGGTCTGACCCATGTGTACACTGGAGGCTGCTGGGCTTTATGAAGATTCTTATCTCGCTGTTTGATGGTTGATTGCTTAGAGGTTGGACTATGGCGCCTCCTCTTATCAGGCAATATCACTTTGTCTTACCTTCAGACAATTTATGAGATCACGTTTATCATCTTTTTAATTGTTCTGCTGGCACGTTTTAATAGCTTTCAAATATTGTGGGTGACAGCTTTTTCTATGTGTGTGTGTCCAACCTGGTGGTGGTATAAATCTACTTAATATGATTACTTTTCAGTCATAGAGACTAAAACCTACTGTCAAGTAGCTCTAAAGTCTTTGTTCTAGGAAATCACAAAATAATTCTTATTTTAGTATTATTAGTATTTAGTATTATAAGTCCTTAGCCCCGAATTTCCTTTTGGAGACATGTAAGAAAACTATGTTTTTGGTGCTGCAAGAAAAAAATACTTCATTTTCACTAAAAAATTCCTGAAAATTAAGTTTACAACTTGAATTATGGTTCATTGTTTTCCAGAGACTTTCTTTTGGAAATTAAAAAAAATAATAATAATGATAGTAATTCTAGTAATCTTAGCAAGGGGTAAATTCTGTGCCTTAAGAGAAATGTCATAGACTTATACCTCTTTAGGTTAATATCTCCTCTCTGTGTGTTTTCTGAGATGTGTATAATTTAGAAAGCAGCACTTGAACACTATTGAAGTTTAAAGTTTGAGCTATGTTCAGAGAATCACAGAATCTCAGTGTTAGAAGGAAACATAGAGGTCAATTAAGATTAATTATTATGTTCACAACAGTTCCTTCTATGACATCCCCGTAAAATGGACTTCTAACCTCCTCTTGAAGATTTCTAGTAATGGAGAATATAGAATAGGGGTTTTTCCCTTAGATACCAATTATCTCTGCTTTCTTGCTACTACTACTAAAACCATAGGTTTTATAGGTATGATTAGTTCTCTTTCCTATAAGTAGAACCAGACGTGAATGCTGGAAAAAAATAGAACAGTGTGTCAAATTTTAGCAGTAGAGCAAACAAGGTAAATCTAATGTCTTTTTCAACTGAAACATCTTGAGATATTTGAAGACTATTATCATGGTCCCCACTGTGTTTTATCAGGGCTAAAGAAATCTAGTTTCTGCAGCCAATCTTCATATGCCACAATCTTGAATTTCCCTAATTTCCTGGTTGCTCTCTTGAATAGTTTCCATTTTATTAAGGGCCATTATAAATGCTAATACTTAGAACTAAACATAATGCCCCAAATGAGGTATAATTGTTCTATAAATGTTCTGTTTGATCTTTTTCCTGAGTTGAAAACTACTGTCTGAAAAAGTTTGGGCTTTTGATAATTAAAGAATTCTTTCTTCCTCCTTGTGATCCAAAGTAGGATCATTTTGAGTATTATTCTCTCATAAGAGCCCATTTAATATATCCAGATATAGATTACCCAAAAGAGTTTAGACTTGAGAGAATTTGTAAATATTTCCACTCTCACCATTTACTCTCTCTTTGTTTATAGAAAATATTGATAGAAGAAGGGATTTATACCCCTACTTTGACTAAATACCATAATTCTTTTCTGTATATCCCAAATGCAAAACCACTTGAAAATTTATTCTCATAGTTTATATTTTATAGCATGTCATTCAAAATATATTCCTTTTAAAGGGCAGACTGTTGAGCAGTTAATAGTTGATGTAGTTCTCAGAGGCTTTTTTTAAAAATTGTTTTTCCCACTTTAATAACTGAGCATACCACCTTCCAGAGTTGGTAAATCAATGCTGCTGGGGAAGCTTGAAGCCCCTGCTTTTGAATACCCAATGATGAGTCTGAAAAAAATGCAGCTGATATTTTAAGGACACTTTTCTTGGTTTGTACCTTCACTATAGAGAAGTCTTAATTGAGAACATTAAATCCCAAAGTCGGAAGGGATCTTAGAATACATTTAGTACAACTTCCTTCCCCACAGAGTAATCTCTTCTCTAACAAATGGCCATCTACCTTTTAATTGGAAACTTTTAGATCTTTCAAGTAATGCTAAAACCAATTTTCTCATTGCATGGGATCTTGTAAGTGACTAGTATACCAAAGTGACATTCTTGAGTCTTTAGGAAAATACCCACAAAATAAAAGATATCCTGTTGATAAAATAAACCATCGATGATAGTACAGGATAGAAGTGGAAATGAATACAGCTGTGTCAGACAAATAAAATATGTCTTTAGCTGTCAGACAGATTCTGGCATGGTATATTGTATACCGCAGGAATGGAAATGATTTTCTGGTACTTGCTAGAAGTTTTGGGACCTCTTTTATGTATTAAAGTAGACCCCCCAAAAAAAGTAATGATTTTTGAATGAACAGAAATTGATTTCTCTCTTTTTTTAAAACTGTGGACTTAATATTGACAAACACAAATGTTTTCATATACAAGGAAAACGGATTACATATGAAACTACAAATCTCTGTTGCACATAGTTTATTTTTTAGGTAACATGTTAACTTGAATACAGTTTTGTTAATACCATCCCTGTTTGTTTCTCTTCTACCCTAACTTCCATTTTCTCTATTCTGTGAGGGTTTTTTTTAATGTTTCAATAATATTATTTTCTTTATTTTTTTTATTTATAAATGCTATCCAATCTCTTATCCTTTTCACAATTATTCATCTCTCTCCACTGTGAAATAAAGCCCTCCTTTGTAACAGATTAGTATTGTCAAGCAAGATTCATCTAAGAATGTATGTTATTTTGTGTTGGAATCTTTACAAACTGTTAAGCCATTGGAGTTGATAGAGACAATAATTATCTAATTTGGCATGGTTCAATATGATTGATTTAATCTTATAAGGAGATATTTTGGGCCAGAACTTGAAACAAGGTACTAAGTACAACTGATAGAAACAATGTTTGTGTTCACACCTTTAGAAAGCTCATAAGTATCTAAGTACTCAGTGGAGTTCACACATTTGGGAGATTTCAGGGCTTAGTATGAGATCCAAATTCACACCTCCCTTAGGGCCAGAGAGCACTCTGGGAGATAACCCAGAATCCCTCTCTCTCCAGAAGGAGGAGTTAACCTTTGGGAGACCATATATATACAGGAAGCTCTTAAAGCTGGGGAGAGTTTACTTGGGAACATTCCCAGGGGTCGGAGAGTCGGAGAGGAGCACTCTCCTACAAGAAAAGCCTACAAGAAGAAAGCCTACAAGCCCTATCTTCGAGGCAAGAAAAATTCATCATATCTTCTATCTTGGTGCTGGCTGGAGTCAGAAGGACAAACCTTTGGATTTGGAGACATTCGGGCGGAGCTCTTAGACCCAAGCGGAGAGATAGGCCTCTGAACTAACCGGGCTATATTGAAGGACACAATAAAAGATCTGAACTCTTTTATCACCTGGCTGTGTTTTGGAAAAAGAACACCAACAATTTTGAAGTTGTTTTTTTCCTTTGCCTTATTGTAATCATTGTATTTGTTCTGGGAACTCTTTCCAGTTTTCTTAGACTCCATTCCTTTTATTATTTCTTACAGCAAAATAATATTCCATTACATTCATGTTCCACAGTTTCTTCAACTATTCTACAATTCAAGGATTCCCAATTTGTTTCTCATCCTTTTCTATTCTAAAAGTGCTGATACGAATATTTCTGTACCTATGATTCTTGTCTTTTCTGTCTTTCAAGCTATATATGCTTTATAATATCACTTTATTTATGAATGAAGTTTAAAATTACTTTTCATCATAGTGGATTGGTCTAGTTCATTGTCTATGCCCCAAATTTAAATGAATTGCGATTTTTAGTCCAAGTATTAAAGCTTTAGTGTTCTTATTAGTATGTAGATGGCAGAGTAGAAAAAACATTCAGCTGAACATTTACAACATTCTCCATCCTAAAAGAATGCCTCAATTGAATTCTGGAGTGGCAGAGCTACCAGTGTCAGAATAAGACAACATAGAATGTCAGAAAGAGATCTGTGACAGAAAGAGGAGGCTAACCTAGAAACCATATGGATGAAACACCAGTAGTGGAAATAAGTGGTGGAGATAGAAGAAGCAGATGCTTTAGGAGCTCTTAAACCAAAAATGGTATGCTGACTTGCCAACTGGTCAGAAAGATATTACAAGGCAATGGATGTTGAAGTCTGCTTGGCAATTCCAATTCTATATATCCAATTCTGGGTTATAACTCATGGGCAGGGAAGTGCACTTTTGGTCAAAAGGAGTGGAAGCCCTGAAGGACTGTATCTCTTTGGATCCTAAAGGTTCATAATCCTGAGAAACAATATTTTTCCTCTACCAAAGGAATAGGAGCCTTAAGGAACAGTATTGATTTCAATCTCAAGAAATCAGGAGTCCATTTTGGGACCAAAATGCAAAAATAGGAGAGCAGTGACCACACATTTCACCAGATCATATTATCTTGGAAGCATCAAAAACTTCCAGGGCCCTAAGAACCAGCTCTGAAAACAGTAGAACCTGAAGCTTCAGTCAGTGCCTTACTCCCCTGTCTCTTCTCTACTTCTCCTTACTAGGTAAACAAAGCTCAATTTAACATAAAATTCCATATCAAGAAATAAAGTGGGAAAATGAACAAAGAAAAAAAAAAAAAAAAAAAAAGAACAAAAAAAAAAAAAAAAAAAAAAAAAAAAAAAGAATGAACATATCCTCTAGTGACAGGGTAGATCAAGACACAAACTCAAAAGACAATAAAGTCAAAATAATTATTAGGTCAGAGAAAAATGAAAATTGGACATAAGCTCAACAAGAATTCCTGAAAAAGCTCAAAAAAGGATTCTCAAAACCAAATAAGGGTACTAGAAGAAAAAGTAGATAAAGAAATGAAAGCAAAGGAATAAAATCATATAAAGCTAACAGCTTAGAAAAGAGGCACAAAAAAAAAAAAAAAAAAAAAGACTGAAGAAAATAAGAACATTGACCAGGAGGTAGAACCCAGATGACAGAGTAAAGGCAGGAATTCACCTATCTTCTCCCCCAAAATGCTCCAAATTCCTTTAAATAATGACTCTTTTTTTAAAAAATAGCTTTTTATTTACAAGTTATATGCATGGCTAATTTTACAGCATTGACAATTGTCAAACCTTTTGTTCCAGTTTTTCCCCTCCTTCCCCCCACCCTCTCCCTTAGATGGTAGGATGACCAATACATGTTAAATATATTAGAGTATAAATTAAATACAAAATAAGTATACATGTCCAAACCATTATTTCGCTGTTCAAAAAGAATCAGACTCTGAAATATTGTACAGTTAGCCTGTGAAGAAAATAAAAAATGCAGGTGGGCAAAAATATAGGGATTGGGAATTCGATGTAATGGTTCTTACTCATCTCCCAGAGTTCTTTCGCTGGGTGTAGCTGGTTCAGTTCATTACTGTTCCATTAGAACTGATTTGGTTCATCTTCTTGCTGAAGATGGCCAGGTCCATCAGAATTGATCATCATATAGTATTATTGTTGAGGTATATAATGATCTCCTGGTCCTGCTCGTTTCATTCAGCATCAGTCGTGTAAGTCTCTCCAGGCCTTTCTGAAATCATCCTGTTGGTCGTTTCTTACCAAACAATAATTAAATAATGACTCTTAAAAAACACACTGGCCAAATATAAAAAAAGAGGTACAAAAATTCATTCATAGAAATAGTCTTAAAATGTAGAATTGGCCAAATAGAAAAAAGAAGTACAAAAACTCAATGAAAAAAATAATAGCAAGAAACAATAAAAGGGGGATGAGTATGTGTATAAAAAGGGAAGGCAGATAAAAGAAAAGAGTGATCAGAAACAAAACAGACTTGAGAGGAGGGACAGGATAAAAATAGAGAAAGATAAACAAGGGAAAAAAAGAGGATAGAGAGAAGCACACTAATCATAACTGTGAATTTAAATGGGATGAATTCATTTACAAAATGGAAGCTAACAGCTGAATAGATTAGTAACTGAAATCTAACATTGTTCACAAGAAACACACTTGAAATAGAAATGTAGAATTACACTAAGGAACTAGAACAGGGTCTTATGCATTAGCAGAAGTAAGAAAGGCAGGAGTAGCAATCATGATATCAAGACAAAGTAAAACAAAAATAGACCTAATTAAAAGGGATAACCAGAGAAACTACAACTTACTAAAAAGAACCATAGACAGTAAAGTAATATCAATACTGAATATATATGCACCAAATGCCACAGCATTCAAATTCTTAAAGGAAAAGTTAAGTGAAAAATTGTAGGAGGAAATAGTAAATTGCACTAGTGGAGGACCACAACTCTCCTCTGTCAGAGCTAGATAATTCTAACTATAAAATAAACAAGAAGGAAATCAAAGAGATGAATAAGAAAAGTTATATATGACAGACCTCAAGAAAATAGAATGGGTACAGGAAGGAATATACATTTTTTTCATCTGTACATGGTAAATTCACAAAAATTGACTACATATTATGGCATAAAAATCTTAGCAGCAGATACAGAAGAGCAGAAATATTTAGTGTACCTCTTTTAAACTACAATGCAGTAAAAATTGAACTTTATAAAGGACTGTAGAAGTATAGATTAAAAGTTCATGGAAAACTAAACTATCTGATTCTAAAGAATAAATGGCTCAAATTTGAGAACAAATCATAAAAATAATAATTTCATTAAAGAAATTAGCAATAAAACAACATTCCAAAATTTATGAGATGCAGCCAAAAAAGTACTTGGAGGAAATTTTATATCTCTAAATGCACATATCAATAAAAGAAAGATTCAATTAATGAATTGGACATGCAACTTTAAAAAAAAAAAAACACAACCTAAAAAAAGGAAAAATTAAAAATCTCCAATTAGAGACCAAATGGGAAAATCCTGAAAATCAAAGGAAAGAGTAATAAAATTGAAAGTAAAAAACAAAAACAAAAATAACCATTCAACTAATAAAACTATAAAATGATTTTATGGTGGTTGGGGGAACCACCAATAAAATAGATAAACCTTTTTTTTTTTTTTTTTTAAGATTTTTTAATCTTAAATTACCAAATTACCAGTCCCAAAAATGAAAAGAATGAATATATCACCAATGAAGATGAAATTAAAGAAATTATTAGGAGTTATTTTGCCCAATTATATGCCAATAAAACTGTCTAGATGAAATGAGTAAATATTTATAAAAATACAAACATCCCATATTAACAGAAAAGGAAATAAAATATTTACATAATCCTATTTTGGAAAAAGAAATTGAACAAGCCAGCAATAATATGCTGCCTTTTTAAAAAAAGTACCTAGAACCAGATGAATTTGCAGGTAAAAAAAATCTATTTGCAGGTAAAAAAATAGTTTCAAATTTCTTTCAAATAAATAAGGAACAATTAATCTGAAACTATTTGAAAAATAGCTAAAGAAAGAATCTTACCAGATTTTTTCTGTGACACAAAAATGGTTTGGTATCTAAACCAAGGAAAGCAAAAACAGAGAAGAAATATTCAGTCCAATTTTTTTTCTTTTTCTTTTTTTTAAAATTTATTTACTTATTTTATTATAGCTTTTTATTTATAAGATATATGCATGGGTAATTTTTCAGCATTGATCCTTGCAAAACCTTCTGTTCCAATCTTTCCCCTCCTTTCTCGCACCCTCTCCCCCGGAGAGCAAGTAGACCAATACATGTTAAATATGTTAAAGTATATGTTAAATACAATATATGTATACATATCCATACAGTTATTTTGCTGAACAAGAAAAATCTAGTCCAATTTTCTTAATGAATATCAGTACAAAAGTTTTAATTAAGACATTGCAAGGAAATTACAGTAATATACCCCAAAGATCCGATGCAGTGATCCAATGGGATTTTTATCAGGAATGCTGGGTTGGTTCAATATTAGAAAATTTGACCATGCTAATAAAAACAACAAGAAAAGAAATTGTATGATTTTAATAGTAAATGTGAAAAACAAGCATTTGATATAGTCAATATCCCTTCCAATTAAAAACACTAGAAATCATGGGAATTCACTGAATCTTTTTTTAAAACAGTCAGTAGTATCTACAAGCAAATATTATCTTTAATATGGATAAACTTGAAACCTTCTCAGTGAGATCAGGGGGGAAGCAAGATGGTTTCAGAAAAATCCTGGAAAGACTTATGTGAACTGATGCAAAGTGAAGTAACCAGAATCAGCAGAACATTTTTATATAATCACAGCAATATTGTAAGGGTGATCAATTGTGATCTACTCTGATCAAGACCGTGACTCAAGATAATTTCAAAGGATCCGTGTTGAAAAATGTTATCTAGTTCTAAAAAGACAACTGATGAACTTTGAATGCAGATTAAATTATCTTTTTTTAACTGTATTTTTATTGTTTTATTTTGTTTGTGTTTTCTTTTGCAATATGACTAGTATGTAAATAGGTTTTACATGACTTCACTGTATAATCAATATCAAATTGCTTGCCTTCTCAAGGAGGGAAGTTAAGAGTTTGAAACCTAAATTTTAAAAAACGATTGTGGAAAAAAAATTTTTTTACAGGTAATCAAGAAATATTTAATAAAATAAATAAAATGGCTTAAAAAAATAATGCTGTCTGGAGGGAGTAGGGGATGGACTATGTATTGGAAGCCATGCCAGAGATCAGGAACATGAGAAACAGGCCTGCCTTTGCTCATAATGAAAGAGATCTGTTTCCTGGAATTTATGTAGAGTCAGCAATACGGTTTCACTTCTTTGTCACCTGAAAAGCATCTGTTGACAGACTTCTGTGACCCTATTGGAAACCACTATGCTTGCCTCCAGACTGAGCTCGACCTTCTCCATTTTCCTTGGGTCTCTCTTTCTCTTTCCTCCCCTCCTTTTCCTTCCAGAGGGATGTTAGGTTTTAGACTGTTGGTAGAAGATCAAAGGCAAGATAGCAGAAAGCCAAATCTTATCCTAGTTCAGTTATAAGGGGAAATCACCATTATTTTTTGAGGTAAAAGGAGATGGGGGAGGCAGAGGATGTTTCTCAATTGAGAAGCCTTTGTTGTAAGGACATGTTATTTCTTTGGTTCCCACCTCAGCTAAAAACATATATGTGATTTCTACATTTCAAGAGTGAAAGTTTCTTTGTGTGTCTTCTGCTTTTAGCTTTTTTTTTGAACATCTCTGGGGAAAATAATGAGGGTCTTCTAAATGGCATTCTTGAGCATAAGAGCTACTTGACAAGGGCAGGTGAGAGTCCAGGGTTAGCATCTTTCTCTTTTTGAGCTCTAGTCCATAGACCTCAAGTCAAGGCATGTCTGTTTATATAGCCTGAGCCAGGGGAGACCAGAGGAGGCAGTTATTAGAGTTTGTTTGAGTCTGAGCCGGGAAATCCATTTGTCTTAGTGACTTATGTGTCAAATTGTTAGCACCACAATGTTTTAAATTGTGTCCCGGAGCCCCAGTGGACTGTAGCTATAGGTGCAATCTGTAAGCTGAGAAATAAATAGCTTCTTTCCATTGAATGTGCAGTCTTTATGTATTTCCCCTGAGCTGACAAAAGTGAACCCCACCTCTTCACCCAGAGAGATATTGTTGAGATATCACCCTGGATATTGATGAGAACTGTCAGACCAGACTCAAAGCAAATAATCAGTGCAGAACTGGTTGTCTCTGTTTAGGGACTTTGGCAATGGTCTCATAGTGGGAAGAATACCTATAATATCTTGGAGACTTAGGTTCCAGTCCCAATTTTTGTCACTAATTCATTGTGTGATCCTGAATAAGTTCCTTCATATTTTTTGCTCCTCCATTTCCTAATCAGTAAAATGGAAGGTTAATATAAGTCATTATTAAAGTTACTTCCACATGTCTAACACATAATAGCCACTTAATAAATAACTGTTTATTCATTGATTCTTTTGTTCTTTACTTTTCCCTTTCATTGCCATTGCAAGACTGTAGTATTGCTCTGTCCTGCATGATCCTGAGTTCTTGAAGCTTAAACTAGCAGAAACCAAATTCTCTTAGGACTTATCAATCCAGAAAGACTTTAAGCATCTGTCATTTCTATCCTTCATCCAGTGGACAAGTATTTTCTAAGCACCTACTATGTGCAAAACACTGTGTGTGTTATATGCTAGGATTACAAAGACAAAATTGAGACAGTACCTGATCCCAGGAGGTGAAATTCTAGGCTCCTTACAGCCTTGCTAAGTTCTTCCAAGATTTCAGATCAGAAGACTACCCATTAAGGCATAGGGCTCTTTATTAAGGAATGGAAGATTTGAGATCTGATTCAGTGTATGGATTGTACATGCTGAGATAACCAAAGAGCCTTGAAATATTGAAGTCCAATTTCTTTGTCACATTCACATTTGGAGTAAATCAAAGTTTTTGTCATCTAAAGGTCTGATAAAATCTATGCCAGGCAGATTGCTCTGAACCCCATTTGGGGGCTATCATGGTATTAGGAGATCTTTTCCAAATAGTTCATAACTATTTAGGGAATCTTTAGGCCTCTCCAGAAAAACAAACAAACACATTTTATGTCCATGCTATAAATGGTTAATTAACATTACCTAGAGCCATTGCACCTTGCATGATGGTATGTTCCTAATAAATATTCATTTAGTCATTCAATAAACATGTAATAAACATCTCCTATGTATCAGATTATTTGTTAGATTGAAGGGGGAAGATAGATTCCCCCAAAGGGGGAAAAATAATACACTTCCCCTCAAGGAGCTTACATTCTACTGGGGAGAAATAGCATGTGTTTAGATAAGAAATCTTGTACAAAATACATACAAAATGATATCTTGGGGAGGGATGAGGGTAAATAGGAGGATATATCAGGATAGACTCCTTGAGGAAATAGTGCTTAAACGGAGATCTTTGAAAGGAGCAAGAAATCTCTGAAGTAGAAAATAAAGAAAAAGAGACTTCTGTGCTTTGGGAGCAGCCTGTGCAAAGGTACAAGCTTTGAAGTTGGAAAAGTATGTATAGTAAACAACAATCAGATTAATTTGGCCAGAGTGGAGCAAGCATATAAGGGAATATCATATTAAATAAGCCTGGAAAGGTAGGCTGGAGCCAGATTATAAAGAAAGGGCTTTAAATGCCAAGTGGAAGAGTTTATGCCTAGAGGCAAAAGAAAGTCACTGGAGCTTCTTATGCAGGAAGGTGACATGATCAAATCTGTGCTTTAGGAATATTACTTTGGCATTTGTGGTGGATAAATTGGAAAGGGGAAGAACTGGAAAGTTGAATCTTGGTTTCACCTCAGCTGAGAATAAAAACTGGGACACCTGGCTCCTAGCAATTTTTTCTTAAAATACATTATTATAGTGACACCTCCGAAAGCTTAAACCTCTTTCTACCCGATGTGATCAAATATTCATTCTGAAGCTGTCTACTAAAAAGTTCTACGTGGGGGTAGCCGAAAGAGATCAGCTATTCAGGTAGTGAAGATGTGTGAATGCAGCTGACATATGAAGTCTCTTGCTCTGTGAATTCCCAGCCTCTCCTTATTGCTGTAGGCAACAACTGACAGGTCTGAGCCGTCATTGGTTTCCCGTTTCTGGCGTTGATAGGACATGAGAACTCTTGGCGTCACAGATACTTAAAAACTGTCTCTGCTTGAATGGAGTCAGGCAGTTGCACAAAGATGTAATCAATATGGTTTGGAGTCCTTGACCTAAGTCCATAATTACCTGGACAATATAAAGGTAGTTTGTTGTTACACAGAATACTCCCATTCAGGATTTCTAGTGCTAAGCTGTAAATGTGACAAGGGAAGGTTTTGGCCCTCCATCTGTTTTTCAGAGTAATCTAGAAAATATAATAGTAACATAAAAGGAAATGCTTATGGGACTAGAACCAGTCTGTCATTAAAGGTTGGGGTTTTAGTCTCAACTGTGAGGTAAGAATGATAGCTGAATTTGAAAAAGAAACTTTGTGCCTTCTAGTTTATGGTAGTAATTTTTTTCATTCCAAAACAGGACTTATTCTTGGGATGTAAGATTTGTTTGGCTGTTCCCTTTATTGGGCTCAGTATCTGAACTTGAAGGGAGTGTATAAAAATCTAATACTTTTGACTTTGTGACTTCTTTGGAGCTGACTTTCTTAGATTTTCCCACTCTCCTACAGTGAACCTGAGACTGTATGATATACTACAAAAGGAATTTGATAAACAGATCTTTTCTATTTCCACTAGGAGAAAAATCAACAGGAGACAGTTCTCTGTTTTCTTGTCTATTTATTTAAACAGCAACAACAACAGCTTGCCCTGAATCACAAGTTATAGCAGTGCAATTTAGGTATATTGATGCATAATGTCCAGGTTGCCTTGCCTCCTGGCTCTGGGGTTTGAGAAACCATAAATGACCTGAAGCTCTCAGTGGAATCCTACTATTCCATCACTGCTTGGAAGTAAAATCTTGGTCCTTTTGTGCCTTATCAGATAGCTCAAGTTGCCATTGAGCTATCTGGTGAAGGAATACAGAATGGTTTGGGGAGGAAGGAGTGTGAATAATTAACTATATAAATAATTGAAGAAATAGAGGATAAACAAAATCTGACTCCAAAAGCAACGTAAATGATTTCTGTATTCAGAAATGACTACCATGTCTTTAGATAAACCTGAAAAACCTAGGTTATGGTTTGCAATCCTTTCTGATCTATTGATGGAACTTTTTTGACTTGTGAGTACTGCTTCTGCTTGTAGTAATGTTAAATCCATCGCATCCAATTTAAGTATTTGTTACCCTGGAAAAGTTAGCTTCCCTCCAACACTTTTCAGTGCCATTTTTTCTTTCATGTAGCATGATCCTTAAAACACAACTCTTGAGATTCCTTTATTTGTGGAGTAGACAACATGAATGAAGAGATTGCTGCTTTTAACCAAAATTCCATTTTGCTTTTCTAGAGCTAGCCTCCGACATGATTTGTTTCCTATTGAATAATTTCATGATATAAAAAGAACAGAGCACTCTGATTCCCAGAAACCCAGTGTTCTACAATCTATTATCAAGGGTTGACTGGTGTGGCTTTTGCCATTTTAGGTAGTTTGCCCATTGTATCAGGCCCCAAGGAAAATGCCAGCTTGGGACATGCTGTGGTTGTTTGTTTGTTTGTTTTAATAACTTAGTTATCTTTTGCATGAGACTGAGCTGTAGGAATGAGTGAGGCTGGAATAAATTTTGTTACTTTAAGCCAAAAATTCTCATTGGAGGAATGCCAAGAAGTTGGTAATGTCAGTCCAGTTTAGTGGCTTATCTTTTTTACACACAGAGTAGCCTTGTGGGACATGGTAGGGATGGTTTTTATTGAATGTCGGTCTAAACCTTAAAGGTAGCACATTTTCCTTTGCTGGACCAAGCAAATCAGAAAGACCACAGCTATTTTGTAAAGGCTCAGTGTTAAAATTGTAGAGTTTAAATTGTAGAGAACTCTGAGGGCTGTACTTAGGACTGGAATTGGGCTTCTCTGGTTAGTAATCTTTTCACAAGACTAGATTATAAGGTTTTGAAGAAAGAATGATTTGCTAGTTGGGACTGGAAAAGTTCTTGGTTCTTTTATCTTCCTGTTTCCCTTAGGCTAGAGAATACAATAAGCTTTCCCACTGAGCCCTCTGGTAGTCTTTAAACCATTCCACACAACTTTGATCCTTGTCCAAAAGAGACTCCCTCCCATGGCTGTAGGAATGGCTTATACCTAGTCTGAAAGGGCCTCCCAAAAGACTACTGATTTCAGTCTCCTAAACAGCCAGATTTCCCCAGCTGTACAAAGCCCAAATCCAGTCTCCCAACTTGACAGCTAACTGCTATCTTGGGGCAAAAAACAGCAGAACGTAAAGGGACTGTGACTAGGTAATAGTTGAAAACGGGTAAGAAAAAGGCCTAGATAGACTCGTAGGAGGCCCGGTCGAGTGTTGTCCCATTACAAGAATTGTGACTAGCCTGGGGGAATTAAGGGAAGAAAGGATTGAGGGAAGACAGATTGAAATAGACACAACCAACTATGTGCCATGAAACTCACACCAGGCAAATATCATGATGCGATCCTCTTGTTGAACTTCTTAACTCCCCCAAGGGTATCTCCTCTTCAGCCTCAGATAAAAAGAGGCAGGCTTGAGCATCTGTCCTGGTCTCAGCAGCTGTGACCAACATGACAAGTAGAAGGAAACATCCCAGGTCAGGATGAAATGGACCATATGTCTCCCAGTACCCAGAGAAACCAGAGCCATGTCCTGACGGCTGTGCGTGGTTCAGCATCAGAGAACGCACAGGGCTTGTTTCCATTCTAGCTGATAATTTTCTTTTCACACTTTGAGGCAGTATTAACTTTTTAATGTGCTCTCGGTGTGCACGTTTGCTTTTTAATTCAGGGGAAGAGGTTGAAGAAAAACAACACTGAGCTTTCTAAGAAAGAACCCAACATAGGAGCTACATTGGGCTGTGACCAGCAGCCCCATTTGGGAAAGCCCAATCCACTATGGATCTTACAAGAAGTTGTAACATCTCTTCCTTGGGAACTGATCCAGTTACACTGGGAATCCACCAGATGGGAATCTTAATATACCGTGGTCCATCCATTCGAATTAGATTGGCTCCAGGAGTCAAGCCTGATTGAATTGGATCCCATGGGAAATGGAGATGAACTAAAGGTATGTACAGTATTCTTATCAGATCTGAATGGTGGTCTGGACTGTGAGGAATAGGAATAAGAGAGAAAACCCTTCTTCTGCTTCCATTTTGATATGGCCTTCTCTGTCACTTGACCAAAATGGAAAAATAGAATAAAGCCCAATTTGATAGGATTTTCTTAAGAGCAAGTAGAGCTGAACCATCCAAAACTGATATGTTTCCTGCTTATAAAATTTCTGAAATGTTTCTCCTTCTACCCTCATCTTCAAAGTAGGCTGATTCAAAATTAGCTTCTACTACATTTTGCTTTTTAATAACTCAGAGTTCTCTCAATAACTCTCAAAATAGGGCAAGTTGAATTGTATTGCAACAAGTTGCCATATAAAGATGATCAGAATTTAGAACTGGCTGGCTGCTATGTCCATCAGATGAATAGTTAGAAAGTGCAAAATCTGGAGTTTATGCAACCTAAAGTTGGAGGGAGGAACCATGGAACTGTTCTGCTCAGGTTACACACAGTATGTGCCCTGTTAATCCCCAAAATGTTCTTTTTTGACTTGGTCTCATTTTCTGTACTGATCATTTGTACAGATGAATAGGACTGCTAAGCTCTCTGAGTCTCAGTTTCTTAATCTGTAAGATAGGTATAACAAATATCTCGATACCTACTTCACATGGTTGTTGTGAAGATAGTTGTAAACCTAAAGGTAGTATACAAATGTATTGATATTTTTGTTGTAAATTATCTCAATTCCTTTCCTTGGCCTACTTTTATTATTTTAAAAATGCTTTTCATGTAATAATAATTTTAAATGTGTTATTTTTACTTTTATAGACTAGTCCACACTGTGTCACTTAGACTAGAGAAGTGCAGGGGCTACTCATAGATTTAGTCCCACTTTGATTTGCATTGGAGAGAGACCTGCTCTGTTTTCAACCTAGGTCAGTTCACCCTTTCTGAGGCATCCACCTATCCCTACCTCTCCAGGTACTCATCCTATTAATGTGTAACTTTGACACATGATCAGCTTAGTCTTCGGGAGCTTAGAACTTCCAAGCATAGAAGATCTGCCAGCTTCAGCCTTCATAGTAGCAGAGATTCCAGATGGATGCCACCATGTGCCCAGTTCTTTTTTAATTTTTTCAAGAAACTTTCTCTGACTAGTTGGAAGAGAGAGTGACTCTATCTATACCTAGAAAAATCTAGCTCTTACAAATGTGTGTTTGACCACTTAGGCTCTCCCCGTTTTCCATTCTCAATAAAATTCTTCCTGGTTGCCATTACATTCCTCCTATTTGACCTAGAAATCGCCCTCCTCCTACCACTACCCTGAGCCATCCAACTATCAACTACCAATACCAAATACATTTTGAGCTCCTTTACATCTAAACATGCAGTTCCTTGTATTTCCCTTTCACCTTTACTATATATATATATATATATATATATATATATATATACATATTTATATATATATATACACCATTTTTCTTAACTAAGATTGCTGACCCCTAAATGGACTTCACATGGTTGGCCAGAAGCAGCCTGTCTGTCTGAACTTGATAACCATTCTCATTGTTGACTCTATCATACAGTATCACAAAAGGTAGAAAACGCTTGTTCCCTGACCTTCTATTTAAAGGGACATTGACAAACTTACTTATGATCAAAGGATTGGATTCACAGCTCACCTGGCCATCATAGCAGTTCTGCTGCTGTTGCTGACTCTGAAAGTCCTTACCTCTTAAACATCACACATTTATTTTCAGCTGGGAAAGCCACTATCAATTCAGATAATGGTTTCTCCAGCTGAAAAAGGCTTTGCTCTAACGGATGGTGATTGCCCAAGGTCACACATATTTTCCATCTACTTGTGGGGGAAAATGTAAACAGTAGGAGATTGGTACATCAGTGGTTGAAACCCACACTTTAAGTACAGTTTTTGTGATTTGTGTGCAGAGTGATTGTATTTCCTTTAGACATTTTAGTGATTGCTTTTTCAAAGCGTGAATTAAAGCTTAAAACTAAGCTGGAAACATGCTGATTCTAATTGGACCTGACACCTTGATCTTCTATCATGGAGCAGCATATGAGTTGGGATTCCCAATGGGCCCTTGTACAATACAATATTTATTACTGTAAAGATCTAAAAGCTCTTAGCCACTGTGCAACTTACAAGATCCCAAAATCCCATCTTTTTGACTTCTGTTTTCACATGTTAAGAAGATTCTGCTTTGTTTTGCACAATATAGTCAGAAGTTGATTGTTTAGATTCCTAAGTAATTATTTCTATGATATTTATTTGGTTTTTCTTTCCAATTAATGTTCTGGCCTAAAAGAAGCTATTTCTGATGGGTAGATTGGAAAAATAAGAGAAGTTCTGGGTTCAGATAGATTCTTTTACAGTTCAGCAGTATCAGGATAATTTTGGTCAGGTCTTTATATGCCTCAGATTTTTTATTGATTATGAAGCCATGAATAATTGTGTTCTCTAAATATCTTTTAAAATAGCAAAATGGAATTGAGTTTGATGCCTTCTTTGATTGACTCATAGAGTCATAACTCTAGAGCTGAAAGTGACCTTAAGAGTTCATCTAGTCCAAACCCTTCTTATAAGGAAAGTGAGACCCAGGGAGAACTTTTGCTGCAACAGAAATGACCATTCTGGAGCCTATCTTAGCATTAAAACCTCACTTTCTTCAAAAGGAGAATCCTTTATATCATAATTTTTTTTTATCAGAGATATGTGTGATAAGAAAAAAGGGATAAACCATGTGTGTGCAGGTGTGTAAAATAAGAGACAATAAATGGGGAAGGTTGCATTAGTATCACACTGAAATATTGGAGATGGGGGTGGGGGAAAGGCACAAGAGGCATGTCCCCAACATGTAATATAGATCCTCTGTGAATAGTTTTCAGGAAAAAATGAATAAGAATTGTACAATATAAGGAATTCATGAAAGTTTTCAGTTTTCTTGGAGATATAAGTATCTTTATCATTAAAATTAGACCATGGATGAGAAAAATTGACCCTAATATTTAGACCACAATTTTTTTCTTTCTTTATCCAGTTCTGTTAATTATTCCTCATCCATGCCTCAGTTTTCTCCTCAATAAAATGGGGATGCTAACATTTTCAGAATAGGGAAGGATTAGGAAATTTGACTTGAAAAAGAGTACAGAATGTGAACCATGAATCTTGTGTCTTCAAGGGTTTTCAATTCACAGCTTTGTAGGGTTTTTATGAAAGACTTCTTTTTAGGAGAAAAAACCTGCCGGGGACAGTACCCCATAGACCTGATTAGCTGAACACTGAAAAAAACAGAAGTAATGGCAAGAAAGATTCAGGGCATCTGATTGTTGACAAAACAGATGGCTGTTGACAGGCCATGAGTCTCTAGAATGTTCTCTCAATTGAAGTTGTTTCTCCAGAGATTTTAAGAAAAGAGGACTCAGTTCAGGATGAAATCCTGATAGGATAGATGATTTTTAAAATTCCTTTGAAGTAGAAGGAACTCAAAATTCCAAACATGGCATCCATATCACTCCTAATAAAGAATGACAAACATTTTTGGGAGGCCTGGAATGGGGAACTACAGGTTTGGAGTTTTGAAGGTAGCAGCACTTGATTGAAAATCTGGAATACTTTGCTATAGTCTTGACTTTTCTACTTAAATGACTGTGCATGATCAAGATCCTTCACCTGGGGCCTCTTCTTTCTGTTAAATGAAGAAATTGGACCAGTTGATCTCTAAAGCCACTTGTGACTCTAATTCCATGGTTCTAGGATTTGGTGTCAACAAGGTAGAATTGTTGTAGTAAAGGGAAGTAGCCTTGACATTCAATCCTTATAAGGGAATGTGTGGAACAATATAGCTGATAAAAATTGCTCTTAACTCAGAGTTTAATAACAATTCCAAGTGCTTCAAGTGGCTCTGAGCATCCTTTTAAAGGGATTTTAATTTGAGGACTAAGAAAACGAAAGGTTTCCCACCGAAATCTTACTACATTTTTGATACAAAAAAAGTAACCTTTATGTGATGATCACACATAGATTAGATTCTTTCTTCCTTTTTTTTTTGCTTACTTTCTTCTTCAAAAAAGAGTAGATTGTCTTCTTTCCTCTGCCATATTTGTTTTTTATTTTCATGTAACTACTATTTTCCTCAGACTATAAAGGGAGAAATGGAGCCATTTGCTTTGTCAAAGGAACAAACAGTACTAGTGATGATTGGAGAGTCTCAAAGCTTACTGCTTTTACTTGTTTTCTGTCAGACTCTCTGCTTCCTTTGACTCTTTCATTCTTTCCAGTTCTCTTGTTTTCATGCGCCTATACTGATGGAGTACAGCAGTGGCTCTTCCTGTGCTGTTGACATTGTAGATGTGTCAGCATTTTCATAACTGCCCCTTTTTGTACTGAGGAGTGGGGATGGTAAACTCGTCTGTAATAATGTGTTCTTGGCAGAAATAGAGCAGAAAGGACTCAGCCTGGGTGAGACCATTTCTTAGGTTTTAGGAATGCCAGAGCTTCCCTATAGGAGGCCCCCCATCTCCCCAAGTACCACAGTTAGTGGTTTCAGCTCTTGTTGACCCTTTTTCAAAGCTAAGTTTTATAGCCTATTAGTGCAATGTGGGAACTTGTTTGTTTTGTTTTGTTTTTCCTGATTCTTTAGGTGGGGTTAAAAAGCATTCTGAAAATTTATGCTGGCTCATTTAGAAAAGTTTTCATTTATTTCACTTAGGCAGTTGGGTTTTTGCAGAAATTCCAGGAGCTTGGGTGGGCTTAGTGTTCACCCATTGCCTACTTTACCAAGTTGTAATAGTTTTGGAGTACCATTCCAAGATGTTAGGAGGCAAACCGTTTAAGGAAGATGTCCAATTATTTTAAAGAAATCTAGAAAAGCATTTTTATCAATGAGAACCAAACAGAAGGGGAAGGTACTCTGACTTTTTGTGCAGAGCCTATGCCTCATTTTAGAGACAGAAGTCTCTTGAATAATAGTACTCCTTTGTGGGAGGAAACCTAGGGTGCCGAGATTCATGCTTTTAATGGAAACACAATTCAAGGAGTAAAAGTAGCTCTCAGCTCAGAAACATTAGGGACTGCAGCTCTAGGAGTCTTCCCCATCCCTGGATCAAGGGCTTAGTATCCTTGCCAAATCTATTAGGTCTTTCATTGCTGCCCACACCAGAAGGAAGTGGTATATCATAGGCAGCCATCCCAGCAAACTATGTGAACTCTTTGGGGGCAGAGTGAGCAATGATCTGCCATAGAAAACCAAGCTGTGCCATCAGCCTAGGAGAAGACAGAAGTCAGGGAAAGTTGTGAAGTTTTCATTATGAAAGACCACATGATACATACTTGAGGTAGCCTTCCGGCCTTGTCTTGGCTGGCTGTGGCTTTTAAGAGAACTGTATCCGTGCCTCGACCACTTTCGTCCCTTTATTTTTATGAGAACAAAAAGTGAATTAGGTGCCATTTAAAAACTCCCCACTTAACGTTTATTGAAAGCAGCATTGCGGTAGGCAGAACACTTCAGAAGGCTATCTTGTGCCAGTCACAATTTCATCCCAGGTAATTTTTCCCCTGACTTTGGGTCTTTCTTCTCTCACTAACTTTGCTACCTCAGACTTTTGCCTCCTTCTCGCCAAATGATCAAATGAGAATGTAGAGGAGTAGTCCCATTTCACTTGTGAGGCTTTCAATAATGTGTATTCAGTATTAGTATAATGGAGCTAAGGAACGGCATCTGAAAAAAACCCACAACCATGCTAAAAGGATTGAAAATCTAGCAGATGAAGGGAAAGGGACCTGTATGTGCACGAATGTTTGTGGCAGCCCTTTTTGTAGTGGCTAAAAACTGGAAACTGAATGGATGTCCATCAGTTGGAGAATGGTTGAATAAATTGTGGTATATGAAAATTATGGAATATTACTGTTCTGTAAGAAATGACCAACAGGATAATTTCAGAAAGGCCTGGAGAGACTTACACGAACTGATGCTGAGTGAAATGAGCAGGACCAGAAGATCATTATATACTTCAACAACAATACTAGATGATGACCAGTTCTGATGAATCAGGCCATCCTCAGCAACGAGATCAACCAAATCATTTCTAATGGAGCAGTAATGAACTGAACTAGCTATGCCCAGAAAAAGAACTCTGGGAGATGACTAAAAACCATTACATTGAATTCCCAATCCCTATATTTATGCACACCTGCATTTTTGATTTCCTTCACAAGCTAATTGTACAATATTTCAGAGTCTGATTCTTTTTGTACAGCAAAATAACGTTTTGGTCATGTATACTTATTGTGTATCTAATTTATATTTTAATGTATTTAACATCTACTGGTCATCCTGCCATCTAGGGGGGGGGGGTGGGGGGGGAAAGAAGTGAAAAATTGGAACAAGAGGTTTGGCAATTGTTAATGCTGTAAAGTTACCCATGTATATATCCTGTAAATAAAAGGCTATTAAATAAAATAAAATAAAATAAAAAAAAAATAAAAGGTATTTGTGCCCACTATGGCACAGCATCTTATGACCTCAAAAAAAAAAAAAAAGAAAAAAAAAGAAAATCTAGCAGATGGCAGCTCACTCCTTGCCACCCACCTCCCTCCTTTCCTTGTTCCCAGAGAGCAGAGAACCAAAGGGTGACTGAATGGGAAAGAAAAGTTTCAGGATTGAAAGGGACAGGAGATACATTGGGCAATGTTCTGTGGGAGTCTCAGCATCCTAACTAAAGCCCTTATAGTTGTTCCATGTTGCCATTGAAAGAGTACATTCTTTTGTAGTGTCAAGAAACTGGAAACTGAGTGGATGCTCATCAGTTGGAGAATGGCTGAATAAATTATGGTATATGAATGTTATGGAATATTACTGTTCTGTAAGAAATAATCAGGAGGATGATTTTAGAGAGGACTGGAAAGACTTAGATGAACTGATGCTAAGTGAAGTGAATAGAACCAAGAGATCATTGTACACAGCAACAACAGTATTATAGGATAAACAATTCTGATGCGGCTCTTTTCATTAAAGAGATAATTCAGGCCAGTTCCAATGATCTTGTGATGAAAAGAGCCATCTGCAACCCAGAGAGAGGACTGTGGAGACTAAATGTGGATTACATCATAGTATTTTCATATTTTGTTGTTGTTGTTTGCTTGCTTTTTGTTTTCTTTCTTTTTTTTATCCTTTTTGATCTGATGGTTGATCTTGTGCTTAATGATAATTGTGGAAATATATGTAGAAGGGAGAAAAAAATTGGAACATAAGCTCTGGTGAAGGTTGAAAACTATATCGCATATATTTTGAAAATAAAAAAGCTTTAAAAAAAAAAGAAAGGATAGTCTAAAATAAATTTTTAAAAGTACTATTCATCATGGAATATACTTCAGTGTGGTTTTTAGGACTCAGTCTTCCTTCATAATGCTTTGTTAATATTAATGAATAATTATTCATCTAAATAAGTGTGTTGAATTGGTAAGGAGGGAGGGGTATAGACAAAAGCCAATAGCAGATAATGAGACCTTCTTGTAGAGTCTAGTAGCGTATTAGATGGGCTACAATCTAATCCTGTTTGATCATCAGCACTTTATAAACTTTCTCTACCCTTGGGAGACTTGTAAGCATAACTATCCCCATATCTCAAGGAAAGGGAGGAAACTGACAAGTTAAGTGACTTGCCCCAAGGCCAGGAAGCAAAATGGGAGCTGAGCTGGGATTAAAAGTCTGCAAGTTCTGACTCCCAGCCAGGTGTCAACTCCCAGAGTCAGCCCTGGCCACATGGCTGCTGACAAGTCAAGAGACCCCTTTGGAGCCCAGGACTGTATTTGAGCTTAGCTCTTTCACGTCCTAAAAATAATTTAACTTTAGTTTTAGAATTAGTTATTCTTGTGAATTTGGACATGGAAGTGTATTTTTACCACCAAAAACCTATGAAAAATTCACTATCATATAAGTTTACAGCTTCCTTCTGATTTGTGTCTACAGCACAGGAAAAGCATCTCAGATGTATTATGTATTTTATAACAGAATGTGTGTATATATTTAAATTTTTTATATATCTTGCTTGCTTTCTCTTTAGTTTCAGATAGTATTTGAGGGTACCAATTTCAGGAAAACATCTATTAAAAACAAAACTTAAAATTTCATGCACAATAAACTAAACTGAATTTCAGCTGGTTTTTTTCATTGGTTATGATTTCACCTCCAGTCTTAGCCATCTTAATGGACTTGGGTTACAAGAAACAAAAAAGGTAAAAACAGTGAAGCACTGTTGACCACAGAAACTTCTTATGCTGCAAATGTGATTGTTCATATCATAGGGTGCTTTATAGGGTTCTTTGATCTAGCCAGAACTGTTACAAGTGTATGCCCCTACCTAGTCCTAAGGGTTATTTTGTTCATTAGTTGTTGCATAACAGGGTTACTAAATCAGTTTCATCTTTACCAAAATTCAATGAATAAACCTCATGAGAGTCTACTTTCTATCAAGTATTAATTTTTCAAGTTTTAAAAATTATTTCGCATAGCTAGCTATTGTCAAATAATATATTTTGATGAACCTGTTATCTCTGTAACATAAACAAACCCATCACTGGTGGATAATAAAACTCATGAATTTCTTTTCATCCTGTATGATTCTTCTCTATTCTCCCATGGATTTCTACAGAGAAGTTGCTTGTCAGATTTAAAGTTGTGATATAATGTCAATCAGTGGACAACTGCCTGCTCAAAATAGTCCCAAGAAACAGCAGAATGATAAGTGATGAGAACAGACCCAATATGGGCTTGTGCTTGTAATCTAAAACTGATTAACCCCTCCACATTGAACACCCAATGGTGTTAGGGGTGGGGGAGAGAGAGACAGACAGACAGACAGAGAGAGAAGGAGGGAGGGAGGCAGGGAAGGAGGGAGAGAGACAGAGACAGAAAGAGAGACAGAGACAGAGAGACAGAGGGAGAGGGAGAAGGAGAGGGAGAGGAAGAAGGAAAGAGGGAAAGGGAGAGATGAATGAAAGGCCCTATCCATGTCCCATAGAAAAAAAGGGAAACATTCTCTCAAATGTCTCTAATGGTGTCAAGATCTGGTATTCCTGTGCCTCCAATGGGACTCTCAAAGAGGGAGAAGTCCTGTCCGGTGGGCCTGGGAGTACTAAGTGGTAATTGTTATACAGGGCATTTCTCTCTGACCTGTGAGAAAGATTTGTGACCATACAGGAAGGATGTGTCATGATCTTTCCTGTAGCCCTTATTATTTCTAATGTTGCTCCTGTTCATGATGACTATTTTGAAGTGCAAAGATCTGGCATTATCACCACATGGACACTATCATTCAGATGAGAGATTTGATCCTTCCATGGCTAAGTGGAGGAAGCCTAGAATTTCTGCTCTTCATTCTTTAATTCAGTCCCTCTTTTAAGAGGTTTTGTTTTGTTTTAATTTTTTTAAATTTTGATGATTTTATTTTATATTAAAGTAAGTTTTGATAGAGATATCCTTTGTATATTTTATCACCATACTTTCCCCCAGTATCCCTCCTTCCAGAGAGCCACCCCTATAACAGTATTTTAAACACTAAAAATACTGATTGGTATTTTGAAAAAAATAAAAAATATGGGCATTGTGCAATACCTATAAACCTTTGACCTCTACAAAGAGGTAGGGATGAGGAGTGTGTGTATGTGTGTTTGCTGTGTTTCTGTTTTAGGTTTTTTTTCCCCCCCCCTTCATTGTTATTTAGTCATTTTTCAGTCATGTCCAACTCTTTGTGGCCCCATTATGGTTTTCCTGGCAATGATATTATACTATTTTACTATTTCCTTCTCCAGCTCATTTTTATAGATTAAAAAAAACTGTGGCAAATGGGGTTTGCTCAGTGACTTGCCCAGGGTCACATATTTACTAAATGTCTTAAAGCCAGATCTGAACTCAGGAAAATGAGTCTTCCTGACTGTAAGTCTGGCACTTTTGTACTGTGCCATCTACCTTCTCCTTTCTTCCTTTAGTTCTGCCTATATAAGGCTTATTGAATCTCTAATGTCAAAGTTGACCAGTAAGTACTGTAAAATCATTTAAATAAGTCATATAGAAGGCTTTAAGGACTTCACCACTAAGGAGTTGGACTGAGATAGGAGCAATATCCTCCTTTCTTTGCTCTTAAACAAGTTAGGTTAGTTTTTCCTTTAAAAAGTCCTTAAGACTTGATTGGCTCAGGGAATTAAAATCTCAGATTAGTGATATCATTTCTATCATCACCTGATTCCAAACAGCCCTGAAAAGCTCCAGGTGCTCCTTGATGCTTGGCTGGCAGACCAGAATGAGCAACTCAAGAGGCAGGAAAGCTTCACTCAACTAAATTAACTCAGTGTGCTCAGTGTTTTTGCTTATGAATAAGCACCTCATTTCATTCCAATATTGAACTACCAAATATGAACTACCAAATATAAACTACCAAGTGACTGGCCTGTGTCAAGTTTAGTCAAGACTAGAGGCTTTATTCTAGTTCTGTTAGTATTTCACTCAACTGTTCATCCCTTTTCCCTCATTCTTGATACATGGCTAGCCAATATCATCTTCGACTCATACACATACTTGGTAATGTAGCATTATTTGAAGAAATTAGTTTTAAAGTGATAGGTTAGTTTTAGTTTTGTTGTTTGGAGGGGCTTGTTGTTTGTTTTGCGTCTTGTTTTTTGTCGGGGACTGATTCAGGATTTCTACATAAATAATATTTTTACTGGAGGTCTGACAAAGAGAAATGTATTCAAAAAATGAATAAAAATTATTCTTAGGCATTTTTAATGTGCAAAGTACAGCACATTATAGTTGGATATGCAAGTAAAAAAGTGGAGCTAGTCTCTGCTCTCAGCTCATATCCTAATGGAAGAGACAACCTTGTCTGAAGATTTCAGCTGCAAATCAGAAGGAAAAATCCCATAATTCTCAAGGTAGAGTGAAAATACATACGGCAGTACAGCTTCTTTAATTGTAATCATTTCTGATTATGATGATTAAACTATTTGATAATTTTAAGGATTTTGATAAGAATTTTCTTTCCCAGGTCTTTAGTGGCCATGGTTCCTGAGAAGAGATGGACTGCAGCACCTATTGAAGCAGTTGCTATTTCACACCTCTGCAAAGGGTGCTTCCTGGGAGGATGGATCTGAGCCTGGCCACTACTCCCAGAGCTTTAGGGTTAGCTGTTCATCAGTGGTGGTTTGTCAGCAGTTTGTGTTGGTGATGGCAATTCAGAGAGCACATCGTGCACAGAGATTGCCTTCCTTAAATGACTGGCGCTGACCTGGAAGCAGGAGTGATGGTTCCCCAAGCATTTGGGTGGGAGTTACTGGGCTGTCTTAAGGTGTGATAAGAGATCATGAGTAAAATGGATTTAATTTGACTTTTCTGGCCCATGCCATCTCCTGTGTGTCCCTCCAGTTTGTGTGCTGCACCAGCTAGTCTGTCGGCCTTCCTTGTAGGGGACATACATGTATAGACTTTCCTAAATTCATCTCTCCTCCCCACTATCCACTCACACTGTGGCTTCCCTAGTTCAGTCAGGACGAGGATAGTGTGATTGCAGATGACGGTTACTTCCTCGCTCCAGCCATGTCCTCTGTGCCTTTAAAAACTCTAGTGATGAGATCAGTGACCAGAACTAGCACAGAAAATTGGGCTTAGGGTAGGCCTCAGCAATCATACCTGTACTGAGTGTCCAAATTTACTCTCAAATCAGCCTTGTCATTCATGATGTGAAAGTAATAGAATAATAGCAACAAAAATAAATGTGCCATTTATATAGTGTTTGAAGGTTTGCAAGATACTCTACAAATATTTGTTTCATTTTATCTTCATGACAGTCAAAAGGGAAAGGAAGATAAGTGCTATTATTATCCACATTTTATGGATGAGGAAACAGAGACATAACCTGTCCAGGTTCATAGATCTTTCTGACTGGAGAGCCAGTGCTCTATCCATGGTACCACCTCCCTTCTTAAATAGTGATTAAGACAAATTCAGTTGGTGGGAGAATTAATTAAGAAAATAGCTACTCAGACAGGAAAGAGTCTAATTTTTTAAGTCTTAGGGTAAAACCTTACTTGGTCTGCCCTAGTTAAAGTTCTACACATTACTCAGGGATATGACAGTGAGGCACATTACCCTCAGGGTAGGTATTTTCAACCTGGAGTCTATGGATGTTTTTATGAAAAATAATTTCAATGATTATCACAATAGAGTTTCCTTAGTGATCCTATGTATTTTACTTTATGCCTTTAAAAACCTTATTCTGAGAAAGTACAGGCTGCCAAAAGGGTCCATGACACACAAAAAAGTTAAGAACTCCTACCCCTAGGCTATGGGTTGGTCCAGTTTTGCTGCTAAGTATGTATTTCCTATTTTGGTCATGACTATTAATTGTGAATGTTGCTGCTAGTGGAGTACTTTAAAGTTACATGTTCTGTTGCTTTCAGACCGGCCTCTTTGAATATCCCTGGAGGGCTGGTTAACTAGGGGATTGGAGCCTGTGGATTCTAACTATGGAGTGGTGGCAAATGACAGTATTAATATATTCCTTTTTCTGGGGAGAAATTCCAAAATGCTTTATAAGTGTTATCTCACATGTATTCCAAACACCAAGAGGAAAGTAGGAGTTAGAATATAGCTTTTAAAGGAGAAAAAACTCTCTTGGAAAAAATTGATGAAACTATAATAGGGCCAACCCTAAATCCTGAGTGCTCTTATCTTGATTTTTTCACCAGTCTAAGCAGAAAAGGATAATAAAACCTACCAGAGAAAACTGAATCTACTTTAAAGGAGAAGAACATTTCTTAATATGCTTTCTCTCCTGCATATACACCCACACACAGTGCACGCACATATGCACCTTCATACATTAAGAATGTACATTATTTGTTTTTCTCATTGGATCCAGTGTATCTTGTCTTGCAGAAATGTTGCAAAATATCTGCATTTTAAAATTTTTAAAAATTAGCCTTCAAATCGATGGAGTCTACTCAGTCTGTCATTTACTCAGCACATACTCTCTCTTTATATTTTTTAAATGGTTGCATGGTTGGTTGGGAGTCTCCCGATACAACACTTCATGCTAAACAAAGTTGACAGTTTAGTGATGTGGAAGCCATTATCTCACCTTTGTGCCTCCATAGCTAAGGCCTCTTGCCTTTTTCTATTTCATAATAAATAACATTAGCATTAAAGAACTTTTTAACACCTATTGGAAACATTAAATAACCAGGATTTCTTCAGACCTTTTATGTAAGATATTTTAAAAATGAATGCAGTAACATTTGGATTCCCTTCATTTTTTTTCAAAGTTTATTATTTGCTTCAGCCTGGCTGGAGAAAAATGTTCATTCATTCCCAATGTTTTTGAGATGGGAAAATGTGTTTGCTGGAAACTGTTCCATATTTGAGAATAAAGACTCCAGTGACTTTTTCACCCCAAGGAGGATTCTAAAGAACCTTCCTCATCTCTTACTTGTCTTCCTGTGGTTCTAAAGCCAGACAGCAAGCCCTGAGTTATTTTTTTTTATTATTATTTTTGTCCAGACACCAGCTTTTAAATAGAGGTGAGACTTAACTTAAAAATATTCTTTCTGCCTTTGGCTGGAATAAGTGATGAAGATGGAGGAGCTTCTTCAGACATGGTACCACAAGGGAGATAGCTGGGTACAGGCATTTTCACACATCTGCTAAGGCACAGAGCACAAGACAAGCATTAGTGCTCAGCAATGTGATGTGGATTTGGGATGAACTTTACTGAATTTTGGTGGGTTAGGACAAATGTTATCTTGTTCCCATATGTTTTTTCAGAATCTTGAAAGTGTGCACATTTGGTTGATATGTTAGGATACTTCTCCTCCTTTCCATCCCTTCTTCTCTCCTCTCCTCCCTTTTCTTTTTCAGATTCACATATAATAAAATCTGGCTAGAACAGGTAGGAACAGTGAAGTTCACAAATCCTGTGGACTTAGTCTTTTCTCTGACCTTATTATTTTATACTCTTTTGCCACAAAAAGGATCACTTGTTGATTTCAAATCAGTTAAGATTTCAGGAAACCTCTCGTGTACTGCCTTCCACCCTATTCCACCTCATTTTATTAGTACCTTTCCTTAGTTGGACATATTTTCTACAGGTGGTTTGTTTGATGATTATGTTGTGGGGAAAACATCGTCATGATTCTTAAATTTTTTTATGTCTTCAAGTTAGGAAGGAATCCAAAGCCCTTTTTTCCTTTGATTGTCAACTCTGTATTTAAATAAGAACTATTAATTAAACAAGTATTAAGCTGTTTCTCCCATCTCCACAAAGAGGTCCAAATGGAGAATAGGATCTGACCAGGTTCATGTTGATTACACGCTATAACAGGAAGAAACCTATAGAATTGAAGAGTAAAGGAAAATGACAATCCAGAATTATTTCATTGTTAAAGACATGAAGTACCTTGCTATACCCTGTGTTTTTCTTTTTTTTTTTTCTTATAGCTTTTTTTGACAGAATATATATGCATGGGTAATTTTTCAACATCGTCCCTTGCAGTCACTTCTGTTCCAACTTTTCCTTTCCTTCCCTCCACCCCCTTCCCTAGATAGCAGGCAGTCTCATACATATTAAACATTTTAAAAGTATATCTTAAATACAATATATGTGTATATATTTATACAGTTCTCTTGTTGCACAAGAAAAATTGGATTCGGAAGGTAAAAATAAACTGTGAAGAAAAACAAAAATGTAAGCAGTCCACATTCATTTCCCAGTGTTCTTTCTTTGGGTGTAGCTGGTTCTGTTCATTACTGATCAATTGGAACTGAATTGAATCTTCTCATTGCTGAAGATAACCACTTTCATCAGAATTGATCCTCATATAGTATTGTTGTTGAAGTGTTTAATGATCTCCTGGTTCTGCTCATTTCACCCAGCATCAGTTCATGTAAGTCTCTCCAAGCCTCTCTGTATTCATCCTGCTGGTCATTTCTTACAGAACAATAATATTCCATGACATTCATATATCACAATTTCTTCAGCCATTCTCCAATTGATGGGCATCCATTCATTTTCCAGTTTCTAGCCCCTACAAACAGGGCTGCCACAAACATATTGGCACATATAGGTCCCTTTGCCTTCCTTAATATCTCTTTGGGATATAAGCCCAGGAGTAACACTGCTGGATCAAAGGGTATGCACAGTTTGATAACTTTTGGGGTATAGTTCCAAATTGCTCTTCAGAATGGTTGGATCCGTTCACAACTCCACCAACAATGCATCAGTGTCCCAGTTTTCCCACATCCCCTCCAACATTCATCATTATTTTTTCCTTTCATCTTAGCCAATCTGAGAGGTGTGTAGTGGTATCTCAGAGTTGTTTTAATTTGCATTTCTCTGATCAATAATGATTTGGAACACCCTTTCATATGAATAGAAATAGTTTCAATTTCATCATCTGAAAATTGCCTGTTCATATCCTTTGACCATTTATCAATTGGAGAATGGCTTGATTTCTTATAAATTAGAGTCAATTCTCTATATATTTTGTGAATTCTTATCCCAAAAGTTGGGATTTTGGGGTTTGTCAAACACTAGATTGCTACTATTTTGTCCTGTGAACCTAACCTGTTCCACTGATCATCTAGTCTATTTCTTAAGCAATATCCAAATGGTTTTGATGACTGCTGCTTTATAATATAGTTTTAGATCTAGTACAGCTATAACCTGTGTTTTTCAACCAAGATATTAATTGTTATGAGCTACCAGATAGAAAAAACAGGTCTATAATAGATACATAATTGGGTATTTGTACCCGTTTGTATTGTGATGGAAGTTACAATAGTTATTAGAGGATACATACATGGTTTCATAGGATAAGTCATTACATTATCAGAGTTTAAATCTTTTAAAGCTGCTTTTCTTTTTTCTTAAAACAGATTTTGAATGTAAAAATGGGTAAAAAGGAAAGCCAATTGACGTAAATGATGAAGGATAATCAAGGAACAGATTAAATAGAAAGATAGTAAATTCAGTTTTGGACCTTTTGAGTTTGAGATGTCAGTGGGAGATCTAGTTAGAGATATGCTTTGGAGAGAAAGGTAGTATTTCTCACTGCTGTTATCCATATTACTTTCCATACCAAAAATCATCACTAAGTAGTGACAGATATATACCTAATATGGAAAATGGCTACCATTCTTTAAAAATCAGTGCTAGTTTTTGGTTTTGTGAAATACCCCCAAAAAAGAATATTTTCATATTTATCGAACACAAAAAGTACTCAAAAAACTGAATTTCCATCTCAAGCCACTTGCTTTTAAAATCTATTTCTCTCTCTCTCTCTCACATTCTTTCAGAAGTATTTGCTTCTGATGCATCCTTCACATACTTTAATATGTATTTTACTTGTTCCTTCTTCCTTCTGAACTTGTGGGATTATTATTCCTAATCACCTTCTATCTTGAAACATACTCTCTCTATGTGTAAAAATCCATTTAGTAGTCATGTTAAAAAATATATCTCTTTTGTCAGGAAGTGAGTGACATTGTAAGTCCTGTAGCCCTGAGAGCTTTTCAGCTGTAGACTGATCTGGAGGATAGGACTGGGATCCTGGTGGCCTAACTGAGCATCCTTTGCTGAATCCTCTTCTTCCTTTTATGTTCTTCAAGGATTCCTTAAGGTTTCATCTTTGTTCTTCTTCTTTTTTTGTCCTAAACTCTTCTTTGGAAATCTCATTCACATAGTTTCATAGGATAAATCATTACATTATCAGAGTTTAAATCTTTCAAAGCTGCTTTTCTTTTTTCTTAAAAAAAAATTTATTTATTTCTTCCAATAGTTTTTTTCCAAATACATGTAACGATAGTTTTCAACATTCATTTTTGTAAAACTTTATACTCCAAATTTTTCTCCCCTCCCACCCCCACAACCACACTCCCCAAGAGAGCAAGCAATCTCATATAGGTTAAATATGTGCCATCCTTCTAAACATATTTTATATTTGTCATGTTGTTGGTCAGGAAAGTGACCAAAAGGGGAGAAGAAAACTACAAGAAAGAAAAAACAAACAAAAAAGTGATGCTTCTATCCACATTGAGTCTCCATAGTTCTCTCTGGATGCAATTGGCATTTTCTATCACAAGTCTATTGGAACTGCCTTGAATCACCAAATTGTTGAGAAGAGCCAAGTCCACTACAGTTATCATCAGCACATAGTTGTTACTATGTACATATTCTCCCAATTAGGCTCACTTCACTCAAAGCTTCTTTTCTTCACATTTCTCCTGTCCTCATTTAAAGTGTCCTGGTTTTGGTCTTTTCGCTATGCATCAGTTTATGCTACCTAGGATTTTCTGACATTTTATCATTTCTTAAAATGCAAATTTTCTATTACGTTTATATAGCATGCTTTTTTCATCCATTCTCAATACCTGAGACATTTTAAAGTAACACCTTATAGTCGCCTTTGTTTCTCCTCTCCCCTCTCTTTAATACCCCTTCAGAATCAAAAAGTTTATTTTGCTGGTAACTTTTTTCTCCCCTATATTATCCTCCCTTAAATTCTTCCCCACCCCATCCTTGCTTGTTTCCCTGTTAAGTTTGATTTCTGCATGAAACTCTGTATGTGTCTATCCTTATTTAGTTCATTTTAGATAAGAGTAAGGCTCATCTGATGCCTACTTCCCCCAGACACACCCTTTCCCCATATTCTTCTCATTTACCTCACTTGTGAGAAATAGAGAGTTTCACTTTTTTCTTTCTCCTTTCTGCATTAGTTTATTCCTTTTACTCTCTTTTCTAGTCCCTTAGAACACAATCTATATTCCTCTGGGTTTGGGTTTTTTCATTTTAATTTCCTTAGTAACCTTGGTTCTTCTTACCTTATTAGAAGATTAGCACTAGTTTATCATATCTTCCAATTGTTCCAATTAATTAATTTATTTAGTTTTCTTTGGACTCATGTTTATATTTCAGTTTATCTGGTTAGCTTCGGTCTCTTCATCAGAAATAATTGAAAGTTCATTCTTCTTTTTCATGAACCTTGAAAAAAGATTTTTTTTTAAAGGTTTACAGGATAAGTTATTGCTTGTTATAATTTGATATGTTTTTTTTAATATTATATTCCCAAGCTCTTTTATTAATGTAGTATATATAGGCAGATATAACAACAACAACAAAATCTAAAATTTATATAGCACTTAACTGTGTGCCAAGTACTGTATTAAACATTTTACAGATATTATTACAGTTGATCCCACAACAACTTGGGAGATAGGTGCTATTATTATTAGACTGAGATTAAGTGGCTTGCCCAAAGCTCTCATAGTTAGTAAATGCCTGAGGCAGGATTGAACTCCATCCTCTGTACCACTTAGCTGTTATAGGCTTTGCTACTTTAGCCAGGCCATAGAGTGGGTAGTGTGCTGGCTCTGGAGTCAGGAAGACATGAGTTCAAATGGGACCTCAGACACAGTGTAACCCTGGACAAGTCACTTAACCCTGTTCACCTCAGTTTTTCATCTATAAAATGAACTGGGAAACCATTCCAGGATCCTTACTAAGAAAACTCCAAATATGATATCCAGAAGAGCTGGACAGGACTGAAAAGAATGAACAACACTTCCTTTCCCTTGATCATTTCATCAGCTTCCATGGATTTAATTACCATCTCAATGCTAATGATTCCCACATTTACTTATCCATTCCTAATCCTTCTGCTGACTTCCAATCTTATATCTTTAACTGTCCTTCAGACATCTAAATGGATGTCCAGGAGACATCTTGAATTCAATATGTCCCAGACTGAATCCATTATCCTTCTATTTCCCCTCAAGTACCTCCCCCCACACACCTTTCCTACTGACACTGAGGAAGACCCCATCTTCCCAGTTCTCCTGGCTCACAAGCTCAGAGTCACCCCGGACTTCTCATCATTTTGGGCCCCCGCCCCTTCCCAGATACACCCAGGCCTGCTCATTTCACCTGGGTGACTAACTTCTTCTTTCCCTGATAATGACCTGGCTCTGGCAGCCCTCATCACTTGGCGTCCAGACCATTGGCAGCTGTTGGTGAGTCTGCCTGCCCAAGCTTCTCCCCACCCGTCCATTCTCTCACCACAGTATTCCCCGCCAGCCCGGGGCGTCCATGTTCAGTAACACCCAGGGGCTCTCCCTTCTGGGTGCCAGTCAAACCGCCCACCTCTCTTCCAGTCCTTTTAAACCTGATCCTCCCACGTGCCCTTTGGTGCTGCTCCCGAGGTCAGCCCCTCTCTCCTGTGTCAGGACAGTCTGTTTCTGGGCTGCCACAAACTAACAAGTAGTAACAAGGTGATTGCTACTTTCCTGGGTTTTCTCTGGAGAGCCTGCCAGTGTGTCTGGTTTTCTTACTCTGTACTCTTACTCTTAAGATCCTGTGACATTGGCCCCTTTGCTGTTCTTCCTGGAAAACATCCTGTTTCCAGACTCCAAGCTTTCTCTTCCCCATGTTCTCTGTCCTCAACTCTGTTTCCTGGGTTCCTTCACATCCCAGCTAAAATTCCCTCTTCTCCAAGAAACCTTTTCCAGTGGCCCCCAATGCAGGACTTCCTTCTTAGACTACCTTCAAATTACCCTGTATGTACTACTTTATATAGACAGTTTATTGCATGATGTTGCTGTCATTGGGATGTGAGCTGCTTGAAAACGAACAGGAAATATTTTTGCCCCTTTTGGGGGATTAGTATTTAGCACAGTGACATATATGTAGTAAGTTATTATAACTCTTGACTTGATTTGTCTTGATTTGTTCCCTCTCCATAAGACCCTTGTGGGCCATCCTGGTCCCAGAACAGGCTCTAATCTCACTGGGAATAGCACTACCCTTAGTTAATTCTGGTTTTGTTAGTCGGTCCCTTTTCCTAGTGTCTGGGGATTCTTGGCTGAGCTCTCACATTGATACTATTGGGGTAAATAGAATGTCACCATATTTTCTCATTATATTGCTCAGTTATTATTTGAAGTTTTGCTGTAGTATGTACATGGGAGCCAGGTAGTTACTCTTCCATTCATGCAGTCATCTTGGCTAGAAGTTGAATGAATGCTATTTTAGGATTGTCATGGAAAGAAATATCTGGGGAATGTGCCCTCACTTGGCCAAGGGAGCAAAAGCCTTTATTCCTTCTCACGTTTAAAACTTTTACAATTTGCTTATGTACTTTGTCCGGTAAAGTTTTCATTCCATTCTGGCTTTTTCTTAGGACTAGTGCCTAACACAAGATCTTACACACAGAAAGCATTAAATAAATGTTTGTTGGACAAATGAATGTTTCTGAGTAACCTCAGGGTTTTTTTTTGTTTGTTTTTTTGCTGAGGCAGTTGGGGTTAAATGACTTGTCCAGGGTCACACAACTAGGAGGTCAGATTTTAACTTGGATCCTTCTGACTTCAGGGCTGGTGCTTTATCCACTGTGCCATCTAACTGTCTCGTGACCTCAGTTCTTATATGCCCTGAGAATTCAAGCTAACTTGACTGTCATACTAATCAAAACATAATTAGAGAGTAAATTTGTTGCTGCTTCTATTTCAATTCTATATTGTATTCCTAAGCCAAATAGAAATTAATTTCATATTATTTCTGCCATCTCATTTCTCTGTGCATATAATTGAAAATTAGTTGCTTTTAAAACCTCAATCATCCTTTAGTAAATATTGCTTCATATTTTTGAAACACTTTCGCTGTATAGAAACCTGTATAAGAGCCAGTGCCTGCTAATAAAAGACTGACACAATTATTCCTTTTTAAAAATTCATTAAAAATTTTTAATTCTAAATACTGTCTTATCTCTTTTTGTGTAGAGGGCTGAAACTATTGAATTCAATGCACTGAGGTCAGGACTGCTGAGCGCTTGAGGCTAACTGATTGGACAATACTCTATGGGCATATGCTTGGAAAATGGTCCTTTCCATTATCCGTACTGGCTCAATGATTGGTGTATAGAGGATTGTAGGAGGGACTAGGGAGTGGAGAAAAGCTCGCCAGGGACACACTCTTGGTGGTGGATGAGGAGGAAGGCGGTAGCAGAGATTCTGCTTCCATCCTGTTCAATCCTGCTTCTAAAACCAAGAATAAAGATTAAGAACTTTTGCTTATCCCGGCTCTGGCTGATTCTAAAGTATCCTGGGTGCTAGCGCGGTTGTTACATTTTTGCCTCACCTATTGAAAAAGCAAGAAAAGATAATCCTTTGCAGATATGTATAAGTATTATGGCATAAAAAAATTCCCATAATAGTCATATCCAAAAGAAAATGCTTCACTATGTACTCTGTCTTCTAGAATTGTTGGTCATTGTGTTGATTACAAATTCTTTTTTTTTTAAACAGTTCCTAATTCAGAATTATTTGTCTTTACGATATTGTTGTTATTATATCAATTCTGGTAGTCCTGCTCACTTCATTTTGCATCGGTTCATTTAAGTCTTCCCAAGTGTCCTAAAACCATTCCCTTTATTTTTTCTTACAGTTCAGCAGTATTCCGTCTTATTTATGTACTGTGACTTGTTCAGTCATTCCACAATTGATAGGTACCCCTTTCAATTTTCAACTCTTTACCACCATGAAAAGAGCAGCTATAAAAATATTTGAACATGTGATTCCTTTGCATTTTCTTTGACCTCTTTGCAGTATAGATCTAATAACAATATCACCGAGTTAAAGGGTATGTACAGTTTAATAGCTTTTTGGACAAATTTCCATAATGCTTTCCCGAATAGCTGTACCAGTTCACAACTCTACCCACAGTACATTAATGTTCCTGTTTTCTCATAATCCTTCCAATATTCTAACACAGTTATTCTTTTAAGTGAATCATTTTTTATCTATACTTTTTAATTATATGTGTTATTCTTTCCTATAATCCAGAGCTTAAAAGTAGATGGATAATCATGGGCTGATGGACCATTACCTATTTGTTTCCCTGAGTCCTGAAAGATTTAGTGCATTCCCATGCAGGGAATTTGGAGTGACCAGTGTTTGGAAAGACAAGTTAGTATTTCTTGCATAAAAGGAACTGAGTGATGGATCTTTCAAGAATTTCTATTCTGTTCTAAAAGGAATTAAATGGAGACTGCTGACTCCAGGATTTGTTGCCATATGTGAACATTGTGTCTCCTTACTCAAATATAAATTGAGGCTCTGGAGAAATCTTGCCATTTGTATGTAAAAATTCTCTCACATTTTTTTCTTTTTGCAGGGATTTCAGGGAAAGGGAACAATCAGTGGCAATTCTTAGAAAGCATTTAGAGAAAAGTAAGAAGTTTCAGGTCTCTATCCCATGTGTCAAGATAGTAGAGGGAAAGCAATCTGGATTCTAATATTATGGGAAAATAAAAGCCGAGGAAGTGCCAGTGAGAAATCTCTGAATATGGGCTGAACTGGAAGATCTTTGACCACTGTAGGAGTAACATCTTGCCTTGTTATTTGGATTTCCTTCTCTAATTTGCTGCTGGTTTGATGACAATGACACAGTCATGAGTGATTTTCTGGATCAGCTTTTATAGTTTCATTGCTAGAAAACCATCATATAGAGGCCTGAAACTCCAAAAAGGTGTGCTTGAATCAGACAACCAGAGCACTTAAGGCTAATTACCTATTTGATGTGAGATAATGACTATATTAGCATATATTTGGATAATTTGCTCTCCTCACCATTGATGCTTGCTGAATGTTTGGTGTTAAGATAATCATGGTAAGGATTGGAGAGTGGGGGGAGAGAGGCCAGAGTTACTTGGCTGCAGGACAAGGAGGAGAGAGGCTAGAGACTCAGGACTCCAGAATCCAGAATCCAAGATACATTTTTGGGAAGCCACGTGGCAGCTTGCCTGCCTCCTTCACTTCTCTCCCTAAAAACCAAGGACTTTAATTTATCCTGACTCTGGCTGACCCTGAAGCCCTCCAGGGAGCTAGCCTGTACTTTACATTTGGAGCCTGGAAGTCCACTATGTGAGTGGACACCATCACCCATCCCTTTCGCACCTGGACTGTATACAAGTGAAGAACAAGCAATAACTGGAGCTCTGAATCAGATTCTTTCTAAGATATTTAAGTATAAGAAGAATTTGCTTCCAGTTCCCAAAAGTCAAAATGAGTAACTTCAGTCAATAGGAGGCTGGGTATGATTTGGGGAGAATAGTGGGCAACCTGATAAGCTTCTTGAAGATAAGCTGTTTTTTCTTGTTTGGTCTTTTCCCTTAGCATTCTCCCCAAATATCTACAACAGTGCTCATTGCACAGTGGGCACTCAAAAAATGTGACTGGCTGGATTCCCTATCCTCATGCTATATTTTCCTGTCTCCTATTTTCCTAGTTGTTTCCATAGAATCTTAGCATGTGAAAATAATCCCAAGAAGTGAAATGACTTTGTCCAAGGTTATACTATGTCCAAGTGTCCTTTGTATCACCAGTTCAGAGTTGGAATAGATTTTAGCAGTGATCTGGCCCAAGCTCTTCCTTTTACAGATAAGGCCACACGAGAAGTAAGTGGCTTAGCTACAATTTAAACCCAGGTGCTGTGATTACAGATCCATCACTCTTTCAAAAATTCAACCAATCAAGAAATATTTAGTCAGTGCCTCTTATGTAGTACCAAGCACTAGGAATACAAAAGACAGCCCCTGGCCTCAGGGAGTTTGAGACCATGTTGCTGATATATATATATATATATATATATATATATATATATATATATAGTCACTACAGACATTCTGTAAATGCATAAGTATTAACACCTATAAAAACTAGCTTGCTTCAACACAAGTTTGTTGTATATTTGATGTCACAGGACATAGTATACAGATGTATACTATTTTTGATAGCTTTCTATGTAAATAACCCAAGTTTTAGGAATTCATCTTATACAAATCAAAAGTGACTTTTGCTATTCTGGATTTATATTTTAATTTTTGGGGAGAGGAGGCTGCTAAGTAATATTTAAGGCCCAGCGTCTAATTGTATCCTTTTCACAAGATCATGAAATATTTATTCTCTCCTAAGTTCTGAAATAATTCTTCTTTATCTACCATTGTGCCATCTTCCAGCACTAAAGAAAGTAACCTGGTAATAATTAATATAATAATAATACATGTACCTGCACACACACACACATATATATATATTAACATGTGAATACACACACACACACACACACACACACATACACCTACAAAATTGTTTAAGTACTTGGTAGTTTGAGAAAGGAGGACCTTGGCTATTGGGGGCTAAGCAGGGCAGGGATCTAAAAAGATTTCATGCTAAAGTACTATATTTAAAAATCGTCTTTAAGAGAGACTTTTAAAGGGAGAGAGGTAAGGATGGAGTGTTATTTTAAGAATGGAGGTGCAGGGCAATAGGCTGGGAGATAAAGTGTCTAATTAGTGGAAGAAAGATCTGGATCACATAGTATGTGAAAAAGAGTAATATCTAATGAGACTGGAAATTTAAGTTGGGGCTTCAAAATCTATTCAGAGAAATTTATATTTTAACCTAGTAGCAATAGAAAACTTCTGGAGTTGATTGAATAAAGACATCTTTAAGTCATATTTGTAAATTATTTTGGCAGCAGTGTGTTGGATGGACTAGAGTAGCTATTGCAATAATCTAGGCAAGAGGTAGGGCTGTGCTGATATATGTTTAAAAACTGGCTCTCAAAAAAAAAAAAAAAAAAAAACTGTGCCTGAACATTTTAAAATTTACTGCTTTGTTAACAGTTTCTCCATCGTTGTCTCCAAACAATAAATCAAGCTCTGATGTCTGTCATTTGCCAAATATCCTGACAAATAAATGCTCACACTGAAAATTTAACATTATCTATCATGATCTAGTTCAAAGGGGTTCCAGCATATCTCTGAATAATGAATTGGAATTAAGTTGGTTGGAGATGTTAAGGCAGAAATGGGAAGATTTAGCAACTGGTTGGATACATGGGGTGAGGGATAGTGCTGAAGTTATGAACCTAGCATTCTAGAAAGATGCTAGTATTTTAGGGAAGTTTGGAAGGGGATGAGGTTCAACTTCATTTTGTACTTGTTGAGTTTGAAATGTCTCTGGTGAATTGATTTTGAGATATTAAACAGATAATTGGTCATATGGGATTGAAATTCGGGAGAAATACATACACATTTATCTCTGAGTTATCTGGATGGAGATCATAATTAGACATAGCTAAGAGGTACTAAGAGAGTGTAGAGAGAAAAGAGAAATGGGTAGAAATTCTAAAACAAAACAAGCTAGCAAAGGAGATGGAGAAGGAGTGGTCAGACAGGTAGAAGGAGAGCCAAGAGAATATAGTACCTTCCACTAGATCCAGTTTGGTCCTGGTTCCTTTAATTCTCCAAATGTCTGCTGGGCACCTTACCCAGTTCTCAATTGTTATGTCTTCCTACTGAGATCACCTCCAGTTTATTCTTTACATATTTGGTATTTGCATAGTTGCTTGCCCATTTTCTCTCCTTTTAACTGTTTGCTACCAGAGGGCAAGAACTTAATATTTGTTGACTTGATTTGTCTTTAAACACTCTTTGACTTATAATCAATCCATAGAAATTCATTAAGCCTCTGCTATATGCCAGACATTGTTCACATACTTCACTAACTCATGTGCCTGTCCCATATCCTCTCTGCCAAATGCTTCCTAATTCATAGTCTGGCCTTTTAATTTACCTCCTTTCTCTGCTTGTAATGTGCTAGGTCTTCATTATGGTTTAGATAGGAGTTGGTAATTTGAAAGGTCATGTGTGTCATTCTTCATGGGGATTTAGGCTGATTCCTTCCAACCTATTGCCCTCAATACTGGTCCTTTCAACTCCTACCTCCATCCTGTTTTATACAGTCAAAGTGTAGTCTCTCTTAGTTTACCATCTCCCCTAGACGTAAAGAGGGATTTATGCAAGGGTTTCAGGGTCCTAGATTTGTGCTATATTTCTATATTCTGTCAATTGTGCCCTTTGATTTGATCTAAGGAAGCATCAAATCACTCCTTAGGTTCTTTTCTCTTTTGTCACAAATTTTCCATGAGATCAAATGTTGCTAAAAAAAATCTTCAGACTTTTTTGCCCAAATACTATTTACTCCATTATTTCCGTATTCGTTTATTTACCTTTGAACACTTGCTGTTAGATTGGCTAACTTGGAAATCATATCCACTTATTCACAATGAAACTGGGCTTGAATTTTTCCTTAGTAACAACATCTGAGAAACATGGGGAGGCAGTGTGCTCTAGGAGATGGAAAGCTTTAAACTGAAAGACAGGAAGTTGTCTTTGAACCATTTCCTGGTTCCTCCCTTAGGAACTGTAGACACTTCCTTATTGTTTCTGTGCCTCAGTTTCTCTATCAACAAATAAGGATTGCAGTATACCATATAGGATCTTTTAAAAGCCAGAGGCACAAATTGCAGCAAATAGTTTTTCATTTGTGTGGAGGTGGCAGCCTATCTGGAATTAGAAATCTGTCAGATGAGGGCTTTTTTCCCTAAATGAAGTATATTTACATTTCAGATGAGATGGGACAATCTGTCATAGAACTCTGTGTCAGAACTACTAATGGGCATTAAATTGCTTTGGGGAAGGGTGATATAAAATGTTTATCATTGATGTTACTATAGTGGTTCTTTTTTTTTTTTTTAAGAAAAAACTTAAAACTTAAAGGATACTTGGTAAACTGAATGGCTTATGTAACACAAGAATGTCTTTTCTGTTTAAACATAATGGGAGATTTGCAATCCTTTGAAAAATTGATTATAGTCCACTTGCCATATAGTACTCCACATTTCTGAGCTGCCTGCCAAATGATCCCAGGTGTGGGATTGCAGCAGGTAATTTCCTGAGCTGTATTTGTACAGATGATTTTTTGTGTTAGAAGATGATATCTGCTCACCTGGCCTCTTAGTGACAGAGAAATCCTTTGTTTATTCATTTAGTAGGCAGATTAACCCTAATGAATATTGGCTTCCTGGAAATAGATACAGGTGACAATAGCAAAGTGAGGACTGGGGAGAAGCAAGACAAATTCCCTTTTCTTTCTTCACTTTTAAATAAAAGTTGCTTTCATAGGAGAGTGTCTTAAATAAGAAAAAAAAGTAAACTATTTCAGCTATAAATCTGGATTTTAAATAAGCACCTTTTTACATTTCAGATATAAGAGTATTATGTGTTTGATAACTCTTCCAAAAAAACCTCTAAATTTTATCGATTTTATTTTTAATAATTCAAATGTTTTCTCTTTCTCAGAAGAGTTAAATGACAAGATCTGATTGAAGACTTTATGTTGGTTTGGGTTAGATAGGCAGAGCCAGCTAGCTGAACAAGAAAATATGTTCCCCAAGAGTCCCTCCCACTATGCTCAGCAATAATTTTGTGAGTTAGCAATTAACCACATAAACCCTCAACTTAAATGTCTGTGCTGTGGGTTGATCATGCATCATCTGTCCTCTGTAGCAGATTAAAAGAAAATGTGCATTTGACTACATTCCTTCTCTCCCTGCCTCCACTGCCTATCTTCCATTCATGCTGTCTCAGTGAAACATTTATTTGCTTTCTTAGTCATTGAGGATGAGAAATTAATTACTTTTACTTGAGAAATTATTAAAGGAGTCATCAAGTTATAAATTTAAAAATATGCCAGAATGAGAGAGATATCTGGAGAGACTTTGTAGGATAACTTTGATTAGTAGTAAGAGAAATTGCAAATTTGTGGTCAGTCTTACTTTAGAGGTGTGCAGAATTTATTCCAAACAGCACAACTGAAGAAATAACTGTTTGAAGTTGATGCTCACAGTCCTCCCTATAAACCAGACTTTAGATGTCAGTATCAGGAATGTTTTTGCAACAATGAAGGAAGGAGCACTTTCTCACATTTTTCTGTGAATGGTCTAGAGATGCATTATTCCCAAGGCATGAATGTGTAGACACAGATGTGAAAATCTCTTAACTTCCAGGCCAACTTTTCCAGATCTTATCGCCATAATTTATTCTGTATTCTCCAAAGACCCCAAAAATGTCTTCTTTTACATAACTTTATACATTGGAGGAAAAGTTGAAGCTCACTCCCAGCACATGCTAAGTGCTGAAGATAGGATTTTGTTGGCTTTTGCATGCTGCCTTTTGTAGTTGCCTATAAAAGCTAGAATTTCAAGAGCGAAGTGAAAAAACAGAATTTACCTTTCCATGAAGAGGTAAAATTTATGATGTCTCCTTGTTATGTGGTTTGAGAGTGTATCGGGACTGTGATTTTGAACATTGTGAGATATATATGAATTGGAGACAGTAATAAATTCTGAATGAATTTGTTTGGTTTTTATTTAGATTATTTTATCCTTCTTAAAACTAATATTTATATAACCTCTGACCAAGCAGAGAGGTCCAAAATCTCTCCAAGGATAAGATGGTTTCCCTAGCTGGTTTGGGTAGCTTAACTCCTTCGTAGTATGTGGTGTAGCCCAGCCTATATTGTTCTGCCCAGTCCAAACTAGTCCAGCTCACCATTGAATTGGGTGGTTACTCATCACATTGACACACTAACCATTTGGCAGAGCTATTCTGAATTTTCTTAATATCATCATCTCACTGGGCATACACTTCAGCTTATTCAAATATAGAAAATATTTCTTTAGTAGAGACTATTCAGTCATATTTAATGATTTTCAAAGATGTTGGAAAAACTGAAAATGACATAGATGTGGAATACTGCCTTTGAAGGCAATCTTGCCAGCCTGTATTCAATGAATTTTTCCCCCTTTCCATTTAAAGAAAACTGTAAGGACAACAGTCATTATACGATTTTGTATTTTAAGTATTTTCATAATCCAACATAAATTGGCCCACCCAAGGATTATGTCTGTTTTATAAAGATGTGTTTATATAGTCACTGGGTGAAAGATTGCAGAAGTTGAACCACTAGTTTTGAAAGTTGAGCCAGACCAGGAAAAATCAGGATACAATTTGGCACTTATGGAGACGAAATGATTTCCTTTTTAGCTGCTGATTTCTACTGGGAAATGTATCCTTGGACTGAAAATTGCATCCGGAAAAATGTTTATGTAGTGTTTTTTCAAATGACTGATTATTCTTCTAACCTTTAACACGTACTGTGTCTAATTTTGTTCCTTTTAACTCCTTCATGACTAGAGAATTTTTGTCCCTGCAGGGACAAAAGAGTACTAACATAGTTCTTTGCTGCTTTGTCTACAGGAGCATCTTGTTTTCATGTTAGTGGGGGTTGGAGGGATAGATTCCTTCCTGATTTATCCCTATACGCCTTCTCTCATAGACAATTTTTTTAATGTGTCTGTTTCATGGTGTTGGGAACACCTCTTTGGGGAGATCACTTAATTGTGATCGATTAGAGTGTCCTTTCTCCTAAGAATAGGAGATTCCTAGCATTTTAAAAAATTATATATGAAGTCATAGAGTCTTTTAAAGGGCTAGTATTTTTGCTCCAATTTCTCTCTTGTGCATTCAGTGACAGTTTTGGGTACAGGCGGCTGAAAAGCATGCATTAGATCCCACCAGACGAAGATAGCAAAAAGAAAGCAAGCTTTATCATCATTGCTAGGAAAATGGGTGATTTAAAAATACTTGTTTGAGTGGCTTCGAAAGCACAACTTCTCAGTTCAGTGGTAGAAATCTCTCCTTAAGGATAAATTTGAAGCTGTCCTTTTGCCAGATGACCCAGGCAAATCTTATTTTATATACTTCTTTGGAGAGATGTTTGGGGATTGACCCTGGACCCATATAACTGTACAGAAGATGCCTAAGGAAGGAACATCATGACTCATTCCCATGGAGCCCAGTAAATACAATTAGGAAATTTGAATGCAATTACTGCAAGTTTGGAGTTTACTTTAGAGAACACATTAATTTTTGTGATTTCTTCTTACTATAAATCTGACAACTAAATTTGGTTTTCTTTTGGAAGCCTTCCACCAGCAACAGTTCCTGAGTCAAGGATGAGAGTGTAAAAAAAGGAGGCAGCCTGAACAAAGTTATATTTTGACTGAAATTGGATTTTATCTTCAGCTTTGATGCAGAAAAAATTTATATCTGAGGGTGCACAGCTCCATTCCAAGTTCATATTTTATTTGATTGACACACAAACTTATTTAAAGGGAAAGTTAGAGCAATGGCAAATGCATATAAAGACAGAGAGTATACTGTAGCTGTTGCTGAACACTGGGATAATAATAGGTTTGGGAAGTTCTCTGAATGTTGAGACAAAGTTTTTTTTTTTTTTTTTTTTTTTTTTTAATCAATTGATGGATTGGAATTTGGCTAGTGATACATAAAACTTCAGCTATCTTATATTCTAAATATTTGACATCTGTGTAGAATCCCCAGTACATGTAATAGCTGGGAAAGAAGGGGAGAGGGAAAATGGGAGAGAGTGTGCAAGAGAAAGAGGATAATGGGGGGAAGGAGACAGAGAGAGAGACAGAGACAGATAGAAAGACAGAGAGAGAAGTTATATGGAATCCAGTTGAGCCTGTGACGGAAACTATTGACCCTTCTTTGTGTTGATTCTGCACTGTCTCGTCAAACATCTGGAAATCAGCATGTTTGCAGTCGTCTCACAACATGATTTTGCATTTACATCATTGCGCTAGCTGGTAAAAGTTTTCTTACTTTCAGGAAAAAAGAAAAATCAGCAACTCTTATGCTGTCACAAGGTCAAGTGGTGATTGGTGATGCTGTCTCTTCTAAACACATGTTTAGCCCAGAAAAGCTCAAGCCATTCCCAAAAATTTGGTAACCATTAGAGGACTTCCTAAGTCAGTTCCGGATGTCAGACCCAAGGTGGAAGGGGGACGGGGCCACATTGAGTTCTCTGCAGCTTTCCACCAAAGGGATTTAATCTGGCAGCTGATTGAGCCAAGGAGCGACTCACGCAAGGGCAGAACTAGACAGGAAACACTTCTGAAAGCAATGTTTTGATAGAGGATCATGAGATCAGGCGAGGAGCTGTGAACTTTACATGTAGCCAAGGCCAGATAGCACTAAGGTAGCCACCTGAGGGCTTACAATAAGAAAGGAAATTAAAGGATCATTTAAGTGGCGAGGGACCAGACAATTTAAATGCAAGTTTTCCTTTTTTTTTTCTTTAAATTCTTTTCAAAAGAGAAAACTAAAACAAATCGCATTCTTTGGAGGAAAGGGACATAATGAATGTGCTGATTTTTTTTTTTTTTGACAAAACATTCCAACCTCATTATTCAACATTACAATTTTAAATTTGATTGCTAATGTAAAATGTTGGAGATAAATTCATCATTTCCAGTCACCTTTTTTATAATGTTCAAAAGAGCTATTTTGAGCAGAAGTTTTACTTTTGGAAGATAGACATTTTATAACGATATACATTGATCCCTACATGTCTCTCAGACCTGTTGATGGGTGAGTGGGTGAGTATCTGGGAGGGGCCGCAGTGTATGGTAAAAGGTAATTTTCATTCTCCAGAGTTTTAGTCTACCTGTTAACATTGCAGAAACAAAGTCACTGGGCTCTGCTGCTTATGTTCAAGTACATTATGTTCAGTATGCTAGCCAATGGAAAAGATGAAGTGTATGTTCTCAGATTTAGAATCTGACTCTGGCATTTTGGATTCTTTGCTAGTCCCAGAACCCATATACTAAGCTGCCATCTTAAGCACCACAATATTATTTATTTTATCAGTACAACCACATCAGTGATGGGAGAAGTAACCAATATAAATTTGGAGGAATTAAAACTTCCCAAGTTTTCTATAGTTTTAATTTATCTATCTTTTTTAAAATAAAGATTGAAAAATGTATATCCCTAAGAGAAATGTGACTGATCACAGGATTTGGAGTTGAAGAGGATCTCAGAGATCATCTTATCTCTTTCTTTTACAGATGATATAACTGAATGCCATAGATTAAGTGACTTGTCCATGGCGATTCAGTAAGCAGCAGAAAGCCAGGATTCCAACCCAGGTCATCTGATATAAAAAAAACTATTGTTTTTTTCCTGACTTAGTATTACCATTCATATGAATTTTTATACAGTGTTGATAGAATGCCTCTATGGCGCATAGTCCTCACCAGAATAATGGCAGAACACATTACTGATTCCTTCTTTTGTTCCTCTCCAGCTACTATACCCTCTTCTATTTGTAAGACACTAAGGATTCTTCCCTCCATTATAGCTATTGTCATTAATTCCATATTTTTTGTTAGTATTTTCTACATAATATACTTTTAGATACAAATTACTATTATTTTAACTAATGTTTACTTGACAAGTAATACTTATTCTCCAGCTGATTTTAATATTAATTAAATTAAATTTTATTTTTAATTGCTGGAATTCTTTAGAAACCCCAAAGGTTTCCCAATTGCTATCATTGATTATCTATTCATGATTTCCTTCCTTTTTTTCTAGGTATTATTTCTGTTCCTTTATGCAATCTGACAATAAGAGACAGAGCTGAATTTAACAGCCTCACCCTGAGGAAGGAGTCATTTTTAGTGGAAAAGTAGTTCAGTTCTTTATCAACTTATGCCTGACCAACTGTTATGGCCTTTAAAATGGTGCCCTTCCCTTCTTTTTGGCCTTTTCCACTCCCGTTATCTTTGCTAAAAACAAAAACAAAAAACAAAATCTTGTAGTCATCTTATGGGCTCTAGGACAGAAAACAAATGCCTTAGCTTGTCACTTAAAATCCTCCACATGTAAACCTTACCAGCATCATCTCTCTCACTTCCCAGGCAAGCCAAGCCCATCTATTTACTGACTTTGGAAAACACACTTTAGGATTTGGGACTTCTGAGCTCTGTGGATGGATCAAGGAAATTCAGATTTTGTTCACTGAAAATCTATTGAACAACATTTTTTCTCTTGTGGTTGTGTAACTTTGTCCCCCAGCTGGTAGGTTTTAGTTAGACTTCTGGGTTTCAGACTGATGTAGTCAAAAGTAGACTGAGTTGTCCCTAAATATGACCCCTTGAACCAAGTTGTTTAAATTCCTGAAATTCCTTTTCCTTGCGAACAGTAATGCCTATACATCTTCCCTCCCATAATCATTGTGAGGATCAAATATGTTCAGAGTGCTTTTTAAATCTTAAAAAAGATATCTGAATGAGAATTGAATAGATTTGGCTATAAGCAGTCTAGCCTGTAGCTACTGACCTGAGTTAAAAAATCCCCCATCCCTTCTCTTCTCCCCCCCGCCCCCCCCCAAATTCTCTGTTTCCTCCTTCCTCCACTAAATGGGAGCTAAAAAATTCAGAAAACTGATTGTTTCATATAAGCTTTCCCATCAAGGAGCATGTTGTACTTTGATAGATATTAACTCCAAGGAATAATAATATAGTCTTTTAATGTGATGAAACTATGGGAGGAGGCTACTATTGGCTCCCAAATGGGGCGAATTGCCATTACTGTAACATAATGCCCTGTACTTGTGGCCGAGTGCCACCTACCATTTCTTCCTAGAATCTGTACCACGTGCAGGCTGTCATGGGCAGACAGATGTGGGAAGGTTTTAGGTTTGGCTTTGGAAAAGTTTGCCTCACTTTTTGAAAACCATGGGGACAGGATTGCTTAGCATGTTCGCTCCCAAGCCAGGTCATGGTTTGGTTTTGCAGCTTGCAGTGATCTCACTTCAGCCCTAGGATCCAAGAGACTTGGAAACAACTTCCATAGGCTAGCTCTGTCTCCTTCAGAAGAGTAGTTTTTTGGTATTTTGCAAGATCACGATTCCTTGGAAAAAAGATTGATTTGGAGTCAGAGAATCTAGATTCCAGTTCTGGCTCAGCCTCTTAGTATCTGTTTAATCAACTTGGATACTTCTTTTACCCTCTCTTGGCCTTTGTATTCTCATCTTGAATTACTTGAACTCTAAGGTCCCTTTAGTCATACATCTGTGATGATTTTAATACATTTTTATAGCCCTTTACAAGGTCTCAAGAAGTCTTTTCACTTGCATAACTTTGTTCAAGTCTTACAAGTATTCTTAGCCCCATTTTATGCATTAGGATGGCCTGTCTCAGTCTCAAAAGGATGGGGCCATGAGGTGCTGGAATCACTCTACATATCTTTGGATTCCTCATACCACATGCTCTCAATTCCATCATATTTCTATAAAATGGTGCCCTTTTCCTCATTTGGCCTAGAACATATATTTTATATACATATATATTATTATATAATATACGTGTGTGTGTGTGTGTGTGTGTGTGTGTGTGTGTGTGTGTAATTAAAAAGGAAGCAGAATGTCATATAATTGGCCTTGGGTCAGGAGTCATGAAACCTAAATTCTAATCCAAATTTTTCATTAACTCTGTGAGATTTTGGGCAAATCACCTACTCTCTCCAAGCTCCAGCTGATCTCTTAGGGAGTCTTCCAATTCCCAGATTTCTGTAAATCAACAATTCTATGCCTGTAATTGCTTATAAGTAAAACAACAGCTAGAGGTATGGCAGGAGGAAGCATTTCATCTCAGAAGTTATTGACTTATTGCTGAAATCAGGTGAGAAGTTGGGGTGCCTGATTTTGGAATTCATGGACTTTCTTTGTATCACCTCCTTCCTTCTCCTTGATTGTCTTGTAAGACTTGGTGTACAGTAGCGTACTTCCTAAGGAGGATGTGGGAATTACAGCTCCAGACTGTGCCTCAAAGTTCTGATTGATCTGATTGATCTATATCAATTGTTTCTAAAAAGGAGAATGAGATGTGACACCCCCCCCCCCAGAGTGTGAGCAATTTTTTTTTTTAATGAGGTTTCAGAAGAATTTCTAAGAATGGGAACCATACTGGTTATAGAAGGTTGTGCTGGTTCCCTGTCTTGGTCTCTTTCTATAAAAGCCTTTCAGCAAGGTCTCCATGCAGCTACGTCTCTCACAGCATTTAGTGGTCTGCACTCGCTGTTTTTCTTTCCCTGAGAGTTGCTGATTAGTGACTTGCGGTGTGGAAGCTGATTTATCACAGCCCAGAGTTGCCCCTAAGGGGCTGAGCAGAAACACTCATGAAGGAGCCCTGATTAAAAAGAGTGGTAATGAAGACAAATGTTTCAGAGGGAGTAGAGAGCAAACCAGGCCTTGGCGTTCCCTGCCTCTCTGTTGAGCTTTTGGAGAGAAGGTAACAGTGGCCAAAGGAAATATCCTTCTCTCCCCCCAACCCCCACTTTGTTGTTTATTTCTCATGGCACTGGAAACATTTTTCTTGTCCTCTTGGGTGTTCTAACTCTCACTTGTTAACTGCTTTTCAGGCAGGACTGCAATTAGCCCCTGGCAGATACCTCACCATGTTACCCTTATGTCCATTTTGTCCCAAAGAAGTTCCAAGGAAGTTCTGACACTTTGACCTGTAGCTATTTTCAAATTCTTCAGACTTGACAGTTTTGCCTAATTCCTCAAGTCATTAAAACCCACATCTGTATTTTTAATGATCTATATTAGATTTGATGTTGAAGTCTGTAATCACCTGCTTCATACCTAAACAACCTAGAATTTGTTCAGAGACAAATTCCTGTTTGTTTACAAGATTGTATACAGTTTACACGTTTTTACAAGATTGTCCTAATTCACACCCATGTAAAAGAAAAAATCATATCTGAGGTCAGGCACAGAATTCCTTTTTGTGGAATTAAGATTCCTCTTTGATTTCCATGCTAACTTCCTCCCAAAAAACCTCTTTATAGAGAAAATGTAAGGAACATCAAGCTTTTGTGTCAGGTTGTTTGCACAGGAAAACTGAGAAATCAAAGTACCACTTCCAGCTCCCCGAGAGCTTTGAAGGGGGCCTCTTCAGATTCCAAAATCCTCATTAAGTTTTTATACTCAAATGATAGGGCATCATTATGTTATGTGCTTAGGGAGAGGGAGAGGATACAGAAGACCCAAGAAGGAAAATGTCCAGGATTTGAACTTGGCTCTCTAACTGCCTTTTCCATATATTACACATATTGCCACAGTGCCCTTCAGTGTCATTGTAAATGCTTGCTAAAATGAATTGAATCATTAAAAGTATATATAGTATGCACAAGGACTAAAGAAACAAAGCCATTGAGGTTAAATCAAGGCAGATCTTGGAAGGAGGTGGGTTTTGAGACAGACCAAGGAGGTGGTAGACATTGACTATCTGAGAAGGAAAAAAGGAATTTTTAGTGGAGGGCCTGGCATACATACCCAAAGCAAGAATGAACAAATTGAGCTTAACTAGAGTGAATAGTTTGAATAAGGGGATGCATGAGGTTCACAGATTTGGTCTAGTGATGGTTGGAATTAAAAAACTTCCCTGGCCTGAGTTAGGACAATTCTGCTAAAAAAGATTTATTTATTGTTAGGAGGTGGGTGGGGGTTTCGTCCAATCAGAAAATCTCTCATCTCATGGAGAAAGAGGAACTTAAGGGAGCTATATTAGATTCAGTGATCTCATAAACTACCCAGGGCTGGAGAAGAATTCAAACCTAGGCTATTCAGATGACCAAGGCTGATAAGCAGGAAAAGAGATGGAATCATTCCTCTGAGAGGCACATGTAAAAGTTGTCCTTGTGGTTCATCTGAAACTCTGACCCATCCTGCCTTAAGGGGAAATAAGAAAGTCTTGAGCTTAATGTTTCCCAAGAGAGCAAATTTGAAGTCACCCTGTTCTGGTGAAGATTCAAGGTTAAAGATCAACATTAAAGGTTGAGGAGTACAGATAAAGACAAAAGTTTGATAAGGCATTTAACGCTTTGAGTTGTCTAGGCTGAAGATAGGTCCTACTTGAAAAGGTTAAAACCCTTCCTTTATTGGAAAGGCAAGGTCAGAGTCTGAGTCTGGACTAAATGGTGTCAAGTATAAGGTCTGTAAGAAAGGCCAAAAGTTGCTGCAATCCATCTGGCAGGAGATGAAGGATTTAGGATGCTAGACTGATTGCCAAAATTTAGAAGATGACTTCAGGGGTATACAGCAGGAAAGTGGAATTCTATACAAAGTCAAGCCATTTGGATTGATTTGCTGTTAACAGTTCAGTTACAAGGAGGAGGTTAAAAAAAAAAAATCTGTCTTTTAGTGATCTTTAAGAATGGACCAAATTCTGCCCTCAGCTGCTGCTAAGTTGTTCCAGGTCCCAAATACTGGCGCCCTACTCTGTTTTTCCTGGCGAAAAATGGGCGTATTAAGATTTCACGGGTATCTTGATACTTCTTTGATGATCTGGGAACACATCAGAAAAACCAGATAAAAAGAGGAAAAGGAAATAACTTATTTCCTTAGCCTCTTGTAGAAAATGCATGGAACTGTGCCTTCTGTGACATATACTGGCCTACATAACCAAATTACCTGGAGTGTAAGCTTTGCTCATTGTTACTGTAGTTGTTTCTTATTTTGTAGACTGATAGATTGATATTCAGAGACATGTTTGACACATGGTTTGATCACATGAATATTGAGGACTAGCTGGAGGCATTAGAGGGTACTAGTTAGGTAGGAAATGAGTAATGAACATACTAGAAGGGAAATGAGACAGAAAAAAGTGAATGTTATAAACTGTGGTGAAAAATATGTTTAACAAATTGGCTACAGCAGCCTAGGAAGTGTAGCCCAGAGAAAGCAAATGTTCAAGACAAACATGCAGGCAGTGTGTATGTGTATATGTGTGTGTTTACTACATATTTATATATCCTTTGAAAAGATAGAGGTAATGATCTACATTACAGAGAATGTATATGGCAGTGAAATCACATAACTCTAAGTACCAAAAAGAAATTTAGCAGGTATCTAGACTCTTCTGCAATTAGAAAATGACTTGCCTGAAATAGCCCCAGGACATCTGAACGGAAAAAACTCCTATCTAAGGGGGGAAAAAAACCCACCGTTTTTCTGAACATGGTTACCCCAGCTGGTCCATCTGAAACTCTGCTTTGCTTTTATACCAAAATATTTGTCCAGTGGGTCTTTAAACATAAAAAGAAAAACATTTCTTGAAGTTTCAGTGTTTAATGTCTGCGTCAAAGGGTGCTTCTTCATGAGGCCTTCTCTAATTGCCCTTCCCTCATCCAATAATGATTCTTCTTTGAACTTTCTTGACATTTGCTTTTTATTTTATTTTCACACTTGGATCAGCTATACCAGTATCAAAACATTTGCATATCGTATTCCCTCTTGAGGATCATAAGCCTTGTGAGGGGTTCCTCTTGGGTCTCTAGCCCTTATAGGTAACAGGTGCTCTGTTCTAATCTAGTTAGTATTTATGAAGTGCATACTATGTACAAGGCTCTGGCAATGCAAAACAAAGAGAAAATTAAATCCCTTATCTCAAGGAGCTTACATTTTACTAGAGGCATACAGTGTAGCTATAAACTATATTTTTACAAATGTAAAATTTTTACAAATTTATTTGTAATAACTTGAAGAGGAGGAAAAGAAGACTTATGTTGAAAGACATACTTTACGAGAAGCTTGAGGTTCTAAGAGGAGATGGTAAGGAGGCCGAGCACTCCAAGCAGGGGAACAATTAGTGCAAAGGACAGTAATTAGAGATGGAGTAGCATATATGAGGAACAGCAAACAGGCCAGTTTGAGTTGAGGTAGAATATGCCCCCGCTTCTTAAACTGTAATTTGTGACCTCATATGATGTCTCATAACTTGATTTATTATCAGTAAATATTTGATTTGTGTACCTCTTTTATATATCTATGTACCTGAGGACATGTAAAAATTTCTCAGGCAAAAAAGAGGTCACAGGTGGAAAATATTCAAGGAAGAAATGTGCTTTTGGTTAAGTAAGCTGAATGTTAAAACTTTCCCAGAAAATAGTTGCAGGCAAACTTGGAAAGTTGAAAGGAACCTAAAATGACTAGGTCCAAATGACCTTCACACTTTTGATCACCATCTTCTCCTAGATACCTCTCTCTAGGTTTTCACCACTCCTTCTTAGCATCCTTTGCTACATTTTAAAAGTCACAGCCACCAATCTGGGTATGTCCTGTGGTTCCATCCTCAGCCCCACCTCATTTTTTCTCCCTCTTTATTATTTTCCTTGGTGATCTCATCAACTCTGATAGATTTGATTATTCTCTCTATATATCCATCCCTAACCTCTCTCCTGATCTTCTTTCTCAGCTCCAACTGCCTATTAGATATCTCAAATTTCATGTCTCATATATAGCTTAAATTTTAACATTTCCAAAAGATATCCTTCACCCAACACTTTGCCCTCTTCCCATCTTCCCTGTTACCATTGAGGATATCTTTATCCTCTTAGTCCTTAGTCATTCAATCCTGCAACCCAAGCATCTTTTATCCTCTACTCCCTTCTTTTTCTCTACTACTGCAGCCTCTTAGTTACCAGATCTTCCATTCTGACTTCACAGAATTTTCCACACACATACCTTTCACTTTTCTGAAGCTCCTTGTAAGCAGGGGCACCTAGCCTGAAGTCAGGAAGATTAAAATGCAAATCAGGCCTCAGTCACTTAGGTGTTGGATGACCTTGGACAAGTCACTTAATATGGATCTACCTCAGCTTTTCTCATCTATTAAGTGGAGTTATTAACAGCTACTTTCCAGAATTGCTGTGATGATCAAATGAGATAAAGTTTTGCAAAGTGCTTTGTAAACTTTACAATGCTCTATAAACATTAACTATTTTATTTGTAATCCCTGCACTTAGTGCAATGCCTACACATAGTTAGCACTTAATAGTTGTTTCTTGATATGGCTTTATTTGAAATCAGGACTGTCTTGGATATAGAGCTGATAATTCTTAAGCAGTGGCTGCTAGATCATTCAGTCTTTGTGCTCTTCAGAATTTAGGAACAGATTTTGTGGGTGTCATAGAGCTAGTTTAAAGTTGACTTTTACTACATGAGTCAGATTACATCACTGTCAAATACCCAGTAATTATCAGGGAATTCATAGCTGCATTAGGTAAATGTCACTTCACTGCAGTAGCCTGGAATAAGACTGCTTTTTCCTCAGAATTAACACCATAGGCATATCTCATTGTGAGCTCGTGCAAACAGACTACCAAAGTTGATTTATACAGGGACATATTTGTATTTTTAAAGGCAGTAGCTAAAGAGGATGTTTTACTTCTTTAACCATCCCAGATTTGGAGCCAGCATGTACATTGGTGGCTATGGCAAATAAAACTTTTTTTTAAGTCTTGGCTTATTCATTTTACAACATTTACCTCTCACATTACAAGATAGGTTGGGTCTACCATGTACCTGTGAATAATAATTCAAATTAATCAGTTTCAGAAACCACTTATTAAAAATCTCAAATGCAGCTGCCCTTGAGTGTAATCGAAACAAACAGGTCCTTACTTTGATTAGAGCACATCAGAGTTAGTGATGTGTCCCAAATGTTTTTCTCTCTCTGACAACTGTGTACTATTGCTAGAGGAAAGAGCAGAACTACTTGTGAAGGATGGGATTATAATCTGCATGCAAATCAAATACAAATAATCATGAATTACCTTTCAGTAGAGCACTCCAGGATGAGGATTCTGACATTTTCCTTGCTCTATGCTCTTGATATGTCTTTTTTTTTTTAAGATAATGAGAAAATCTATGTCTGTTTTGAAGCTAAAGGAAAAAAGAAAACCTTTCTATTTTGAAATAGAAAATTTCTTACTTCAAGAAGGTCAAGAAATTCATAGTTTACAAGACCACCTCCATCTTTCCCTCATGTTACTACACTTTGGCATGGTAATAAATGTAGCTGGTAAAATTATTTACTGTTTGGAGATCTTTTTATTTTTTGATTTACATAAATTTATTCATTTTTAATATCTTTTTATTTACAAATTATATGCATGGGTAACTTTACAGTATTGACAATTGCCAAACATTTTGTTCCAATTTTTCCCCTCCTTCCCCCCACCTCCTCCCCTAGACGGCAGGATGATCAATACATGTTAAATATGTTAAAGTATAAATTAAATACAAAATAAGTATACATGTCCAAACCATTGTTTTGCTGTACAAAAAGAATCGGACTCTGAAATATTGTACAGTTAGCCTGTGAAGGAAATCAAAAATGCAGGCAGGCAAAAACATAGGGATTGGGAATTCTATGTAATGATTCTTAGTCATCTCCCAGAGTTTTTTCACTGGGCGTAGCTGGTTCAGTTCATTACTACTCCATTGGAACTGATTTGGTTCATGTCATTGCTAGATATGGCCAGGTCCATCAGAATTGGTCATCATATAGTCTTGTTGTTGCCGTGTATAATGATCTCCTGGTCCTGCTCATTTCACTCAGCATCAGTTCGTGTAAGTCTCTCCAGGCCTTTTTGAAATCATCCTGTTGGTTGTTTCTTACCGAACAATAATACAGAATAGACTTTTACTCCCTTATGTTTCTTGTCTCTTTCAAATGAATAACTTAGTCCCCTTTTCACTTTTAAAGTACAACTAAAAGCCATTTGTAAATTTGTAAGTGACTTTTGGAATGCCAACCTTCATGGTCTTTCTGTGGCTTCCACAAACAAAATGGTATGGTACTCTTTCAGATTCCTAAGCAGAATGGATGCCACACTCTCCAGACTTACTCAATAAGTGTACTTACTTCAACAGAAAACTGCCATTCTAGTTTCTGAAGTCCTTAGACTTGCATTTACAATTTCTGATCAAATAAAGACCTCCATATCATATACTTCAACAACAAGACTATATGATGATCAATTCTGATGGACGTGGCCCTCTTCAACAATGAGATGAACCAAATCAGTTCCAATGGAGCAGTAATGAACTGAACCAGCCACGCCCAGCAAAAGAACTCTGGGAGATGACTATGTACCATTACATAGAATTCCCAATCCCTATATTTTTGCCTGCCTGCATTTTTGATTTCCTTCACAGGCTAACTGTACAATATTTCAGAGTCCGATTCTTTTTGTACAGCAAAACAATGGTTTGGACATGTATATTTATTTTGTATTTAATTTATACTTTAACATATTTAACATGTATTGATCATCCTGCCGCCCAGGGGAGAGGGTGGGGGGAAGGAGGGGAAAAATTGGAACAAAATGTTTGGCAGTTGTCAATGCTGTAAAATTACCCATGCATATAACTTGTAAATAAAAAGATATTAACATTTTTTTTAAAAGTGTATTCTGCAGGTTGATTTTATAAGATTCTTCTGAAATGTTGATTTGAATTAAGGGACCTTGCTCTTTTGAAATTGACCATATCTAAGTGAGGCATTTGTTTTTGACTCTTTGGCCTCCCTATCCTGGAATTCCACACCTCGATGATGTCAAGTCCTCAGAATATTTTATCAATCAATCGATAAGCATTTATTAAAGACCCAATATATGCCAGAGCATGCTTCTGAGTACTGGGTTTTCAAAGGCAAAAGTGAACTTTGCTTATTCACAAAGAGCTTCCATTTGAGTAGGGACACCAATACATACATATTTAGGCATTTACAAAATATCTGGAAAAGGAATAAATACAAGAAAGTTATGGAAGAGGAAGATACTAAGAGGCAGCTGGAGGGATTAGGAAAGTCTTGAGTCATTTTTTGAAGGAAATGAGGGGTTTCAAAAGATGGGGAGAAAGAGGGAGTGCATTCTAGGACATGGCCTGTGTGGAGGAGAGTGATGGAATGTTATTATGCAGAGCAGCAAAGAAGCAATCATGGCTGAATTATGTAGGTTTTATAGAGAGGGGTAATGTATAAGAAAGCTGGAAAGGTAGGAATAAGGCCTGGTTTTAAAATGCCTAACAGAGGAGTTTGTAATTCATCCCAGAGGTATCAGGGAGCCAACTGAGAGTTTACTGAAGAGGCTGTGGTAACTAACATGGATAGAGCTATGCTTTAGGAAAATCTCTTCATTGGCTTCATGAATGCTATGTTGGAGAGGAGGGAGACCAACCAAATAGGAGCTATTATAATGAACATGAACATAATGTTCTATAGTTCAAAATGTGCAATGGGGAGGGGGACAGCTAGGTGGCGCAATGGATAAAGCATCAGCCCTGAAGTCAGGAGGACCTGAGTTCAAATGTGGCCTCAGACACTTAACACTTCCTATCTATGTGACCTTGGGTAAGTCACTTAACCCTGATTGTCTCAGGAAAAAAAAAAGCAAAATGTGCAATAGGCAATCGGTGATGTTTCACAGCTTCCGTTGGATTGGGTAGCTAACTCTGAGAATCATCTACTCATGGATGAAAACAGCCACAGGAGTCATACTAAGTATGAATATAAAGTGAAGAGCACCAAGCATTTGAAGTTAGTGAGTGTAAGCATGGATGATGTCAGCCCAAGAGACTAAAGAGAAGAGTTCCACAGATAGGAGGAAAACCAAAAGCATATAAGAAGAAAAGAACAATCAACAGTGGCAGATGTTCAGGGAGAATGAAGACTGAGAAAAGTCATTATTTTTGGTAATTCAGTTGAATAAAGAAGAACTGGATGATTCTAGAAGATTTAGAAGAAAGAAGAAAAGATGTGGAAGCACCAAGTAGAACTGACTTTTCCAGGGAGTTTGGCTAAGAAAGTAAAAAGATGTTTTTACAATATTTAAAAATTTCTTTGGGCTTGTTTTCATTTCTGAAACCACCAAATGTTGCCAGCATTAAAAATTGAAATAATTAATCATAGTATCTGCAACATCTGACCTTGGAAAGTCTTGTTTTATTTTTAATACCTCATTTTAAGAATTGTATTTAGTCAGTCATTGTTACCTTGGATTTCCATGTGATATAGGTCTTATAGTTAGTAAATGAAATTGTTGCACTTCAGGGAATTATTTATTTTTTCATGTTATTTCCCATCTATATAGGAGCTTTAATCTCATAGTTCTCATGGCAATACAAAAGTATATATTCAATCCAGCCAGAAATTTTTTTTTTTAAATTCTGATACAACATACATGTTGGGTAAAACAATGTCCTAATAAGTATGGGAGATACAATTTAGATAAATTTAGATAAAATGGTACCCTTAGGGTTAGGCATTTTAAAACCAGGCCTTATTCCTACCTTTCCAGCTTTCTTATACATTACCCCTCTCTATAAAACCTACCCTATAAACTCAAGTTTATAGTCTCTTTTTTTGTATGTGCATATTATTTATTAAAGTTCTTTTTTAATTATAGTTTTTTTATTTAGAAGTTATATGCATGGGTAATTTTTCAGCATTGATGATTGCAAAACCTTTTGTTCTAATTTTCTCCCTTTTTCTTCTCACCCCCTCCCCTAGATGGCAGGTAGACCAATACATATTAAATATGTTAAAGTGTATGTTAAATACAATATATGTATACATGTCCATACAGTTATTTTACTGCACAAAAAGAATCGGACTTTGAAATAATATACAATTAGCCTGTGAAGGAAATCAAAAATGCAGGCAGACAAAAACAGAGGGATTGGAAATGCTATGTAGTGGTTCACACTCGTATCCCAGAGTTCTTTCACTGGGTATAGCTGGTTCTATTCATTATTGAACAAATGGAACTAATTTGATTCATCTCATTGTTGAAGATGGCCACGTCCATCAGAATTGGTCATCATATACTATTGTTGTTGAAGTGTATAATGATCTCCTGGCCCTGCTCGTTTCACTCAGCATCAGTTCATAATAAGTCTCTCCAGGTCTTTCTGAAATCATCTTGCTTGTCATTTCTTATAGAACAATAATATTCCATAACATTCATATACCCCAATTTCTTCAGCCCTTCTCCAATTGATGGGCATCCACTCAATTTCCAGTTTCTGGCCACTACAAAGAGGGCTGCTACAAACATTTTTGCCCATACAGGTCCTTTTCTTTAGGGAATTATTTAGATACTTGACTGATGTCATCTTTTATACTCCTGAGAACCATAGATGATGGAAGCTTGAAATGAGATTTTCTGATATATGTAAATGTAGCTTCTCACCTTTCTACAGCTCTAAATGATTTCCAGATTTGTCACTAGTTAACCCATTATCAAGATGGCTGTGTCCCATTTAAAAACAGGTAGAAATAGTTTTTGGGCACTGATTTTTGTTGTGTTCCCGACTCAACTTGGTCCTCACAATGTTGGGAGAATTGGTCCTTCCCTTCCCTTTGATACTTTGTACCACTATCTTTTTTTTTTATTTTTAATTTTTTTATTAAAGCTTTTTATTTACAAAACATATGCTTGGTTAATTTTTTCAACACTGACCCTTGCAAAACCTTTGGTTCCAAATTTCCCCTCTTTCCCCTCTCCCCCTCCCCAAATTAGCGGGTAGTACAATACCTGTTAAATATGTTAAAACATATGTTAAATCCAATATATGTATATATATTTATACAGTTATCTTGCTGCACAAGAAAAAATGAGATCAAGAAGGAAGAAAAAGGAAAACTGAGAAAGAAAACAAAATCTTTGCACCAGTATCAAATAGCTTCTGAGTCATGCCCCAGTTGACAAATGATCAAAAGATATGATCAATTCCCAAATGGCTATCCCTTTGATCTAACAATATTACTATTAGGCATGAATACCAAAAGAAATTTTAATAAAAAGAAAAGGACCTATATATACAAAAATATTTGTAGCAACTCTGTTCTCATGGCAAAAAAATTGGAAATTGAAGGGATACTCATCAATTGGGGAAGGGTGAATAAATTGTGATATGTGATTGTCATGAAATATTGCTCTGTGAGAAATGATAAGCAGGATGCTTTCAGTAAAAAAACCTAGAAAATCCTCCATAAACTCAAATAAAGATAAATGTACTATATACAAAATAATAACAATGTTCTGGTATGACCCGCTGTAAATGACTTTGCTGTTCTAAGCAGTATAATGATCTATTAGTACTCTGAAGAAGTTATGAGGAAAAATCCTATGCATACCCAGAGATTGTGTCTGAATACAAATTGAAACATTGCTTCTCCCTCTCCTGCTCCTTCTCCCTCTCCCTCTCCTTTTCCCTCTCGATTTTTTTTGATTAGGGCAGGAGATCTATGGTTTCTTTTACAATATGCCTTTTATGGAAATGTTTAAAAAAACAACAACAGGCTCTGAGCATCTTCAATCTACTTTGGAAGCTGGAATTGCTAGTGATGTGATTCAGTTTGAATCAGTTAGGAAATGTCCTATAAAACATTCCTTCAAGAGATTCCTTCTCAGAAAAAGTGTGGGTGGAATCAAAATCAATTTTCTAGAAGTTAAATGCAAAGGACACCTTGGGAATCATGGGCACCGAGACTGGCTTATATCCATATGGATTGTTAATGTTTGGGGATTTTTTTTTTTTTTTTGAAAAGAAGTATCTCATTCAATAATATTGTTTGTATCATCTCTACGTAGTTTTTGTGTAACTTTGAAATGTAGAAATAGACTGTACATGTCTTCCAAACGATCAGTGAAGAGCTCCTCATTTATGGTTATAAATTAATAAACAGGCAGTCCCTGCATAAAAGTTTTATACTGGTACTTTTCCTTGAGAAATGACTATATGTAATTGGACCCATTATAGTAGTGTACATTTATCATAAATACATATGTAATATGTAGCATTTTGATACAGCATGACTTAAAAATACATTATGTTGAGTCTGATGAGTGTCCTGACAGATGCTGAGTGAGCAGAAGGCATTTCACCCCTGCTTTCTAATCCAAACAGTCACTTCAAAAGCATATTACAGATTTGCTACAAATATGCAATTTGAAGAGAGACATAGTAAATAGGAAGCTGACCTTGGAGTAAGAAAAAAATATGTTCAGCTCCTGCCTCTGTAAGAATGCCCCACATAAACAAAAATGTCTATAGTAGCATTTTTTGTAATAGCAAAGAACTAAAAGGAAAGAGGGTATTGGGTAATGACTGAATAATTAGTGGTATATGAATTAAATGTAATATTATTTTGCTGTAAGAAAAGTAAAAACTTCAGAGAAACATGGAAAGATTTGTATGAATTGATAAAGTGCAAAGGAAGTAGAACAAATGGATAAAAAGCATTTATTAAGTGATTGCTGTATACAGAGCATTAGTACAAAGAAATACAAATAGAAAAGTAAAACAATTCCTGCTTTGAGTGTGATCATAACATAACAGAAGAGAATTAGACATATATAGTCTATTGAGTTTTATTTCATTGGACTGACAGGAAGCTTTTGTCCCCTGCCTCTTTTGGCAGAAAAGAAGTAGACTGTATAGTCAATGTATTAAATTGTTTTGTTGATGTTACGTATTTGTACAGTCAAGGATTCAGGGAAGGGGACAGGAAAAGGAAGTCATTGTGAAGTGGCACTGATAATTAGAAGAAAAATATGAACATCAAGAATTTTTTTTCTTACCTCTAGAATTTAGACACTGTATATAATGTCTCTTTACATTAGAGAACTCTCCAGGAGTACATACTTTGGATTTTCATTATTGGAGGGAATCCCTGAATTAGTTTTTCAGTGCAACAAAATATTACCAAGATAGTATTGAGCTTATTTTTTTTAACCTGTCTGTAAATTAAAATAAAGTGATGGTAAGAATTTTCACAAAAAAAAGGAAAATCATTTCCTCCCTAATCCCAATCCTCCTACCTCCATAATTAAACCTGTTGCTATTCCTCTGTGTTTTCCACTTTAGTGAAGAGTAATGAAAGATTTGATAAGAATGGTGGATATGTTGAACCTGCCAACAAGATTGTCATAAATGAAAGTAGTGGATTTTGTTTTGTTTTGTTTTAAATGATGTTACTTTTCAGTAATAGAGAGGTGTAAGATTCAAGAACTATGTAGATCTTAAGAGCTCCTCTACTTTAAAACATGTTCTACATCCCCGAGTTTGTTGCTTTCCATTAAATTTGGTTTTGTGTACATCACAATATTTTGTGAAAACAAATGCTTAGTCTTGGTCATAGGCACTAACATTAGGTAGTAGAATGTATCTTGTCTTTATATCCTCAACCCTATTACAGCAGTTCAAATTTAGTAGGCGCTCAGTAAATACTTAAATGTTTATTGACTTCAACTGGATTATTGAATTTAAATGCTTAAATATCAAGGCCTATTTAGAGTATAAGCATGGTGATCTCCATATGTAACAAGAAGAATCCTTTGTCATGTGAGCTATCCTGAAGTGTGGCCTGACTTTCTAGGCAGGAAGTAGAAGAATAAATCTGAGTTCTCTCAGATGACTAATGAATTTCTTTCACTAACTAGATTCATCTTGGAAAAACATGAATGAAAGCAACATTTCCTTTCTTTTGCAGTGGTTGGTTTCTGTATGTGTTTTTCTCTCCAAATTCGTATTGTTTTGGTTGATTTCTCTCCCAGTTCTCTTCTGGTACATGCTCCCTCTTTGAGTATCCCTTACCACCACTCCACCCCCCCCCCCCACTTGTCTGATGAGTAACAATTTGATCAGCTAACCTGATATTGGTGTTAACAGTAGACTACCAATATAGCTATAATATTTGCATGATTTATCTCATTTCTCTTATGAGTAACTCAGCTTTGACATTATATGCAAACTCAAAGGCTTGCTTGCATTGTTCTCGTTAGCAAAAAACATTGCTGGGATGTAGTTAGTAATTGGAGTCAGCTGCACTGAAGACTGCCTGGCCAGACTGTTATTTTAGCCTACACTAGTAGGATTTTTAATACCAGTTTGACCTTACTATGAAACATTCTCAAAATACCATACTTTAATATCAATTCATACACTTATATTAAAGACAAGGTATACTCCCTAGAGAAGAGAAAAATTTAATGAAACACTTTCTTCACCCAAATACAGTAACAAAGGTAGATTTTTACCCCTCAACCCATTTGTGAATACCATCAAGAGGGTAAAAAAACAACTTAAGAAATAAATGAGGGTGAAGTTTCTTCCTATCAGGGCATGTTGTTTGCACGTGCTCAGGTTATCATGTAAATAGTCACAGACTAAAGAAACACATTACCTGTGAATTAGTTACACTGCTGAGTACAGGGAATAGAATGTCAGAACTAAGATGTTCTTTATGAATGAAGGTTTAAGAACAGATAACTGCTAACATTCATTGCATCTCTAAATCTATGACTCTTAAGTACATTGAAAATATTATAGTTGCTTCAGCAAGTTAGTGTTCATTGTGTTTTGTTTTCTGAAACAATTGTGTAGAAGACCTGGCATAGAAACCAAATTGACTGTGGTCTAATCCAAGTTATATGTATTTTCCTATCTTCACCATGCCCTAGGTAGTAACTTGTATAGGCAGTACCGTGAACAGCAAATCCATTTTTATATGATAATGTCATCAACCTTCTTTTCTAATATAAGGAGAATGTTTGTGTGATCAGTAATTCACTGCCCTCCAAAATAATCTATGATATATAGCCCCAAACATACCTTTTCCAAACAGCCCCATGAGTGTAGTATTTAAGGGTTAACTGGTACAGGCTATCTTTATTACCTCTATTGGGCTCTTGGCCCATTTTTCTTTATAAAATAATATAATCTGTAAAAGATTGAAATTTCATTATTGTTGTCCCTCAACAGTTTAAAATCTAGTAATTTAATAACACAATCATTTTTCTACTTGTTCTCAAGCCTAGATTTTGAGTTTGTTTTAATTAACCCTTTGCATTCTTGAGTCCTATTTCTGCTCCAAGTTAACTAGTGAAATAATTTTAAGAGTCATTGAGGAAGTTAAAGGTTAAGCAAATTTTCTTC